>NC_091764.1:103636803-104236803 GCF_029378745.1 Bos indicus | reverse complement strand
GGTTTAACATTTCTGTCAACAGATTCTCAGAAGGCGAGGCGAAAAATACAGAACAGAAAAATTATTAGAATGGAAAATAATTTAAAAAATAATATGTGTATATGTATAACTGAACCACGTTGCTGTGCACCTGAAACATTGTGAGTCAACTATAGTTCAATAAAATATATAAAGAAAAAAAAGAAATCGTAGCTAAAAATGTCCCAAATTTGGCAAAAGATAAACATCAGTTCACTTCAGTTCAGTCGCTCAGTCGTGTCTGACTCTTTGCGACCCCATGGACTACAGCCAGGCCTCACTGTCCACAACCAACTCCCGGAGTTTACTCAAACTCATGTCCAACAAGTCGGTGATGCCATCCGATCATCTCATCTTCTGTCGTCCCCTTCCCCTCCAGCCTTCAATCTTTCCCAGCATCAGGGTCTTTGCAAATGAGTCAGATTTTTGCATCACGTGGCTAAAGTATTGGAGTTTCAGCTTCAGCATCAGTCCTTCCAGTGAATATTCAGGATTGATTTCCTTTAGGATTCACTGGTTGGATGTCCTTGCTGTCCAAGGGACTCTCAAGAGTCTTCTCTAACACTACAGTTCAAAAGCATCAATTCTTTGGTGCTCAGCTTTCTTTATAGTCCAACTCTCACATCCATACATGACTACTGGAAAAACCATAGTTTTGACTAGATAGATCTTTGTTGGCAAAGTAATGTCTCTGCTTTTTAATATGCTGTCTAGGTTGGTCATAATTCTTCTTTAAAGGAGTAAGCGTCTTTTAATTTCATGGCTGCAGTCACCATCTGCAGTGATTTTGGAGCTGCCAAAAATAAAATCTGTCACTGTTTCTATTGTTTCCCCATCTATTTGCCATGAAGTGATGGGACCAGATGCCATGATCTTAGTTTTCTGAATGTTGAGCTTTAAGCCAACTTTTTCACTCTCCTCTTTCACTTTCATCAAGAGGCTCTTTAGTTCTTCTTCACTTTTATGCCATAAGGGTGGTGTCATCTGCATATCTGAGGTTATTGATATTTCTCCTGGCAGTCTTGATTCCAGCTTGTGCTTCTTCCAGTCCAGCGTTTCTCATGATGTACTCTGCATATGTTAAATAAGCAGGGTGACAATATACAGCCTCGACATACTCCTTTCCCTATTTGGAAGCAGTCTGTTGTTTCATGTCCAGTTCTGTTGCTTCCTGACCTGCATACAGGTTTCTCAAGAGGCAGGTCAGGTGATCTGGTATTCCCATCTCTTTCAGAATTTTCCACAGTTTATTGTGATCCACACAGTCAAAAAAGGCTTTGACGTAGTCAGTAAAGCAGAAGTAGATGTTTTTCTGAAACTCTCTTGCTTTTTTGATAATCCAGTGGATGATGGCAATTTGATCTCTGGTTCCTCTGCCTTTTCTAAAACCAGCTTGAACACCAGGAAGTTCGTGGTTCACGTACTGTTGAAGCCTGGCTTGGAGAATTTTGAGCATTACTTTACTAGCGTGTGAGATGAATGCAATTGTGCGGTAGTTTGAGCATTCTTTGGCATTGCCTTTCTTTGGGATTGGGATGAAAACTGACCTTTTCCAGTCCTGTGGCCACTGCCGAGTTTTCCAAATTTGCTGGCATATGGAGTGCAGCAGCACTTTCACAGCATCATATTATAAGATTTGAAATAGCTCAACTGGAATTCCATCACCGCCACTAGCTTTGTTTGTAGTGATGCTTACTAAGGCCCACTTGACTTCGCATTCAAGGATGTCTGGCTCTAGATGAACGATCACACCATCGTGGTTATCTGGGTCATGAAGATATTTTTTGTACAGTTCTTCTGTGTATTCTTGCCACCTCTTCTTAATATCTTCTGCTTCTGTTAGGTTCATACCATTTCTGTCCTTTATTGTGCTCATCTTTGCATGAAATGTTCCCTTGGTATCTCTAATTTTCTTGAAGAGCTCTCTAGTCTTTCCCATTCTGCTGTTTTCCGCTATTTCTTTGCACTGATCACTGAGGAAGGCTTTCTTATCTCTCCTTGCTATTCTTTGGAACTCTGCATTCAAATGTGTATATATTTCCTTTTCTCCTTTGCCTTTAGCTTCTCTTCTTTTCACAGCTTTTTGTAAGACCTCTTCAGACAACCATTTTGCCTTTTTGCATTTCTTTTTTTGCTGATGGTCTTGATCCCTGTCTTCTGTACAATGTCATGAAACTCTGTCCATAGTTCTTCAGGCACTCTATCAGATCTAATCCCTTGAATCTATTTGTCACTTCCACTGTATAATCATAAGGGATTTGATTTAGGTCATACCTGAATGATCTAGTGGTTTTCCCTACTTTCTTCAAAGATAAACATACAGACTCAAGAAACTTGGTGAGAGCAAACAGGATACGCTCAAAGAAATCCATGACCAGACACATCATAATCAAATTGCTGAAAATTAAAGACAGAAAAACACTCTAAGGCCATTCAGAGAAAGACAATGCGTTTCATATACAAAAACATATATGAAAAACAATGATTCAGATTACAGAAGATTTCTCATTAGCAGCTACAGAAGCCAGAATAAAGTGGAACAATGCTTAAAGTCCTGAAAGAACATTGTCAACTCAGAATTCTGTATCCAGTGAAAATATCACTCAGGAATGAATGTGGAATAAAGACATTCTTGGGTGGAGGAAAAGTATGAGAATTTGTTACCATTGGATCTACTGTAAAAGAAATGCTAAAGGGTGATCTTGAGACAGAAGAGAAATAACAGAAGAGACTTGAGATGTCAAGAATAAAGAAAGAGGTCCTTCCCTAGTGATCCAGTGGTTAAGAATTTACGTTTCCACTGTCTGGCATCAATCCCTGTTCAGAGAACTAGGTCCCATATGTCGCAACTAAGGCCCAGTGCAGCTAACTAAACGAACAAATAGTAAAAAAAAAAAAAAACGTAAAAGGATGGGAAAAGAAGTACCATGCAAATACTAATCAAAAGAAAGATGAAGTGACTGTAGTAACATCAGACAAATGAACTTTAGAGCAAAGAAAATTACCAGGGATGAAGAACAACGATAAAAAGTTGTTTTCCAAGAAGACATAATTCAAAATGTCTCTGTGTCTAACTACAGAGCTTCAAAATACATGAAGCAGAAACTGATATATATCAAGGAGAAAATGGACAAGTCTACAGTTACAGCAAAAAAAAAAGTCAAAACTGCTCCCCCAGTAATCAATGGAACAAGGAAACAAAATCAGTGAATATATAGCTGTATAGGGCAACCCACTCCAGTACTCTTGCTGGGAAATCCCAGAGCCTGGTAGGCTACAGTCCATGGGGTCGCAAAGACTCGGACACAACTGAGCAACTTCACTTCATAAAACTGAATGATGCCATCAAATACCAGGAACTAATTAAAATTTCTAGAAGACTCCCACAAGATAGTATAATACACTTTTTTTTTTCTCCAAGTGCACACAGAGCATTTACCAAGATAGATTATATCCTGGGTCATAAAATTAACAAATTTAAAAGGTCATACAAAGTATACGTTCTGAGCATAATATAATTAAAACTAGAAATCAGTAACAGATAAAAAGGAAGTTGCCAAACACTTGGAAATTAAACAACACACTTCTAAACCCAGAGTCCAAAGGTAGTCTCAAAAGAAATTAGGAAATATTGTGAACTTAACAAAAAGAAAAATATAAAATATTAAAAATATGTGTAATCACTAAAGTAGTGATTACAGGAAAAATTAGAGTATCAAATGCTTGCGTTAGAAAGGTCTAAAGTCAACAATCTGTACCTCTCTACCTTGAGAAGTTACATAAAGATGAGCAAAGGCAAGTAGGAGGAAAACCCAAGAGCAGGAAATAATGAATATGAAAACCAAAAAAAAAAAAGCAATGAAATAAACATTGATTCTTTGAAATGATCAATAAAATTGATAAACCTCTAGCCATACTGAACAAAAAGAAAAAAAAAGAGAAAATACAGATAACCAATATTAGGAATAAAAGGAGATCTCACTGCACACCCCACAAAGATTAAAGGTTAGTAAGGGAACTCTACAAATAATTCTACACACAAATCCAACGGCTTTGATAAATCAGACCAACTCTGAAAGTCATAAGTTACCAAAACGCAACCAAGGAGAGATGTAAATACAAATGTACAACCAGAAGACTTTCAGAAAATAGCAGAAGAAAATCTTAGTCAGATACCAAGAGTTCGGCAAAGTGTCCCTGGATAGGACACCAAAATCATGATTCATAAAAGAAAAAAAAAAAAGTGAGAAGTTAGACTTCATCAAAATTTAGAATTTTGCTTTGAAAAAGACAACACCAAAAAGAGGAAAAAACAAACTACAGAATGGGAGACAATACTTGTAAATCCCTATCTAACAAAAGACTTCTAACTAGAATACATAAGGAAAGCTTGAAACTCAACAATAAGAAAATAACCCAATTTTGAAAAAAGAGCTGAAAGCCTTAGACATGTCATCAAAGAGGTTATAATGATGACAAACAAGTGCATGAAAGGCTGTCCAGCACCATTAATCACCAGGGAAATACAAATTAAAACCATGGTGAGATGTTTATAAACGTTTCACTGTGCATGAAAGAATGCCCACACATCTAATAGAATGGGCAAAATAAAATAGAAGCTGACAATACCAGCTACTGGCAAGGATACAGCAACTGGAACTCTTCGTACATGGCTGCTGGGATTGCAAAATGGTCCAGCACTCTGCGAAACAGTTTGGCATTTTCTCACAAAGTTAAATATGCACTTCCATATGACCTAGAAATCCCATGCCATTTCACTCCTAAAGAAACTAAAACATGTTCACACACGTGTACATGATTTTTTATGGCAGTTCTATTCATAATTGCCAAAAACTGGAAACAACTGGAATGTTCTTTGACAGACGAATGGATGAACAAACCATAAACACACAGTGAAACAGCGCTTGGCAGTAGGAAGGAGTGAACTATTACTATGCACAACAACATGAGTGCCTCTTAAAGGCTTTATGCTGAGTGTAAGAGTCACTCTCCAAAGGTTGCATAGCATAGCAACACCTTTATTGCTGGTTTGGTTCCGGAGTGAGTCAGATGAATTTTTGGTTTCCCAGTGCACATAAAAATTATGTTTTCACCATATGATAGTCTATTATATGTGCACTGGCATTATGTCTAAAAATTAATTAATTTAAAAATGCTTTATTTTAAAATGCTCCATACCTTACTTTAGAAATGCTTCATCCTTAATTTAAAATGCTTCATCGCTAAAAAATCCTCACCATCATCAGGGCCTCCAGCAAGTCGTAATCTTTTTGCAATAGTAACATCAAAGGTCACTGATCAGGGTCTTCCCAGGCGGTCCAGGGGTTAAAACTTCACCTCCCAATGCAGGGGATGCGAGTTTGATCCCTGGTCGGGGAACTAAGATCCCACATGACTCTTGGCCAAAAAAACAAAACATAAAGAAAAAACAGTATTGTAACAAGTTCAATAAAGACTTAAAAAAGCTCACTGGCCACAGATCACCTTTGCAAATATAATGATAACGAGAAAGTTTGGATGTTGCCAGAATTACCTTCTCCAGTGGCTCAGCAGTAAAGAATCCACCTGCAATGCAGGAGCCAGAGGGGACATGTGTTCCATCCCTGGGTCCGGAAGATCCCTTGGAGGAGGGCATGGCAATCCACTCTAGTATTCTTGCCTGGAGAATCCCATGGACAGAGACACCTGGCAGGCTACAGTCCATAGGCTACAGTCGCAAAGAGTTGGGCACACTGAAGCATCTGAGCACGGCATAGAGACATGAAGTGAGCAAAATGTCGGAAAAAATGGTACCAATGGCCCTGCTCAGTGCTGGGCTTCCACAAATGTTTAATTTGTTTAAAAAAAAAAAATGCCAAAAAACAGAATCCGCGAAGTAAATAAAGCAAAGCACAATAAAACAATGTATGCCTGTGTATCATTTCATTATATGACATTCTGGAAATGGTACATTTGTACCAGTGATGAACACATCAGTGGTTGCCAAGGGTTAAGATTGGGGGAAGGGGGTGGCCATAAAGAAGTAGCAGAAGAGGGTTTGGGGTGACAGAACTTTCTTTAGAAATGTCTATGTATGTATTTATTTGACTGTGCCGGGTCTTAGTTGCAGCCTGCAGGATCTTTGAACTCTTAGTTGCGGCCTGTGGGATCTAGTTCTCTGACCAGGGATCGAACCCAGGGCCCCTGCACTAGAAGCTTGGAGTCTTAACCACTGGACAACCAGGGAAGTCCTTTGAGGGAATTATTTTGATCCTGATAGTAGTGGCGCTTCCACAAGTCTGCAAGTGCTCAAACTCATAGAACTCATGCACAGAAATTTTATTGTATGTTAAAAAATATTGAAAAAAAAGCACAAATAAACCAGACATACTGTGCCACTGGCATCCATCATTTTAAACACTATGCTTTGACTTGGGTAAATGTTATAAATTTGAAATTAAAAAAAAAAGTCAAGGAATGTTCTATTTAAAGGACCCCCACGGGGAATCATGCCGCACAGCACGTTAGTATGGTTTGTGTCTGTCTGGACTTTGAGTCCTGGCTCTTGAGTTCTGCTAGGTAGCTGTATGGGGTTCAACAAGTCACCTGTTACTTAAGCAGTGAAGCAGAAGCAGGGGTTTGGAGGGCATCTGTAATTGTTGCTAGGCTGCACTGGAATCCTCTTCAACCTTGAGATTCTGCTTTAGTGAGTCTAGGGTGGTGGTTCTGATCAGTTGCCACTTTGGGGAACATCCAGAGAAGGTGATCTCAAAGGTCTCTTTCAACTCCACGAGCTGTTATATCATATACTGGCTTTGCTTGGAATTAAGATCTATCTGTGCCACCTTCCCTGTGAATTGGGAATTGCCCCCACTCCACATCTAGGCTAAGTTCAGCGGTGGTTTTCTTAGACTCTAGTTTTGTTTACTTTGTTCTTTCTTTTTAAAAGATACGACTTTTAAAATAATTTTATAGGGCTTCCCAGATGGCACTAGTGTAAAGAAACTGCCTGCCAATGCAGATGAAAGAGACACAGGTTCGATCCCCAGGTTGGGAATATGCCCTGGAGGAGGGCATGGCAACCCACCCCAGTATTCTTGCCTGGAGAATCCCATAAACGGAGGAGCCTGGCAGGCTACAGTCCATGGGATTGCAAAGAGTCGGACACAACTGAAATGACTTAGCACACATTTATTTATTTTTGGCTGTGTTGGGTCTTAGTCGCTGTGAGGGCCTTTTTTCTCTAGATGGGGTGATCAGGGGCTACTCTCCAGTTGCAGTGTGGAGGCTTCTCATCCTAGTGGCTACTCTTGTTGTGGAACAAGGGCTCTAGGATGCTTGGGCTTCAGTAGTTGCGGTTTCTGGGCTCTAGAGTGCAGGCTCAGAAGTTGTGGTGCACGGGCTTATTTGATCCGCAGCATGTGGGATCTTCCAGGACTAGGGATCGAACGTGTGTCCTGCATTGTCAGGTGGGTTCTCTACCACTGAGCCACCAGGGAAGCCCTCGCTCCGTTTTCTTTCATCAAACCATTTCCTACATCAGTGTCACCTTGACCTTTCCCCCAGTATTTCTGCTCCTTCTTTTAGAGACTCAACCCCACTCCATGGCCCTTTCTCACACCCGTTTCTCTCCCATCCTCCAGCTTCCTGTGCCCAGATGTCCTAGCCTCAGACCTTCAGACACTTAGTTGGTCTCCATCTGGAGAAAACTGACATCTCAGGGATAATTGTTCAGACCCTGCACGCGATCCAGGTGGCAGGTAACAGAGCAGATGAGGAGAATGGGCTGGATGCTGGGAGAAACCAGGGGTTTAGTGGTGTCTGACTCTCTGAGACCCCCTGGACTGTAGCCCACCAGGCTCCTCTGTCCATGGGATTCTCCAGGCAAGTATACTGGAGTGAGTTGCCATTTCCTTCTCCAGGGAATCTTCCTGACCCGGAGATTGAACCCAGGTCTCCTGCACTGCAGACAGATTCTGTACTGTCCGAGCCGCCAGATGGAGGACCAAACGTGCAGGACAGGGGCAGGGTCACAGGGGCAAAATCAGGTGTCTGTCTCACGCAGAGTCAAACGCATCCTCTGTGCTCATGCACCCCACTCTCATATTTCTGAGCTATGAATCTGTGTCCCCACTGCCAATAGGGCCTGGAAAAAGGCCCATTTTACAAAGCAGGACACCAACTCTGAGAGGTGAAGACTCTTCCCCCAGGCTTGCTCCTGCCGGTCTGTACTCCTAATTTCACCCCTCTCTCTAATTCATAGTCTCCCACCAAGTCTCAGACTCTTCCACCCTGTCATTTTCTCGGGTGGAGGAAATCGTCCAAGTGAGTCTGGCCACATTCTCTGGACACCTGGCAGGTCGAGGCTGGGTCATGGCGACTGAGCCATTTCAAAGAGCTGACCTGGAAATGAAACATCAGCATTCCTCCTGCGTGCTTTCCTGCTCCCTGACCCTCACCTGCCATGGCAGACAGGTCAGGAAAGTGCCAGGGGGCTGGGTTTAGGGCATTTCATTCAATTTTGCTAGTGCCTAGTTTCCCACCATGTATCTTAGCTGAAGAATACCATCACAGGGCTTGCAAATATGAGCTGGGTTTGCAGGGTGGTCATCACCCAGGAGCTGGGAGCAGGGGTGAAAATTGATTTATTCGTGTGTTTGAAGCCAGGACCCAAACGGCAATGCTTGTGAAACCCTGGATGACTCACCTGGATAGAAACCAGGGCAACCCTTGGCCTGCTCCAGCCCCCACTCAGAACTACACCCAAAGAGCGTGGGCACTGGAGCGGGAATCCAGGGTGAGAGGTTGGGCTTGAGCTGCAGCCTGAGACGTTGGAGTGAGAAGGGACACCTACTGCTGCAGTCCAGGGAAGGGAGGTCTTGCCCAAGGCCACATGGCTGGGCTGGTGGCAGAGCTGAGCCAAAGAGCCTGGGGGCTCCTTCTACACTCCCATGCTCTTTCACCTGCTGCCTCCTCAGGAGATTGATGACAGTTCCTCCACTCCCAGAGGAAGAAACTAGGGGCGACCTGGACAGGGCACAGTTTACACTGGAAGTTGAGGACTGGGGACGCTTTGAGCTCCAATTTAGCATCCCAGGTGGAGATGAATTCTCTCCTGTTTGACTTCTGGGATTTCTGGATTCATCACTGGTTAGTTCCTTTGACCCTGGAAGTGCATCGTCAGTGGCTGGGTGACTAAGACTTAGTACCTGATCTGAACAGGATGTCAGTGCTTGGTTGCTCACGAGCTCACCTTCGTCTGCCCATTGTGTGTCTGGATAAATCTGCTTCAATCTGTTTGCCTGTCAAGGACACGGGAAAATCTCCTTCCCAGAGAGGACCCGGTGCTGTTTTTACCTTTGATTTATCAACTGACAAGGGCAGCAGATGTTTATAAAGCAGAAACCACCCTCAGACTCTCACAGGCACTCTCCATCACTGGTGAGTTCCCGGGAGGGACAGGGTGACCCATTTGCTGAGCCAGGTCAAGCAGGAGCGAATGTCTTGAGAAATTAGAGCTTCTCAAGCTGGTCCAGAGCTGCTCAGGTTCCAGGCTAATTTTCTTCCCTGGGCTCAAATTCTCAACAACTGGGGCTGGAGGTTTTGAAGAAAACTGCTGCCTCGAGTTCCTCCCGTTTGAAGACTGGAGCGGGGTCCTTCCTGCTCTGTACCCCAAGTGTTCCTGCCCACAGTCCAGGCAAGAAATGCCCAAGCGACAAGGGGCAGAAAACTTGTCGGACACCTACAGGTGTGCCCCGCCAC
Organism: Bos indicus; assembly: GCF_029378745.1. Taxonomy (NCBI): domain Eukaryota; kingdom Metazoa; phylum Chordata; class Mammalia; order Artiodactyla; family Bovidae; genus Bos; species Bos indicus. The sequence goes on along the minus strand of NC_091764.1, from coordinate 104,227,023 downwards.
CCCCTCAAAAGCGAGGAAGCCTGCAGGACAGTCGCCCTCAGTCTCAACCGCAACCCAGCCTGGCCACACGCATTGCTGCTTCTCATGAAGCACTGACAGCCCCACTGCGCGACCACGCGGTGCTGGGCTTGAACGAGTTAAGAAGGCCGCACACGGAGACAGAGGGAAGGTAAGGCGACTAGAGAAGGAAATGGCAACCCACTCCAGTATTCTTGCCTGGAAAAGAGTTCATGGGGTTGCAAAGAGCTGGACACAACTCAGCGACTAAACACAAGGTGACTAGGAGACAGGAGGGTTGAAACTGAACATGGAAGAGATCAACAAAGCCAGACACAACACCATCAATCAACTATACTTTAATAAAATACATTAAAAGAAAAAAAAGTAAAGCCAGATGCCTACTTGGTCTTTTTTCCATTCTCCTTTATTTCATAAACACCTAGTTACAAGTTGCACAAATCAAAAAATAAAGGCAGAGAGGGTATGGGGAAGACCTTTGTGATGTGAAGCGGGTTGGAAGGGAGAAAGGGCTGGGGACAGGTCCTCTCCCTCCACACACAGCCCTGGACGAGGGCTGTGGCCCCTACAGTAGGGGATCCAAGGAGGAGGTGGGCAGAGAGCCAGGGTCGCTGGGGCCCCTAAACCCAGAGCTCACCCTCAAAGCCCCTTCAATGCATGGCAGGAGTAGAACAAGGAAGGGAGGGAGATTCAGAGATGGAGTAGCAAAGTGAAAAATCAAGTCATCCTGGTAAAGAGGTTTAAGAAGGAAAGGAAAAGGGGCAGTGAAAGGTTCTCCCTGAGACCCCCAGGGAGGGGCTGGGGCCAGTTTGCCTGTTAATTTAATATTAAATTGGGAGTGGGAGTTGAAGAGGAAAAGTTATCTCAGGGGATGACGTCTCAGCCTCTCAGCTTGTACCTGGGATGGGAAACAGAAACACACAAATTAAAAGGAAGACAAGACACAGAAGCCAGGAGTTCTGTCTTTCTGTACCAATTAGAACTTCTACTTGGGGGCTTCCCTGGTGGTCCAGTGGCTAGGATTCTGTGTTCCCAATGCAGGGGGGCCTGGGTGTCATCCCTGGTTGGGGAACTAGATCTCACAGGCCATAACCTAAGACCTGGTGCAGCCAAAATAAATAAACATTAAGGGACTTCCCTGGTGGTTCAGTGGCTAAGGCTCTGCGCTCCCAACGCAGGGGACCTGGGTTTGATCTCTGGTCAGGGAATTAGATCCCACATGCTACAACTAAAACTTGATAACAGCCAAAATTTTAAAAATTTTTAAATAAATACAAAAAAAAAAAAAAAACAAACCCAAAAAAACCAACCTCTTCTACCATCCAAGGTGGTGGTTGCTGGGTACCTAGGCTGCTTCTGCCTCAAGGCTGAGTGACGCTCACATTACACGCCTCACCCCCTCCTGTCCCTGCCCACCCCCTGGTACTTACAAGAGATACAAGACAGGCTGAGGGCCCAGGGCCCTCACCAGTCGTAGCGGCGCGACTGTCGGGATGGGGAGTCCTCAGGTCCCTGTATAGCCAGGCGGGGAGGCCCCTCAGCCCTTCGTCCTCCACCCCCAGAAGCCTCATGCCTCCGAAATTCCAGAGGGCGCTGCTGCCGGAATCGGGAAGTCTCTCTCCGCCACTCGTCATCAAATGCTGCGGCCTCACCTGAAGAGGACATGGAGACCACACAGGGCACCTGAGTACCACCCCACTTCCCAGGCAGACCCGTGCCCGATGCAGGCTTGAGCCACAGTGTCTGAGACCAAAACCCAAGGCTGAAAGGCCTTGGGGCAGGGAGGTGGGGGGAGGGGAGAAGGGAAGTTGGATTCACCATGGTTTCCCAAAGCCATGAGCAGGAAATCAGAAATGGATACTTAGTTAAGGAGCATAATCCCATACACACCATATTTAATACATGTTGGCTGATTTGAAAGAAATAAAGATGAGAAAGGAAGACACTGATGGAATAGGGTAGATTACTATCAATATCTGACTTAGGTGACAAGAGTTTGCCCTCCCCGGTGAGGCCATCTCCTGTACTGACTTAGCCCTAAGCTGACAAAGAGGCCCCGAGTAAGTGAAGAACATGGAGCTCATCCATAATGTTGCCCAAGAAACACGTACAGAACTAGGGAACATGCGTGAGGGCTCAGTCGTGACTGACTCTTTGCAACCCCATGGACTGTAGCCCACCAGGCTCCTCTGTCCATGGGATTTTCCAGGCAAGAATACTGGAGTGGGTTGCCATTTCCTTCTCCAGGGGATCTTCCTGACCTAGGGATCAAAGCAGGGAGAAAAAGCTGCCATTTCTCAGCTCACGAGAAGGGGGCTAGGGGCTGGTGGCAGGAAGCCGGCAGGCTGGAGCTGGAAGGGGGCTTACTCTCGTCCAGGTTGATATAGTCCTGTCGCTCCTCCTGGTCCCCCGTGCGGTGGTTTCGGGAGCGCTGGAGGATGTGAGCCCGATCCCGGATGTGATGCCCAATGGACATCTGCTCCAGCCCGCTGTCGGAGTCGCGCACGGTCCGCCGGGTCTCCCGGATCTGGTGGAGGCGGAGAGCCACATGCTCAGTTGATCCTTCCAAACCTGGCTTCGCCAGCCGGGAAACACCACCCGAGACCTCCTCTTGAAAAGAGCCAGCCAGGCCACCTGACCGTGCCTCCCTGGGATAGGATGAGCCCTCCAACTCACCCCGCCTGGGGCCGAGCGCATCTCTGACGTCTCTTGGTAGACCTTGGGGGCTCCATCGCCAGTGTTGGAGTAGGAGATGACAGTGGAGGAGGAGAAGGTCTGGCAATTGCCTCCGGCTGTCATGTGCTCCTGGGGAGGGAAGGGAATTGCAAGGCTGAGTGGGCAGGGCCTGGCTTCTGGAGCAGGGATCCCTCCCTGCAGCCCCGAAGCAAACTGAGGACTCACCATCACCCCCCCAATCCCTCTGAGTCCAACAATAAGCCAGGCAGACCTGGAGAGACCGAGCCTTAACTGCCCATTTCATGAGATGCCCGCCGCTGCTTCCCACTCAGGACCCCTGCGCTCCCCGGGTCTGGCCGTCTTATCCAGCCTGCAGGCCTCTGTGAGCACAGCCTTCCCCACTCCCACCTCCAGGGACTTGCCAGGGGAGGTGGGACACAAGACCCTCACCATGTTGCCGATCATGTCGTTCATCATCCCAAACATGTCCATGAAGCCGCCTGACTGGAGCAGAAAGGAAACCGAGTCAGGTTGCCGAATTCAGGCTCCCATAGGCTACCTGGCTACACGGTCCCTCTCTCCCCTTCCTTCACATCTGGCAGCGGCTCCTCCTCATTCCTCGTGAGCAGGAGCAGAACAAGTGTGCCTCTCTCGACGCTTCTCTTCCCACCCACCCCGCCCTCCTCCTCAGGCTCTGTGGCTACTAGGATCCCGTCTTTTTCCTGCCTGCCTGACCTATTTCCTCCTACTTTTAAGAAGCAAGTCTGTGTTACTGGAGTCTAACCTATAAAGGGGTTGTTTCTGAAGCTGTAGAAAAATCTCCTACACATCATCTCTAGTTGGCCCTCCAACAGCACCTCCCTCCTCAAAGACATTTTGCCAGGCAATTATATCTCCCTGATGGGCATGACTCCTAGAAGCACAGGAGTCAGTAAGTTAGCTTCATCAGCTCACAGGACTCAGCACACAGCAGGCCCGGAGATCTGTGAGCACATGAAGACTCTAGGGTTACCCATTAGCCTATATTTCAGAGAGACAAATTTGGAACTAATATCTAAGGGTTACAGAGCATGTTTGAGATGGAAGGATGCAGGGAGATGAAGACTTACCATTCCCAGCATTCCAAAAGGGGAGACAGCCCCAGCCTACGGGAACATGTCAGGAATAGAAATCAGAGGCCACATGCGACCTCACCCTCCCAAACCAAGCCCATGGCCTCCCTTGCTTTTTTCCATCCTCCTCTCAAAGGAGCATCACAAAGCCTGTCTTCCACACCCCTTTCCCCACTCCTAGAAGGCATACCACTTGCTAAGTCAGCCAGCATGCAAGAAAAATGAAGCACTGCATTAACCACCCTCCCACCTTTCCTCGAGTCTCAGGTCTGTGGCAGCACCATTACCTGCATCCTGCGGCTGGCAGGCCGGGTCCCTGGCAGATTGCCATCTGTGATGCTGAGGAAGGGGCTATATCCAAACCCCCCTGACAACATCCGGTTCATGTGCTGACGGTGAATGGCAAAGGGGTCCCTGTGCAGGGAGAGTACAGAGCAGATGGCAGAAGGGGCAGCGGTCAGCACCTCCCCGCTCCCCCTCCCCCGAAAGAAAAGAGCCATAGGGAACCAGCGGCACAGACATCCCCTCCAAGACTAAGCTGGAGCTTAGAGTGGCCACCCAGGTGTGATCTGAGCCCGCAATAGGAGCCCAGGTGTCTGTCTCAACTACTCAGAGACTGAAGTGGACGGATGTATGCTCTGGAGCAAGAGGGGGAGGGGATACTCACATCAGGAACATGGGGTCCTCGGGCTCCACGTCCCTCATGAAGCGAAACATCCTGATTTCAGCTCCAGGGAGCTCCACACTGTGAAAATGTGGAGGCTCAAAGGTTGGAAGCGGCCAGGCTTTTTGCACACCCGCTCAGGGCAGAGACTCTCAGAGCGTGATCCCTTCCAAACACTGTAACTGGCCCCCAAACTCCAGGGAGACCCTTCTCCAGGTGTTCAACATCAGCTTCTAGGGAGAGCAGAGCTCTTAACCCTCTCTCCGACGGGGGACCATGGAAAATTTTCCCGAGCCTGTTTTCTGCCTCCCCCACTCAGAGCCATCCTCTTCCCAAAGCCACCGCCAAAGGCACACTCCCCCAACCCCCGACGCCACCTTTCCGGATGCGAATCTCAAGTGCCGCCCCCCACCCCCGCCCCATAAATGACCCCAAACACTCCGCTCCCCCTTCACACCCCGGCCGCCGCCAGACCTCCCCCGGGTGGGCCTCATCGTCCCCGCCGAGCCTGGCGCCTGGCCCCCTCACCCCGAACCCTGCTTTCCTGCCGGGTGAGCAGGAGAGGCAGGCTTGACCCGCTCCCCTCCCCGCATCCCAGGCTCCCGGGGACCCTGCAGCCCGGCGGGCCGCTCCCGCCCCGAACCAGCTGCCCGGTCCGCTAGAGCCTCACCGGTCCCCGGTCCGGGCTCAGCGGCCCATCCGGCCGGTCTCGCCTCTCGTGCGCGGCAGGATCGGGGCTAGCGGCCCGGGACGCTGGACTGGTCCGGGCGTGAGCTCCTCGGCCTCCCGCACCGCCTCCTCTCACAGATGCCACCTCCGTGCACCCCCCGCCCGTCGGCCCACGGAGCCCGAACCCCAGCCAGGCCCGGACGGAAGTGACGTCACGATGGGACAGCCCACCCCAGGCCGGGCCTGCGGAGCTCCGCCCACCGGCGGGCGTGGGGCGCACGCGGGGCCGGCTCCCAGGCCTAGCTGCTGTGGGCCTCGGGGTCCTCTGGGACTCGGGGAGCGGAGGCCTCGTTAGTAACCTGGACTTGGGTTCTGTGGCCCCGAGGAGGCTCCCTGTCAGGGTGCGGGGGAAGGAGCAGCGGAGTCCATCGCCGGGAGGGGAAGAGGAGGGAAGAGGACGGGGGCAGATTCCCCCGGACAGGGCAGGCTCTCAGTGGGTGACGAGGTGGGGCGGATCCCTGGGGAGAGCTTTCAGCAGATTTCTACCGGGGAAGCATTCATCGCGAGCGGGAGGAAGGACGGCAATTCTGCGGGGGAGGCGCTGGGGCCAGTCCCCTCGGGAGGAGGCGCGTTCCAGGCCGGGGCGGCGTCCTCGGAGTGACGTAGCGGGAGGAGGTGACAGTGCTGCCCAGGTCTTCCTCTAGCTTCGAGAACTCGGGCTGGGGCACGGAGGATCCAGGCTAGGGATCTGGCCGCCAGATGGCGCCCTTCGGCCGGGCTAGAACTGCAGCCCCTGGGGAACTGGCGTTGGCGGGGCTCTAGAGACCACCCCCCGCACCCCCGCCGCCCCCAGTTACCCTGCTGTGAGGAGTCAGACTGGGGAGAGAGTTCTGAAATCTTTTCATTGAATGCCAACCTCCCCTTTCTTTTCTCTGAGTATCCTCAAGAGCTCCCAGTCCGCACTGATCTTTCTTGTCTCTAGTCAGGCAGGTTGCTAGGTAGGTCGAGGGAGAAGAGAGCTCCCGGTTCACCGAACTCACCGAGGGGCAGAGTTGCGAACAGGCCCAGGAGACCTGACTCAAAGGCCAAAAGCTGACACTTTGACATACTAAATGTGTTGCACAAAATCCGGCCCAACTGGAGAGAAGGGCCCTCCCCCTGGGTGTCCAGGGATTTGGGCTGTCCGGGCTGGACTTTAGACTGGACTCATCCGGACGCCAGTTCGCCTAGTTCTTTACACTGGCCGCTAGCCACGTTCGTGCTCTGTGGGCCTGACAGCCAGAGAGACTTGTTCCCATCTCCAGCACTTGCCTGGAGAGGAAGAGGGGTTGCTCCCTGGTGACTCAGGAAAAAGTGGTACGAATGGGGCTTCTCAGGTTTCTTTGGACTTGATTATTATTAGAGAGGGAAAAACAAAATAGTGGCAACAGAGGGGAACAGAGACAGAGAAATTAGAAGCTGGCAGACTGGCAAAGCCAAAGATAGAATAAAAGAAAATGTGTTTTCCATTGATATTTCTGGGGAATAGACTTAGTAAAAGCTTTTGTCTTCCAAATGATCTATCTCTGAACAGCCCACCATGCCAGTGCCCCTTTCCTCTTGCCTCCAAACAAAAGCATTGTGACAAGTGGTTAAGAGTTGTCCCTGTGAGAGTTCTGCAGCCCAAACTTAGTGAAGTGTGGGCCTCACCTTCCAGCATCTCCGTCCCGGTTTCATCATGTCCAACCTACCCAGAGTTGGATAGGAGATGCAGCTAGTCTAGCCTTCTCCTTCCGTCTTCCATTGCTTGGTGTTCCGTGTTGTTTAGTCACCAAGTCATGTCCAACTCTTTGCAACCCCATAGACTGTAGCCCATTAGGCTCCTCCGTCCATGGGATTTTTCAGGCAAGAATACTGGAGTGGGTTGCCATTTCCTCCTCCAGGGGATCTTCCTGACCCAGGGATTGAATCTGTGTCTCCAGTGTCTCATGTACTGCTGCTGCTGCTGCTAAGTCGCTTCAGTTGTGTCCGAATCTGTGCGACCCCATAGACGGCAGCCCACTAGGCTCCCCCGTCCCTGGGATTCTCCAGGCAAGAACACTGGAGTGGGTGGCTGTTTCCTTCTCCAATGCATGCAAGTGAAAAGTAAAAGTGAAGCTGCTCATTCGTTTCCGACTCCTAGCGACCCCATGGACTACAACCCACCAGGCCCCTCTGTCCATGGGATTTTCTAGCCAAGAGTACTGGAGTAGGTTGCCATTGCCTTCTCCGCTCATGTACTGCAGACAGATTCTTTTCCACTGAGCCATTGGGGAAGGTGCCTAGTAGAGCTCTTTTTCTTCTTCCTTCCAAGACTTAGGAATCTGATACTGGGGACTTCACTAGCCATCCAGTGGTTAAGATTGTTTTCACTCCAGTGGCCATGGGTCCCATCCCTGGTCAGGGAACTAAGGATCCAGTATGCCACAAGGCACAACAACAACAACAACAACAAAAAAACAACCCTGATATCAGTCATTTTTACTTTTGCATGATTTTTAATCAATCACCTCCCCTAAGAATAATTACAAATGACAGTTTAGCATCCATCTATGACACAAAGCTCTAAACCTAGGCTTTCTCTCAGGTTAAAAAGAGAGCTTTGAAGAGGTGGGGATGAAGGAGGAGATGCAAGAGTTCATTCTCAGCATGCTCAGCAATGGACTATATAGGCAGCCATCCACTCCAGGAATTGAAGGAATGTAATTTTACAAGCAACCTTTCTGTCCAGACAGAGTTTGTATCTGTTTTCCTTCTCTGTCACCTTCCTATTCTTTCCCTTCCCTCCCCCATTCACTGCCTTCTCTTCCTTTCTTCCTTCTTTCCCTCCTTCCCTTCATCCCTCCTTCCTTCCTTTCTTAAATATGTCTCTGTCCCGTAAACTCTGATGAACAGAAATTCCTCAGTCATCAGAGTTTCCTGTAGATGATAAAATGTAGGAGGGAGGGTGGGCCCAGTCCTGGGTGAGGCTGAACTCGAAGGGGATAACCATTGTTGGGAGGAAGAGAAACAGTTTCTCCTCACTGCTTTATGTGATGAAGCCAAAGTCGGGATGTCCTTGAGAGGGGAAAGAAAGTGTTAGTTGCTCAGTCATGTCAGACTCATTGTGACCCCACGGGCTGTAGCCCACCAGGCTCCTCTGTCCGTGGGATTCTCCAGGCACTAATACTGGAATGGGTTGCCATCTCCTTCTCCAGGGGATCTTCCCAACCCGAACCCAGGTCTCCCGCAGATGGAATCTTTACCATTTAAGCCGCTAGGGAAACTCAGAGGGGAGATCTAGGTCAGAAAAGTGCCCTTGTCAGATGTGAGGTCTGGCATCTGGAACAATCCCAGGGCAGCTGGCTTCTGGAGCAGAGTGAGGATGGGGTGATGGTGGACTTACGGGACACTGGATTCCAACTTGAGCTAACATGGATGGGTGTGACTGAGTGTATGTGTGTATGTGTATTGGAAGAGGGAGATAAATCCTGACATTGAGCATTAAGTTGCCCCAGGAAGAGAGAGTGAGTTGTATAGTGGACACCAGATCAGAATGAGATTGAAAAATGGCTTATGAACAGTTTTTTAAGTCCATCTTTTCAGTTTGTTTTATATCCATGTCCACTTAACAAATATTTATTGAGTACCTACTGTGTGAGGCTTCCCAGGTGGCGATAGTGGTAAAGAACTCGCCTCCCAGTGCAGGCAACATAAGAGACGTGGGTTCAATCCCTGGGTTGGGAAGATTCCTTGGAGGAGAGCATAGCAACCCACTTCAGTATTCTTGCCTGGAGAATCCCAAGGACAGAGGAACCTGGTGGGATACAGTCCATGGGGTCACAAAAAGTCAGACACAACTGAACAACTAACACTTTCATTTTTTACTTTCCAGTGGTTAGAATTCAGAGCTTTCACTACTGTGATCCCAGGTTCAATCCCTGGCTGGAGAACTAAGATTCCCTACAAGCCATGAGGCATAGCCAAAAATAAATAAAATAAAAATAAACAAAATTTTTAAGTGACTCTGGGTTTTTTTTTGATCTGGGCAATCTGAATGAGAAATAAATGACCATTCTGTATCAGGACAGGCTTGAGAACATATGGAAATTACGTCTGGCTGAAATTGTGATCCTGACCAAGTGGCTACACAGGGTAACTGAGTGGACAGTCTTCTCTTTACTATTATTTTTTTAATCTATGTATTTTATTTTACAGCCAGGGCATGTGGCATCTTAGTTCCCCGATGAGGGATCAAACCTACACCCCCTTGCTTTGGAATCGCAGAGTCTTAACCACTGGACCACTAGGGAAGCCCCACAGTCTTCTCTTTAGAATTGAGCCACCTGAAGCGGAGGAGGGTGACAGGAATCCAGGAATCCTGAGGCTAGTTCGACTATCAGATATGAGATGTTGGATCACCTCGGGTAGATATGCTAATATTAATGGTTGGCATGAGCACTGGAGTTTTAAGTCTTAAGAACTTCCTGTTGTCCCTTGATCATTTCAAGGAGCCATCCCTAAGGAGGCCATGTATCTCATGATTAACATGGGCTTTAAGGATTGAAGTTGGTGCTACCTGTGTGGTGAAAGTGAAAGTCACTCAGTTGTGTCCAACTCTTTGCGACCCAATGGATAGTCCATGGGATTCTCCAGGCCAGAATACTGGAGTTGGTAGCCTTTCCCTTCTCCAGGGGATCTTCCCTACCCACAGATCAAAACCCAGGGTCTCCCACATTGCAGGCAGATTCTTTACCGGCTGAGCCACATGGGAAGCCTGGGTGGTAGTTCCTGTCAATAAACATTTATGGGGCTCCTACTATGTGCCAGGCACAGTGCAAGGTGCTGGGGATGAAAGACAAATAAGACATGGTCTCTGCTCAGCAGGGTTCACAGCCGCAGTGAGGTGACCAACATGGAGTCAATGATAATCCAGGGATGAAAGCCGTCATAGAAAGATAAAGATGTATATTCAAAGGGGAAAGGTGGTTGAGAAAAGGGAGAGGGTGGCTTGGGAACTGGGGCAGGGCAGCCAGGAGAGTATTCTAATTTTTTGGGGGGAGCCACCCCATCTTCATATGGGACCTTAGCTCCAAGACCACGGATCAAAACCACACCCACTGCATTGGAAGCATGGGGCCTTAACCACTGGTCTGCCAGGAAGTCCCCAGGAGACCATTTTAGGTTGAAGGTAAGATCAAAGCAAAGGCACTGGGACTCCTCTGGCCATCCAGTGGTTAAGACTTCATGGTTCAATGCACGGGGCGTGGGTTCCACCTCTGGTTGGGGAACTAAGACCCCACATGCTGTGCAGTGTGGCCAAAAAAATAAAATAAATTTTAAAAAGAAAAAAGCAAAGGCACAGAGGTAGGCTCCATTGGGGAGGAGCTATGAAGAGTTAAAAAAAAATGCCAAAGCAAAACTTTTGAGGGAAACTTGGTGAGAGCCAAGGCTACAGAGGTTAAAAGAGACCAGATCTTGAAGAGCCATATTTACTTCTGGACTTTATCATTGGCCTGGGGAAGCTATCAGGAGGTTTTGTGGAGGGAGATGACAACAGTCTATTTGTATTTTGGGTAGAAAGGCAGTTTATACATTTCAGCAAACATTTCTGAGCCACAATACACCATATACCGAGTTAGGTGTGAAGATCCAAAAATTCTTAAATCATGACTGAAAACCCAAATTAATTAAGCTTAAAGTCAAGTGAGTGATGTTGACCTCTGGAGCAGGGGCAAGACTGGGCTTGGAGAGAAGAGAAGAAGCTCAAGGAATCTTTAGAAAGTGAAATGTGAGGAATCTAGGGAGGGAAAGAAGAAGCCATGTCTCAGATGACCATTTGGCATGAATGAATGGGTGGAGAACAGGACCTTTAACTGAAATAGAAAAACGAAGGAACTGCAGTTGGAAGGTGTGGGGTTGAGGCACTGTGGAGGATCCAGGGAGAGAAGACAGAAGAGAATTGGAGTCATGATTCGTGCTCAGGAGTGAAGCAGGCACTGGAGGTGTGAATTTGAGAGTCATCAGGGTTTTTGTTGTTGTTGTTTTCAATGGTTTTTTAATTTACTTATTTTAATTTTTGGCTGTACCCTTCGGTATGTGGGATCTTGGTTCCCCGAACAGGAATGACCAGGGATCAAACCTGCACCCTCTAGATTGGAAGGGGGAGTCTTAACCACTGGACTGCCAGAGAAGTCCCTGAGAGTCATCAGGGTTGGAGGTCTGTGCTGGCAGTGGGACTTAAGCCACTGGAGATGCATGATGGAGTCACTTAGGGAGACTGAAGGCAGGACCCCCGAGACCCAAGCTCTGGGGTTTCCCAGGTGCACACTAGTGGTAAAGAACCTGCCTGCCAATGCAGAGACCTGAAACATGGTTTCAGTACCAGGGTTGGGAAGATCCCCTGGAAGAGGGCATGGCAGCCTCCTCCAGTGTTCTTGCCTGAAGAATCCCATAGACAGAGGAGCCTGGTGGGCTAAAGTCCATAGCGTCGCACAGAGTCGTACACAAATGAAGAGACTCAGCATGTGTGCATGACCAGATCATCTCCTAATTTCTCAGTTACTTAGGCTCTTTGAGGAAAAGTATGTTCATTCACCTGAGATCTGAGCCACCTGGAAGGGATCAGTTGACCCGGCAATCGCCTCCTCCCGGTTGTGAAGTCCTCTCTCGGCCTTTTACCTGCTGGGCAAAATAAGCCTCTAGCTGTCACTCCTGGTCCGAGTCCCCTAGCCTTTTCTATTTTTTTTCATGATAATTTAGTTTACTTCTGAATATTTTAAATATAATGGAAACAAATATAACAGTTTTGTTTCAAAACTCGAGGTATCAACCATTAAAAGATGGGGATTTGGTAAAAAAAAAAAAGTGGTTTATTGAATACTTACAATGTTTACACATTTAATATTAATTCCACTTAGTTTTAGAGGATGGAAGTGCACAAAACAAGGAGCTGTTGGAAACATCTTCAAAGTGGGAACCACAGCAGATGGAACCGTGGTGCCAGACATCCACCCCCCGTGGTGGTGGTGGCTCAGTCGTATCTGACTCCTGCAACCCCATGGGCTGTAGCCCCCCAGGCTCCTCTGTCCGTGGCATTTCCTAGGCAAAAATATTGAAGTGGGTTGTCATTTCCTTCTCCATCCCCTAGCCTTTTCAATTTCACTTTCCTCTCCTCTGGGTCAGCCACATAGTCTATTTCGTCTGTGAAAATGTGGAAATTCTGAGCAAACATGCATCTGTGGTAAAGTACATGACAAGAGTGGCCCACGTGACCCTCCAACACGGCAGCCAGAGTTGCTCTTGACTTTTCTACCTACCGAACACTGGGATGGAGATGGAAAAAGAGGCAGAAAAAGAAAAGGAGGTTTAGGACCAAGGTCTGAAGTGGTGCTGCACCATATGGTAGCCACTAGGCACAGGTAGTATTTAAATTTAATTAAAATTGGGAATTCCCTGGCAGTCCAGTGGTTAAAACTCAGCAATGTCACTGCTGTGGCCTGGGTTCAACCCCTAGTCAGGGAACTAAAATCCCACAAGTCAATTAGCACAGCTGGAAAAAAGAAAAAAAAAGAGTCAGACTTATTTTAAATACATAATACATTTAATGAAAATTAAAGTAAAAAAAAAATGCAGTTCTTCAGTTGCACTAGCCACATTTCAAGTCTTCAGTAACCACACATGGCTCATGGCCACTGTATTGGAAACTATAGATATAGAACAGTCCCACCACTGTAGAAAATTTTACTGGACAGAGTCAGAAAGCATTTATAAATACTACCTTCTTCTGGACTTTTTTGAAGGCCTGTGAAGGCTTTTGGAAAAGAAGAAGGGAAAATTGGATGAAGGCAGTCAAAAGGTATAAGCTTCCAGTTATAAGGTAAATATGAGGATGTAACATACGTGATAAATATAATTAGCAGTGTTGTATGCTATACATGTAAGAGTTCTTACACAATGAAAAAAAACTTTTCTAATTCATTAATTTTGTATCTGCATTTGATGATGGATATTCACTATTCACTAAACTTGGCCCTTCCCAGGTGGTAAAGAACCTGCTTGCCAAAGCAGGAGACATATGAGACACGAGTTCAATCCCTGGGTCAGGAAGATCCTCTGGAGGACAGCATGGCAACCACTCTAGTATTCCTGCCTGCAGAATCCCATGGACAGAGGAATCTGGCGGGCCACAGTCCATAGGGTTGCAAAAGAGTCGGACACAACTGAATGAACTTAGCACACATGTACGCATGTTCACTAAAATTATTGTGGGTATCATTTCACGATATATATAAAGTCAAATCATTATGCTGTACACTGTAAACAAACAGTGCCAGATGTCAATTATATCTCAGTAAAACTGAAAGAAAAAAAAAAAGAAAGAAAAGCACACATAAAGGGGAGAAACTGAAAGGAGGGGAGCGAGGAATTGGGCAACAGCAAACTCTTAAGTATAAAAGTGAAGGAGGTCATGAAGGATGCACAGAGAATAAGAAAAGCCAATCGAAGAATCTAGAGGAGAGCTATGATGATAAAACCCATGATTTTTTTAAAGTTTTTTAAAAACTTTATTCATTTTTGGTTGTGCTGGGTCTCTGTTGCTGCACAAGGGCTTTCTCCAGTTGCAGTGAGCAGGGGCTAATCTCTAGTTGCAGTGCTCAGGCTTCTCTTGTTGCAGAGCATGGGCTCTTAGGTGCATGGGCTCAGTATTTGTGGCACATGGGCTTAGTGGCCCCGAGGCACGTGGAATCTTCCCGACCAGGGATCGAACCCGTACCCTGCATTGGCAGGTAGATTCTTAACCACTGGACCACCAGGGAAGTCCAAAACCAATGATTTTTGCTAGAAAGAAAACTCATGAGGAAGTAGGAAAGCCATAGAAATTTTTATTGTGATGCCGATATCGTAAAAGACAGACTGACCACCAGGACACCAGTAGTTGCTGAGAAGACCCCAAGTCAGAGAGAGACCAGCCCATACCCTGATGCATGCCCTGTGCTTCCACAGCTGCTCAAGGAAGGAAAGCTGAGAGCGCTCTGAGGCAGAATCGAAGATGCGGTGTCAGGGTTGTACAACTCAAGGATGTACTGAACTTTTGCTCCTTTGTGCCTAGCCTTGTGCCAGACACCCTTCTCAGGAGAAGGAGACATCAGTAAGGGTTGGGGAGTGAGGAAGGCAGTCTGGAGTTGGGAACAAGAGGTCTAGAATCCAGAGAGATCAGGGAGGTACCCCAGAAAAGGAGCACCCCTGGACATGGGACGGGGTGCTATCCGGCGCAAGACAGTGCTGGACACCTGTCCTTTTTCAGGTTTGTACTTTGAATGACCTCTCCCATCTCTTCCTGGAGGGCACGGAGGGACCAGATCTTTTCCATTCAGCTTTGTGTCTCCATCGCATAGCACAGGGGCTCATCACAAAGAGGAAGCAAGCAAGAGCAAAAGTGAAAGTCACTCAGTCGTGTCTGACTCTTTGCGACCCCATGGACTATACAGTCCAAGGAATTCTCCAGACCAGAATACTGGAGTAGGTAGCCATTTCCTTCGCCAGGGGATCTTCCCAACCCAGGGATTGAACCCAGGTCTCCCACATTGACAACTTGAGGGGGCATGTTCCTGACAAACGTGGCTTCATGTTGTCATGAAGATGCTTTCTTGGGACTTCCCTAGCGGTCCAGCAGTTAAGAATCTGCCTTCCAATGCAGATTCGATCCCTAGTGGGGGAACTAAGATCTGACACGCTGCAACTACTGAGCCCGGAGAAGCTCAACAGGAAGAATAAAGAAAGATGATTTCTTTAGGAACACTTCTGTGGGTAACATCATCAAAGCAAACTTGACCAAAGTTAGGCTGGTTGAAATCTCTTTAGCAGTCTGTCTCCTCTTGACTCTGACTCCCCACTGTCCTGAGTTTTGAAATAAAAAAGTTTTTTTTTTTTTTTTTTTAGCAAAGGAAAAATGAGGAATAGCAAATGAGGTCATTGGGAGTGGAGTGAGATGAAGAGCATAGTGAGGAGTGGAGGGGTCCAGCTTTCAGGTTTCTGTCCTCCCACCCTTGAATAATAGCTAACTAGGCCTTCCTTAGCACTTTAACTAACAAATAGGCAAGCTAGAAAAAAAAAAAAAAAAAAAAAAAACACACCAGGAAGCTAGAGAGGGAGAATTAACTTAAGAATGAGATGGAAATAGTTGGAGTTGAACATCTTCCACACAGTGGTTGAGGGAACTGCTAGGATGTCGGAAGGCAGAGTTTCCAGGGGGCTCAGGCCTCCCCTTTTCTCACCTGGCCTCCCTTTTCCCACCTCCAGAAAATGTGTAAGAAGCAGAATTTCCCCCCATTCAACTAGTGGAAAATTCTCTGTTGAGCTCTAGAGTAAAAACTCTAGAACAGGCAAGGCCTCAGAGATGGTGCTCTCGAAAGGCGAAAGGCGCAAACAGACAAGGTGGCATCATTTAACTCTCGTGGCCCCAGAGATCAACCCCAAGGAATAGGAGGTGCGCTTTCAGCACCCCACTCATTCCAAATTCATCCTAAGTGTCCTGTCTAGCTTTTCTTTCGTGAAGCCAAGGCTTCGGGAGACTGATCTGCTGTCCAACCAGGCAGCGAGGGCTAAGGGGTGCTTCTCTCAAGCAGGAAAGGACTTAGATCCAGGCCTTCTGCTTTCTAGATCTTTTTCCTTTGGTCCCTGCGGACCCTAGTGTCCAAACTCTTAAATTCTCAAGGCTCTCCCTTGGGCCTTGGGGCAGGATTCCCATTCTCTGTCTCTCCATCTCCCTGGAATTTTCCACTGCAGCTGCCTCCGCTCCCAGACACCCCTCCCTGGGCAAAATTCCCGGCTCCCTCCGCCTCCCCTTCCCTAATCACACCTCGATCCCACCCCTCGGCCCTTAGGCCCAGCCCACAGTCCAACCCACAGCCCACACAAACCCCGGTGGTCCCAGTTAGAGAAATGGGAGGCCAGACCCTTATAGAAGGGTGAGAGGGAGGGACCCAGGCTCCCTCCGGGGAAGGGAGAAAGGGCAGTGGAGGGGTTGGCCCCCTGTGGGGCTAGAATGGGGGGAGTGGCCCTCCTCAAATCCCCATATAAGGCAGGGCAAGCAGTGAGGCTCCTGGATTGGCTGATTCAAATGAGCATTCCACCTGGCAACAGGGTTTCTATTGGCTCTCAGGAAAAATAGGAGGAAGGTGGACGGAGGTTGTTGGTGGCGGTGATTGGAGGGGGGGAGGGGAGTGGAGGTGACCGGAGTGGGGGGCGGTTACCAGGGCAACAGGGTAAGAGCCCAGCAGGGTGTCCGAGACAGCAGGCGGGGCTGCGAGGTGGAGAAGAGGGGAAGAGGAAAGGAGGGTGGGAGGGAGAGGAAAGAGACTGACGGGGAGGGAGCCAGACAGGGAGACTGGGGCGGGCGGGCGGTGGGGGGGGGGGGGGGCGGGTTGGAAAGGAGGGGGAAGAGGGAGGTAAATGAAGCCAGAGAGAACAGAGATGGAGAGGGTCAGTGATCGCTAAAGACATCAGCGAGTGTGTCAGAGAAACAGAGAACGAGAGATGGAAAGATCTGAGCAAGATGGACAGAGTTCGGCAAGGAAAAACCTGGGTGGGGCTCCAAGATTTTTGAGGAGTCAGAGACTGAGAAACTGATAGAAGAGTCAGAAAGAGAAATTGGGAGGTGTGGACACCAAAGGACCAAAAGAGGGAGTATTAATGGACTCAAAGACTAAATGGTGCTGATGAGTCGGTTATGTCTTTTTTTATTAAGAAAATGAAAATGATGACTGAGGGACAAATACAGGAGTGCACATACACCAAAGATATCTTGGTTCCAACCCTAGCCTTCCATTCCATCCATCTTCCCCACGACCTTTGCTACACATCCCAGCTGCTGTCCCCTCCTGAAACTCCAAGCTTCTCAAAATGACCCAAAGAGACTGAGACTGAGGGCAAGGAGCTGAGGGTGCATGGAACAGTTGTGGGCTGGAAACCCCTGTAGAGGAGGCAGTTATTAATATAATCCAGAAAGGCTGGGGAAGATGGCAGCAGAAGAAGGAGACACCAAGAGAGGGAAAATGAGGGAAATAAGGACGTGAAGAGGAGTTGAGGAAGATGAGCTAAAGATGCAAGGCCGGTGACAGACTCAGATAAGACAAGAACAGTGTTGTCTGGAGAGAGAGGGAAGGCAAACAGAGATGGGAGGTAGAAGAGGGCAACTGAGGAGTGGAGAAGAGGCGACAGAAGATGAGAGATGTGAGGCAGAAATGGATGAGAAGGGATGAGGAGAGATGGAAGGACCAGGCAGAGAAAAGTGAAGTGGGATGGCCAAATAAGAAAGGTCGAAGATGAAAAAAGGGAGAGGAGATTGGAAGGCCTCTGACTTCCCTCAGATTCCAGACAAGAGCAGGAATGGAGGAACCCAGCCGGGGTCACAAATGTCAGCCTCGGGCAGGACGGAGAGTGGGCTGCCTTTTCTGCTCTTCCACCCCCTCTCAAGGCCACCCAGAGAACGAAGATGCCGGAGGAGAGGGGAAATCCAGCGAGAAGTGGAAGTAGCTCCCGCCCTCTTCCTCCTCTTTCAGCTTTTGGTTTCTCAAATACCTGCCCGGCCTTTCCATCTGCTTCCCCCCCACCCCACCCCATCCCTTAGCAAAATCTCAGGGGCTTTTTTTGGCGGGGGGGGGGGGGGGGGGGAGGCGGTCGGCAGGATCCAGGCCATCCCTCCAGTCCGCCCCCAAAACCCAGACTCGACGTTCGCAAGCAGTGGGTAGGGATTCGGGGAGGTCCCTCCCCGCAGGAACCCCACCCCTTCCCACCTCCGCGCCCCACTCCATTCTCCGCGACCACAGTCTCTCCATTTCCCCCTCCTAGTCTAGTGCTCCCTCCCGCCTCGCGCGCGCTCCCTCCCCTCGCTTTCATCCTCCTATCCCCACCTCTCCAACCTCCGCTTTCATCCCCCTCCCCTCTCTTCTCCTCCCAGCTCCCGCCTGCCCCACCCCTGGGAAGCCCCTCCCGTCGGGCAGCGCCGCTTTATAAGCGGGTTCTCTGCCCGGGGGCGGCCGCGGCTGGTCGGCGGCAGCTCTGCGGGTGCGGGGGCGGCGAGCCGAGGACCGAGCGACCGCGGCCTGAGCGCGCCGGCCACCGCCCGCACCCCCCTTCCGCCCGCCCTCCGGTCGGCCGCAGCCCTGCGGGTCTCCGCTCCAGACCCACCCCCGCCCCACCCCGCGCGCCTCTGCCGCCTCTTCCTGAGCCCCAGCTTGCCGAGCGGCCGCCGCTGCCGCTGTCGCCGCCGCCGCCGCCACCGCGCCAGGTTCCGGCCGCGGCCAGCCTCTGCCGTCCAGGGCCCTTCCGTCCAGGCCCCGGGACCCCGACTCCCCGCCAGCCCCGGCCCCGGCCCCGGCACCATGTCGGAGAAGAGCGTGGAGGCAGCGGCCGAGTTAAGCGCCAAGGTACGGGCGGGGTCGGCTGCGGCCCGGCACCCACGCGCCCCCGGGCTCCGCGCAGTCGTGCGCCCCTGGCCGCCCCCGACGGCCTCACATTGCTGCCCGGACGCGGGGTCCTCGTGGACCCCACTCCGCCCTCCCCCCGCGCCCCAGCCTGGCGCTGCCTGCCCCGTTCCGCGCGGCTCGCGCCAGCGCCCTCTAGCTTCCCGATCGCCGCGCGCCCGGCTCCCGGCCCGGCCGCTCCGGCCCCGCGCGGTCCCCACCCCTCTCCGGCCCCGGCTCGCGCGCTTCCACTCCGGCCAGTGCCCGTCGGAGCTTTGCGCGTCTCTTCTACCCTATCCCCTCCCCCGCGTCCCTCTCCGGTTCCCAGTCTCCCGTCACCCCTTCCAGTCTGACCTCACCTTCCTCTGCTAAGCGGTTTGAGAGCCTCTGGTGTAAACAGGGCTCTCCCGGGAGGCTGCTCCTCGAGGCCCCTCCCCTCGAGGCCCGACCGTCTCTCGATCCTCTGCTGAGACAGCTACTGCCTCTGTTTTCTCTTTTCATCTGTATTCATTCCTTCCTCCACTGGCCTTCAGGTTTCCTAGTCCCCATAACCGTCCTCCAGCATCTCCCCCAACACTTAAAGAATCTTGAATTCCTAAATATCACAAGAGGGCCGGCACTAGCCTTCGAAAAAGCTGGGGCTGCTTAGCACTGCATGGCATGGCATCGCGCCGCCCCTGCTCTCATCAGCTCCCTTCCCCGGCCCCATCCCTTCGCCCTTGCCTCTCTTCCAGCCTTCCTCTAATTTCCCTAGGGAACCCGCTGAGTGTCGCTTGGGGAAATTAATTCGGCCAGGGTTTGGGGGCTGGGAGCCCGACCTTGGGCGGGGGTGGCTGCTGAGGAGGTCACAGAGGTCTCCCGGAGGCCGGGGAAGTGAAAGGGGGAACCAGTGGGATTGGAGGCAGTGGGAGAGAGGAGCTCCGTGTGAGAGCTGACAAGGTGTGCCAAGTGGCCCTCCGGTGGCATGTGACTTCACTGAGTAGGTGTCTTTGTGTGTCTGAAATCCAGCGAGTGTGTGGGACTGCCCGTGTCAGTTACATGTGTGCATGCAGAGACGTAGCTGTTCCGGGGCCCTGTTGCTGCTTTGTGAGTGCCGAGTAGCTCCACTGTGCCCTTGTGCTGCCTCGAGAGTGTGTGCCAGAATGCCCAAACACCAGGCCATGTGTCTCCAGATCGCGTGGGTGCCCCTCTGTGCCGTGAGTGTGAATCAGTGTCAGCCTGTGTCAGTGTGTGTGCTTGTGCTGAGTAAATGAGGCCAGAGAGTTGCTTAGCACAAGACCTAGGTCACATACCCCCCTGGAAAAGGATCATAAAAGGACAGTGACCAGAAGGACGGGTCGGGACCAGACAGGTTAGGAGAGGGCCCGGCCCCTTGGACTTTGGCCTCTGGTAGACTCCCTCCCTCCCTGGCACTCACTCACTCTCCCCCACTGCATCAGCCCCATGAGAAACTTGGGCCAGGGCCACGCAGATCTGGTGCTGGGACCCCCAGAGAGAAGCCAAGACTCCCCAGGCCAAGGCTGTAAGGGGAAGCCCACCAGGTAGGAGAAATGCCATAGTGACCATCTGGCAGAGAAATGAGGACAGCAAAGTGGCATGGAGAAACGCAGTTGGAGTGAGAGGAGCTAGTGTTTTGCGTGCCCCGGAAAGGGAGAAGGGAATTGAGCGACCCGCCTGGCCAACCACCCCCACACCAAACCTCTGTCCTACCCCCAACCCTGCTCCAGAAAGGACACACCCTCCCAGGGTGATCCACTCACCCAGAAAACTTCCATCCCCATGGAATCGGATATAGAGTTGCACACCAATACCAGATCCCATCTGATCATCCAGAGCACCACAGTGCCTGCCAAGGGGTGGGGTGGAGAGAGCACAGGAATGTCAATGGGAAGAACCGCTGTGGTGTCCCCAGAGAGTGGGGACTCTTGTGAGCACCTCTCTCAGCCACATCACATCAAGACAAGACATCAAAGGTGTGCCTGCTGGGGTCTTGAGGAGGAGAGAGGGACCAGTGTGTGGAGGGAGGGGACTCCAGGCAGGTACCTTATTCTCACCCGCTTTCCCATCCCACCCACACAGACCTTATGTCTCTTCCTGTACCATGTCCTGTCCCATAGACTTCCCCTTCCACGTTTCCCTTACTCTACTCCCCCTACATCCCCCAGAAATGGTCACTCCTGCCCTTCTACACACCAGTGCACACACCACACCAGGGTACACCTTGTGCCCATGCGCACACTCCAGGTGGTCGGGAGGAGGAAGCCCCCTTGGCCAGGAGTGGGCAGAGGTGAGAGGGGACACTGGGAGTTATTCCCCCGGGGGCTCTCCCTATTCCTGTAGTGTTGGGCCAGTAGGAGCCTGAAGATGAGGGGGGCACACAGACTGAGAGAAACAAAGGCTTTCGAAGCTGAGGGGGAAGCAGGAAGGGATGCCCAGGAGAGAGTCCTCCGGAAAAGGCCCCAGAGGTAGACAAAAGGCAGAGCTGGGCCTGCAGTGGGAGGGGGCAGGCGAAGGAGGGACCTCAAGAGGGGGTGGGGCGTCAGGGCTGCGAGCAGATGGAGGGAGATTTGCTTTGCTGAGCTGAACTCTTCAGCCGGTGAGGCTGGGCAGAGCTTGGTGGGGGTGGAAGGCGATTACCTTGACTGCCTTTCCCCTGGCTTCATCACTCTTCCTCCTCCCTTGGGGAAGCAGTCTGGTCTCAGCCCCTTTGCGGCAGCAGCGACCTTGGGACCTCTGCTGTGTCTCTGAGCCGCCCTGGCCACCTTTTCCATTTTCCACCCCTCTAAGCTTACTGGGGCTTCCCTGGTGGTGGGCTCGACGGTAAATAATCTTCAATGTGGGAGACCTGGGTTCAATCCCTGGGTTGGGAAGCTCCCTGGGAGAAGGGAATGGCAACCCAACTCCAGTATTCTTGCCTGGAGAATCCCATGGACAGAGGAGCCTGGCGGGCAACAGTCCATGGGGTCGCAAAGAGTCCGACTGGACTGAGCAACTTGACACGCAAGCTCACTGCAGAGGGAGAAGTGCAGCTGGAGGGAATTAAGGGCAGCAGATCCTGTGTGGTCAGAGGAAGGTGACCTCTTTCTCTCTCTTGTAGGACCTGAAGGAGAAGAAAGAGAAGGTGGAGGAGAAGGCAGGCCGGAAAGAGCGAAAGAAAGAAGTGGTGGAGGTGCGCAGGGGTCACCTGCCCACTGGGCCCCCAGCCACGTTCCCCCGAGGCCAGCCTTTCCGTGACCCCGCCCACCAAGTCGCCCTGCCCCGGGCCCCGCCCAGGCCCCTTGCCATTGGCGGGGACGATGGGTGGAGGCACTGGGCTAGCCTGACGCCTCCCTCTCCCGGTCCCCGCAGGAGGAGGAGAACGGCGCAGAGGAGGAAGAAGAAGAAACTGCCGAAGACGGCGAGGAGGAGGATGAAGGGGACGAGGAAGGTGGGGAGGGGCGGGGAACCGTCAGGGTGGGTTTGAAGAACTAAAAGCAGGGCTGAGGGCCGCCACAGGGGGTCTCTGCTGGAGCTTCCAGCCCTTCCCCCAATGACCCATTTCTGGCTCCTCAGATGAGGAAGAAGAAGAAGATGAGGACGAAGGGCCCGCGCTGAAGAGAGCTGCTGAAGAGGAGGTTTGGGCTGGGTTGCGGGTGTGAGGGGCTGTCAGGGATACAGCAGGGCCGGGAGCCCTTGGATTTGGACCGAGATGCCGGTGGTGCAGGGATGCAGGGCGGGGTGGGCTGGAGCAGGACAGGGGGCGGTCCCTCTCCTGGTTGACAGCTACCCTAGCTCTTTCCCTCTCCACAGGATGAAGCGGATCCCAAGCGGCAGAAGACGGAAAATGGGGCGTCGGCATGAGCCCCCTGCCAGTGGGCTGGGGGTGGTGGGAGGCCCCTCGGGGCCCGGAGGTGGGGGTGGGGAGCGCCGCGTGCAACCACTTTTCACCTGGCTCCCTGCTCTGAGCCCCGCGCCAGAGTTTCTGCCCTCTCTCCCCCCCAGCCTTCTCATGCCGCACCTACATCCTCACTGCCATCTTCCACCTCCTTACCTGCTCCATCTGAGCTCCCCAGCTGGTCCCCAGTCACCCCCTTCCCTCTCCTTCCTCTCTCCCTGCCCTTCCCACAGCCAGCCCCTCCCTCCTTCAATAGCCTCTCCTTCCTAACCTCTGCATCCCAGCCTCATGTCATCCTGCCCTGCCCGTCCCTACCCTGCCTGATCCCTGGGTCTCCTTCCTCAGATCCCTTTCTCTCAGACAGCGCCAGGACGGGGTGGGGCCAGGGTTGGGGCCGAGCCCCACAGTTGCCCCCCTCCCCTCCCCTTTTTTTGTATAATTTAATAAAGAAACGGTCGCGCTTCTGTTTTTAACCTGTCTCCTGCTTTCCCGGGACAGAGCGAGGAGGGTGGCCTAGGGCACATTCTGTCTGGACCCTTCCCCTCTGAAAAAGCAGCGGTACCTTCCTACCACCCCACCCTCCACCGTCTTGAGAAGATAACTGCTGCACTCCGGGGTGGACAGGGGGCGCTGTGGCTCTGAGAGCCGACTGGCGTCCTGGTTTTGAGTTCCTGGTGATGCTCCTCCCAGCCATACACACCCCCTGTGCTGCGAGCCCACACCAGGCTAGACACTGCTGAGCCCAGTGGAAAGCTACCAAGCCCTATCGTGCTGAGCCAGGCACAGAAGTAGCCTCAGAAACAGGAAGTCCTGCCCCTGAAGTGGGAGAGGGCAGGCAGCCTAAATCTGGGCCTCCTTGGACACAGTGAGAGTTGGCTGGCACCGAGGAAGTCAGCTACCTCCTGGTCAAGCTGGGAAAACTCCAGGGCCTCTTGTGGTCCCAGGCCTGCTTGAGTTTTGGCTCCTTTGCCTGGGCGGGGTAGGAAGCATGAGTTCCCCTCTGGCCTTCTCAGGCTTCCTTTCCTAGTTCTGCCTCAGTTTTTCCTGAGTTTGAGCTGCAGGATTTCTGCATTTTTTCCATATCACCCTCTTAGTTAGGAAGCTCTGGATTGGGAGAGCCTGCTGATTACACAGAGGTCTAATCACAGGAGTGTGTGATTAATTGATGCCATTCACCCCAAAAGATGAGAAGACTGGGAACTTCATTGGCAGTCCAGTGGTTAAAACTACAGGCTTCCACTGCTGGGGGTGAGAGTTTGATCCCTAGTCAGGGAACTAAGATCCCGCATGCTGCATGGCCAAAAAAATAACAAAAAAATAAAGATGAGAAGATACGTATAAGTCACCTGGCATCAGGACTACACACACACACAACTTTTGTCTTCAGACTCCCTGACCTTGGCAAACTGTTTAATCTATGATCCTGCCTCAGTTAACGCATCTGTACAATGGGGGATAAGATTAGATTTCATGAGTTAATGCCCTGCATTGCAGTGCCCAGCACATAATGAAAGCATAATACAGTATAGCTATTCTATCCCCTGTGCTTAGGGTGCCCTTCAGACCTAACACCTTTTAGAGTTCAATACAGCTTCTAGGGGTCATTTGACGGGTAGGGAGGCAGGTGGACAGGGTAATGAAGTTCTGGGACATTAAGGGATGAGCACCAAGGGAAGGGCTTGCCAAGACAGTATGAACCTGGGGCCTGGGGAGGCAATTCAGAAATGAGCAAGTGGGTACTTCGAGGCAGAAGTTCCCCCGGGAAAGAGAACAGTCAGGGTGGGGGAGGGGGAGGGGGCGGTGGGGACACCCAGGACTGAGGAAATAAACAAGGGGAGCGCCACCACAAGGGTGGAGGGTAACGCTGCTGGGAATCAGCCCCCTCAGACTTTCCACTGCGAAGCGAAACCGTGAGCCCCGTGGTGTTGGGGGGGGGGGGGCAATGGGGAGGGGAAGTGGGGAAGGTGGAGGGAAGGCAGAAGGGACAGGGGCCAGGGCCCTGGAAGCAGTAGAACAGCCTCCAGCTCAAGACAGCCACCGTGCCTCCACTCTGCCTGCACCCTGCCCTTTCCTGGGGACCCCCACCCCTCCCCTGACCCCCACCTCAGGCTACCTGATCTGTCTGGCTTTCCTCTAGACTCCAGCTTCTGGTCACTGGTTCCTCCCTCTCTCTCCAAGCCTCCATCCCTCTTTTTTCTAGATTCTCTTCCTCTGACTCCCTCATTGCAGAACCTCTCTTTCAAACTTTAGTCCTTCCCCACTTTCCGAACTCTTCCCTTTGGAGGGTTGTGTGGTCCAGGCCTCGAGGGAGATGCTGTGGGAGGCTTGGTTCCAGGTCTGGCTGTTTCTGCAACTCCTATGGGCGGCTGCAGGTAAGATGGGGACTACTCTCTGGGAGGGTTGACCTCCAGATCCATAGCAGAAGTTCAGCAGGGAGCTCTCGGTGACCACACAGATGCCAAGGTCCTTAGATTGGGTGGATTCTCCTATGCCTTCCTCGGGGCCATTTCAGCCCCCCAAATCTCTCTTCGTCTCCCCCTTGGCAGTGAAGGGGCAGAAACCCAAGGTCTCCCTTCTGCCCAGTTTCTCCCTCGGAAAAACTCGGAGGCTCCTTCTCTGCTTTGAAGTCTCTCGGCTCATGGCCCCTCCCCTTGGCCTCTCTTTTCCTCCCCAGTGGAGGCTCCAGAGCCCGGGGCAGAGGTCCCAGTGGTGTGGGCCCAGGAGGGGGCTCCTGCCCAGCTCCCCTGCAGCCCCACAATCCCCCTCCAGGATCTCAGCCTTCCGCGGACAAGACAAGTCACTTGGCAGCATGTACCAGAGAGGTATGCACCCCAAACTGCGATGACAGGGATCCCCAGATTCAGCGGTAATGGCATCTAGATTTAGGCTCTAAAGCCCAACCCAGCCCTCTGTAAATACAGAGGCGCCCCCCCTATTCCTGCCCCTCCCCCCATCCTCTGCAGACTGCTACCCTCACACCTGCATCCCCAGGCACGGCTGCCTCTCCGGTAGTGGATGGTGCTGGCCCAATTGGAACGAGGGGACAGGACGGTTAGCAGTTCAGAAATCTTCCCTGTGGGTGGACTCCCTCATCCTCAAGGTGTGGTTGGACTGCCTCTTCCCCGGGGCTTCTTCCCCTCGGATTTCTCAGTCCCATCTTTCTCTCCCGTCCAGTGGCTCCGCGGCGCCCACCCCCCGGGGTCCCGGGCCCCGCCGCTACACAGTGCTGAGGCTGGCCCCCGGAGGCCTGCGCATTGGCAAGCTGCCCCTGCAGCCCCGCGTGCAGCTGGAAGAAATGGGCCTCCAGCGTGGGGACTTCTCGCTGTGGCTGCGCCCGGCCCGACGCGCCGACGCCGGCGAGTACCACGCCGCCGTGCGCTTCGGGAACCGCGCCCTTGCCTGCCGCCTCCGTCTGCGCGTGGGCCAGGCGGCGGGTAGGTGGGGGCGGGACGCGGGGAGCGAGGCTGGGAGGAGGGCGCCCGGTATCCCGCGGCCCAGGAGGCAGGAAGGGCAGGGCATAGGCTGCTTGTGCTTCTAAGGATGCGCCCCTGGCCCTGCCGGAGAGCTTCCAGCCCAGGGGCGGAAGGGGGTGGTGAGCCTGTCTGCAGGATGGGAGGTGCCCCCAGAAAAGCACGTCGGGGTGGGGGGGGAGGGTGGAGGGCGGGCTCGGTGGAGAGATCGTATCACCCCTTGAGCTTTCCTTCCCCCACCCACAGCTGGAGTGCCAGGGTGGAGGAGGGGAGGCACCCCTTGGAGGGGAGACTGAGGGGCTGGAGTGACTCAATTTAGATACCTGTAACTCAGAGAGTGGGCTTAAGGAGATCCTCAAGGAAGATCTGGAGAAAGGGAGGGTAGGCCAAGCCAAGTGAACTGGAGGCAGGGGGCGGGGGAAGTAGGCACCGGACTCTTGGGCTTGTATTTGAAGCACCTCCAGGGGCCAGGCTCTGGGCTGGGTAGGTGGTCTGGAGGAGGGTTGGGAGGGAGAAGACAAGGAGGTCTACAACCAGGCGCCTGTTTCCAGGAGCTTCCAGCTTAGCTGACCTGATGTGTTGGGCAAGCAGGCTGATCAACCTTCTCTGTCTGTCCAGTGACCGCCAGCCCCCCAGGGCCTCTGTGGACCTCCAGTTGGGTGGTCTTGAACTGCTCCTTCAGCCGCCCTGACCTCCCAGCCTCCGTGCACTGGTTCCGAGGCCCAGGCAGAGTCCCTGTTCAGGAGTCCCCACATCATCACTTAGTTGGAAACTTCCTCTTCCTGCCCCAAGTCAGCTCCTTGGACTCTGGGACCTGGGGCTGCAGTCTCACCTACAGAGATGGCTTCAATGTCTCCATCACGTACAACCTAGCTGTTCTGGGTAACTCCTCCAGTCTGCCTTCACACTTGACCACAACCCCTTCCTGCCCCCCGACACCTTCTGCTGACTTCTGAGCCCCCAGATCAAGTCTCTGGCAGTGGATGAAACCTGTGATTACTCTGGGCCTCGCTCTCCCACCCCTTTCTTTTTCCCTTTATGGTCTTTCTTTAGCTTCTCCCCTTCGAGTTTTTCCCTGGGCCATCCAGCCTCCCGTGCCAGTCTTTGGTCTTCCGCTTGCCGGCCTGCCTTGGGCATTCTTGGCATCCTTTGTTCATCCACCTTGTTCTGCTCCTTAGCACCCTTTAAACCGGACCACTTCCTTCATGTTTCTGCCCGCCTCCCCCGCAGACCTAGTGCTCCAGCCCCTCTGTACTCCTCAGCTGTAACTCGGGGTTCCCTTTTCTCCGCAGGCCTGGAGCCCCGAGCCCCTCTGACAGTGTACGCTGGAGCCGGTTCCAAGGTGGAGCTGCCCTGCCGCCTGCCTCCCGGTGTGGGGATCCAGTCTTCTCTCACTGCCATGTGGACCCCGCCCGGGGAAGGCCCTGATCTCCTGGTGGCTGGAGACCGGAACAACTTTACCCTTCGACTGGAGGCTGTGGGTCAGGCTCAGGCCGGGACCTACACCTGCCGCGTCCACCTGCAAGGGCGGCAGCTCAGTGCCACTGTCACTTTGGCAGTCATCACAGGTTAGCAGGTGGGACAAGACAGGAAGAGCAGGTTGGTTGGGCAAAGACTGGGCAAGTCCACCTCATGATGCCAGCCCCCTGGGCACAATTGTGCGGGCTGCCCCCTTGGCCTCTTCTTTTCTCGCCCCCATATAATGAACAGAAACTGAAAATCTCCCCTGAGTCACTGGATGAATGTTCCACTCTTCTGTAAGGGACTCCCCAGCTCTGAATTGGGGGGAGGGTCAGAGACGTTAGAAGGAGAGGTCACAGAAGTTTGAATGGTTCCAAAGAGGTGGAATATTTATTTTCAGAATCCTTGCCCACTTTGGAGCCAGGGATTGAGTTAAAGTTGCAGGAGGCAGTCTGGACTGGGGGGAGTTGATAAATCAGTCCTGTAGTCAGCAAATAGGGCTTCCCTGATAGCTCAGTTGGTAAAGAATCCACCTGCAATGCAGGAGACCCAGTTCGATTCCTGGGTCTGGAAGATCCACTGGAGAAGGGATAGGCTACCAATTCCAGTATTCTTGGGCTTCCCTGTGGCTCAGCTGGTAAAGAATCTGCCTGTAAGGCAAGAAACGTGGGTTTGATCCCTGGGTTGGAAAGATCCCCTGGAGAAGGGAAAAGCTACCCACTTCAGTATTCTGGCCTGGAGAATTCCATGGACTGTATGGTCCATGGGGTTGCAAAGAGTCAGACACAGCTAAACGACTTTCACAGTCAGCAAATATTTACTGAACAAGGGCTTTTCAAGACAGTGTAAAAGAAACATAGGAGAAAACACCAGACTCAGAAAGTATGTGTTGATTGACTGGTAACTATCACAGCTTGTCCGTGTCTGCAGTGCTCATCTGTGGCCACTAAATGGTAGTGCCACATAGGTGGTGCTAGTAGTAAAGAAGCCACCTGCCACCACAGGAGACATAAGAGACGCTGGTTCGATCCCAGGGTCGGGAAGATCCCTTGGAGGAGGACATAGAAACCCAGTATTCTTGCCTGGAGAATCCCATGGACAAAGGAGCTTGGCAGACTATCGTCCATAGGGTTGCAAAGAGTCAGACATGACTGAAGCAACTTAGCATGTATGTGTGCACATAGTAGGTGCTTAATAATGTATATTGGTTGAATGAATAAATGAATCTACTAATAAATAACCCATATCTCAAAGACCAGGGCTGAATTTCCACTTGTTTCCCACGTATCTCTACCTAGATATGGTACCCACACTCAGCCTCACTCTGATCCCCATCTTTTCCTCATACCCAGTCCTCTTGCTAAGTCACTTCTGCATCAGTAACTCCAATCATGTTCTACTCATCCTGAAACCTGGCCTCCTTCCTCCTAATCAGTTGCCACAGTCTACCAGTTCTTTCTGTCCAAAGTCATCTTCTTTTTTATTATCATGAATTTTAAAAATATCTACTCACGTCATTGTGGGGTGTGGGGTCTTCGTTGTGGCATACCAGCTTCTCTCTAGTTGTAGCATCAGAGCTCAGTAGTTGTGGTGCAAAGGCTTAGTTGCCATGTGGGATCTTAGTTCCCTGACCAGGGATCGAAACTGTGTCCCCTGCATTAGAAGGACGATTCTTAACCACCGGACCACCAGGGAGAAATACTGTTGTCTGTGTTTTACAGAGAAGGAACTTTCTCAAAGTCACATAGCTGGGAAGAGCCAGGTTGGGGCTAAACTCAGGTATCTATGCCATCAAGTCTTCAGGGGCCTGTACACCACAGTCAGCTCAAGGTCCTTCATCGGTTGTCTCCTCCTACCCCCATCCCTCACCACATGGCTTCCAGTGCTCTGTCTCTAGACCCAGGGATCGAACCCAGGTCTCCTGCATTGCAGGTGGATTGTTTCCCATTTGAGCCACCAGGGAAGTCCCATCTCTAGATCAGTTGGTCTGCTTTCTAGACATTCAGAAATGGGAACAGGGTTCATTTAGGGGACACAGATGTAAGCCATAGCATGGAGGCAGAAAAAGTGCAAAGTCTTCTGGGGACCAACTCACGTGACTGATATTGGGGGTTCTGAGTCTTTGAATAAAAGTCACAAAAAAGAATCTGAAAAGATACCTGTTTATGTGATCCCTCCGGGCCAGTTTGAGTTTGAACATTCCCCCCAAGGCTGTAGGGAGCCTGGAAAGTTTGGGGGTAGCAGAGTGACCTGATCAGAGCTTTGTCTTGAGATTAATTTGGCCTTGACCCTGATCTCCTCTCCTCAAGTTCACCCAGTCAGAGCCCAGGTGAATAAAGACTTGGGCAGAACCTATGCTTTCAAGGAAGGGGATCAGGTCCCCCAAAGATCTCTTCCCTCTATTTTTTCAGTCACTCCCAAGCCCTATGGATCATCTGGCAGCCTGAGAAAACCCTTCTGTGAGGTGACTCCGGCATCTGGACAAGAGCGCTTTGTGTGGAGCCCCCTGGACAAGCGGTCTCAGAGGCGTTCCCCAGGCCCCTGGCTGCTGACACCGGACGCCAGACCCCTCTCTCAGCCCTGGCAGTGCCATCTGTACCAGGGGGAGAGGCTTCTTGGGACCGCGGTGTACCTCACCGAGCTGTCTCATCCAGGTCCGAGACCCACAGCGCCACAACCCCAGCTCCAGACCAGCCCCCTCCATCCCACTTCCAGACCGAATCCCACCCCCACTCTTCCCTTTCCAACCAGGGAGCTGACTACGAGCTCTTGTCAAGGCCCAACCCACTTCCACCACGAATTAGCTGAGTGACCCTGGACAAGTCCCTTAAACTCTCCGGGTTTCATTGTCTGTAAAATATGGCAGTGTGGCTAGATGTCCTTCCAGCTGAGACCCTGTGTGTGGTGTGTGTGTGTGTGTCTCTGTTCCAATCCTGTCCTCTCTCCATAGGTGCCCAGCGCTCTGGGAGAGCCCTGGGGGCGGGGAGAACAGCTCACCTCCCTCTCCTCATCCTTGGTCTCCTGTTCCTGCTTCTGTTGGTGACTGGAGCCTCTAGCTTTCACCTTTGGAGAAGACAGGTGAGCCGGGAACCTCCCTCCCCAGTCCTCAGCATGCTGTCTGGCACCCCTTTCTGAGGAAGATGAGCAAAGTGGACCCTGAACTTGCTTCAGAGTCCCTCTTCATGAGCCTCTGCACACCAGGGATGCCTTGTGCCCAAAGGACCCAAGGAAGGTTCACGGGGCGGGGTGGGGTAGGGGGTGCTGAATGGCCTGGGACCAGATGGGCAGGGAGGGAGCTGGGAAGAATAGCTTCTTCCCTTTCCCCTCTTCCTCCTCCTACCCTCCATGTCTTCTTTCTGCAGTGGCGACCCAGAAGATTCTCTGCCTTAGAGCATGGGACTCACCCCTCTCAGGCTTCGAGCAAGACAGGGGAGCTGGAGCCAGAGCTGGAGCCAGAACCAGATCCGGAGGTAGAACCGGAACCGGAACCTGAGCCGGAGTCTCAGCCACAGCTGCAGCCAGAGCAACCCTGACCTGCAGCAGGCAGCCATCCTCATCTCCTCAGCTCAATCCAAATAAACTCCCCGTCAGCAGCAAGCCTGATTCTGGTCCCTTCTTGCATAGGGGATGTTCTGTCTCTGCCCAACCTCTGGGGCTCCCTTCTCACACTGGCCTTCTGACCTACTTTCCCCAGCCAGGCTCACCTCTTCCCCTTTTCCGTTCCTGGTTTCTTGGAGAGTCTCTCATCCTGGTCTCTCTCTCTCTGTCTTGCTCTTTCTCTCTCCTGGGTAGTCCTTTTCCTGAACGTCTGAGAAGCCCTCACTCCTCTAGTCCGTTCCTCCATCCTTCAGCTCACATTGTGCTGGCTGCCCTGGTTTCCTTTATTTTTGCTGTTTTGGCCCCGCTATGCGCGCCTGACCCTCAGCACTGTCCTTGGCCCTTTGGCTGCAACACACACACACACACACACACACACACACTCTTGGAGCAGCCCTGCCAGTCGAGTCCTCTCCGAGACGGGTGGTGGGGGGTGTCTCTCAACCTTTCTGAGTGGCAGCCTCCACCCCACCCCCATGTTCCACAGCCATGGGTGACCTGTCTATTCCCAGGCACGAGAACACACTGCCACCCAGCGGTCACTGTGTGTCACACACCACCGGAGGTCACAGAGCCGGGGCAGATTGGCAGTGCAGGGACCTGGGACCAGGGGGCTCAGCAGCTGGTGGGCTGGCTCTGTCTCTGTGGCTGCACTGTCCACGGTCTGCACATGAGCATGACCTGGCATCGGTCTCCTGCCTTGTGCACCCTCAGGACACGTCACCGGGTCCCCAGGGGAGTCCTGGGAACAAGTCCCCAAGTAGGGAACAAAAGCAGACACTGGCTGCCACTAAAGCTTCAGAGGTCAGGAGACCCGGCTTCTGATCCTGGATGAGCTGATGTGACCAGAGCTAGTCTCTGAGTCTCAGTTTCTTCACCTGTTAAATGGGATGATGATGCACCCAAAGGGGTTGTTGCAAACATCAGATGATAAAAGGGCCAAGCATCAATTTGTGAAGGAGGAAAGCAGCAAGCCCGCCTGTCCCTCTCCCTCTGTCTGTGTTTGTCTGTCTAAGAGGGGAATGTTCCTCTGGGGCTTGAGAGACAGTGCTTTAGCAGAGCACACGCATACACACACACACACACACACACAGCGGGACTCAGCCCAACCGCACCCAGAGAGAGACCCAACCCTCTGCCTACAGTGTGTGGGCACCCAGCCTGGACTCAGGCTGAAGGGTCTGTCACCCTGGTTGAAGGGGAAACACAGGGCAAGTGGGCAGGAGTGGTTGTGCACCAGTGCACAGATGTGGGTTGTTGCAAAGGGACAGCCTGCTGCTGTCCCCTGCCCCCACCCCCTGCCACTTCCCGACCTGGTGTGCCCTGCTCAGCAACACAGACACAAACCACGCAGCTGAAGACCTGCCCTGTGGAGGCACAATGGTCAGAGACTTGGGGACAGAACAGGGAGAGGGGCCTCTTCGTGGCTGCAGAGCCCTGGTGGGGAGGGGCATCGGTTTGAGGGCACCTGAGGTCCCCAACCTTAGGATGGTGGTGACCCTTGTCTTGTCACAGGCAGAAGTGCACAAAAGAGGCTCTGGGCTAGCCAGGGATGGTGGCACTGTAAGGAGAGGCCCAAGGTCTCTTTGAGCATCCTGTTAAACA
Source organism: Bos indicus (assembly GCF_029378745.1). Classification (NCBI taxonomy): domain Eukaryota; kingdom Metazoa; phylum Chordata; class Mammalia; order Artiodactyla; family Bovidae; genus Bos; species Bos indicus. The sequence continues at coordinate 104,194,414 of NC_091764.1, read as the reverse complement.
CCATCCCCACCCCTTGCTGGGGGGCTGCCAGGAGACCCAAGACCTGCTCTTTGGGCAGGTTTTAAAGGGGCAGGGGTTTCCTGGAAAGTTCTGTGGGTGGTATTTTCCTCTCTATGGGGTGACACCCTCTTGCCCTTTGGGCTTCTGAGAGGAGTCACTGAGGATTTATGGGCTCCGTACAGGGACTTCCCCAAGTTCCTGCATAAAGGGGACAGGGAGGGGACAAGAAGCCACCTGCTCCTCCACCCACTGAGGAAGAGAAGAGCAGAGGGAGGAAGGAAGAGCAGGCAGGGGGTGGGGGCAGGGAACAGCAGCTCTCCTTTGATTAATTCTCCCCTCCCACTGTCTCTGTGGGGTCTCTCCTAGGGGGGGTCTCACATTCCTCCTCCTACCCCTCTGGCCTCCAGCCCCAGTCCCCATCCAGCAAGATAAGCTTGGACCCTTTTTGTGTCCTCTTAGGGCCTTCCAGGGAGCCAGGCAAATCCACCCTGTATTAGCAAGTTTATCTCCAAACCGATGTTCCAGGCTGGAGGGAGGGGAAGGGGCGACCAGGAGGCAGGGAGCCCATGGGGGCTGTGAGAGGAATCAGCTTCAGTTCAGTTCAGTTCAGTCTCTCAATCGTGTCCGACTCTTTGCAACCCCATGAATCGCAGCACGCCAGGCCTCCCTGTCCATTACCAACTCCCGGAGTTCACTCAGACTCATGTCCATCAAGTCAGTGATGCCATCCAGCCATCTCATCCTCTGTCGTCCCCTTCTCCTCCTGCCCCCAATCCCTCCCAGCATCAGAGTCTTTTCCGTTGAGTCAACTCTTTTTGTGAGGTGGCCAAAGTACTGGAGTTTCAGCTTTAGAATCATTCCCTCCAAAGAAATCCCAGGGCTGATCTCCTTCAGAATGGACTGTTTGGATCTCCTTGCAGTCCAAGGGACTCTCAGCTTAGGTCCTTGTTAAAAAGGAAGGGAGAGGAATTCCCTGGTGATCTAGTGGTTAGGATTCCAGGGTTTCACTGCTGGGGCCGGGGTTCAAGCCCTGGTCTGGGAACTGAGATCCCACAAGCTGCGTGACACAGCCAAAAAAAAAAGAAGGAAGGGAGTGTATTAGTTGTCTACTGCCGTGTCACAGGGGTTTCAGAGGTAAAGAATCCACCTGCAATGCAGGAGTCGCAGGAGATGCAGTTTCCATTCCTCCGTCGGGAAGATTCCCTGGAGGAGGACATGGCAACCCATTCCAGTATTCTTGCCTGGAGACTCCCATGGACAGAGGAGCCTGGCAGGATACAGTCCATAGCATTGCAACAAAGAGTCAGACACAACTGAAGCAACTTAGCACGTATACCCTAGAGTCCATGCTCTGCAATAAGAGAAGCTATCACCGTGAGAAGCCTGTGCTCTGTGACTAGAGAGTAGCCCTGGCTCTCTGAAACTAGAGAAAAGCCACGCAGCAATGAAGACCCAGCACAGCCATAAATAAATGAAAAAAAAAATGTTTTTTTAATGGTCCACATAAAAAAAAAAATCTTAAAAACAAAAAGGAGGCAGGAATTGTAGGGGCTTTCTTGCACCCTGCCATCCTGGTGGGGAACAGTGCCTGAAGGAGAAATAGGCCAAGACGGGGAAGAGGCCTCTCTGAGTTCCCCATCCCCAGTGCTGCAGGGACCTGCCGGCCCCCTCCAGGTTTGCCATCCAGAGTTCTGCCAAACAAGGTCCAGGGCTTGGCTGAGTGAAGTGTGTCAGCCGAGAGGCCACCCGGTACTCCTTCGGGTCTGCCAGAGTGTCCCCCACCCTGACCCGGTCTGCTCATCTCCTCCGGACAGGACAGTTCCAAAAAGTTCTCTGCCCCATCTATCTCACCGGCCAGAGGTATTGGGGTTCAGGCGCACACAAAGGAGGTGACTTAGGTTTCCCTGGGAGGCCCCACCCCATGACAGGGCTCAGCCTTTGAAGGGAGGGAGGTAGGGGTGGGGGCTGGGCTCTGCCTGCTCCACTCTGTGACTGACAGTTTCTTCAGGGCCTGCAGCTGCCAGCTGGCTGGGCCCAGGCTGGGCTCAGAAATGTGCCTGTTCACACTGCCTGTGGGGCGGGAGGCCTGGGAGCCACCCTCCCAGAGTTGCATAAAGTCGGGAGGAATGTGGCCAGGGCGGAGGAGGCTCAGCCTTGCCAGACTCTGCCTCCCTAGGAACAGCTTCGGTGGTGACCCCTCCCCATCTCCCCCCAGCCCCCAGCCCCCAGCCCTGCCCCACCGCTTTGCAGACGTTGTGAGTGCAGCTGCAGAGTAACTGGTGAGGAGGTCACCGCAGGGCCCCACCTGGGACTTCTAACCTCCGGGCTCTGAGAGCAGCCCAGCACTCTGTCAGCAGCTTGGCCTCCATGTCTTGTTCCCCCACCCCGACTTGGCCTTCCCTACCACCTGAAGGGAGGCAAAACACACACAGTAAAAATAGCTTCGTATCAAGAACTGTATCAGGAGATTTCTGGAAATCCCCATGCTCCATTCCTACAGTCATGTGAGGGGGCAGAGAGCTTAACTGTGGCTTCTTTTTATGTAGAGTGAGGATAGTCGCATTTGCTAACAAATGTGAAAGAGCTGTGAAAACGGAAAATCTCTCTCTAGGTGTGAGGGATCCTGGTGAGGCTGCCTCAGAAGCCCCACATGACCTGATGGCCTCACACCCCCTCCACTCCCTTGGCCTCGTCCTGGCCTTTTTTCTTTCTCTCTCTCTCTTTTTTTTTTTTTTATATACTTTCTTTCTTTTTTAATATTTATTTGTTTATTTATTTGGCTGCACTAGGTCTTTAGTTGTGCACTTGGGATCTTCAATCATCATTGTGGCAACCAGAATCTTTAGTTTAGCATAGGGGGTCTAGTTCCCTGACCAGGGATCGAACCTGGGTGCCCTGCACTGGGAGCAAGGAGTCTTAACCACTGGACCACCTTTCTTTTTTCATTTGAAGTACTGTTGATTTACAATATTATATTCATCTCAACAACATTGTGATGCAATATTTTTATAGGTTATGCTTCATTTAAAGTTATTACAACCTACTGTATAGCTCAGGGGAGAAGGCACTGGCACCCCACTCCAGTACTGTTGCCTGGAAAATCCCATGGATGGAGGAGCCTGGTAGGCTGCAGTCCATGGGGTTCCTAAGAGCTGGACACAACTGAGCGACTTCACTTTCACTTTCCACTTTCATGCATTGGAGAAGGAAATGGCAACCCACTCCAGTGTTCTTGCCTGGAGAATCCCTTGGACGGAGAAGCCTGGTAGGCTGCAGTCCACTGAAGCGACTTAGCAGTATAGCTCAAGGCACCCCACTCAGTACCCTGTGATGACCTAAATAGGAAGGAAATTCAAAAAAGAGGAAATATATGTATATGTATGGGTTCGATCCCTAATCAGGAAGATCTTCTGGAGGAGAGCATGGCAATCCACTCCAGCATTCTTTCCTGGAGAATCCCATGGCCAGAGGTGCCTGGTGGGCTATAATCCATGGGGTCGCATAGAGTCACACGGAGTCGGACACAACTAAAGTGAGTTAGCATGCATGCATGCGTGTATAGGTATAGCTGATTCACTTTGCTGTGCAGTAGAAACTAACAACATTGTAAAGCAACTATATTCCAATAAAAAATAATTTAAAAAATAGTTATTACAAAATGTTGGCTATATTCCCTGTGCTGTGTGATATGTTCTTGCTCCTTATTTATTTTATACATAGTAGTTTGTGTCTTTTAACCCCACATCCGTATCTTGGAGGCCTCTCCCACTCTGCACTTTCTTACTGCAGAGGAGAGCCAGTAGGGTGAGGGGGGACCATCCACGGAGGTAAGTTCAAATCCATCAGCTGTGATTACTAGCTTTGTGACTGCTAGTTCCCTGGTGGCTCAGCAGTAAAGAATCTACCCACAATGCAGGAGACACTGGAGACCTGGGTTTGATACTTGAGTCAGGAAGATCCCTTGGAGGAGGAAGTGGCAACCCATTCCAGTATTCTTGCCAGGAAAATCCCAAGGACAGAGGAGCCTGGCAGGCTACAGTCCATGGGGTTGCAAAGAGTCAGACATGACTGAGCGATTGGGTATGAACAAGTCTCTTAAAATTTTCAAGCCTCAGTTTCCTTATCTGTATGGTCTGGAAAATAATACTCATGCCCGACCACTGATATAACAGTTAAATAAAATACACAGCTATGGAAATGTTCTAAATGTTCAATACATTTAGAAAAAACTTGCTGTCTCTTCCCCTTTTCTTTTCCCATTTCAAAACCCCAAGGACCAATGCCTCAAGAGCCAGGTCCTTTGGGCATCGCTTCCTGGGAATGCTTCTTCACAGGCAGTCACGGGCCACAGACCAAGAGCTGGGTGGCATCACACAATCTGTCTGGTCCATCGGTTGCAAACTGGTGGGCCTTGAGCTCCATCCAGCCCTTAGAAGGCTTTGGGTGATTTATTCAGTGTTAGAACAAAACATAAAATTAGTTGCCAACACCAAAATGAGGAGATATTACATAAATGTCTGGTTTTCCACCTTCTCTTGAAATTTTGGCAGAGGCTGGAGACTCTGGGATCACATTCCAGCACAACCTCCACTGTCAGCTCAGCTGGAGCTGTGCGGTTGGTGGCTGCCCTCCTTAGCTGAGGCAGGGCCTCTGTTTACCTCGGTCCTCACCCCTCTCTGCTGTTACTACCAGCCTGTTTTTCTCAGCTATAATACCAGTAGGCTCCTACAGACCTTTAAGTCTGTGACCCTTATTTCAGCCCCTCCGCATTCATTCAAAAAGTATTTAACAGCCCAGGGCTGGGGGAGGGGGAAGCAGAGAGTTAGGTTTAAGGGGGACAGAGTTTCAGTAGGGGGAGATAAAAAAGTTTTGGAGATGGATGCCAGTGATGGTTGTATAACAGCATGAAGGTACTTAATGTCCACAGAAGTGAACATGTAAAAATGGTAAATTTAATGGGATGTGTATTTACCCTCATAAATTTGATATTGATCAATATCAATAAAATTTAATATCTAAGAAAGTATTCAAAGGGTGGTCCAGTGGTTAGGACTCCATGCAGGGGATATGGGTTTGATTCCTGGTCGGGGAACTAAGACTCTACGTGATGTGAGGAGTGGCAAATATATATATATATATATATATATATATATATATATGTTCGACAAGAATTAACAGTCTACCAGGCCCAAGACACTCTACTGGGTGCTAAGACTGACAAGGTCCTCCTGCAGCCCCTGAAGTGAACTGAAATGAAGTGAAGTGAAAGTCGCTCAGTCGTGTGTCTGACTCTTTGCAACCCAATGGGCTGTAGCCCTCCAGGCTCCTCTGTCCATGGAATTCTACAGGCAAGAATACTGGAGTGGGTCGCCACGTCCTTCTCCAGGGGATCTTCCCCACCCAGGGATCGAACCTGGGTCTCCTGCATTGCAGGCGTCTTTACCATCTGAGCCACCAGGGAGGAAGCCGGTGCAACAGATACTAAACAAGAATTTCATAATTATTTCACTTGGACAATTGCTTTCATGGGAGAAGCTACACAGTGTTCTGGGAGATCTTACCATAAAGGGACCTTCATTCAACTGGGGCGCCTTGGCATCCTTCTCAGACTATGAGGAGGGGTCATGTGGAGGATGAGGGTGTGGAGCAAGATACAAACAGCTGATCCTGCTGCTGGGGTCGGTTTGCTGCTCCCCACCCTTACCCTTCACCTCTGGATCACCCACCTCCAGGCTTCTTTCAGAGGAGAAATTAATTTCAGTCTCATTTCGGCCTCTGTTGTATTGAATTTTCTTTCACTTTTCAGTTCAGTTCAGTTCAGTTCAGTCACTCAGTCGTGTCCGACTCTTTGCAACCCCATGAATCGCAGCACGCCAGGCCTCCCTGTCCATCACCAACTCCCAGAGTTCACTCAAACTCATGTCCATCGAGTTGGTGATGCCATCCAGCCATCTCATCCTCTGTCGTCCCCTTCTCCTCCTGCCCCCAATCCCTCTCAGTATCAGAGTCTTTTCCAATGAGTCAACTGTTCGCATGAGGTGGCCAAAGTATTGGAGTTTCAGCTTTAGCATCAGTCTTTCCAAAGTACACCCAGTACTGATCTCCTTTAGAATGGTTACTAGGACATGCTTTCTGTAAGCTTTTCTCAACACCCCGGTTGAAATAAAGCTCCCCGGGACTTCTCTGGTGGTCCAGTGGTTAAGAATCTGCCTTCCAATGCAGGAGTTCTGGGGAACTAGGACCCCAATACGTACGGCAACTCCTGAGCCTGCGGGCTCTGGAGCCCCCGTGCCGAAAGAGCCCACACACTGCATCTAAGACCCAACACAGTCGAATAAATATTTTTTTAAAAAAGAAGGAAAGGTTCCCTATGATAAGCTGCCCTAGCACCCTGTGGGTCTCCCTTTGTAGCCCTTCTCCAGTTGTGATGGAATTATTAAATACGTAGGGTCCATGCCACAGGCTTGAGAGTAATCATGTTTGGTTTATTTAGCATAACATCCCGGGGTTCCTTGGACTTCCCTGTGGCTCAGTGGTAAAGAATCTGCCTGCAATGCGGGAGAGGGAGGAGACATAGAAGACTCGAGTTTGATCCCTGGGTGGAGAAGATCCCCTGGAGGAGGGCATGGCAACCCACTCCAGTATTCTTGCCTGGAGAATTCCATGGACAGAGGACCTGGTGAGCTGCAGTCCAAGGGGTCACAAAGAGTCTGATAGGACTGAAGTGACTAAGCACAACAGCATACCCTGGGTTCCAGCAGATGCCTTGGACTGGTAAACATGGCATGCTTATTGAATACACAAATGAATGGAGAGAATTGGGCCGGGTCAGGGGTCACAATCTTGAATGCTTACTGGAGCCTGCGAGGCCACATAAATGAGAAAAACAAGCAGGTGGTGTGTAAGATGGGTGTTTACATTCTTGCCTGAAGGAGGACACCCACACTCCCTTGAAGGACATGCCCTAGAGCTCGCACCTAACACCTGCACTTACAAACTTATATCCATTAACCAAAACGGAGTCGTCCAGGGACTTCCCTGGTGGTCCAGTGGCTAAGACTCCTCGCTCTCAATGTAGGGGACCCAGATTCCACCCCTGGTCAGGGAACTAGATCCCACATGAAGCAACTAAGAGTTTGCAAGCCTCAACTGAAGACCCTGAGTGTTGCAACAAAGACCAGCCCAGGCAAATAAAAAAATATAAAAAAAAAAAAAAGCCCTGAGTCATTTAGCCATACCCAGCTGAAAAGGAGGTTGGGAAATATAACTTAAATATTACGTAAATCTGGGCAACCATGAGCTCAGCTAAAAATTGAGGCTTCTATTATCAGGAAGAAAGATAAAATAGGTTTGGGGGACAACTAAAGGTCTGTGCAGAGAGATAACTAAGACTTGAAGAGTGGATACAAAATTTCCAGATTAGTGGGGTTCTCACTGTATGATCCATGGGGACCCTGAGACCCTTTCAGGGAGTCTGCCAGATCAAGCCATTTTCATAAAAATAATAGGACATTATTTGTCCTTGTCACTACCTTGACATTGCAGAGATGTTGCAAAAACAATCTAGGTTAGACTGCTGCCTTAGCACAAACCAAGGCGGTGGTGCCAAACCCTGCTAAGGTCATTGTACTTTCCACTGTCAGGCACTTGTAGCAAAAAAAAAAAAGAAAAAGAAAAAAAAACTAATGCCAGTTTCGATTTAGAATGCTCTTGATGAAGCAGTATATATACTAATGTTATTAACTCTCAACCTTTGGGTATACTGTGTTATGAAAGAAGTAGCAGAAAGTGCTTCAGCTGCAACAAAGCACAATGGTTGTCTCAACAGAAACACTCGTATTAGTTGTTGGAGTTGAAAACTAAACTAGCAACTTTTGTTGTCAGTAGGGGAATGCCATGATGACAGGCGCGTACTGGAATGATCACTCAGGCTGTTGAGCAGATGATGGTCTGCAAGAAGGCAGGAGGGAGACACCAGGAGACCAGGGGGAGGCAGGAGCTGTTGACCAAGTGAAGGGTGAAGATGGCACCCTGGACTCGAACGGTGGCGGTGGGGCCGAGTGATTCCGACAGACTTCAGAGCTACTTAGAAGTGATGTCCCAGGGAATTGGGAAACAAATACTCGGGAGGTGCTGGCTGAGGAACGAGTCAGAGATTACACACAGGGACTTCCCTGGGGGTCCAGGGGTGAAGAATCTGCCTTGCAATGCAGGGGACGTGGGTTCAATCCCTAGCTGGGGAATTTAGATTCCACATGTTGCCTGGAGAAGACCCTTGAGAGTCCCTTGGACAGCAAGGAGATCAAACCAGTCAATCTAAAGGAAATCCACCCTGAACAGTCATTGGAAGGACTGAAGTTGAAGCTAAAGATCCAATCCTTTGGCCACCTGATGCAAAGAACTGACTCACTGAAAGAGACCCTGATGCTGGGAAAGATCGAACACAAAAGGAGAAGAGGGCAGCAGAGGATGAGATGGTTGGATGGATCACTAACTCAATGGACATGAGTCTGAGCAAACTCCGGAGATAGTTAAGGACCAGGGAGCCTAGCGTACTTAATCCATGAGGTCGCAGAGTTGGACATGACTTAGCGACTGAACACCAATGTCATGTGGTATGGTAAAAAAAATACAAGAACAACAACACAAAAACTCAACCAAACAAACAAACAAAAAATCAAATTAAAAAAAGAGAGAGGGGGCGGGGCTTTCCTGTGGTCCTGTGGTCCTGTGGTTAAGAATCTGCCTTGCCATGCAGGGGCAGCGGGTTTGATCCCTGGTTGGGGAACTAGGATACCACAGGCCATAAGGAAACTAGGCCCTCAGGCTACAACTACTGAGCCCGAGGACCATAATGAAAGATCCTGCATACCCCAACTAAGACCTGATGCAGCCAAATAAATAAATATTTAAAAAGAGATTCCACCCAGTTCCTTGGGTTTGAGCAGCTGAGTGGATGGTGGGTCCCTCGCTGAGTGGGGAAGTTGAACAAGGAGTAGGTTTGGCGGGTAGTAGCGTGGAGATGATGGGTTTGTTTTGGGAAGCTGTTTGTTGGGTTTGAGTTTGCTATGTCTGCTGAACATCCAAACGGAGAGACCCCCATCTGGTGCTCTTGAGAGATCTGAACCAGAGAGAAACATTTTCGGACTGGCCAGAAATGAAGGCTCACAGGAAAGAAGCCCGGTCCATGGTCACTCTGATTGTCTCAGGTGCCCCTTCTTAGCCCCGGCCCTTTCTGCCACGCAGGCCCAACTATGATGCCTTTGGTGAGGGAGCCCTGGAAGCACCTGCTGAACAGATATCCTCTGGCCCTGGAGTTCGATGCTGTGTGTGGCTGACCACAGCAGTTATTGTGGTTCCTCCATGTGCCTCCCACTTCTTGTTTCCCTGAAGCCCTGGCCAGACTGTAATATCACTGGTCCATCAATGTTTTTCTTACTAGCCACCAAAAGCACATTGACGCTTTTTCTTGCCATCCACCGAGAAGTGGGACCACATTCTGGGCTCTGGCCGGGTTCTGCGGAATTTTTTCCCTTGACTTTGCCATTTTCATTCTGACATCTTCCCCAAAAGGCAGGGGGTGGGGACCCCAGTCCTAGGTGGTGACGTTGGGGGCTGGCCCAGGCCTGGGGAGTGGAGGAGACTCGCTACCAGGCTTCCTGTCTCTCCTTCTAAGCGTATCTCTGTCTGCAGAAGTAACAGGCGCCCTCCCCAGTGGGCTTCTGCTCCCAACCCTCACAGAGACACACCTGCGCTAGAAGCAGAAGGGAAGAGGGACCCAGGCTGGGAGGTAAGAGGCACAGATCAGGCTTCGTTCCTTTCTGAGGGTTGGGGATGGGAGGGGAGCGAGGCAAGAGATGTGTTGGCGTCACAGGTCCTGCCCAGAGCTCTGGCCATCTTCTCCGGCATTTCCCGAGCCACACTCTCCCCCTGGAAATGTGAGCTTGCAGAAGCCAAGGGATTCTGCCATGCTTCTCTTCACAGCCCCACTGCACACAGCTCAGCTCCCAGGGCGGAAGGGTGTTGACTCGGACTTGGAGATCAGAGAAGAAATGGGCGTTTGAGGGCCCCGGGCTGAAAAAGGCCACTGGTCATGGGGAGTAGAGGAGATAAAGACAGGGAGAGGGGAAAAGAGGGGGGAAAAAGAGGAAAGAAGAAATGAGAGAGACATAGAAAGAACCCACAAATATTAAAGAGGGAGGAGGTCTAGGAAAAAGAAAGGAAAAGAGAAGACAATATAAAAGCAAGAGAAAGAGAAGTAGAACCTGGTCTAGAGACATTTCTCCCCTCAAATTAATTTTCCCAATGACTTACTCACCAAAACTCACACCAGAAATCATATTTGCAGCATTTCATAAGCCATATGACTGATGTAGCCTCCTTCGACTCAGGTTATGTTCCTACACTTTTGTTTGCTTTTCGTGCCTTTTTAGTATTTTTGAACAGTATATCTAAAGACACTTCCACTTCAGCTTAAAAATGATTAATGAGATGACTGAAAGCTAAAATTCTGAGAAAGGGGTAAAGCCAAGCTCCTGGGTGTGACATGTGGTAAAAGGGAGAGAGACGTATTTTTAGGCCACTACATCATTAGAAAAATTGGTTCTAAGAAATCAGTGTTAGGGTCTCAGCTGCTCTAGAAAAGGAGGCTGGTGGCAGGGGGTGGTTAGAGAAGGACTTGCAGACCCTCCCTGGGCTTGGTGGGGTGTGTGTGGGGGACACACAGGAGGTGACACCTGTCAAGCAGAACGCTCGGAAGGACCCCAGCCTCCCACCTCTACATCCTCAGTCCTCCCCCTCTCCTGAGGCCTCCTTGGCCTCCAGCCCTGTTCCCCAGGGTGTCCACTGTCCTCCCATCCTGGCCGAATTCTGTGTATGTGCGGATGGGGGCCTCCTCCCTACAGTCAGATCCCTCAGAATAGAAAGGCCCCACTGTCACTCACTCAAAAACACTGCGCTCTGGGTGGGACAGCTCTTCCTGAATGTCCTGCCCTTTCGGGGTGGGCTTTTCGGGGTGCAGGGCTGAGGGTAGAGCCTGATGCCGGGGAGGTCCGTGCACTGCGTGTTTGACAATTTCTTGCGCTGTGTAGAGTCTGGGCTGGAACAAAATGGCCGCCCTCCTCACCTCAGAAGAAGGGGTTCCCAGAGGACCGTGGATGTCTCCCTCCTTCAGTGTGGGGGCCTCAGGCAGAACAGGTCCAGCTCAGATAAGACTCCCTCCCATCAACCGGTTCTGGGCAGAAGCCCCATCGCCCTTGGACCCTGATCCTGGCCCTGGCATGGCATCAAGGAGTTGGGTAAACAAGGGCCTGGCCGCTTCAGAGCTTCAGTGAGTCTTGGTTGAGTGAAATGCCTTTGATGAGGGTGGGTGTGCGGAGGGGCCAGGCAAGGGGCTGGGGTTTGTGGGCTCCTTGGCTGAGGTCGACTCTGCACCTCTCCGGGATCGTGGAAGGAGAGGGGGCGCTCCGTTCCCCTCCCTGTGGGCGGCGGAGGCAAAGGAGAGGATGGTGGAGGTTTGCAGCCACCGAACCACAAGGGTCCCTTCGAGGGACCATGTCTCTAGGAAGTTACATTCGCACAAAGCTGGAGCGCAGCAGAGGGGCGCATGCAGTAGGGGGCACATCCGCGGCGGGCTGGAGGGGGCTGATGGGGGCCGTGCGGAGGAGATAAAAGTGCCTATGGGACCACAGACTGTCATTGCGGTGGGGCTGTGCCCTCTTCCCCCCAGCCTCGAGCCTCGCTTCTCCGCCCTGCCCGGGGTAGGGGGCGCTGGGGCCCCGAGGGCGAGCAGTGCGTTGCCTTCTTGGCTTCTCCTTGCCTCTCAGTGCTCTGCTCCAGGCCTGTGTCTTGTGTCTCAGAATCTCCTTCTTTCCCTCTGCCCTACCTCGTTTGTGCTACCCTGGGCCTTGTGTGTGAGGATTGTGTAAATGTAGCTGCTGCTTTAATGAGCTAATCTGGGTCCCTCCCCGCCTTTCTCTTTCCCTCCCACCCTCCCGTCATCCTCCCTTGGGACTTCTGTGTGTTCCTCCAAGGAATCTGTCCTTTTTCCTTTGTCCACCCCACAGCCATCTCCCGGGCATCTATCCTGGGCCCCAGGCTGTAGTCTGCAGGTTCTCTTCACACAGAAGCTTGTGGAGACTGCAACCCTCCACCCAGAGGCCAGGATGCTGGTTTCCAGGCCAGGAGGGACTGGAGCTTAGTGGCTGCTGGAGAGAGAAGGGATTCTGAGGGAGAAGAAGCAAGGGGCCCCGCAGGCAAGCCAGGAGAGCTAGAACTGCCTCCTAGCAGAGGAGGAGAGACAGACACAGGGAGCTGAAGGCAGAGGTGAGGGGAAGCACAGATGCGAGCAGAGAAACAGGGAGAGAGAGAGGAGTCAAGGCCTCGGGGACCAGTGGGCCCTCCCGCCAGCCTCAGGAGCCTGCGGTGTACACTGTACAGGATGCTACTGTACCGGGGCAGAGCGCTTCTGGGGAGGCTGAGGATGTGGGGATCAAAGGCCAGCTCTCTGGGGCGGCAGCGGAAGCCCCAGGCATCAAAGCAAACAGCGGCTGGAAACCCAGAACCTCCTCCACCGACCAAGTTGAGCCCTGGGGTGGTGGGTTGGGGCAACACAGGGAACTGGGGGGTGGGAAGTGGGCCTTGCACTGAGGCCAGGATCACCGAGTGGGGAGGAAAAATTGACCACACCTGGGGAGGGACAAGAATGTCCGTAGTCTTGCTCAGGCGTCAAAGCTGACTCTGAACCTCAGGGAAGGGCATCTCACATGGAGACTCCCTCACTCTCTGCTCACCCAGGACACGGTAAGTCTAGGATGGGCGGACAGTGGGACCTACTTTCAGATGTAAGAGTGCTCCGCCCTACTCTCTCACCCCAGCCTCCTGCTGTGTGCCTTGTGGTCCCAGGCCAACTGGTAAACAACTTCACCCGTGACCTAGCCTCCCTCTTCCTTTCCTGGAAACCTCCTCCTCCTTCTTCTTTTTTTTTTTTTAAGATTTATTTATTTATTTTTTGGCTGTGGTGGGTCTTTGTTGCCACATGCAGGCTTTCTCTAGCTGGGATGAGCGGGGACTACTCTAGTTGCGGTGCGTGGGTTTTTTACTGCGGAGGCTTCTCTTATTGCAAAGCTTGGGCTCTAGACGTAGGCTCAGAAGTTGTTGCGCACAGGCTTAGTTGCTCCGCGGCGCGTGCAATCTTTCCGGACCAGGGGCCAAACCGTGTCCTTTGCATTGCAAGGCAGATTTTAACCACTGGACCACCAGGGAAGCCCCCAAAACCTCCCTCTTGACCACTTGTCTTCCTATTTACCTTGTTTTAAAAAAATTCGAGCAAGTTCCTACCAGGCGTTAGGCCCTGAGTAGTTCCTCTTTCAGGCAGATGAAGCAACATCAAGTTGGCCCTTTCCGCTTCAGGACTCTGCCTGCTGCTTTGGCATCTGGTGCCTCAACACCTCTTGAAGAGAAGGCTTCCCCTGCCCAAACCTCACTAGGAGGGTCAAGCCCTTAGCACGCATTCAAGTGCTGCCTCCTTATCATGGATCAGTGGACAACAGAAAACAGAATCCATCTCAGACGGTTCAAGACCACCCCAGAAAGAGCGGTTCCTAACTGGAACCCAGTTAGGGCTTGAATTGCTATTAGGGGGCCACCTGGCAGGAGCTGTTGTCACCATGGGAAGAAAAGGGCAAGGGAGGGAATACAGCTGATGCCAGAAAATATGCCCTGAGCCAGGAGAGAACAAGGATAAAACACGCTAACCTCTCCTCTCTCCCTGGCCTGCTCATCTCTTGTGGGTGCTTCTCATTGGCCAACCCCAACCAGGAGCTGAAGGGCGAGGGAGCCTGAGTGACACAGTGTATAAGGTGTGCAGTGGTCAGCCTTCGTGTGGAGAGCAGGGCAGAGAGCATGGAGAATGCCTGGGGGTTGGGGGTGTGGGCTTCCCTTGCTGGTCAAGTGATTAAGACTCTGTGCTTCTAATGCAGGGGGCGCAGGTTTGATCCTTGATTGGGAACTAAGGTCCTACATGTTTCGTGATGTGGCCAAAAAATTCAAAAAATAAAAAAAAGAAGGTGGAGGAAGTGGGTGGGAGGTTCAAGAGGGAGGGGGCATATGTATACCTATGGCTGATTCATGTTGATGTATGGCAGAAACCAACACAACATTGTAAAGCTATTATCCTCCAATTAAAAATAATTTTAAAAGAAAAGAGAATACTTGAGAGGACTGGCACAAGAGTAGGCTGTGTGGATGGTGATGACTTGGCTTCATCCAGGCCAGGTTTGGGTGTGTACAGACACTTTTTAGTAACAGAATTACCATGTGGAGTCCAGAAAAAAGTAATCGGTGATTTCCCCTCTCTGTTCAATTCAATTTGGTTTAAGTTAACCAAATACATCCCAAGACCCTTCTCTGTGCTCCAGATGGGGCCAGCGGTGGCCTTGCTGGCTGGACCATCATTTCCAGCCTAGAGATCAAGTTGGTGGAGGAGAGTTGTTATTATTCAGTTGCCCAGTTGTGTCCAACTCTTTGCAACCCCTTGGACTGCAGCACGCCAGGTTTCCCTGTCCCTCACCATCTCCTGGAGTTTGCCCAAGTTCATGTCCATTGGATCGGTGATACCATCCAGCCGTCTTATCCTCTGACACCTTCTTCTCTTCCTGCCCTCAATTTTTCCCAGCATCAGGGTCTTTTCCAATGCGTTGGCTGTTTGCATCAGGTGGCCAAAGTATTGGAGCTTCAGCTTCAACATCAGGCCTTCCAATGAATATTCAGGGTTGATTTCCCTTAAGATTGACTGTTGGTGGAGGAAGGGCGGGAACTGAAACTATGGTAGAAGGTGGGATGTGCACATAAAGGGGTCAGAGTTGGAGACTCTGGGAGTTCAGAGCAGACAGCTCACTGAAAGGTGGTCCCCAGCAGAGAGAAAGACCAGGCTGGGGGTTGGGGTTGGGGGAGAAAAGTAGGTCTGGATACACAAGCTGCGTGCCAGGTGTGTGCTGACAGCCCCCAAGGCTGTCACTGCTCTGAGGCCCGCCCTCAATCTGAGGCCAAATTCAGACACTTTAAAAAAAAAAATTGAAGTACAGTTGATTTACAATGTTGTGTTAGTTCCTGGTGTACAGCAAAGTGATTCAGTTATATATACTATACTCTTTTTCATATTCTTTTCCATTATGATTTATTGCAGGATATTGAATATAGTTCCCTGTGCTATACAGTGGGACCTTGTTTATCCATCCTGTATGTAATAGTTTGCCTCTGCTAGTCTCCCAGACTTCTAGTCCAACCTTCCACCACCGCCTCAAAGACACTTGAGCCTGGTCCCGCCTGCCTGCGAGGCACTGTCTGGTGGCCTTCCTTTTGGCTCTACTTCCTCCGTGTCATCTGGTCCCCTTACCATCTGATGGAGCTTCCTAAAGCTCTCAAAGACCTTGTCACATCTCTGCTCCAAAACGAGCAGCGGCTCCCAGCGCCCTGCCGAGCCCAGCCCTAACTCTCCGGCCTGCCCAGCAAGATGCGAGATCAGGCTCCACTCCCCAAGACTTCGCTCCACAGCCACACACCCCACCCCATCACCCCCGATTCCGCAGACTGTGATGGGTGCCCTCCCCTTTCTTTTCCAGCTGTCTCAGGGTTGTCAGACTTGAGCGTGCACCAGTCCCCCAGAGGGCTGTGAACACAGACAGCCGCACCCAACCCCAGCTCCTGATCCCAGAGGTCTAGGGTGGGCCCCAGAGGTTGCCTGTCTCACAAGTTCTTGGGTGATCACACATGGGGAGTCACTGCTCCAACCCAGTGCCGCCCATTCCTCCAGGTCCGTGCAGAGCCCTTCTGCGACCCCCTCTCCCACGGGCCTGTCTGTCTTCCAAGCCCACAGAAACTCCAGAGTATCACCTTTTTGCTTGTCCCACTCAGAGGCCTTCTAGGGAATCACCCTCTGCCCTTTCCCTGACCGCATCCCTCATGCTGAATCAGACTGCAGGTCCTGGGGGTTTTCTTTCAGAACTCCTCCCTTAAGTCTGTCTCTCTGAGTTCAGGCCTCATCTTTTCCCACCAGGATTCTTACAATCCTGCCTCCCATGCTTGACCTCCTCCAGGTCCTCTTCTGCTCAGCAGCTGGAGGGATCCATCCTATAAGTCTACTCCTGTCCTTCTCTAAGTAAAGCTCCCTCGAGCACCCAGGGTCACGGCGTTCTGGGACCTTCATGACCTGGCCTGACTCCCTAGCCCCAGTTCCTACCAATTTGCCACCTTCTCTGATAATTCTTTTCTTCTTTTTTAAAAACTTTAATTCACACCAAAGGCCATTCACTCATTTTATTTTGTAATTCATTGATTGAGTAATAATTTTTGGCTGTGCTGGGTCTTCGTTGTTGGGCACAGACTTTCTCTAGTTGCACCGAGTGGGGGCTACTCTCTAGCTGCGGTGTGAGGGCTTCTCATTCTGGTGGCTTCCTTTGTGGGGCACAGGCTGTAGGACACGTGGGCTTCAGTTGCTGTAGCATGTGGGCTCAGTGGTTGCAGCTCCCAGGCTCAATAATTGTGGCGCAAGGGCTTAGCTGCTCCATGGCATGTGGAATCTTCCTGGACCAGGGATTGAACCCACGTCCCCTGCCTTGGCAGGTGGATTTTTAACCATTGGACCATGAGGGAAGTCTTTTGAGAATCCTTTTCTGATTCCCCCTGGCAAAAAACCCACCCCTGGCCCAGGCACAGCATGCATGGCATGTAACCCGTGGGTATCTTGTTCAGGGGCCTGCACGTCTAGGTTCCCGCCTGGCTGTCTGGGTCATGAAGGGGACCCAGCCAGATGAACGCCTGCTAACTGCTGACTGGTGTCTCCCCCAGGCCCTGCCCTTTCTTCGGGGGAAGGCTCAGGTCCTTGTCTGCCTCAGCAAAGCCACAATGGGCCCGGGGACCTCTCTTAGGCACCTGTTCTTGGTGCTGCAACTGGGTGAGTGCTCAGACTTGGGGTCCGGGTGCAGGTGGCTTGGGAGGAGGGGCTGGTTGGGGAATGCCAGGTGGGGGATGGGGCAACCACAGCCTCAAGGCCCGACCCCCCTGTTTTTCCACCTAGCGATGCTCCTGGCTGGCACTCAGGGAAAAACAGTGGTGCTGGGTGAGGCAGGAGACAAGGCAGAGCTGCCCTGCCAGGCTTCCCAGAAGAAGAACATGGTCTTCAGCTGGAAAGATTCTTCCCAGTCCAATATTCTGGGGAAGCGTGGCCTCTTCTTTTACAAAGGTAGGTAGGTTCTGCTCCCTGTTTACAGAAGAGAGCCCTGGGGAATGAACACCCCCGTGGCAGGGCCTAGCTCCTAGTCAACTCTGGGGTTCTGGAGGGTTCTGCCATCAGCCAGAGTCTCAGGGACTCCCCAAGTCCAGAACCGCCCTCTGTCAGCTATTGGTGGGCTGGGGAATGGCTTCTGGTGGTCTAATATAGTTTCATTATTTTAATATTGATGACCTTATTTTAATGGATATTAGAAAAATAGCTACCATATGAAACCCATGATTTCATGAATATTGTTGTTACAGACCAATGATGATACTTTGTTTACTTCCATTAAGAGCAACAGAATGTTTTCGCCTAGCTTTTTAAAAAAATAATGTATTTATTTTTGGCTGTACTGGGTCTTCATTGCTGCGTGGGCTTTTCTCTAGTTGTGGCGAGCGGGGGGCTACTCTCTAGTTTATGTGTGTGGGCTTCTCATTCCACAGGCTTCTCTTGTTGTGGAGCACCGTCTCTAGGCAAGGGCTTCATTAGTTGAGGCATGTGGGCTCCAGAGCTCAGGCTCAGTGGTTGTGGCACATGGGCTTAGTAGCTTCTCGGCATGTGGGATCTTTCCCCACCAGGAATTGAGCCCATGTCCCCCGCACTGGCAGGCAGATTCTTATCCACTGCGCCGCCAGGGAAGTCTTTTTCTAGCTTTCAAAGTGGAAAGAATTAAGATTTCAAAAATTCTTAGGAACATTATTTTGCAATCTTATTTTTTCACGTAAATTTTACCCTCATGCTCCTGTTTAAGTAACTCTTCTTTCTTCTGGGTATGGCTTCTAATATTCAGTACATTATTGAGTGGGAGAAAGTCACAGAGTCAAAAGTAGAAAAATGCCACCAGTGTGAAATGTATTTATTCTTTATAAGTTTATTTGATTTATTATTGTTTGCATTTCACTGCTTATTTTTTTTAACATTTTCTCTTAATTCAAATGTATATAGAAGTTGAATAAGTATATAATGAACCCCTGTGTATCTCTCTCAGCTTTAACAATGATCAATTCATGACCAATGTTTGTTCATATAACTGAATCATTTCGCTGTACACCTGAAACATTGTAAATCAACTATATTTTGATTTAAAAACACATCTATAATATCATCATCAATGCTTTAAAATTAATTCTTTTATGACCAAAATTATCCAGTGTTCAAATTTTCCCAAATGCCTTATAATATTATTTTTACATCTGGTCTGTTTGAATCAAAATTCAAATAAAAATTCATGCATGGTATTTGCTTGATATGGCCCTTGAATCTCTTTGAATTTATACATTTACTTTCCTTTTTCTGCCCCCTATTGCAACTGATATTTGAAGAAACCAGGCAATTGCCCTATAAGTTTTACATTGTGGTAGCATTTAACATGTTCCTCTGTCCCTTAAATCTCCTAGAAATGGTGACTAGATCTAGAGACATGATCAAGTTTACGTTCATTTTTTTCTCTCAGTGACTTATTTAATAACTGTACTCCATATTACAAAGCATTATAGCCCCATCTTTTTTTAAAATTGAAGTATAGCTTCAATTGCGGTGTTGTGTTAGTTGCTGGTGTATAGCAAAGTGATTCAGTTATATCTATACACTATTCCTCCCCCT
This sequence comes from Bos indicus, assembly GCF_029378745.1. Lineage (NCBI taxonomy): Eukaryota > Metazoa > Chordata > Mammalia > Artiodactyla > Bovidae > Bos > Bos indicus. Next base: position 104,175,540 of record NC_091764.1, on the reverse strand, counting down.
TTGGCAACCATAAATTTGTTTTCTTTGTCTGTGAATCTGTTTCTGTTTTGTAAATAGGTTTATTTGTATCATATTTTAGATTTCACATATATGTGATATATGATAGTTGTCTCTCTCTTTCTGACTTACTTAGTATGACAATCTCTAGGTCCATCCATGTCGCTGCAAATAGCATTATTTCATTCTTTTTCATGGTTGAGTAGTATTCCATTATATATACCTTCTTTATCCATTCCTCTGTTGATGGACATTTAGGTTGTTTCCATGTGTTGGTCATTGCAAACAGTGCTGCTATGGACACTGAGGTGCACACGTTTAATCTTTTGACAAGAGCATTTGATAGATGGTGTTTTATATTATCATTTCATCGCATTAGGAGGCATGCAATATTTATTGCTTCTTTTGTACTATTAATACAAAACAATCAGTGGCTCAAGTTTAGTTTATTTATTTGTGCTTCCTAGGTGGCGCTAGTGGTAAAGAATCCACCTGCTAATGCAGGAGACTTGCAGGAGACTTGGGTTCGATTCCTGGGTTGGGAAGACCCCCTGAAGTAAGAAATGCCAACCCACTCCAGTGTTCTTGCCTAGAGAATCCCATGAACAGAGGAGCCTGGCGGGTTACAGTCTATGGGGTTCCAAAGGATTGGACACAACTGAGCAACTAAGTCATTAAGAGATATTAATAAATTGAAAGATTAAGAAGCATATCCAACAAAGACTAGTATCTAGAATATGAACACAACTCTCAAAATTCAATACCAAAAAACCCAAACAATCCAATTAGAAAATAAGCAAGAGACACGAAGAGATATTTCACCAAAGAGGATGTAGAGATGGCAAACAAACACATGAAAATGTGTTCATCATCATTAGTCATCAGGGAAATGCCAATTAAAATCACAAGGAGATATCACCACACGCGTATCAGAATGGCCAAAATTAAAAAAAAAAAAAAGTAACATCCAGTGCTGGTGAGGATGCAGACACCAGTTACTCTTACATTGCTGGTGGGAGTATAAAATGGTACAGCTGCTCTAGAGAACAGTTCAGCAATTAAAAAAAAATTTATTTACTTATTTTTGACTGTGCTGGGTCTTCATTCCTGCTCAGGCTTTTCTTCAGTTTCAGGGAGTGGGGGCTGCTCTCTAGCTGCAGTGCGTAGGCTTCTCACGGTGGTGGCCTCTCCTGTTGGGTAGCAAGGGTGCTAGGCCTTGGGGACTTCAGTTGTTGCGATTCCTGGGCTCTAGAGCACAGGCTCAGTAGTGGTGGCACACGAGCTTAGTTGCTCCATGGAATGTGGGATCTTCCTGGACCAGGGATCAGACCTGTGTCTCTTGCATTGGCAGGCAGATTCTTTCCCACTGAGCTACCAGGGAAGCCCTGGAAATTTCTTTAGAAAGCTAAACTTGCAACAACCTAGCAATTGTACTCCTAGACATTTACCCCTTAGAGAAATAAAGACTTATGATCACACAGAAATCTGTGTAAAATTGTTGACAGCAGCTTTATTAGTAGTAGCCAACAACTAGAAATAACCTGCTGCTGCTACTGCTGCTAAGTCGCATCAGCCGTGTCCGACTCTGTGAGACCCCATAGACGGCAGCTCAACAGGCTCCTCTGTCCCTGGGATTCTCCAGGCAAGAACACTGGAGTGGGTTGCCATTTCCTTCTCCAATGCATGAAAGTGAAAAGTGAAAGTGAAGTCGCTCAGTCGTGTCCGACTCTTAGCAACCCCATGGACTGTAGCCCACCAGGCTTCTCCATCCACGGGATTTTCCAGGCAAGAGTACTGGAGTGGGGTGCCATTGCCTTCTCCGAGAAATAACCTAGATGTCCTTTAATGGGTGAATGGTTGTATGCATACTATGGATTATTTTTCAGCAGTAAAAAGAATGAACTATAGTTTCGGACCACAACCTAGATGACTCTCCAGAGGATTATGCTGTATGGGGAAAAAAAAATGCCAATGCCACAGACTAACATACTATATAATTTCATTTATATAACATTCTCAGAATGACAAATTATAGAAATGGAGAACAGATTAGTGTTTGCCAGGAGTCAGGGCGAAGGGGTCTGGGAGGGAAGAGGATTTGGCTAGAAAAGGGTAACATCTTTATAGTGCTAGAAATGTTCTGCATCTTGAATTGTGTCAATGCCAATATTCTGGCAGCGATACTGTGCTTTATAGTTTTGCAAGCTGTTACTTTTGGGGTGAGCTGGGTCAAGGGTATTCCAGATATTTCTGCGCTATTTCTTATGGTTGCATGATTTTCTCAGAAGAAAACGTTTAAAGAATCATCACAGTAAAATGATTAGCTTTCATAATGTCAAAACAAAACAAACAGAATGAAGAAGCTCCACACACACACACACACTTAGAAGGATGTCAAGCACATTTTGTTAAGTGGAAAGTAAGCTATGTATGTATCAATAATAGAGTCCCATTTTAATTTAAAAATTCAATGTGGGGGCTTCCCTGATGGTCCAGTGGCTAAGACTCAGTGTTCCCAATGCAAGGGCCCTGGGTTTGATCTCTGGTCAGGGAACTAGATCCCCCATGTGGCAACTAAGACCCAGTGTAGCCAAATTAATATTAAATAAAAATAGATACTAAAAAAAAAAGGAAAATTCAATGTGTGTAAATATATAGCTACACAAACAGAAAAAAGCATGAAGAAATCCACAGTAAGTTGTTTGCAGTAGTATTGAGGGTGGGCAAGGAAAGAGAGAAATATTGAGTCTGTGAGTCTGTATAATTTTTGTAGTTCAAATAACTAACTGAAAAAGTAAAGATGATCTTAACACAACTTTAAAAATGTATATTATGAATGTTTTCCATTTTATTGAAAATTATTTATAAATGTCATTTTTAGTGCTCACCTAATAGTTCATCAAGTTAGTATGCTCTAATATGCAGCCATTATCTTTTCATCTAATCTTGCACCCTATTAAGAACGCTGTAATTATTATTTTTGTACCTACATTTTGGCTTGAATTTTAAACTTATTAAGGATAAAGTTCTAGAAATGAAATTAAGGATATGAGCTTTAAAAAAAAAAAAAGTTGGTGTATATAGCCAGATTGCTTCCAGAAAGGTTCTATCCATTTACAGTAAGTCTAGATAATAATGTCACTGTGTGTGTTTCTCTCTCACTGGAGCCCTTGCTGGCACCAAATACTAATATTTAAAACCTTCTCTCTTTTATTTTTTGCTAATTTTGATAGTTGAAAAACATATCATCATTGTTTTAATTTGCATTTCTATGATCGCCTGTGAGCTTGAAACACTGTGCTCCTTTCTAAAAATTCTCACCTCTTTTGTGTTGATGTTTTTGTTCTGTTCCTAAGATCTGAACTTCTTCCAGAATGGCTTCCCTTCCCAACTTCCTGATCTCTGACAACAGCAGGATCACTGTCCTAACTGCTCCCAATTTCTGACCCAGAGTCGATTTTTTTGCCCTACTTCAATCCCTGATTTCCCCTCGGTCCCTGCCTAGGGCCGTTCCTTCCTGTGGAAGTGTTCTTCCGTTTCACCCTCTTTGTTCTCATGGGAACATCTCATTAGCCAAGGCCACCTACCCCTCCCCTGGGTTACAGTGGGAGCTTCCTGGCAATTCCCTTTGCTACTGGTCTCTCCTACTTTGCTTCTCTTCCTCCTACTGCAGCGCTGACTCCCAACACAGTGCCAGCCACTCCCTATTCCACTAGGCTAAGCCTGGAAGAGCCTCTGCCAGACGTTCATTCCCTCAGTATGGGTTCCCGCAGCTCCTCAGCCGGACACCTCACACCCAGATATTGTCCTGACTGCTTGGAGGTGGCTGCCTGTATGACTTTCCTGGAACTTTACCCCCTTCCTAGACATTCTTGCTGCAACACTTTCCTCTAGCTTACTTCTTTTTTTTTTTTTAAAGAAAAACATTTATTTATTTGGCTGTACCAGGTCTTAGTTGCAGCATGCAGGATCTTCAGTCTTTGGCCTGCGGGATCTTGAGTTGAGGCAGGCAGAATCTTACTTTAGTTGAGGCAGGATCTTTAGTTGAGGCATGTGAACTCTTAGCTGTGTCATGTGGAACCTAGTCCCCCAACCAGGGATCTAACCCAGGCCCCAGCACTAGGAGTGTGGAGTCTTAGCCACCAGATCACCAGGGAAGTCCCCTGCCTACCCTTCTTTTAAGGCTTTGTTCTGTACTGGTCTCCTCCAAGAATTGATCCCAGACTCTCTCACACTCTTAGAACTTTCACAAAGTAGAATCGCTTTTACAAAGTATAGAACAGTCTGGACAAGGGGGTCTTGATGAGACCCAGAAGAGCTTTTAACAGGGAAGCAAGGAGGACAGGTTATTTTAGGGAAAGGGTGTTAGATTTCATTTGTAACCAGCTGAGTTTTAGGGTGATGGCAGAACATCCAGATGAAGTCATTCCTTGGGCCATTGGAAACGTGGGCCCAGGAGGAAGGCGAGAGGTTAGGGCTGGGAGTTATCTGCTGAGCGGACATGGGATGCAGGTGAAGTTTTTTTTTTAAATATTCATTTTTATTTGTCTGTGCCAGGTCTTAACTGTGGCATGTTGGATCTAGTTCCCTGACCAGGGATTGAACTTCCTGCATTGGGAGCTCAGAGTCTTAGCCACTGGACCACTGGGGAAGTCATGCAACAGACTAAATTTTAATCCTAGCTCCAGCACTTACTGGAGTTAAAATTCAATCAGTAGCAAAAGGCATAAACGGAAAAGCTGTCTCAGACCTGTCTCATAGGGTTCACTTCCTCTCCCCAGTGACAACAAAGGCGACCATTTCCTTGTGTTCACCTCTACAAATATTTGTTCGTTTATAAGATAGATAGATAGACAGATAGAAATATAGGTAGATAGATGATAAATAACTTTCCCCCTCCTTTTCAAACAGTGGTAGCCTTGAAAATATCTTGCTTTATTCAGTTAACGGTGTTTTTTAGATATTATTCCATCTCAGAATATAAACAGCCTCCTCATTCTTCTTTTATAGCATTCCACTGAAAGGGTGAAGTCTACTTATTTAACCTCTTCTTTCATGGTGGACATTTCGTTCTGTATGTGCATTCGTAATTCTGGGAGTATTATAAATTACCTTCCAGGGGAATGGATAAATTGGGAGATTGGGATTGACATATACACACTACTATATATAAAACAGATAACTAAGAAGGACCTACTGCATAGCACAGGGAACTCTACCCAATACTCTGTAATGACCTGTATGGAAAAAGAATTTTTAAAAAGAGTGGCTATATGTATACGTATAACTGAATCACTTTGCTGTACAGCAGAAATTACCATAGCATTTTTAAATCAACTATACTTCAATAAAAATTTAAAAAATAAGAACAAAACAAATTATTTTCCAAAGAAATTGCACTGGTTTATGTTCCTGCCAATAATGTGTAAGCAAGAGTTTGGACAACTACTCAATTTCTCTAAACCTCTGTTTCCTTATCTGCAAGATAAGCAAAATGGTACCTATTTCTCAGACTTGTGACTGTTACCTGAGATGATGTGTGTAAAGTGTTGGCCTGTAGGAGCTGGTGGAGCTTCCCAGGTGGCTTAGTGGTAAAGAAGCCACCTGCCAATGCAGGAGACTCAGGAGACATGGGTTAGATCCCTGGGTAGGAAAGATCTCTGGGAGGAGGGCATGGCAACCCACTCCAGTATTCTTGCCTGGAGAATCCCATGGACAGAAGAGCCTGGTGGGCTACAGTCCATGGAGTCACAGAGTTAAACATGACTGAAGTGACTTAGCGTGCACACATGTAGAGGCTGGTGCTCTCTAAGGGAGGTTACGATTTTATTTGGGGTTAGTGAGATGCTGTCCTGGCCAGGTAAAGAAATGTGTTTGGACCTCCTCACCAGTCTGGGGTTCTCAGATTAGGACCAGGGCAGATTCTATTGGACATCAGCAACTCAGATCAGAAGAGTCGTGGGTACCACCCTTGCCAGGGATGCACTGTCTCCAGGGTACCCCAACCTCCTCCATACGGGATCTGCTCCCAGGTACCACTGAACTGAGCCATCGAGTGGAATCCAAAAAAAACCTGTGGGACCAAGGATCCTTTCCTCTGATCATCAAGAATCTCCAAGTAACTGACTCGGGGACTTATACCTGTGAAGTGGACAAGAAGACACTCGAGGTGGAACTGCAGGTGTTCAGACGTGAGTGGGGCAGCCTGGGACCTCCAGCCAATTTCCCTTCCTCCTTGACTCACATCCCTGCACCCAAACCAGGGCCTGAGCTGCTGGCATTGCCACAGTCTGAAGACAGATCAGATAGGCCGCTGTGTCTCCTCAGTGCCTCCTCAGGCCTTGGGTCAGGCAAGCAGAGACAGAGACCTGGGGGTGAGCGGGAGGTGCAGGGGCGGAAAGGCAGGAGACAGAGGGAGGAGAGAGAGAGACAAGGAAGAGAGGAGAGCGGGAGGGGAGAGGAAACCCTGCCTTGGGCTGGAGGTGGACAGAAGGGAGATGTTGGAACAAGAGTAACTGCAGATTCTCAGATGGCTCAGTGGTAAAGAATCCGCTTGTCAATGCAGGAGACGCAGGTTTGATCCCTGGATCGGGAAGATCCCCTGGAGAAGGAAATGGCAACCCACTCCAGTGTTCTTGCCTGGGAAATCCATGGACAGAGAAGCTTGGCGGGCTACAGTCCATGGGGTCCCAAAGAGTCAGACACAACTTAGCAACTGAAACAATAAATGGACGACAGAGCGATACCCTAGGCTTCCTAGCTTCTTCTCTTCTTCTTGGGGAGATGGTGTGTGTGTGTGTTTGTGACACAGTTCACCTGCTCCCCTCACAGTGACTGCCAGCTCAGACACCCACGTGCTGCTGGGACAGAACCTGACCTTGACTTTGGAGAGTCCCTCTGGGAGCAACCCTTCCGTGCAATGGAAGGGTCCAGGGAATAATAATAAGAGAGACGTCAAGAGCCTGTCACTGGCCCAGGTGGGGCTGCAGGACAGTGGTACCTGGACGTGCACTATCTCCCAGAGCCAGCAGACACTGGAGATCAAAATACCCATCGTGGTGCTGGGTAAGAGGGGCTCCCCCTTCCCCACAGGCACCCCCTGCCTGCCAGACCTTCCTCTGCCATCACTGCTCTGCTCCGGGGGGTCTGGTTTAGGGGGAAGGGGAGGCTGAAGTCAGGATCCCCTGGAGCAGAAGTCTGCCCTAAGAGACACGCTGGCCCTCTCTTCTTCACAAGCTATCCTTGGGGGAGTGGACATGGAAGAAAGAAGGGACGGGGGTGTAAGGATGTCAGGGACCCCAGAGACCCAGGAAGAAGCCCCAGAGGAGGGCTGTCAAGGGCATCTGTCTTCTTGGTTGCCTCAGCTTCCCCCTCCCACCAAGTTGCAGTTCCACTAACTCAGAGATGCTCACAGCAACAAGGCAGCCCTGATGAAACTCGATGTTGCAGGTTCAGAGTCCTGAGTAGGCACTGGGAAGGAAAAAAAAAAAAAAGCCCAGAGGGCAGGTGCTACCCCAGACCCTGTCCTCTGGGTGACTCTTGTGACACACAGGACGGTAGCACGGTGATGAAGTTCATGGGCTCTGTCTGAAATCCTGGCTCTGACTTGACTGTGTGGCCCTGGGCAGGTCACTGGAACTCTCTGTGCCTTGGACTCTGCATCTGCAAAATGGGGATGATCTAACCTACCTTGTCCAGTCATGAGGACAAGTAACGTATGAAGTGCCCTTGGAACAGCGCCTGGCACATAGTCAGCCAGTGTCTGCGCTTACCTTGAGAAGGGTGATGAATGTTGTACCCACGTGGTACAGGCCAGATGCCCTCTGTGCTCCGGGATCCTGAGGAGGGAGAGGACCCCTGTGGCTGGGCTGTTCTAGGAGGGCTTCTCCAGGGAGGGGGTGCTGCTGTGGCAGAGAGTGGAGGTGCAGAGCAGAGAGAGGAGAGGAGATGTAGAAGGAAATTGAAGGGCTCGAGTGGCAGCCCAAGTATTTGGACTCACCTGGCCCCCTTTCCTGCGCCTGCCTCGCCCTGTATGGACCCAGGTTCTCTCCCTCCCCCTCCAGCCTTCCAGAAGGCCCCCGAAACAGTCTATGTGAAGGAGGGGGAGCAGGCGGAGTTTTCCTTCCCACTCACCTTCGAGTATGAAAATCTGAGCGGGGAGCTGACTTGGCAGCTGGCGAACGGGGATTCTTCCTCCCAATCCTGGGTCACCTTCACCGTGAAGAACAGAGAGGTGAAGGTGAACAAGATTCCCAACGACCCCAAGCTCCTTGTTGGGGAGAAGCTACCACTGCGTCTCACTCTGCCACGGACTTTGCCTCAGCACGCGGGTTCTGGAACCCTGACCCTGGATCTCACCAAGGGGAAGTTGCAGCAGAAAGTGAACCTCGTGGTGATGAAAGGTGAGGAGCTAGGCTGAGATGGCGAGGGTGGGGTCAAGGGCCAAGGGACCTGGCTCAGGGTCCCTCCAAGTCACGACAGACCCTTCAAGAGAGTGCCTAGGCCCTGGATGCCTGGTGGAGTCCATCAAGGGCCCTCTGGTTTGGGGAATTTTTAAAAAAGAATGTGGGTGTGCTGGGTTCATTGTGGCAAGGAGGGTTTCTCTAATCGAGGCACAAGGACTTCTCTTGTGGAGCATGGGCTCTAGAGCATTGCAGGTCAGTCGTTGCAGCTCGAAGGGTTTAGTTGCCCTGCCACATGTGGGATCTTAGTTCCTTGACCAGGGATCCAACCTGAGTCCCTTGCATTGGGAGGCAGACTCTGAAGTCCCTGGGGGTAAGTCCTTGGGGGTTGGTTCTGAACTGAGGTTGGAATCCTCATCGAAAAAGCAAGAAAGTTCCAGAAAAACATCTATTTCTGCTTTATTGACTATGCCAAAGCCTTTGACTGTGTGGATCACAATAAACTGTGGAAAATTCTGAAAGAGATGGGCATACCAGACCACCTGACCTGCCTCCTGAGAAATCTGTATGCAGGTCAGGAAGCAACAGTTTGATCTGGACATGGAACAACAGACTGGTTCCAAATAGGAAAAGGAGTACGTCAAGGCTGTATATTGTTACCCTGCTTATTTAACTTATATGCAGAGTACATCATGAGAAATGCTGGGCTGCATGAAGCACAAGCTGGAATCAAGATTGCCGGGAGAAATACCCATAACCTCAGATATGCAGATGACACCACCCTTATGGCAGAAAGTGAAGAGGAACTAAAAAACCTCTTGATGAAGGTGAAAGAGGAGAGTGAAAAAGTTGGCTTAAAACTCAACATTCAGAAAACTAAGATCATGGCATCTGGTCCCACCACTTCATGGGAAATAGATGGGGAAACAGTGGAAACAGTGTTAGACTTTATTTTTTTGGGCTCCAAAATCACGGCAGATGGTGAATGCAGCCATGAAATTAAAAGACACTTACTCCTTGGAAGAAAAGTTATGACCAACCTAGATAGCATATTCAAAAGCAGAGACATTACTTTGCCAACAAAGGTTCGTCTAGTCAAGGCTATGGTTTTTCCAGTGGTCGTGTGTGGATGTGAGAGTTGGACTGTGACGAAAGCTGAGCACGGAAGAATTGATGCTTTTGAACTGTGGTGTTGGAGAAGACTCTTGAGAGTCCCTTGGACTGCAAGGAGACCCAACCAGTCCATTCTGAAGGAGATCAGCCCTGGGATTTCTTTGGAAGGAGTGATGCTAAAGCTGAAACTCCAGTACTTTGGCCACCTCACGCGAAGAGTTGACTCATTGGAAAAGACTCTGATGCTGGGAGGGATTGGGGGCAGGAGGAGAAGGGGACAACAGAGGATGAGATGGCTGGATGGCATCACTGACTCGATGGACGTGAGTCTGAGTGAACTCCGGGAGTTGGTGATGGACAAGGAGGCCTGGTGTGCTGCGATTCATGGGGTTGCAAAGAGTCGGACACGACTGAGCGACTGAACTGAACTGAACTGGAATCCTCTGTCCCTCCCTGACATCCTAGAGCAGGCCTAGGGTGAGCTCCACTAGAATTCCCGAGGGCCTCACTGAGAACCAGGCTCTAGTTCTACCTCTGCCGGGACCCTCTCAGATCCCAACTAAGCCCCTCCCCTCTGTGGGTCATTTTTGTCCTAAGGAGGATAAGAATATGACAGTGATGGTGACAATGTCAGGTGTCATATTGAGTTCTTCCCCTCCTTATCTCCTTAATTACCATAACAACATCACCAACAATAATGGCTTAGATTGGGTGTTTCATACAAGTCAGGCCCCATTCAAGAGCTCTACGTGTATCTTTCCATTTAACAATTGTGTGGGGCTCTCCCTGGTGTCCCAGGTGTAAAGAATCTGCATTCAATGCAGGAGACCTGGGTTCAGTCTTGGGTGGGGAAGATCTGCTGGAGAAGGGAATGGCAACCCACTCCAGTATTCTTGCCTGGAGAATCCCATGGACAGAGGAGCCTAGTGGGATACAGTCCATGGGTCACAAAAAGTCGGTCACCACTGAGTGACTAACACTTCAGGTTGGTAAGTAACTTGTTCAGGGACTCACAGATTGTAAGCAGCAGGGCTAGGGTTCAAATCTAAGACTGTTGGACCTCAGAAGCTGTGCTTCCTCCATTTTAACTGTATGAGAATGTGCTCTGAGAGGCTAGCAGAGTGGTGCTGATGTAAAGCATCATCGTCATTGTTCTACGGAATTCCTGGAGGTCCAGGGTCCCTGTCTCAGTCTTTTGTCCCTCTGCAGTGACTAAGTCCCCAAACAGTCTGACCTGTGAGGTGCTGGGGCCCAGCCCGCCAAAGCTGACCCTGAACTTGAAGATGGGGAATCAGAGTATGAAGGGCTCAAATCAGCCGAAGTTGGTGACACAGCCGGAGCCCCAGGCTGGGATGTGGCAGTGTCTGCTGAGTGACAATGGCAAAGTCCTGTTGGAAGCCAAGATCGAGGGTGAGTCAGGGCCCATGTTCCATGGTCTAACCCCGAGCCCCTGTCTCCTCAGCTGGGGGACCCTCCCAGGGCTGGTGGAGACCACCCAGCCTCCCAGTTGCTCTGAGATGGGTAGGGTGGTAGGTGAGGTGCCTAGGACACGGGGATGATGAGGTGAAGTCGGGTGTGGCCCTGGGCTCCTGTAGCCCTACAAGTTCCCACTTCCCTAAGGTCTACCACCCAGGAGTGGGGCTCACCTGACCAAGAGCCCCCCTCCCTGGCTCCTCTTCAGACCCAGACATACACGCACACCCGAACATACAGACATTCGTGTGCATAGCAAGGGTGGGGACTGTTGGTCTAGCTCCTCAGAAAGCAGAGTGGTGTGTAACCTTAAAACCCCTTCCCCAAGGGAGCCTTGGGATAGAATGGATACACGTATATCTATAGCTGAGTTCCTTGCTGTTCACCTGAAACTGTCACAACAATGTCTTTTTTAAATTTTATTTTTAAACACCAAAAAATAAAATGGTAAAAAAAAACAACAACAAAAAATCCTTCCCCAGCCTTTCCCTTCCAGTTCTGGTGGCCCCTAAGGGGCCCATGTATCTTGCCTGGCTCTCTCAGCGCAAGGACCAGACCCAAGTGTGGCTGGGCAGTGAGACCCTCTCTCCTGGGCCCCCTTGTGTGCCCTTGCCCTGACGATGGGCAGGGAGCTGAGCATGCCTCTCTCTGTCTGTCAGTCTTGCCTTCAGAGTTCACCCAGGCCTGGCCAAAGCTCCTGCCCATGGTGTTGGGGGGAATCGCAGGTCTAGTGCTTTTCACTGTTTGCTGCGCCTTCTGTGTTAAATGCTGGCACCGCAGGGTGAGTGAGCCCTCCCCGACGTCCTCACGCCCCCATGGGACGCTCAAGACCCTGAGGCTGGTCCGGCCACGAGGCTGTCCAGTGTCTGTGACCTGCTTCTCCTCTGGTTCCCTCTGCCCACCGCTCCCTCCCTCACTGCTGGCTGGGCCCCGTCCCAGATCCCATGAGGAGGGAGAGAAGGGAAGGCGCAGAGTCAATTCTGGGACAGATGGCCTCCTCAGCCACAGCCCTGGCCTCTCCCCTCCCAGCTTTCCCTTCCGCCCTGCGCCTCCCCCCTAAGGGGCAGCTCCCTTTCAGAGGCCCAGGGCCCTCACAACTCGCCTCCTTCTCCCTGGACAGCGCCGGGCAGAACGGATGTCTCAAATCAAGAGGCTCCTTAGTGAGAAGAAGACCTGCCAGTGCCCCCAGTAAGGAACTGGGAGGGGGGAGCGGAGAGGGAGGGGAGGGTGGAGGAGCGGGAGGGGAGGGAAGGAGACAAAGGCTAGAGGGAGGTGGTGCAGAGGAGAGAAGCGGGTGGGGATGGCCCAGGAGGTAGGAAGCTGGCAGGGGAATGGAGGACCAGGTGAGGGGCAGGGGGCCCGGGGTATGGCTGGAAGCCAGCCCTGCGCTGGAAGAGAAAAGCAGGCTCTGGGAACCACAGAGGGCCTGGAAAGCAAAGGGCTGGGAGGCACAGACTTGTTCCTCTTATTCTTCGTCCCTCCAGCCGGCTCCAGAAGACCTATAGTCTCACCTGAGGCCCTGACCAGGAGGAGTTTCTCACCTGCAACCTCCCCACCATGCTCCACCGCCCCCCCAACCCCACCCCTGCCACATCTCCTATCGGGCCCCTGGGCCTGGGGACCAGATGAATGTAGCCGGGGCCTGTGGCCGCCTCCCTCCCTCCTGGTCGAGGGGGCCTTGGGTCTGCTCCTCCAGATGCTCTCCTCCTCGTCCCCATTTTCTACTCCAACCCTAACCCTTCTCTGATGACTTCTTCTCTCTCGATTCTCTCCCTCACCACTGGCTCAGATCCCGGGCAGCACGAGGGACCAGCCCAGCCTGGCCTGGAGGGTGAGGCTGGGTGTCTGCAGCACGAAGCTCAAGACTGTCATTGTACGGGGAGAGGACCCTGGGACCAGAGAGGGCAGGGACTAGCCCAGGATCACACAGCTAGTCAAGGACAGATTCAGATCCAAAGTTCCTCCTGACTGCCAGCCAGCAGCATTTCATTCTGCCTGCATCTCACTCTGCCTTGGCAGAACCACAGACTCACATCCTGACCTGGGCACAATCAGGCACCCTGGGCACACTCGTGCACAGACATGATTCCTTATCACCTCAGCAGCACGGCTCTGTTTACAAACCAGTTCCTTTGGGCTTGTTTGTCTATGGGCTTCCCTGGTGGCTCAAACTCTAGAGAATCTGCTTGCAGTGCAGGAGACCGGGGTTTGATCCCTAGGTTGGGAAGATCCCCTGGAGAAGAAAATGGCAACCCACTCCAGTACTCTTGCCTGGAGAATCCCACGGACAGAGGAGCCTGGCGGGCTACTGTCCATGGGGTCTCAAAAAGTCGGACATGACTAACAATGTCTATTTCAGCCTCACGAAAATCCTGCAAGGCTGGGTAGTGACAAGACCAAGACTAGCATCTCCAGTGTATCGACCAGAAACAGAAGGCAGAGAGGTACATGATAGTTTAGCTTCACACAGCTAGTACGTGGACTAGCCCAGGTCTCTTGGCTGCTAGTCCCACTGCTATGTCTTGAATAGAGGGACAAATACCATGCAGGTCTCTGCCGCTGGCTGGTCACAGATGCCCGGTATGTCCCTTGTCCCTCCATGGGAGCCCTTCTTGGCAGGAGTTTGCCTCAGAGAGTTCAGGATCAGGCAGGAGGGCCTCCCTGCCTAGAATCCCTCCTTGGTCCCCTGCTGGCTGCAGAATCCTGTTACCAGGGAACAAAACCTGCAGTTCTCCTAATCAGGGCACAGGCCCTGTGGGAGAGAGTGTCCAGTGACCGCCACTCACCCTCTCAGAACCTTCTGGAAGGTGAGTTTTGCCCGGGGCGGGGGAGAGGTGGGGAGCTGGCTGGAAACTGAACCCTCTGAGGGCACCTCCTGTGAAGGGTGATACCCCTGGGCCTCAGTCTCCCCACCCTGCACCCCCTTCTTTCTTCTTCCAAAAGACTCAGGATACAGAAAATCTCGGGGTTACAAGTTTTCTTCTTCCTCTTCTTGATCCATTTCTCCCAAGATCCCCAGCCTTCTCTGCCCCACTCTCCTCCCTTCCCTTTCTCATCACCTCCCGCAATCCCCACCCTTTCCCCTTCTTTTCTTTCCAATTTGCCTCTTTCAGGAAGAACACCCAGCTGTCGCCAGGGGTCCCCATGGCTTGCTTGTATTCCTGACCTATCCCCACCCCTGCCTCCCTGAGCTGATAGAAAAATACAACAGACTTAACTTTAAGGAAGATGCTCTTCATTTGTGCGTATGTGTGTGAGAGAGAGAGAGAGAGAAAGAGAAGGGTGGGGGAGACATTGTGTGTCAAGTCTCTTCAGTCGTGTCCGACTCTTTGCGACCCCACGGACTGTAGCCCACCAGGCTCCTCTGTCCATGGGATTCTCCAGGCAAGAATACTGGAGTGGGTTGCTATGCCCTTCTCCAGGGGATCTTCCCGACCCAGGGATGGAATCTTTGAGGGGGAGGCAGAGGTGGACTCTTTCCTGGGGATCTGGAATCTTCTGATTTGTGGGGTCAGACCCAGAGGACAGGTTGCCAGGTTTGCCCCCAAGAAGCAGATCAAGTTTCCCTGGGGAGGGAAAAATCCTCTGGAGGTGGTTAGCCACCTCCCCACCCCAAAGGGCCCTGAGTATGCGCGTGTATGTGTTCTACTGAAGGGGAGAGACTGCAGGGACCGTGTGTGCGCGCGCCACGTGAGAAACTGCGATGTGTGCGTGAGAACTGTGTGTGTCCCCCACACAAGTGTGAGTTTGTGTTTCAGGAGGAGGCAGCAGTGTATTGGGGGGAGGTGCATCCTTCTAGCCCCTTGTATCCCACAAGCAGCCCCAGCATGGCCACCGCCCCTCACTCCTGCAGCCTCCAGCACACGCTCGCGTGAGCCTTCATCCTGGGAGCAGCCCTTACAGATACACTGGGGAACACACGCGTCCTCCTCCCCGGGCCATACCAGCGGCCTCTTGGAGCCTGAGTTCGCGGGGAAAACCGGGTGGGGTGGGGGCAGGACTCGAGCCAGGTCACCAATGAAGCCGGTTCCCTCCCGGCACCTGCCTAGCCCCTCCCCCGCCAGGTCCCCACCGTCCGGTCCCCCCGGGCTGGCCTCCATCCCGACTCCGGACTGCGGGCAGTGGCGGGACCCCGGAAGAGAGGGGCCGGCGGGCATGTAGGGGGCCGAGCCGAGAGGCTGGGACGGGCGGGAGGAGGGAGGCCCCGGGGGGAGGAGGGAGGAGGGCCGAGGGCGGCGAGCTGGAGCCGGCAGGCGGCGGGAGCCCGGGCGAGCCGCGTCGCTCGGGTGCGCGGTCTCCAAGGCAGTCCTGGGCGCAGCCCGAGGTAAGGCGACCCTGGCCCGCTCCCCCGCGGGCCTCTCCCCTCTCTCCCCGCAGCCCCCCGCCCCCCCCGCCCCCACCGGCTCCTTTCCCCTCCGGGCGGCCCCTCCTCCCCGGCCACCTGCTGTCTCTGCCCTGGAGACCGCGGTGGGTGGCAGGCAGGAGGGAGGAGCCGTCCGACCTTACCCCTTCACCCCGAAGGGCAAGGGACCCCTGTCCGCCCCGGTGTCCCTTCGCACGCCCTCCCACCTTCCTCTGATTTCTCTCCGTCCTTCACCTCCTCTGTCTGTCCTTCACATCCTTCCTGCCTGGCTCCCTCTCTGAGTCCCCGCTGTTTCTTCCCGAGCCCACCCTCTGGGCCTGGGTGGGGGTGGGTGGGAAGGGGTCCAAGGCTGTCGCGGAGGGTGCGGGGGGGGGGGGCTCTCCTGACCAATTCCCTCTATCTTCCTCTGGCTGGCCATTGCCATGGCAACTAGGGTGTACTGGGCTCCCAGGGAAGACAAAGGTGGGGGATGGACGAAGGACCTCTGGGGGAGGGGGCAAGGGTCTAAAAGTGTACAGGAAACAGACCTTCCACTGCTGCAGCCCATTTTTATTCGGTTTACCCCAAAGCCGCTATGCCCATCTTTCCTGCCTCCACTCTTTCCAGGGTTTCCTCTTAGCCTCCTCGCCGGGGCTCAGTAAGCTCAGAGTCAACACATCCAGAACACCTTCCTTACCATTAGAGTTAAACGGAGGCTCCGGGCAGGGGAGGAATGAGTGGGGGTCCACGGGTGGGGGGAGTCCGAACCTTATTGAACACCGGGCTTTTCTTCTCAGCCTCCCTCCCCTCTGCTCCCTCCCTCCACCCACCCCCGCCTCTCCAGGGGTCTCTCGTTTTATTCTATTTTCAGATACTATCACTTTGCCCCCTCTTTTTCTCTCTTCTGCTTAAACTCTCCTCCTTCCCCCTGGTTCCCCCCTTTCCATTTCTGGATGCTTCTGATGTCAGCGGTTTCCCTGCCTTTGGGTTCCCTAACCACCCCCCTCAGTCCCTGCCTCCTTTCTCCCGTCTTCCCAGATCCCTGGTGAGTGGGAGGGTGATCGTGCAGGCTTGGGGAGATGGGGCTGAGCATCAGGACCCCTGGATCCAGGAGTCTGGAAAGCGGGGGAGAGGCCGTACACCCTATCCCAGTTTCCCATGAGCCCTCGGGAAGAAACAAGTCGTGCTTGCCACGGCCGACGTGGCTCTGGGGAGAGACTCGGGGATGTGAAGATAGCGGTTGAGTAGTATTGAGCAGAGGACAGAAAGAGGGACCTGAGGGAGGAAAAATGGCTGACGGTGGATGGGAGATGGGAAGTCAGAATACCTTCTTTCCTGGAGGTCTGGAAGGCAGGGCTCTTATCCGTGTGGAGTGTTGGAGCTCTTATCCGTGGAGGGGGTTAGGGCAGGAGAGTGTTCTGAACGACCTGTGACCCGGAGTAACCAGTCGTTTCTATAATTTCAAGAGAAGAGGGGATTCAGAGCGACTTGGAGACCAGCCCAGGCTCTGCCCCTTCCACACCTCATCTCTCCCTTGCAGTGAGTCCAGGAGGCTGAGCACCACCCCCAGGATCCTTGGGGGCATCTGGAAGACCTCAAGTGGTCAAGAACCAGAGGAAGAAGGGAGCTGGAAGTCCTGGCATGAGGACCGGGGCTCCCCAGCCAGTTTCCTAGTGGGGGAGCTATCAGCTTGTCTCCCCGTTAACGACAAGGATACTTCTGGAAGGGCCCCACCCAAAATGGAGGCTGAGGACCACCTCTGCTGACCCTCAGTCTCCTTCCCTGCCCTCCCGCCGGACCTCAGCTGGGTCAGTCATGCAATGCTGAGCAAGAGGGGTGGCCTAGGGGCGGCCCACCTCACTCTGGGGCAAGGACTGTGGGCGTCATGGGGGTGCGTGTGAGCGGGGCTCCTGGGTGAGACCCAGCCCCCACCCCCAGGAGTTCAAGGGGGGTGGGGGGACTGAGGAAGGATGGCTCGGGGCGGGGCGGGGGCAGAGGAGGCCTCCCTCCGCTCGAACGCGCTGTCCTGGCTGGCCTGCGGGCTGCTGGCGCTGCTGGCCAACGCCTGGATCATCCTTAGCATCTCAGCCAAGCAGCAGAAGCACAAGCCACTGGAGCTGCTGCTCTGCTTCCTGGCGGGCACGCACATCCTCATGGCTGCCGTGCCCCTCACCACCTTCGCTGTGGTGCAGCTGCGGCGCCAGGCCTCCTCCGACTATGACTGGAACGAGAGCATCTGCAAGGTCTTCGTGTCCACCTACTACACGCTGGCCCTGGCCACCTGCTTTACCGTGGCCTCCCTCTCCTACCACCGCATGTGGATGGTGCGTTGGCCCGTCAACTACCGCCTCAGCAACGCCAAGAAGCAGGCACTGCACGCTGTCATGGGCATCTGGATGGTCAGCTTCATCCTCTCCACCCTGCCCTCCATCGGCTGGCACAACAATGGCGAGCGCTACTACGCCCGTGGCTGCCAGTTCATTGTCTCCAAGATCGGCCTGGGCTTTGGCGTCTGCTTCAGCCTCCTGCTGCTTGGGGGCATCGTCATGGGGCTGGTCTGTGTGGCCATCACCTTCTACCAGACGCTGTGGGCCCGGCCCCGGAGGGCTCGGCAGGCCCGGAGAGCGGGGGGTGGGGGTGGGGCTAGGGGGGGTGGGCCAGGGGGCTTGGGTACCCGTCCAGCCTTCGAGGTGCCAGCCATCGTGGTGGAGGATGCCCGGGGGAAGCGGCGGTCCTCGCTGGATGGCTCTGAGTCGGCCAAGACATCTCTGCAGGTCACCAACTTGGTCAGCGCCATCGTCTTTCTCTATGACTCCCTCACAGGGGTACCCATCTTGGTGAGACTGGGGCTCCCTCAAACCCACTCTCTCTCTGATATCCAGACCCCAGCATGATCACCTGACCTCTGACTCCATCAGCCACACAAGCAGCTCCATCATCCATCTTCTCATCTACTCAGCCCCGCTGTGAGCCCCCGTCTCCATTGTCCATCTCATCTCCTAGTTCCCACTATCCCCAGCTCCATAGCGTGTTCTCCAGTGACCAGTACTCAACTCCATCACCTGTGCTCTGTCCATCACCCTGTCCTCTGGCTTCATCATCTATCTTGCAGGGCCACTATTCAGCCCCCCAGAACTATCAACCCGGCTGTTAGGCTCCTTGCTGCACCCCTGAATTCCCTCTGGATGCAATAGGGTCCTGAGCATCCTGGGTGGCAGCCCCACAGAGCTCACCCCACCCAACCCTCAGCTTTCTGCACCCCTGGGTGTATGTGCTCAGTTGCTCAATTGTGTCCTACTCTTTGCGACCCCATGGAGTGCAGCCTGCCAGGCTTCTCTGTCCATGGGATTCTCCAGCCAAGAGTACTGGAGTGGGTTGCCATGCCCTCCTCCAGGGGATCTTCCACACCCAGGGATCAAACTCATGTCTTTTACATCCCCTGCATTGGCAGGCGAGTTCTTTACCACTAGTACCACCTGGGAAGCCCTGTGCATCCCCCTTCTAGTCCTTATTCCTGAATTTCAACTTGTCTTCAAGTTTCCTACACACCTCTGCTCCTCCTCTCTAGACCCCTGGGCTTTCTCTCTGGAACACTCTCCGGATCTTCCTCCCACTCGGTTCATCCATCTTCACTCCAACTTTGCTCTGAGCTCATCCTATGTGATCTGGGCCATCCCTTCCTGACTTCCTACCTCTCCCCTCCCCCAGCTGCACTAGGATGTGGGGTCTGGGGTCGAGGAGGAGCCACTTCGGCTCTGGGCCCTCACCCGGCGCCCTTCCCCTTCCTCCTGCCAGGTGGTGAGTTTCTTTTCCCTGAAGTCGGACTCGGCTCCCCCCTGGATGGTGCTCGCTGTGCTGTGGTGCTCCATGGCACAGACGCTGCTGCTGCCGTCCTTCATCTGGTCCTGCGAGCGCTACCGCGCCGACGTGCGCACGGTGTGGGAGCAGTGCGTGGCTATCATGTCCGAGGAAGACGGCGAAGACGGTCAGAGGAGGGGCTGGGCTTTCGCTTTGCCTCGGCATCGGCTCTCTTTCCTGCCCTTTTCTACCAGCTCACCTCGGGGGTGGGGAGGGGGCTGCTCTGGAGTGCCCCCTGCTGGACAGAACCTGCGGTTTCCTCTGGATGGACTGATTCCCTCTCCCCAAGCATCTCCCCATGCCCACCCACTGATTCCTCCACTCTACTCCCCCTGGAAGCCCACACTACCCAGCTCTGCCTCCACCAGGCAGAGAGACTGAGAAACAGTCTAGAGTCCTAACACAGCCATAAAGGAAGGCTGTGGAACCAAGAGGAAGCTAAGCCTCCCTCCGGAGACTTCCCAACTTCAGGGAGAGTGCCTGGGGGTGGGTGGGTAACTATTTCAAGTAAGCATGTCTGTGTGTATGAATCACTAGAGATTCAGCACTGAACGCAACAGACACTAGCCACTCTTGCTTCTTCTTGGAGCTCACAGACTAATGGAAACAGGAGGATTCTCTGGGGAGCTTCTCAGGGAGTGGGAGCTCTAAAAGGGGGTGGGGAGGTGGGCATTCCCTGCCTCGAACCACTCTGCCCTTTTTCTCTTCTAGATGGGGGCTGTGATGACTATGCAGATGGCCGAGTGTGCAAAGTTCGCTTTGATGCCAATGGGGCCACAGGGCCAGGGGGCAGGGACCCCACCCAAGTAAAGTTGCTACCTGGACGGCACATGCTCTTTCCCCCTCTCGAGAGGGTCCACTACTTACAGGTACGGGACCCAGCAGTACATGTCCCGTTCTGGGCATCCCCTCACTACTTTTCTCCAGTCTGTTATCCCTCACACCCCTCCCTCATCCCCTAGCCCTGGCCTGCAATGCATGGACGAGGAGGTGGGAGGAGGTGGAAGGAAGGCCTGGTTAGGGTGGTTCCCCATCAGTCAGACCACTCTGAACCAGGTTGCCCCTCAGAGGATGTTTTGCAAAAGTTTAGGGAGTAGAGCCACCTTGCAGGGTCCCCACTTTGGTCCCCTCTTTGTCCCCGCAGTGCTTCAGGGTCTATTTGCTCCTCTCCCCAGGTACCTCTGTCCCGCCGTCTCTCCCACGATGAGACCAACATCTTCTCTACTCCTCGGGCACCAGGCTCCTTCCTGCACAAGTGGTCCTCCTCTGATGACATCCGGGTCCTCCCAGCCCAGAGCCGGGCCCTCGGGGGCCCCCCTGAACACCTGGGACCAAGGCAGAGGCTGGAGGACGAGGAGGATGAGGAGGAGGCTGGAGGCGGGGGGCTGGCCACCCTCCGCCAGTTCCTGGAGGGTGGGGTTCTAGGTTCAGGTGGGGGACCCCCACGGGGTCCAGGCTTCTTCCGAGAGGAGATCACCACCTTCATCGATGAGACACCTCTGCCTTCTCCAGCCGCCTCGCCGGGGCCCTCTCCTCGCCGGCCCAGGCCTCTGGGGGTCTCACCCCGCCGACTCTCCCTGGGGTCCCCTGATAGCCGAGCCATTGGACTTCCTTTGGGGCTCAGTGCCGGGCGACGCTGCTCCCTGACAGGAGGCGAAGGGAGCACAAAAGCTTGGGGAGGATCCTGGGGCCCAGGGAACCCCATCTTCCCCCAGCTGACCTTGTGAGCCCAAGTGGGCCTGCTGGACTCAGAGAAGGGGGCCTGGGTGGGGAACACCTCTTTCCATTCCTGAGCCTTCAGACTCTGGGGAGATGGGTGGGAACCGGGGCCCAGGAACGCCGGCTGGCTCCCATCCCAGTCACCAGATACCTGCCTCACCTGCCATCCTCCCTAGCAAAATGTATTAAAGTCGAAGTGTTACCATGGAAACCTGTGTGTCCAGTGTGCTGTGGTGGCAGAGGGGATGGTCAGAGGCTTCGGTGGGTGTCCCTGTCATAAAGGACAAAATAGAGCAGGGGTAGTGGACGGAGGCCCAGAAATACACCCGGAGAGAGACAAGTATGCAGACAGTCACAGAGATGGGCTTCTGGGAGCATCTTGGGCTGGGGTGGAGGGGCACGGGGATACACTTGAGTTTGCTGGTGTGAGGTGTGAAGGATCTTTGTTGAGATCTGTGAAGGTGGTTTTAGAGGTTGTCTCTCTCTTCCACGGGCTTTCCTTGTGGCTCAGAACATAAAGAATCTGCCTGCAATGCAGAAGACAGAGTTTGATCCCTGGGTCGGGAAGATACCCTGGAGAAGGAAATGGCAACCCACTCCAGTATTCTGGCCTGGAGAATCCCATGGACAGAGGAGCCTGGCGGGCCACATTGCATGCCTCAGCTCTCCTCCTTTTCCCAAATGTGTATGCGCCCACTTTCTGGGCAGGAAAACGTTTGAGCAGACTTGGTGTCAGGCCTGGAGTTTACCCTCCGCCCTGCAGCATTCTAAAGCTCTTTTTCTTCTACAAGTGTGGGTGGGTGTGCGGGAGGCTTCCACCCTCCTTTTCCTGGGCCCAGAGTGGAGGGGAGCCCAGTCCATCATAGCGATTCCTGTAGGATGGGCCCCCGAGTTTGGAGTCAGGGGTCCTAAGAGGCTCCTCAGGCCTGCTCCAGGTCCGGCTTCTGCCCTGTTCTCTCCACCGTCTGTTTCTCGCTGGACGCCACCCAGCTTGACCTAAAGCCCACGTTCTCCACGTTCTGCCGCAGCCGCGGGCGTCCTCTGACTCCAGTCTCTCTCTCACCCCGGCCTCTCCGGGCTGGGGCTCGGGCGCATCAGCTCCCGGCGGCGCTCCTCCCTCCTCCCCTCCCTCCTCCCCATCCCTCCTTCCTTTCCCCTCCCTCTTCCTTTCCCCTTTTCCTCCCTCTCGCTCTCGGCTCCCGCAGTTCCCTCCTGCAGCCGGCCGGCGGCTCTGGCACGATGCTCCGGCCCCTCCGGTGGCTGCTGCTCCTGTTGCTCCTGCCTCCCCCGGGGTCCCCCGAGCCCCCCGGCCTGGCCCCGCCGTCCCCAGGGGCGCCTCCCCAGGCCCCCGACTTGCTCTACGCAGACGGGCTGCGCGCCTACGCGGCGGGGGCCTGGGCGCCGGCGGTGGCGCTGCTGCGGGAAGCGCTGCGGAGCCGGGCGGCGCTGGGCCGCGTGCGGCGGGATTGCGGGGCGCACTGCGCGGCCGAGCCGGGGGTCTCGCTCCCCGCCGCCCCGGGGCCCGACTCCGGGCCGGGGGCCTGGGAGCCGCTGCTCCTCCGCGCGGCGCTGCGGCGCGCCGAGTGCCTGACCCAGTGCGGGGCGCGGAGGCTGGGCCCCGGGGGCGCGGCGCGGCTCCGGGTGGGGAGCGCGGTCCGGGACGCCTTCCGCCGGCGGGAGCCCTACAACTACCTGCAGAGGGCTTACTACCAGGTGCGTGGCCCGGCCCGGGCCCGGGGTCCTCCTCCAGCTTCCAGGAAGGGGCGGCGAGCAAACGCCGGGACTCGGGTGCGGCTGTGTGGTCAAGACCTCGCCTTTGGAGTCGGTCCTGGCAAACCGGGACCAGTACCTACAGAGTGGGGCACGGCCTCGGGAGGGTGGGAGCAAAGTTGGAAGGGGGTGGAAGCCGACCGAAGATGGAGGGCAGGGGCCTGGAGTTCTAGGAAGTCTTACTGAGACCTACGTGGAGTGACAGCGCCTCTTCCCAGGAATGAAGGGGGGCGGAGACAGGGGCGAGAGACGCAGCTGGAGAGAGGGAACTGGGGGGCGGGTAGCGGGTGAGCACGAGCCTTCGCTTGGGGCAGGAGGGAGCTTTGGGAAAGAAAGAGCAGGTGGGCAAGGTTGAGGGCTCTGGTGTCCGGTCGTGGGACCCTGCCCAGCTACCGGTGTGGTAGCTGTTGCCTACTAACGCCTACGTGGCCGGGGAAGGGGGGCGCCGGTCACACACACCTCAGCTCAGGGTCCTAGAGACCTGCGGCTTTTGCTGGCGGCTAGGGTCACCCCTACATACCCACCTTGCGTGGCCATCACTTCTGCCTTGTCTCTCCAGTGAGGTCCCTCTGCCCACACCCCACCCACTCCAGTCTTTGAGACCCCCTTTCGGTGGCTACCAGACTCCTGAGAGTCCCCACTTACTGGGGGTCTGGAGGTTGGGTGGTGGGCAGCTTTCACCTACCAGTCTTCCAGAAGGCTAGGGTGGGGATGTTGGGGAGGGGCAGACTCTGACACCCCTACCCTGGGGGCTGACTCCCCCATCCCTCCCGTGCCTCAGCTGAAGAAGCTGGACTTGGCAGCAGCCGCTGCGCATACCTTCTTTGTGGCAAACCCAGCACACCTGCAGATGCGGGAGGACATGGCTAAGTACAGACGGATGTCAGGGGTTAGGCCCCAGAGCTTCCGGGACCTGGAGACGCCCCCATATTGGGTGAGACCCTCAGCTTGACCCCAGCCCACACCCCCAGCCTTTGACTGATGGGATACATAGGCCTCGCCCGGCTGTACACTGTACTGGGCATCAAGAAATCCGGGTATGTCCTCTGTGACCCTGATGGGAGGGTCCCTCTCTGGGACCTAGTTTTCTTCCTGAGATTCGCAGTCTCATGTGCTAACATTCGGATTCTCAGGCCTTCCCTGTATTCCCCAAGGTGACCTGAGACCTGGAGTCCAGGCCCCCAGTGAGGCCAATGCCCCTCCCCTTCTTTCTGTCTCCCAATCTATCTTGGCACCCTCCACCCCCGCCCCCAGGATCTTGGGTGACTGACCTCTCCCCTCCCCAACAGGCAGCCTTTGACACCGGCCTGGAATATCTTGGGCGCCAGGAGGCAGGCCTGGCACTGCCCTGGCTGGAGGAGGCCCTGCAGGAGAGCCTGGCCCAGGTGGAGAGCTGCCGGGCTGGCTGTGAGGGGCCGGAGGAACAGGAGAGGGAGGCAGAGGAGGAGGAGGGGACCGGGAGCCAGGGGGGCCTGTATGAGGCCATCGCAGGTAAGGGGCTGGAGTGTGGGGGGCAGGGATCACAGTGTGGTGGGGCGGGGGGAGGTATATCACTAGCTGAATCCCCCTTGTGTCCCCCACAGGGCACTGGACCCGTGTCCTGCAATGCCGGCAGCGCTGTGTGGGGGATGTGGCCACGCGTCCTGGTCGCAGCCTCCCTGTTCCGGACTTCCTTCCCACCCAGCTGAGGCGGCTGCACGAGGCCCACGCTCAGGGTCAGTGGGGGGGAAGGGTGAGCCCCAGGTGGGTGGACTGGGGCTGGGACCCGGAGAATGAAGGCCTGTCTCTGATGGTACCCGGAGGTCCACCTCTCCATCCTTCCATCTATCTCTGCATCTGAGTAGGTCGGGACTCCCTGGGGACCATAACCTCGGAGGACTCTGGCTCTCCATTGTGGGAAGCTTGGGAGCTGGGTCACAGGGCTCCTTCTGTCCTCGCTGCTTCTCACTTTCCTTTCTTCTCTCCTCTCTTCCTCCCCTCTGAACTCTGCCCATACAGCCCAGGTATGTTCCAGGAAGCTTTGGAAAGAAGCAATGGATGAGCCTGTCTGCCGGGTGGGATGGGTCACTGGGAGACCACCTTTTTCTGGTCTGCCTCTGTCCCCTGGCTCTTGGCCCTGCCCAGGGATGACTGGGGTGCTTGGTCTCTGGGCCGCACCCCCAAGCTGTTGCTCTGTCCCCAGTGGGGAATCTGTCCCAGGCTATGGAGAATGTCCTGAGCTTCCTGCTCTTCTACCCAGAGGATGAGGCTGCCAAGACAGCTCTGGACCGGTACCAGGCCCAGCTGGGGGAGCCAAGACCTGGCCTCGGGCCCAGAGAGGTACCCCCTACTCACTTACCCTGTTGATGTGTGCTAAGTTGCTCAGTTATGTCTGACTCTTTGGGACCCCATGGACTGTAGCCCACCAGGCTCCTCTGTCCATGGGATTTCCAGGGCAATAACACTGGAGTAGGTGGCCATTCCCTTCTCCAGCTCACCCTGTGAGGTCGTCCTAAATCAGACAAATACAGTGGAAAAGTCACCTGGACCCACCCCCCCATTCTGGCCAAAGGCGACCCCAAGTCCAGCATCTGGCCTTGTCTCCACTCCCTGCTCCCCACTTCAGGCTATCTTTCTTTTTTTCTTAACTTATTTCAGCTGCACTTGGTCTTCATGTGGCCCACAGGCTCATCTCCTTGGCACATTGGTTTTCTCCAGTTGGTGCACGCCTTCTCTTGTTGCAGTGTGTGGGCTTAGTTGCCCTGCGGCTTGGGGGATCTTAGTTCCCTGACCAGGGATCGAACCCATGTCCTCTGCATTGGAAGGTGGTTTCTTTTTTTAGCAGAAACATTACTGACAATGGTTCACATAGTCAAAGTGAAGTGAAAGTGAATCACTTAATTGTGTCCCACTCTTTGCGACCCCACTGACTGTACAGTCCATGGAATTCTCCAGGCCAGAATACTGGAGTGGTAGCCTTTCCCTTATCCAGGGGATCTTCTTAACCCAGGGATCGAAACCAGGTCTCCTGCATTGCAGGTGGATTCTTTACCAACTGAGCTATCAGGGAAGCCCTCCCGTATAGTCAAAGTTATGGTTTTTCCAGTAGTCATGTATGGTTTTGGAAGTTGGACCATGAACAAAGCTGAACACCGAAGAATTGATGCTTTCGAACTGTGATGCTGGAGAATACTCCTGAGAGTCCCTTGGACTGCAAGGAGATCCAACCAGTCAATCCTAAAAGAAGTTAGTCCTGGATAGTCATTGGAAGGACTGATGCTGAAGCTGAAGCTCCAATACCTTGGCCACCTGATTCAAAGAACTGACTCACTGGAAAAGACCCTGATGCTGGGAAGGATTGAAGGCAGGAGGAGAAGGGGATGACAGAGGACAAGATGGTTAGATGGCATCACTGACTCAGTGGACATAAGTCTGAGCAGGGTCTGGGGGTTGGTGACGGACAAGGAAGCCTGGCGGGCTGCAGTCCATGGCATCACAAAGAGTTGGACATGACTGAGCAACTGAACTGAACTGGGTTGTTTGTTTATTTATTTATTTTGGCTGTGCTGATTGCTGCATGGGCTTTGGATGGAACCTGTGTCTTCTCATTGGCAGGCAGATTTTTTGTTGTTAAGATTTTTTTTTTTTAATGTGGACAGTTTTTTTTTTTTTAAGCCTTTATTGAATTTGTTACAGTCTTGTTTCTATTTTATGATTTTTGCATTTTGGCTGCAAGGCATGTGAGATCTGAGTTTCCCAACTAGGAACTGAATCCTCACTCCCTGTATCAGAAGGCAAAGTCTTAACTACTGGACCACCAGGGAAGTCCCCTGGCTCTACTCCTGAGTCCAAGCCAGCCTTCTTCCCTTAAACTCACCCCTGCTTGCCCCAACCTGTGCACAAGTGGGCACGTGTGTGTACACACACACACACACAACTCCCAGTCTGAGCTCGGAGACCCTAACTGCCAAGGGAGGAGGGTTGGACAGAGCGGCAGGACCAGGGTTGGGGAGCCTGTGGGCTGCCCTGCTCTCTTCCAGCCTTAACTCTCCCCCTCCCGCTGTCCACTCCTGCTGTCCCCAGGACATCCAGCGCTTCGTCCTTCGATCCCTGGGGGAGAAGAGACAGCTGTACTATGCCGTGGAGCACCTGGGGGCCAGCTTCAAGGATCCCGTGAGTGACCCCGCTTCTCCCCCTGGCCGCCCCCAGGAGGGGGACAGCAGCAGTGCCCTACAGGAGGTGCCACGTCCCTCCTCAACAGCACGTCTCATTTCTCCACAACCCCATGAGGCTTGGAGAGGACTCTGTGCCCCAGGGTCACAGGCAGCTTTGGGATCACACAGGCCTAGGTGTTGGTGTCTCTGCCGCAGACAAGCTCTGCACCTTTGCTCGCTCGGCCTCAACTTCCCTGTAAAATGGGAGCACCATACTTACAGCTCTGTTGAAGCCGTGTCACTTGCTACGAAGTACAGGAAAGTCTGCTGCTGGTTTTCGTACTCTTCTTTCTGTGGTAGTTTTGAGGGGAAACTGAAAGGCAGAGATTATTCTCCCTAGTGCTCCAGCGTCAGGCAGGCTCCCCCAGTCTTCTTGCTATCTTGCTATTTTTGAAGCCGGTATTTCCTAACTGGGAGAAAAGGGGCTGTCCCTACTCTGCCCGGTAGGTGTCGCTAGCATCCCTGAGTCATGGCCATCAGAGATGTTTGCAGACATCGCCCTGTCCCCTAACGGACAAGTCTGTTTGGGCACCGTCGCTTAAATCCCAATCCTGTCTTTATGGGCTGTGTGACCTTGGGCATGTTACTTTATGTCTTTGTGTCTCAGAGCCCTCAACTGCAAAATGGGCACATTAATACAACCTGTTTGATAAGACTATTGTAAACTTTAAATGATAAACTCCACATCTGTATAGAAAGCTCTTCCCCGGTGGCTCAGATGGTAAAGCATTTGCCTGCAACGCAAGAGACTCGGGTTCCATCTCTGGGTGGGGAAGATCCCCTGAAGAAGGGAGTGGCAACCCACTCCAGTATTCTTGCCTGGAGAATCCCATGGACAGAGGAATCTGGCAGGCTACAGTCCATGGGGTCGCAGAGTCGGACACGACTGAGCGACTAACACACATATAAAGCTCTTAAAAAAGCACCTGGCAAACAGTGCTTTGTAAGTTGTTGTTATTATTATTGCGGTGTTTGGCCCAGTGCCCATGGCTCCTGACAATGAGTCCAGGGCTTCCCCATCTCCACCTTCCCCTCTGGAAGCAGGAGGACTTTAGTATGGTAGCCCATGGTCTACCATCAAGGACTCAGAGGTGGACTTGGCAGGTGATGGTTCTTTTCCTGACCATCCCAGGACCCCTGGACCCCAGCTGCCTTCATCCCTGAGGCCCTCAGAGAAAAGCTCAGGTAGGAGGTGCCTTGCGGTAGGAGGAGGGGCGTGGCCTGGGTGGGAGGGGCGTGGCCTGGGTGGAAGGTAAGGGGAGGAGTCCTAGGAGGCGGGGTCTGAGAAGATGGGTCTGGACTGGCCTGTGTTCACTGAGCATGTTTCTCACCCCTGAGAGAGGATCAGGAGAAGAGGCCGTGGGACGATGAGCCTCCACAACCGAAGCCCCTGACTCACTGGAAGGGTGAGTTCCTGGGACAGCAGGAGGCAGGAGCCTGGAAGGGGCTGGGTCTGCCCTCGGGGGACCATCAACCCCCTGCCCTGTCCCTCCCCCGCAGATGTCCTCCTCATGGAGGGAGTAACCCTGACCCAGGACGCGAGGCAGCTGAACGGGTCGGAGCGAGCCGTGCTGGACGGGCTGCTCACCCCGGCCGAGTGTGGGGTGCTGCTGCAGCTGGCCAAGGTGAGAGGACCTGTAAGGAGGTGGCACAGTGCTACTGGAGGAGCCTCAGGCACAGCTGCCTGCCCCCTTGCTCTTGGCCTGTCCCCTCCTCGCCACCCTCCCCACTCCCCTGCCCTCTCAGACCCTCCAGTGGGGACTGCTGAGGTTCTCTCCCTCCAGAGGACAAGTTCCTTTTCCTCTCAACTTAACGAACATGGGGCTTCCCCAATGACAGCTCAGCCGGTAAAGAATCCACCTGCAATGCAGAAGACACGGGAGGTGCAGGGTCAATCCCTGGAAAAAGCCCCTGGAGGAGGAAGTGGCACCCCACTCCAGTATTCTTGCGTGGAGAATCCCATGGACAGAGAAGCCTGATGGATTACAGTCCAAAGGGTAGCAAAGAGTTGGACATGACTGAGCGACTAAGCTGACATGGCATAGCTGTCATGGGCTGGACATTTTACAGAAGTTTGCTAGAAACTGATAGGAAGAACAAAACAAAAACCGTAAATGCATCAAAAAGGGTGGGTGTGCAGGTGAAGATGCCTTTGTTGGCTGAGAGCTTAGTTATTGGCTCTGCACACAGACAGGCTGCTTCTCCATCATCACGTCTCTCCTAGATGGGGCTAAATGATCTGTATTCACCAGGTTGAGTCTGCCAATATATGAAACTTCAGTCTCACTCTGGGTTTGTTCCTCTCTGAGTCCCTGGTGTGTACTGGAAGTACCCAGGTTCCAGGGAGAGGCAGATAAACACAGACTGTACCTTTGGGAACTCAGTGTACAGAGAAGGCATCAGGCATGGAGACATAATCACAGCAGGTGGTGAGTTTGATAAAAGATGTACTCATCCAATTAGAAGCACCAAGATGAAAGTCACAGAAGAATTCCTGGAAGGGGTGGCATTTGAGCTTCATCTTAAGCATGAGTTAACCAGACAGCATGAGTTGCCAACATCCGTTGGATCATAGAAAAAGCAAGAGAATTCCAGAAAAACATCTACTTCTGCTTCGTTGGTTATGCTAAAGCTTTTGACTGTGGAGAAACAACAGCACACTGTGGAAAATTCTTAAAGAGATGAGAACACCAGACCACCTCACCTGCCTCCTGAGAAACCTGTATGCAGGTCCAGAAGCAAAATTTAGAACCAGACGTGGAACAATTGGGAAAGGAGTACATCAAGGGTGTATATTGTCACCCTGCTTATTTAACTTCTTTGCAGAGTACATCATGTGAAATGGCGGGATGGATGAAGCACAAGCCAGAATCAAGATTGTCAGGAGAAATATCAATAACCTCAGATATGCCAGTGACACAACCCTTATGGCAAAAAGCAAAGAGTAACTAAAGAGCCTCTTATGGGGACTTCCCTGGTGGTCCAATGGCTAAGACTTCGTGCTCCCAGTGCAGGGGGACCGGGTTCTATCCCTGCTGCAAATAAGAGTTCATGTGCGGCAATGAAAGATCCTGAGTGTTGCAACTAAGACCCGGCTCAGTAAAATAAATAAGTAAATAAAATATTAAAAAAATAAAGATCCCCTTATGATGATGAAAGAGTAGAGTGAAAAAGCTGGCTTAAAACTCAACATTCAGAAAATGAAGATCATGGCATCTGGTCCCATCACCTCATGGCAAATAGATGGGGAAACAATGGAAACAGTGACAGACTTTATTTTCTTGGGCTCCCAAATCACTGCAGATGGTGACTGCAGCCATGAAATTAAAAGATGCTCCTTGGAGGAAAAGCTATGACAAACCTAGGTGGCATATTAAAAAAGCAGAGACATTACTTTGCCAGCAAAGGTCGGTCTAGTCAAAGCTATGGTTTTTGCAGTAGTCATGTATGGATGTGAGAGTTGGACCATAAAGAAGGCTGAGCACTGAAGTATTGATGCTTTTGAACTGTGGTGCTGGAGAAGACTCCTGAGAGTCCCTTGGACTTCAAGGTGAAAGAATAGAGTGAAAGTGTAGAGTTGATCCAACCAGTCAATCCTAAAAGAAGTTAGTCCTGGATATTCATTGGAAGGACTGTTGCTGAAGCTAAAGCTCCAATACTTTGGCCACCTGATCCGAAGAACTGACTCACTGGAAAAGACCCTGATGCTGGGAAAGATTGAAGGCAGGAGGAGAAGGGGATAACAGAGGACAAGATGGTTGGATGGCATCACCGACTCAATGAACATGACTTTGAGCAAACTCTGGGAGATAGTGAAGGACAGGGAAGCCTGGCGTGCTGCAGTCCATGGGGCTGCAAAGAGTCAGACTGGACTGAGCGACTGAACAACAGCAACAACAACCAGATAGAGAAGGGAGGAAAATCAGGCTGCCGGGAAGAAAAATGAGGGGGCGGGGTTTGGGAACTGGAGTGGAGCACAGGAGTTCAGAGCATGGGCATACCCAGCAGGAATTACCTGTGTGGTCTTGGGCCATGTATTTCAACATCTGTGAGCCTCGTTTCCTCCTCTACAAAACAGGGCTAAACACAGTGGTTTTGTTGTAGGGCTGTTATGAGGATTAAATGAGTCAGTACATGGTAAAGCTCTTGGAAGAATGTGCAAATACTCAGTATGAGCTGTTGCTATTATCATCAGGCTGTGTATTATCCAGGGGCAGGAATGGGGAGGAGGTGCGGGTTGAGAGATGGGTGAGGACCTCTGTACCCTGCCAAGGAGTTTGGGCTCTCTTTGTAGATGGTGGACAGTTTACTGAAGGATTTAAGGAGGTGTGGATTGTTGTCTTCTGCAGAACTCCAAAGTGCAGGGTCTGGAGACTTCGTCCTATAGGACCGGGAGCGCCCTCCAGTGGCAGCACAGAGAATGCAATGGAACAGGGAAGTGAGGAGGAGCTTAGGGGTGACAGCCCTAGGATAGGTCTCATTTCAAGGCAGTGAAGACGAGGACAGATGAGAAATATTTAGAAACTCAAAGAAAGAGAATTTAAGGACTAAATCAATGTGTGTATGTGGGGGTGCTCAGTCTTGTCCAACCTTTTGGGACCCCATGGAGCCACCAGGCTCCTTTGTCCATGGGGTTGTCCAGGCAAGAATACTGGAGTGGGTTGCCATTTCCTCCTCCAGGGGATCTTCCTGACCCAGGGACTGAACCTACATCTCTTATGTCTCCTGCATTGGCAGGCGAGTTCTTTATCACTAGCGCCTCAGAGGAAATCTATGTGAGTGATGAAGAATGAACTCAAGGGGAACTCCCCAGTATCAGCTATCCCCTAACCTCTGCCAGGGCGCTTGCAAGGTTGTAACTCTGCTTTAATTTTCCATGTGATACATCACTGTCTGAATTGACTTGGTTTGTTTATCTCAAAATATGAAGCCCATAGTAGCAGGGACTTTTCGTGTTCACAGTTGAGTCCCCAGTGCCCAGAACAGTGCCTGGCACATGGGGCTCAATGCCTACTGAATGGATGGATGAATGAATGAAAGCTTGAAATGAAAGCTCTGAGAGGCTTAAATGGCCTCTCAGAGATGAGGCTTATGTATGGGGTAACTAGACAGTGGTACTTTGAGCTTCAAAAAGCAGACTGAATAGAAAAAAGGAAGAAAAAGCAGACTGAAGAGGTGTCAGTAAAGGGTGATGAGAGTTGTGGAGGCAGCTGGGGAATTTGGAGTCAGCATCAAGGGTTCCCACATTCTCCAAGAGTGTGTCAGGTGAGAAGGGATGGGAGAGAGATGTGTTGGCTGGTGCCATGTCCCCACTTCAGGTCCGCGAAGACCCGGCCCAACTGTCAAACCTCTGGCCAGGGTCTTGCTCCAGAAAGACTCCTCTGTTCTCAGCCCGTCAGAACGAGCGTTTGAGCCCTTCCTGCCCCTTTCCCTGCTGTCCTGACCTCCCGGAGGCCCTTCCCCACTGTAGGAAGCCCTCCAGAGTCCTATGCACAGTCCCCTTGGCCAGTGGGGTTCCAGATGTTTACCAGGAGTGACCACTCAGACATGGAATTAGTCATTCTCTGGAAGGGGCAGCAGCTCAGAGAACCGCAGGAGCTTCCAGCCTCTTCCAGGGACTGGCTGGTTGGAGGGAGGGCTGTGTAGCCCTGTGAGGTGGGCGGTAGCCCAGGTCTGGGCAGGGTGACCCCACAGCCAACTCCCTCTCTGCTTAGGATGCAGCTGAGGCTGGAGCCAGGTCTGGCTATCGGGGTCGCCGCTCCCCACACACCCCCCACGAACGCTTTGAGGGGCTCACGGTGCTCAAGGCCGCACAGGTAAGAGGAGACACGGAACTGGAGAAGAGGGCTGGTCTCTCTGCCTGTGGAGGGCTCTTCTGGGACTCAGAGGAGTTCTTGGCCCAGGACTGATGGAGGGGGCTCCCCACTGAGGGACCCAGGTTGTTGTCACGGAGACAATGGAAAGAGCGGTCTGGGCTGGGTTGATGGGCAGCTGCAAGCCCCAAACCGTGGGTGGAGTGCAGTGGAGGTGGGGTAGGGGCTGGGACCAGCCTTGCCACATCTCCCCTTCCCCACCCTTTATTCTCTGCCACAGCTGGCCCGGGCTGGGGCGGTGGGCAGTCAGGGTGCCCAGCTGCTCCTGGAGGTGAGCGAGCGGGTGCGGAGCCTAACCCAGGCCTACTTCTCCCCCGACCGGCCCCTGCATCTCTCCTTCACCCACCTGGTGTGCCGGAGCGCCATAGAAGGTAACCGCCAGGGCCCCCCACCTCAGGGCCCCTCAGGGCCCTGCACACCCTCAGTACCCCTGCTGTGTGGGTTTCCATCTTCACTGCAGGAGGACTGACTCCCCTGCCCAGCGGGGGCTCAGCTGTGACCCTGGATCTGTAGGGTGGGTGTGGGTGGGCGCCCACCAGGCCCTTGGCTTCCCAGGGGAGCAGGCGCAGCGCATGGACCTGAGCCACCCGGTGCACGCCGACAACTGTGTCCTGGATCCTGACACCGGGGAGTGCTGGCGGGAGCCCCCAGCCTACACCTACCGAGACTACAGGTGGGCGGCCCTCCAGGGGTTGGGCGGGGTGCCTGGCTGGGGTCTCACTGCCTGCCTCCTGTCTTCCTCTCTCCCCAGTGGACTCCTCTACCTCAACGATGACTTCCAGGGCGGGGACCTGTTCTTCACGGAGCCCAACGCCCTCACAGTCACGGTAACTGATGGGAAGCGGGGCAGGGCGGGGAGGGGAGCAGGGAGCCCAGCCATAGGCTGGGGATTCAAAACAGAGGGTGCCCAGAGGCAAATGCTGGGAAACGGCAGGGGCCACCTTTGTTGTTGTTTAGTCGCCAAGTTGTGTCCGACTCTTTGTGACGCCATGGACTGCAGCAGGCCAGGCTTCCCTGTCCTTCACTATCTCCCGGAGTTTGCTTAAACTTGCGTTCATTGAGTCAACCCTCTCCTTTCCGGCTTCTGCAGCATCTCCCCACTCTTGTCTGTTCAGGGGCTCTCCTAGCCCCTCCCAGGAGACCTCCAAGGGGCCCCTCCAGGCCCTGCCTTCAGTGATCACCTCACTTCCTATAGGAGGGCAGGTGAGGGACTTCCCTGGTTGGTCCTGTGGCTGAGACTCTGTGCCCCCAATGCAGGAGGCCCTGCTTCGATCCCTGGTCGGGGAACTAGATTCTGCATGCTGCAACTGAAAAATCCCGTGTGTTGTAACTAAAACCCAGTACAGCCAAATAAATAAATAATAAATAACTAAATAAATAATAAAAAAAACTCAAAAATAAATAAATAAAGGAGGGCGGCTGAAGCACAGGACTCTAAGCCTCTACTCCAGGTAGAAGCTCAGGTCTAGGACCAGCAGAAGGACCGGAGCAGTGATTTTTCATTGTGCATTGCTCTGCCTTATCCGTTTAGCTTCTTCTCTGCTCACCACCACCAGCTGCCCATCATCCAATCCCTCTCTGGGGTGGAAAATGTCCCCAAGACCCTGATGCCCAGAACCCAGAGTCTGGTTGGGCAGAGGGTGGGCAGGAGAAGCAGGGCACAGGGGCAGACAGAGTCCCTTCTCCTTTTGCCTCCAACTCCTCCAGCCTCCAGTCTGGCATTCAGTGCTCCCAAGTGGAGGCCTGGTTGCCACTTGCCCCAAGATAGTCCCTGAACTACGGAGGGGACGCAGTGGGCAAGAAAGCTTCCACTGTCTGAGCCCCAACCCCGTCCTGCTCCAGGGAGTCAGGGTCAAGGTCTCTGAAGACCTCTCCCTGGAGCTGAATCTGCCATCCACCCCCCCAACCCCAGGCACAGGTTCGTCCTCGCTGCGGCCGCCTCGTGGCCTTCAGCTCAGGCGTGGAGAATCCCCACGGTGTGTGGGCCGTGACACGCGGGCGGCGCTGTGCCCTGGCACTGTGGCACACCTGGGCCCCTGAGCACAGGGAGCAGGTGAGCAGGCGGTGGGGCTTGGCACCCTGGCGGGCGAGGGGCGGGGCTGAGATGACCCAGGGAGAGTCCTGGGAGAGGGCGGATGCTGGTGGGGGGAAATCAGCCTCGACCCTCCTCCTCACTCTCCAGGAGTGGATGGAAGCCAAAGAGCTGCTGCGGGGGCCAGAGAAGGATGAAGGAGAAGATGTCGCCAGCAGGGACCCCGGCCCAGAACCCCCCAGCCGCAGGCTTCCGCGGCTCCAGGACAAGGCTGGGAAGCCGCCTCGCATTCGAGAGGAGTTGTGAGGGGGCTGGCCCAGATCCTTGGGGATATGGCCACTTGACTTGTGGAGGGTCTGCCTTAATGCCGGGGACCTCTGGGAAGCCCCCGTGTGACCACCGCAGTACAGCGAGCCCTCCATCCCTGTACCCTGCCATCTTGGGGATCACCAGGGCCGTGCAACCCTGAACTCAGAGGACCCTTTACAGACTTAGCCTGGGGACTGGCCTGGGGACTGGCCTGGGCCCAGCCAGGATGGACCTCCAGGCCTAGGACAGACAGAAGATGGGCAAGGCCGAAGTGGAAAGAACTGGCAGGGGGTAGGGCCCGAGCGGGTGCTGTAAATGAGGAAGATGAGAGAGAGGGTCGCCCCCGCCTGCCTTCCTCAGCCTGTCAATAAAGATCCTGACCATCCCTCTGCTGGGGCCAGTCAAGTGTATCGTGGTTTCCATGGTGGTTGGAGGTGGGAGACGCTGTGGCTGGCCTGGCAGGAGACAGGTATCCTGGGCCTCCCGGAGATGGGCCCCTCCAGCCCGTGATTTGTCAGGGAAATCTCAACCACCTGCCTCCCTTATGCAAATGAACCCTGACCCCTGACAGCTGCTCCCGGGCCTCTTACTCTAAGCCAGCGTCTTCCCTCTCTGAGCTTGGCTGAGACCTAGGGCAGCCTGATCCCTTTGCTTCTTGCCTTCACGGCCCCAGCAGAGTCCCGCGAGTCGTGAGGACCCAACACCAGATGCGAGCAGCGCATGGGCTTGCTCTCCACTGCCGTCCTCTGCACCCAAGGCTGGGCCAGGCCCATCCGTTCCTCCTCTTTGGGTCTCCTCCTCCCAACCCCCCAGGATCAGCCCCCGGGGGCAGCTGGTTGGGGTTTGTCCTGAAGAAGGATTATCCAGATCAGTGCCTTCTAATCTCAGCTCCTGCCTGTACCTCCCCACGGCCACCATAGCCCTCTTCCCCACCACCCTGAGCTCGGGAGCACTACTTCGGGTGTTGACAATGGGCCATCTCTCCCGCTCGCTCTCTGGCTCCTGGGCTGGTTGCTAGGTAGGCCCTGATGGTGAGGATCATCACCATGCGATGGGGGGCCAGGCCTGTGGGGGGACCCTGGAGCATGGTCGGGCTGCTCCTTTGCCCCCTCCCAGACCCAACCCTTAATCCTCACAGCTTTGCTCTAATCCCGTGGGGCCTGATGCTCTGCTCTCTGCCTGGAGAGGGACTGGCCAGGGAAGCATCCCATCCCTCCTCCCTCCAGGGCTTGTTGTGGGTGCGGGGGGGTGGTGGCGCTGTGCCCTGCTGTAGCCCCACACTCCTGCTCCCACCCTCCCTGGGCTGGGCCTAGGCCCTCTACAAGCCACACACCTCCCTCCCTATCCTCTGCCCCCACCACCGCCACCCGCTGCCACCCGCCAGCTGATTTCATTTGCCTGACAGTCGTCATTGGCCCTACCCTTCCCTGTCTGCACCCCCCCGCACCCCCCGCCAAGTGGGGCCAGGCCAGGCCAGCTCCTCTGGCAGCAGAGCCGGGGCAGGTGACGGGCGGGTGTCGCAGCTGAGGGAGCCAGGAGGCGCCTGGGGACCAGAGCTGGAAGCTTAAAGTCAGAGCCCAAGTAAGAGGGGCTGGCCTGGCTCTGCCTTCTGGGGCTGGGGGCTGCGGGGGGTGTGGGGGAGGCCCGGGACTCCAGATGTGGAGGGGCTGGCAGGGGAGGCGGTGCAGACCACCCAGTCCTGGCCCAATGTGGGGAGGGGGCTCCAGCCCCCCATGAGGAGTCTGGTGTGGACATGAGGAACACAAATGTGGCCTGGTGCGGGTTCCCCTACACACACCCTGTGTCCCCGGCAGGAGACTAAGGAGCCACCCCTCAAGCCGTCCGCCATGGGGGAGATGGAACAGTTGCGGCAGGAAGCGGAGCAGCTCAAGAAGCAGATCGCAGTAACCCCACAACCCTCCATCCCACCAGGGGACATGGGAAAACCAGGAACCGAGGGTGGCTCCCGGGGGAAGGGCTGGCTTCACCCTGACTGACATCTCAGAGATCCCTGACCTGGAAGTGGCCAGAGACTTCCTGAACTTGGAGCTCAGATTTGAGATGTACCCCCCACCCCTCAAAACCCTAGAGCCCCAAACCCACCCACCTAGACACCCGCGCACACACCCTGCCCCTACCCACGCCCATGTCTGCTTTCCCCCTCAGGATGCCAGGAAAGCCTGTGCCGACACTACCCTGGCAGAGGTGAGCCCCCGCCACCCCCCGACAGGGCCAGAAGGGAGGGATGGAAGGGAGGGGATGGCGTGGGAGCCCCCTGACCAGCCACAGCTTGGCGTCCAAGCTCCAGTACAGTGCGTCCTTGGAATGAGGAACGACATGAATTAATTCATTCAACATTTTGTGAGGTCTGCTATGGGCCAGGCCCGGAGTAGGAGACCAGGGAGGCAGACGCTGTCCTCATCCACAAAACAAGAGCGCCAACCCCTCCTGGCTGGCTGGCCAGGATGAAGAGGACTAGGGCTGTTAAACCAGAAGCCTTGGAGACTAGTTGTTGTTGTTTAGTCGCTCAGTCCTGTCTGACTCTTTTTCGACCCTGTGGACTGTAGCCAGCGAGGCTCCTTTGTCCATGGCACTCTCCAGGCAAGAATACTGCCATTTCCTTCTCCAGGGGATCTTCCCAATCCAGGGATTGAACCTGCATGTCCTGTGTGTGCAGGTGGATTCTTTACCACTGAGAAAAGCCCAGACAAGACTCTTAATTACGAGCTGACTGATAGTGCACTTTTTCAGTCCTGGATGCATTTTCCCCCCACATTTTGACATCCTGGAAATTGAGATGCACCCAACAATGATCCTTACAGTTATAATCGGTAGCACTTTTTCTTTCTTAGTGATCCATAAAAGAATGGTTCTTCTTGGAGCTGGTGCCATCTTAGATTGAATTAAATGTTAATAATAAGGGTAAACATTTACTGAACATGAGCCAGGCACTGGGCTAATTTGCTTAAATACATAATTTCATTTAATTTTCCTGACAACTCCATAAGTCTGGTGCTAAAAACTTCCTTCATTTTACAGATGGAAAAGGGGGCTCAGAGAGGTTAAGTAACTTGCCTGAGATAACAAAGCAAATAAATGGCAAGTCAGGTCTTTTGACTCTGGAGCCCCAGTCTAACGTCTAGAAGGTCAAAGGAGCCTCAGGGGCATAGGACCCCAAGTTTCAGGAGGGTGCAGTTCAGTGCCATGGTGCTGCTCTAGATACCACTTAGCCCTGGCCGAGCAGCCGCCACGGGTGAGGGCAGGCTCCTAGCGGCTGGGTTCGACCAAACGTGTGCATATCATCCCAAGTCCATATATGGTGGACTCACATTGGCAGTGTGAATTGGTCAAGGTGGGGGTGTTTACGTGATGGAACCCCCCTTCCCCTTCGCCTCCACCCAGGAGAGGTGGTGGTTAAACCCTTAGCCACACACCCTGGCCTTGCCCATGTCTGTCTCTACACTTCTCAGCCCTCAGTCGGGCTGGAGGCCCAACTTCAAGCTGGGCATGGAACAGAAGCTCACACACAATCCTGGCTCAGACGCTGACGTGTAGGCATGCACCCTGCTCACCCTGATTTCTTTATTTTTATCTGTGC
This sequence comes from Bos indicus, assembly GCF_029378745.1. Classification (NCBI taxonomy): domain Eukaryota; kingdom Metazoa; phylum Chordata; class Mammalia; order Artiodactyla; family Bovidae; genus Bos; species Bos indicus. The sequence goes on along the minus strand of NC_091764.1, from coordinate 104,136,861 downwards.
TGTGTGGCGTGTAGGATCCTAGTTCCCCAACCAGGGATTGAACCCATGGTGCCTGCATTTGGAGCACAGAGTCCTAACCACGCACAGGGAGGTCCACTCCTCCTGACTTCTGACACCCCCTTTCAGCTTCCCTGGTGGCTCAGATGGTAAAGAATCTACCTGCAATGCAGGAGATGTGGATTCAGTTCCTGTGTGGGGAAGATCCCCCAGAGAAGGGAATGGCAACCCACTCCAGTATTCTTGCCTGGAGAGTTCCATGGACAGAGGAGCATGGCGGGCTACAGTCCATGGGGTCGCAAATAGTTGGACACAACTGAGCAACTGAGCTAACTAACTTCCTGCAGCTGGTGTCTGGCCTCGAAGTCGTGGGACGCGTGCAGATGCGGACACGGCGGACCTTAAGGGGACACCTGGCCAAGATCTACGCCATGCACTGGGCCACCGACTCTAAGTGAGGCTTAAGAGGCCTGGGCCAGGGGGTGGGGGCGGGTTAGGGGGAGACGGGCAGAAAAGGAGGGTTGGGAGACACGTGTGTCTCTCCTCTGCCCAGGCTGTTGGTAAGCGCCTCGCAAGATGGAAAGCTGATCGTGTGGGACACATACACCACCAACAAGGTACCAGGCCAGCCCACGGCCCCGCTGTCACCCGCCTTCCTGGGGGCATCCCACGCCCTTCCTGTGCCCCCCACCTGGGAGCTCAGCCCAGGCCCCTGCTACCCCACCCCTGCAGGTCCACGCCATCCCGCTGCGCTCCTCCTGGGTCATGACCTGTGCCTACGCCCCGTCAGGGAACTTCGTGGCCTGTGGGGGGCTGGACAACATGTGTTCCATCTACAGCCTCAAATCCCGGGAGGGCAACGTCAAGGTCAGCCGGGAGCTGTCGGCTCACACAGGTGAGCAAGAGGCAGAGGGTACCTGCGGGTTGTGCCTGGCAGCCAGGGCCCTGTCCTAACCGCCTCCACCCCTTGACCTAGGTTATCTCTCCTGCTGCCGTTTCCTGGACGACAACAACATCGTGACCAGCTCCGGGGACACCACGTGGTGAGGCCCGGGCGCCCGTGGGTGCGATGGCTGGGGAGGCGCCTCTGTGCCGGCCTCGCTGGGTGACAGTGTGTCCCCCCACCCTGCAGTGCCCTGTGGGACATCGAGACTGGGCAGCAGAAGACTGTGTTTGTGGGGCACACGGGGGACTGCATGAGCCTGGCCGTGTCCCCTGACTTCAGACTCTTCATCTCGGGGGCCTGTGATGCCAGCGCCAAGCTCTGGGACGTGCGGGAGGGGACCTGCCGGCAGACTTTCACCGGCCACGAGTCGGACATCAACGCTATCTGCGTGAGCCCCCCCTGTGCTTCAGTGCCCTCCGGGGACCACCTCCCCACCCCACCCCCAACTCAGCCTTCATCCCCTCCCATGGCCCCCTGCCCCTTTCCTTCTGACTTTTCACTTTAAAATAATTTCACCCACAGAAAAGTTGCAAGAATAACAGAAACAGTTCCCGTCTGCCCTTCACCCATAGTCACTGTCACCTCTTTGCCACATAGGCTTTTTGGTTCCCTCTCTGTAGAGGGAGGGAGGGAGGGATGGACAGACACACAGACACACACCCATCTTAATGTAGGTATAAATACTCTTGGTTATTAATTTTTTCCCTGGGTTCTTTGACAATAAGTTGCAGACCTCACCCTCCTTTAGCCCTTGAATACTTCAGTGTATTGGAGAAGGAAGTGGCAACCCACTCCAGTATTCTTGCCTGGAGAATCCCATGGAAAGAGGAGCCTGGTGGGCTATGGTCCCTTGGGTCGCAAAGTTGGACACTACTGAAGTGACTTAGCATATACACACTTCAATATATACTTCCTAAAATCAAGGCCATTCTCTTCCATAGTCATAGTCCAATTCTTTTTTTTTTTTAACTTTTGTAAACTTCTATTATTATGTTGTGATTTTTATTTTTATTTTATTGCCGCATGACTTGCAGGATCTTAGTTCCCCCATGCCCCCTGCAGTGGAAGAACAGAGTCCTAACGCCCAGACCACTAGGGAATTCCTGGCAGTCTAATTCTCAAAATCAGGAAGTTTAAATTGATGTAATACTAGTCTACAGTCTGTATTCCAATTTCACCAGTTATCTCCAAAATAGCAATGTTTTCTCTGTCCACGAACATGTGTCGCATTTCCTTGCCTTGTCTTTTCAGTTTCTTTTAAACTGGAAACCTTTTTTGCCCTTTTCCTGTCTTTGGTGACATTGACACTTTGGACGAGTACAGGCCAGTTTTCTGTAGACTTTCCCTCCGTCGGGTTATGAGACGTTTCCTGAGGATGAGATTCAGGATATGCTTGTGTACTTGGTCCTGTGCTGACACACTGATCCAGGGCCTGGAGATGCTGGCGTCTGGGACAGCCTCCACCCTTCTGACAATGTGACCGTGGGCACGCTGCCCACCCACCCTCAGCCCCGTGCTGTCCCCTGCCGTGTGGCAGTACTGCGGAGCCAGGGAGGGTGTAGGGAGCCCGGCTGCAGCTGGCAGGCCACAGAAGGGATGGAGCAGGAGCCAGAGAGGCCGAGGGAACTGGCCTGGAGCAGGGAGAGGGCAGGAGAGGTCGAGTGCTGCCCAGGTCTGAGTCCTGACCCTCACCAACCCCCCACCCCGACCCCGGCCACCTGTATCTGCAGTTCTTCCCCAATGGAGAGGCCATCTGCACGGGCTCAGACGATGCCTCCTGCCGCCTGTTTGACTTGCGGGCTGACCAGGAGCTGACCACCTACGCCCACGAGAGCATCATCTGTGGCATCACGTCTGTGGCCTTCTCGCTCAGCGGCCGCCTGCTCTTCGCAGGCTACGACGACTTCAACTGCAATGTGTGGGACTCCATGAAGTGCGAGCGCGTGGGTAAGAGCCCGCCCGCCGTGGCCACCTGGGCTCCCCTGTGGGCACCCTCTCACTGCTGCTCCCTCATTACTGGCTGACTCTGAGCTCTGCCCCTAGAGCCAGTCCCTTTGGTTCCCAGTCCAGAACCATCTCCTCTCAAAGCGAAGTTGCTCTAAGTGGCCCTTCGCCACGGCTCACTGCTGCAGCTGCTCCCCGCCAGAGGAGCTCCTTCCGGTCACCCCCAGACCTGTAGACCTGGGCCGTCCAGTCAGGGCTGGGTTTCAGGGGCCTCCACGGAAGGGAAGGGCCACCTTGGGGATTTTGCAGTGACAAGAGTCCAGGGGATGGGATGTGACTTGAGGGCCCTGACCCCAACCTGGGTGCTTCTCTGGGACTGGCCTGGTCTGAAGTTGAATCGGATAGTGTGGCTTCCTCTCTTGGGAGAGGCTGGGTGCCCAGGGAAGAGAACACTGGCCAGAGAGTCAGGATCCAGACCTTAATTCCACTGCTTACTGTCCGAGTGCCCTTGGCCGAGTCACTCGTCTCAGAGCCTCAGTCTCCATTTGGAAGCCCTCCTCCCCCGTTTTCCCGGTCAAGGTGCCCTTGCTTTTCTCTCAGCAGCTGACACATGTCTAACTCTCCTGTCCCTCACCCACCCCAGATCCTGGAGGGGAGATTGGCCTCCAGGGAAACCCCGCCCCTTAGGACTAATCCACTTTCCTCATTTAGTCAGATGCCCCGCCCCCCTAACCTCTAACCCCGGCTCCCTAACACCCGCCAGGCTGACTCCTCTCCCTTTTTCTTAAGGCATCCTCTCTGGCCATGACAACAGGGTCAGCTGCCTGGGGGTCACAGCTGATGGGATGGCTGTGGCCACTGGTTCCTGGGACAGCTTCCTCAAAATCTGGAACTGAGGAGGCTGGACGAGGGGATGTAAAAGGCCATGAAGACATTCACTCAGCTGCCCCTGTCCTGCCCAATTTAAGGTTTCTTTGAGCTTTTCTCTTCTACACCCCAGCTTTCCCCCTTTGAGGGCAGTGGGGAGTATGGGGAGCGTGCCTTTGGGAGGCAGCATCAGGGACTCATGACGGGCAGGGAAACTGCCCCATCTCCTCCCAGGCCTCCCCTCTCCATGGTTCTGACAGCTTCTCCCTTCGTGAGCAAGGACAATGGACCCCCACCCCTCCCTAACCCTAACTTGGCAGACCTAGCAGGCTTCGTGTCTGAGGCCGCAGGCCCTAGGATTCCTCCCCCAGAGCTACCACCTTGGTCTAGACCTGGTTGGCACAGGGTGCTCGGCCCCGTGACTATGGCTCTGACACAGCTGGGGTCCTGGCCCCCATGCTTTCTCCTTTGTCTGCCTTCTTGCCTCTCCTCAAGCACCTGCAATAAAGTGTAGCGCCTTGTATGTGTGTGATGTTTGTCTCCCACCCTCTCCTCTTCCGGAAAGACACAGGTCCCACTTAAGTAATGCAGTATTACAAGTGTGGTGATAGAGGTTGGGTACCAGATAGCTGCAGGCAGAAGGGAGAGTGGAGGCAGAAATTCAAGCCTCAGGGCCAAGGCCTGAGATGGGTCAGGAGGAGAAGGTGGCTGGGGTGGGGTGGGATCTGCACGACAGCTCAACACCGCCTGCCTTTGGTGTGTACAAGTGTGTTTGCACAGAAAGTTTATGTTGAGAAGGAATCAGATTACAAAAGGTCTATAGAAAGCTATAGGCAATGGGGAACAACTCAAGAGTTTCGAGCAGAGTAGTAATAATCAGTGATGCTTCTTGGGAACATCGCCCTCATAGTAGTGTAGAGGGATGAAGTGGGGGTGGGGGAGCCCCGAGGGAATGGAGGTAAACAAGGCAGGAGGCAGGTGGCAAGACATGCAGGAGTGGAAGGACAGAGTAGGGAGGGAAGGGACGGGAAAGAGAGGAAGATATGGAATCACCAGGAGGAAGTGACCCAGGGCTAGGATATGGGATATTCGGAGGGGAAGATTTGAGATGATGGCCAAGGTTAGGGCTTGGCAACCGGGTGGAGAGTGCTGTCATTCACCCGGTGAGGGGAGGAGGAGTAACTCTGGGGGAAGAGCACACATTCAGCTTCAGACAAGTTGACTCTGAAGTGCCTCTGGGGCAGCCGGATGAAGGTGAGGGTTAGGTACAGAGACCTGGGTGTTACCAGAAATTGGGTGATGGACAGTTGAAGCCCCAGAAATGGGGGTAAGGGGTGGTGGTGGGATGAATTGGGAGATTGGGATTGACATATATACACTACTGTGTATAGGATCAAACCAGTCAATCCTAAAGGAAATCAACCCTGAATATTCATTGAAAGGACTGATGGCTGAAGTTGAAGCTCCAATACTTTGGCCACCTGATGTGAAGAGCTGACTTACTTTCCTTGATGCTGGGAAAGATTGAAGGTAGGAGGAAAAGGCAACGACAGAGGATGAGATGGTAGAATGGCATCACCGACTCAACGGACATGAGTTTGAGCAAATTCCAGTAAACAGCAAAGGACAGGGAAGCCTGGAGTGCTGCAGTCCATGGGATCGCAAAGAGTCAGACTTGAGTTAGCGACTGAACAACAGCAACAACAGCAATGTTAAAATGGATAACTAATGAGAACCTACTGTATAGCACAGGGAACTCCACTCAGTGCTCTGTGGTGACTTAAATTGTAAGAAAATCCAAGGAAGAGGGGATATATGTATATGTATGGCTGATTCACTTTGTTGCACAGCAGAAACTGACACAGCAGTGTAAAGCAACTACACCCCAATTTTAAAAAAAAAGGCCCCAGAAGTAAATATCCAGGGACAGCAAGAGGAAAGGGCCAAGGTCAGCACACTGGGGAACCCTGGGATTCAGGGGAGGTGTGTAGATGAGGCTTGGAGGTGCCAGCATGGGGACAGTCAGGCCAGGGAACACAAGCCCCCTCCAGGCTTTCTGCAGACAGGAGGCCCAGTGCACAGTTTAGGCATAACACTTAAAAATATAACTTAAAATCACTGGCTTTAATATACAGAAGTACATCAGACACAAAGAAAACCAACAAAGCTCTGAGTCCCAGGGTTGGCAGTTTAGGGGGAGTTAAGAGAACGAACCTTTCCAGTCTCCCAGGGCAAGAAGGGGTGGGAGGACCCAGAACACGGCCAGGCTCTTGGGGAGTCTGGTGCTGGGGCCATGCACGGTCTAGTTCTCCACCAAAGGGAAGTGCCGGTTTTCCTTGTCATGACCCTGGCCTTGCTCCCATGCTCGTCCTCCAGTTTTCAGAAGTCGTCCAGTTCCCAGAACGGCCCCTTCCTTTAGCTCCCTAAAGTTTTCACTCAGGGAAGGCTGCTTACCCTGCAAAAGGCATAGGGCAAGGTGAGGGAGGGCAGGAAGCTGTTCGGGGAGAGAAGACTGGGTGGGGAAAAGGCCCCCATCATTACTCTGGATTTCCTAGTAACAGCTTTCACCCGCTCGCCCTTTACCTGTCGTGGGGTCAGAGCCCCGGGGGAGTTGTCATCCTGCAGGACGGTGAGAGGAGACCTCCCTGGCACTTTGCTGTTTGCTTTCCGCCTGCTGCGCTTAGAACCTTGCAGGAGACACAAGAGACACGAGTTTGATCCCTGGGTCAGGACGATCCCTTGGAGGAGGGCATGGCAACCACTCCAGTATCTTGCCTGGAGAATCCCATGGACAGAGGAGCCCAGCAGGCTACAGTCCACAGGGTCGAAAAGAGTCAGACACGACATAATTAACACACACACACATACACGCACAGGCACACACACATAGAACCTCAAGTGAGTAAGGAATTAAAACAAGCAGCCAAGGTTATGGGCTTTCAGGTTATTCCTCCTCTGTCCATCTGTGGACGTTATCCCAGAGTGCTCTTCCCCATCCTGTGCCCTTAGATTCTGTACCTGAAGATCGAGGAGTCTCGGGGTCTCGCAAGGGCTTGTCTGAGACCTGGCTGGCCACAGGCGTTTCTGAGGAATGTCCTGTTTTCTCCTTGGCAAACACCTGCTCAGCAGGGAGCTCAGTCTGGCTCCCAGGAGGCACCTGGTCTTCAACAGAAACCTGGGTGCCCAGAGGCAAGTCCAGTCGAGGAGATGAAGGTGTCTCTAGGGGCAGAATAACTTCGGGGGGGAGGCTTAATTTGGGGTCTTCGGTCTCAAATACATCACTCAGTTGTTTCACCAGTGGACTTGGGGGATCTGGGGAGGGGAGAAGTGACATGAGATAGTGACCATCTGTCACAAATCATTCAGCAAGGAGGAAGGGATACATGGGCCTTAGGATTCGCGCCCTGGTCAGTGAGGGATTGGGAGAACAGAAGTCATTGAGAGACAGCAAAGTGTTGAGAAAAGAAAGACGTGGGTTCAAAGCAGGAGGATGACAGCATTGGGCCCAACACTTACCTCCGCTCGTCTTCATAGGTGTCCGTGCAATGCCAAGGGTAGGGGAGCGGGGATCTGAGTCCTGGACCAGCTTATGTCCCTCCACCTGCTCCCCTGATGGCAGGCTTGGCTGTGGGGAGCTCTCTACCTATCAGGACCAAAGGCTAAAACGAGTCTGGGCCCTCAACTCTCCCTTCCCAGGTCTGTAGCCTTAGATCCATACTGCAGACGGGAATTGCAAAGGCCCTCAGATATTCAGCCTACTTCACCGGGATTGAGAATATGGAAAATAAGGCCTCAAAGGCGAGGGGTACTGGGGGAAGGGAGAGTTCTCTTAGACTAGGACTCTCTTAGGGACTCCGAAACCGAGACAGATTCGCTGCCTCCTCCATGCCACCCCTGTGTACCTGGATGGGAGTGCGCAGGATGCCGGCGCTGGGTGAACGGGGGTCCGCTACTCGAGCCAGAAGCTTGTTGTGCGGCGGAGGCCGCGCTGGAGTGACTGGGACGCTCTTAGCTGAGCCCATCGTAACCAGCAGAAATAGGATGGGGCAGGGCCCGGCCCAGGAGAGGAGGTTATGCCTGCAAGAAATGACTCAGGTCTCAGCCCTTACGGCGACCACGTTCGACCTTTGACTCCAGACCACCCGATCTCCCCCCGTTCCCCACTGAGAAACGGCCTGGCCGCCGGGCCAGAGGTCTCTGAGGGGATGATGACTAATACAGTAGACAAGGCAACTCCTTCAGGCCTGCTGGGCCCTCTAAATTATTCACTAATTTACTCAAATCCCTTACCGGGCCCCAATTCCACCTCTGGGTTCAAAGTGGCTCAATCCTTAACTCCCGAAGCTGAGTTTCAAACTTCCCGCCACGCCCCTGCCCCGACCCTATTGGCTGAATCGATGCCGGCTCCTATAGGCCGTCCCTGTGAGTCCCGCCTCCAATGAAGGAAGCCATCGGGCTGCCTGAACGTCTATCATGGGTCCGTGGGGCCAATAGGCAGCGGCTTGAGTCGCCGGGGTGACGCCTCCTTGCTAAGGGGACTTTTGTTCCGTACCCGGCTGCCGGTTGTGAGATTTTGCGGGATGCTAATCTTCGCGTAAGAGACCTTCGGTTTCAAATGAAGTGATTTTATTAAAAAATAGAATCATGAGTTAGTACGCTATTATTTACATATCCCGCTGGAGACGGAGTTACGAACATTTTTTTTCTAAGGCCAGAAAGATAGTAATCCTCATTGGTCGACGTAGTTAGCAATCACTCAACACGAGCCCTCTCGAACCCCGCCTCATTGGATAGCCCCTTTTCAAATACCAAGACTACAGCTGCCCTTTAATTTTCCCACTGGACAGGTCTCCCAGGAAAGTTTCTGGGATTGACTGGTTTAAACAACCATCAGTTTCTGCTCTTCAATAGAAGATACGCGAATGCACTGTAGGGTCCCAGAGTCTCGGCAGCAAAACTCCGGGGCCCACCTCGCTGTTCTACGTGCGCTTTGCCCTGGAGGAGTGGGATTGGCTCTTTCGACCATCGATTGCATTAGAAGCGCTTTTCATTGGCGATGGTCAAGAGGCGGGCAGAGGGCGGAGCACTAGCGGGCAGGCTCGGTCCAACTGCCATTCTCGCGCGTCTTCCCTTCGGCGCATGCCCCTAACGAGTGGTGCTCATTGGACGGAAGGGTAGGGGGGACTAGAAGCGGTGAGAACCGCTGTGTGTGGAGGAGCTGGTGCCGGTGTCATGGCGGAGCTGAGTGAGGAGGCGCTGCTGTCAGTATTACCGACGATCCGGGTCCCCAAGGCTGGAGACCGGGTCCACAAAGACGAGTGCGCCTTCTCCTTCGACACACCGGTAAGCCCATTCCCCACGCCCGCAGCGAGCACGACTTCCATCTCCCTGGTCATTCTGCCGGGGCCTGCAAGGCTTGGGCCACCGCCTCCCTGCGGTGCACCATGGGACTTGTAGTCTTCCACGCTACTCCTGCCGTTGCTTTGAATTCGTGCGAGCTGTCGTCTGACTACCACTCCCGAAAGCCACCGCGCCCTCCCCATCCGCTCCTCGTCTCGTGGAGTACTGTGGGGATTGTAGTCGCTCACTCCCCTCATTGACGTTCTAAGCTAGAGGCTCCACCCAGTTGCCGGACTACATCTCCCACGTGGACCCCTGGGAAAGCCTGGGAGTTGGCCTTGCCTGTCGCGCATGGCTCTCCGGGTTTTGTAGTCTCGTGTGGGAGGGATGGGGCGACCCCCCCCCCCCACTACCACCCCGCTGTTCTGAGCCCGGGTTGGGGGTAGTAGGGTGGGGACTGCAGTTCCCAGGTGCCTAGTAGCCTGGAAGTGGCCTTGAAGAAGGCTGGTTCTGAGAAAGGCTGAGTTATAGAGCCTCCACCCATGGTTAATATGGTCAGGGGGCGGGGAGGTGGGTCATTGGGTGGGGGGTGGAGGAGGGGGGAAGAGGAGAGGAAAGCTCTAGTCGTTTCTCCTTTGAGGTGAATCATGGCCGCAACCCCCTTTCTTTCTCCCGTCCATCAGAGAGAGCAGAGGGAAACCTTTGAAAAGTATTCCCAGAGAGATGGTTTCTTTCGTGGGGGACACTAAGGCTTCTTTCCTATCCCACTCCCACTCCTGACTAGTTAGACAAAGCCACCACCCACACCGTGCTTCACGTTTGGCAGGCTCCACCCGGTACCTCCCTTCCTGCAGTTCTGCCTTCCTGTGACACCGTCAGGCAGACACAAGCCTCTAGCCAGGCCAGAGCCTGAACTGAGGGCAGCAGCCTGGCTGGGATCCGCCCCCCCGACCCCTCCCTCAAGCCGCTGTGGGCCCTGCCCAGGGTGTTCAGCCAGACCAACTCATGGCTGGGAAAACTGCAAGTCAGAGTGGAAAGGCTTCATTAATGCATCGCCAGTGCTGAGTATAGCAGGGTGATCTAAGGCCCATTTCAGGGTCATCACTGTGATTTGTGGGTTGCTTGGTTTGCTAGGCTTTGATCTGGGCCTCAGACAACCATGCTGCTTCTCTGAAGTCTAGCTTTGGCAGAACGTAAAGAGGACAGCTGCTCAGAGCAGAACTCTGGGGTTCCCAGTCCTTGGTGGAATCAGCATCTTTTATTGGCAACAGAGGAGTTTAATCACTGTAGAGCTCCCACAGGCCTCCCAGTTTATCAAGTGCATGGATGGTGAAGCGCTGTCTTTCTCAGGAAGAAAAGATTTTTTCCTTAATTATCAACAGATGGTAGAAGTCTCCCTTTCTATACTCCTGTCTCTCTCCTTAGTAATGGTTTGAATAATCCAAAAGGGGTTTTGATCTCTTTATACTTTTCTTCTCTCTTCCCTGTCAAGAGGTCTCCATTGGTTGGCTTTGGTAACCAACTTCCGGCATATTTGATTATCTTTAAATTGGGTTCATGGTAGAAAGAGTTTATGTGACATCCCTGATGAGAAATGCTCTATTTGTTCATAAATTTTGTAACCCGCACAGTTCTCAGGAGTGGTACAGAGCGATCTATGGGATGGAGAACTGCCCTATTTTTAATTCCCAGCAGAGAATTTTTCAAGGCCACTGAGGCTTTAATTCCAGAAAGAACATGCCTTGTTGTTGCTTGGATCTGAGAGAAGACTCTGTAGTCTCCAGGTTCCTTCTCCCCCTTCTCCAGCACCCTCTTCACAAGGGCACTGGTAGACTCGCTCAGGTTGGGGAAAGCCCATGTCCCCTCCTCTGCTGTGATTTACAGTGGACACTTGTCTTTTCCCTGGTTTCTTCCTGGGCAATGTATATTCTAGCTGTCTCAGAAAGTGTTGCTAGATTGTTCCAGAAGGGGAATGGCTTTGAAATTGGAGGTTGATGGGACCTCTTGGAGATTTGGTTATTGGCCGGGGAGGAGGGGGGCGGCGGGGGGCGGGGATGGGGTGGGAGAGGCATCCAGGTGGTGGCTGGAGAAGGCTGGGCTTCATGTCCTTGCCAGACGGGGTCCTGGTTCAGCTGTGAGCCCCAAGCAGCACATGGGTCCCTTGGAGCCAGCCTTTAGCAGGAAAGAGGAGATGAAACCAGTGTGGGCCAGGGTTTGATCACCTGGTAGAGTGAGGTAAAGGAAAGGTCTGATCTTGCTGGCAAGCCCAAGGGTTAGATGTCATGTTCAGATGCTAGTATCTCTTCTCCTCTAGTCTTGAAGGTTTGCTGAATCTTGGTGGTCAGGTGGGGTTGGTCATGGTGTTCCTGGTTTAGGTTCAGTGTCTGACATGGAGTTCTTCCCAGGTCTGTAGTAGTTGATCCCGACTCACTCTGGATCTCAAGGCTCCAGGAAGGAGATCAAGGGAGTTCTTTGCGTTGACTGGAGGGCTTCAAAGAAGGAAGAGGAGTGGTGACTGACAGGCATTGCTCAGCCCTGGTGTCCTTGTTGGCCGTTGCCAAAGTCACAGGAGGATGGGGAGACTCTTAGCCATGTACCAGGTCCTGAAAGGCTAATAGGTGACTTGCCAGAGGCCACACAGTGTTTGAGGACAGACCTTGCTTCCGGAAGCCACCCATTTCTAACCCCAGGTCTTGCCTTCCCCTGGCCAAGCTTCATCCCGCCCATGTTTCTGCCCCTGCCTGTTGTCCTGCAGGAGTCTGAGGGTGGCCTCTACATCTGCATGAACACATTCCTGGGCTTTGGAAAACAGTATGTGGAGAGACATTTTAACAAGACTGGCCAGCGCGTCTACCTGCACCTCCGGCGGACCCGGCGCCCGGTAAGCAAGACCTGCTGCCCTCAGGCTCATCCTGCTGGGCCACCAGGTTGAATCTGTCTATCCCGTCCTGACCTCCCAGGGGCCTCATTTCCGCCCCCCCACCTGCTTTTGCTGGGGCCATTAAAACTCAGCACGTGTGATTTTTTTTTAGCTCCCTTCTCTTCTGAGATTAACCCACTCCATCCCCGTCCATCCATTGTCCGTTTGTCCCTTCCCTGGTGCTGGGGCTGATCGTGCCCTTCCTGCCTCACTGTAGAAAGAGGAAGATGCGACCTCAGGCACTGGAGACCCTCCCCGCAAGAAACCCACCCGACTGGCCATCGGTGAGCGTCACTGGCATCCTGTTCTCTTCCCTGAGCTGGTCTTTGCTGCTCTCAGAGGTGCTAGGAAAGCCCCCAAAGGAGGGGCCTGGTCAGTGGCCCTGGGACCCTGGAGGGGGCAAGGTGAAGCACTGTATCAGAGGAGGGGAGTCCCCCTGCGGTGGTCATCCTACTCGCACTCCCTCCCCCATTACCCCACCCCACTGCCCCTGCTCCTTTCTTGTCTCACCAGGTGTCGAAGGCGGATTTGACCTCAACGAGGAGAAGTTTGAATACGATGAGGATGTAAAGATCGTCATTCTGCCGGATTACCTGGAAATAGCCCGGGATGGGCTGGGGGGACTGCCTGACATTGTCAGAGATCGGGTACAAATACCTTCCCACCCTACTGAAGATTCTGGGGCAGGCGGGGTCAGAGCAGCAGTGTGGTGGGCAAGCTCCAGGAAAGCTGAAGACCGAGGGGCGGGTGGGGTGGGAACTGGGTCCCGCCTCTGACCCTCTGCTTCCCCCAGGTGACCAGCGCGGTGGAGGCCCTCCTATCAGCCGACTCAGCCTCCCGCAAGCAGGAGGTGCAGGCCTGGGATGGGGAAGTGCGACAGGTGTCTAAGCATGCCTTCAACCTCAAGCAGCTGGACAACCCTGCTCGGATCCCTCCCTGGTGAGGCCTGCCCCTGCCCCCCAACCTTGGGGCATGACCTGCAGAGCAGGGGCGAGCGATCACCCTCCTGGAAGTCTGGAGGGAGAGAGGCTCAGGAGCAGAATAAGGAGGGAGACTCATGAGGAACTGGACTGGGGGAGAGGATGTCCCAAGGAGAGAAGATGAGAGAGGCCTTGGACCAGGGGGGAAGCTGCAGAGCCCCGTCTGCCCATCAACCGCTCCCGTAAACCGCTGACCTGTACTCGGCTCATTTTCTTCCCTGGGGTCAGTGGCTGGAAGTGCTCCAAGTGCGACATGCGGGAGAACCTGTGGCTCAACCTCACGGATGGCTCCATCCTGTGTGGCCGGCGCTACTTTGACGGCAGCGGGGGCAACAACCACGCTGTGGAGCACTTCCGGGAGACGGGCTACCCGCTGGCTGTCAAGCTGGGCACCATCACTCCCGACGGAGCTGGTACACCCCGCCCCCTCCACGTGGACATCACTGGGTCTGAACCACTACTCATTTCACATGACACGAACAAGGCATGAGTGCAGTCTCCTGATAAACAATGAAAATATTGCAGATGAAACAGAACTTTCAGATAGCCCCCCAAAACCCCAGTCCCCTTCCTAGTGGTGACTGTCATTCTCTCGTAAGTAAGAGAGTAAGTCTTCTTCCAAACTCACTTCACTCTCGAGCCTCCTCCTGCTGCGTGGAGACACAACCAGTTCCAGCCCTCACCCTGTTGACTGCATCTTCTCTGACAGCCAATCCAAGAAGGGCTCGAGGCCTCACTGACGCTTGAGGGAGCCAGGAGCGTTGCCCTCTGGGCTCGTCCAGCTGTCCCACCAAGCCTCTCAGGGCAGGGGGTGGGCTTGGTGGTCGGGTGGGGGCTGAACTGCCCTCCCCCTACTCTGCTCCTGCCTCCCACACTAGATGTATACTCGTATGACGAGGATGACATGGTCCTGGATCCCAACCTGGCTGAGCACCTGTCCCACTTTGGTATCGACATGCTGAAGATGCAGAAGGTGAGACCGCCCTCCGCTCAGATTCTCTCATCCCTGCCCGTCAGGCCTGCCTTCCTTGCCCAAGGCTGAGGGTGAGGCGACAAGGTGGGGAGAGATGCCACGGTAACCCCAGTTCCCAGGATTCGTGGGCTGCCTGTGAAAAGCCTTGTAGAATCATTTCATCATTCAGCAACTATTACTGAGCGCCTACTGTGTGCTGGTCACTCTGAATGAGGCAGGGGTGGTCCTTGGCTTGTAGGCTTCTACCAGGTGAGACGCAGGCGTCCCTTGTCTGCTTGTGCAGCAGGGAATGACCATGACTGTGCGCAGTTTCTAGCAGGGGTCGCCGGGCCCAGGGGACCGAGGAAGCGATGCTGGGATGGGGATCTGAGTGAGAAGGGGTGGCTTCAGGGTGGAGGAACATTTCAGCTAGGGGATGTCATGTTCATTTCATCCCCTCATGTGGGTGGAGGCCTGTTGCCTGATGGGCCCCTGGACGGTTGGTTGCCTGTGGCCTTCCAGAACTTGCACTGGGGGATGCCCAATAGGCCTTCCATGTCTGGGTCCATAATTCATCACGTTCCAGGCTCTCTCCAGCTGGCTCTCATCCTAGACTATGTTTTAGAACATAAAGGACACAGGTCTAGGGCTTCCCTGGTGGTCCAGTGGCTAAAAGCCCGTGCTTCCAGTGCAGAGGGCCTGGGTTCAATCCCAGGTCAGGAAAGTAGATTCCACATGCCCCAGCTAAGACCTGGCTCAGCTAAATTAAAAAGAAAAAAAGACGCAGGTCTGAAGTGCCTCCTCCCGTGCAGACGGACAAGACGATGACGGAGCTGGAGATAGACATGAACCAGCGCATCGGCGAGTGGGAGCTGATCCAGGAGTCGGCGGTGCCGCTCAAGCCACTGTCCGGGCCCGGCTACACCGGCATCCGCAACCTGGGCAACAGCTGCTACCTCAACTCGGTGGTCCAGGTGCTCTTCAGCATCCCCGACTTCCAGAGGAAGTGAGTCCTCCTTACCCCCGCCGCCAGCCCCCGCCCCCAGGCCCTCTCTCCGCAGCCAGGCCCCTGGCTCTGTGCCCTGACCCCCAGCTCTCTCCTAGCGGCCAGCCTCTGGGCGCCCACCTCTGGTGCCCTCAGGACCTCTGTTCTAGCT
This sequence comes from Bos indicus, assembly GCF_029378745.1. Classification (NCBI taxonomy): domain Eukaryota; kingdom Metazoa; phylum Chordata; class Mammalia; order Artiodactyla; family Bovidae; genus Bos; species Bos indicus. The sequence goes on along the minus strand of NC_091764.1, from coordinate 104,121,758 downwards.
CAGTCTTGGTTCTTGGTACATGCCAGGGAGCAGGTTGTGAAGTTGTTTATATACGAGCCCACTGGTAGGGCCAGATGCTCAGTCCCAGGGCTCTTCCAGGCCTCCTGATGGGCTCAAGGGCCAACAGGTGCTCTTTATTTTGGGCCAGTGACATCAGATGAGCACCTAATGGGGGAGAGGGGAGGGCTGGGACATGGAGACAGAAGAAAGGCAAGTTAGGGTTAGGGAAGTGAGCATCCTGTCTAAATAGGAAGGCCTGAGACACATGTGAAAATTTAGAACATATTGACACGTTCTATTCAAAGAATATGAACTGTATTTATCCTTCTGAGTGTCTTCTCCCATCCCGTAGCTCCGTCTCGGGGCAGAGGCTTGTGTACCCTGCATGCTGACCGGTTTGGGAAGGGGAGGGAAGGCGTGTTGCTGGAAAGACGTGGACCCCAAGTGTCAAACACATGTCTCCCCACTCTGGAGGGACCTCTTCCCTGAACTGGTAGATGACCACTCCTTTCCCTTTTCCTCTGGGCCTGGCCACAGCCCCTTCAGTGATCCTTCCCTTGGCTCAGGTACGTGGATAAGCTGGAAAAGATCTTCCAGAACGCCCCAACGGACCCCACCCAGGACTTCAGCACCCAGGTGTACGTAGTCGGGCCTGTGTGCCCTCTTTCTCCTCCACGACCCCCTGAAGGGAGCAACAGTGTAGCCTCTGGCCAACTAGACACTTTCCGATGGCTGTCTTGTAAGCATGCTGTCTGCCTTGAGTTGGGTTCCCATGGAATCTAAGGTGGTTCACATTTAAGAGAGTTGTCTAAGGGGGTTTGAGCAGGGGTTGAGTTGGGGAGGTAAGGGGTAGATTGGTGGTGTCAGACGAAAACTAAATGGTTCTCTTGGGTGATGACACAGGGCCAAGCTGGGCCACGGCCTGCTCTCGGGGGAGTATTCCAAGCCAGCACCAGAGTCGGGTGATGGGGAGCAGGTAACGGAGCAGAAGGTGGGTCTGGACCTCCGTCCCTCTCAGGCTCTGGAATGGTGGGGAAACTAAGATCCATCTGGGAGGTGTCTAAAGAAGGCCACTTGGTGGCCTCTTGGGCCCTGGCTGAATGGCTGCCCCAACTCTGCCTAGGAAGTCCAAGATGGCATCGCCCCTCGGATGTTCAAGGCCCTCATTGGCAAGGGTCACCCCGAGTTCTCCACCAACCGGCAGCAGGATGCCCAAGAGTTCTTCCTGCACCTTATCAACATGGTGGAGGTGAGGACAGGGAAGATGGGGCGATCTTCACTCTCCTCCTGTCTACCTGCACTTCAGTTCACTCCCTTCTTCCCGCTGCTCACTTGTTCCTCCTCCTCTGTCAGCCCCAGCCCAGCCCCACCCCAGTGACCCCGAGCACTGAGCCTTTCCTGAGAGTGGCGTTTGCACCTGAGGACACTTGTTACGCTTGCAGCCTGATGAAGGATGCTCCCAAAGAAAATGATAGGCGAGCACTTGGTGCTTAGAAAGAAAGTACAGGGGACTTCCCTGGTGGTCCAGTGGTTAAGACTTCGCCTTCCAGCACAGGGGGGTGCAGGATCAATCCCTGGTCGGGAACCCAGGATCCTCCAGGCCAAGAAACCTGAAACAACCGATATTATAACAAATTCAATAAATTTTTTTTTTTTTTTAATATTTAGTGCTGGTCTTAGTTTTGGCGCACGGGATCTTTAATCTGTCATCGTGGCACGTGAACTCTTACTCGTTTCCACAAGTGGCATCCAGCTCCCCGACCAGGGATCGAACCTGGGCCCCTGCATTGGGAGGGTGGAGTCTTAGCCACTGCACCACCAGGGAAGTCCCCAGTAAAGACTTTTTAAAAAAGGAGGTCCACATTAAAAAAAGAAAGTACCGGCACTTTCCCACGCAGTCTTGCAGTGCCAGGATGGGCCGGAACTGGCAGGTTGATGAGGGAAGGTTTCTGCTCTGCTCTTCCGTCCCTGCACCTCTTTGTGCCCCTCTCCCTTCCGTTCCCCCCTCTCCCTGACCCCCCAGTGACTCTTGTAGGCCCCCACCCCAGTGCTTGGCTGTCCAGACCTCCCCACCCTGACTCTTCCCCATAGAGGAATTGCCGGAGCTCTGAAAATCCTAACGAAGTGTTCCGCTTCCTGGTGGAGGAAAAGATCAAGTGCCTGGCCACGGAGAAGGTGAAGTATACCCAGCGAGTGGACTACATCATGCAGCTGCCTGTGCCCATGGACGCGGCCCTGAACAAAGGTGGGTGCTCTGCTACCCTCCCAGGGCCTGGGGTCTGAAGCCTGGCAGTGATGGGGCTTGGGTGCCTTTCAGGAGCAGAGCCCGCAGTAGCCCTGCTTGTCGACCAGGCGGGGGTGTGGGATTGACCTTGCGTGCAGCTGGTCAGCTGAGCTGTGCTGAGAAAGAGGCCAGGTCACAGGCAGACGTGTGTCTGGTGGGTTTGGGGAGGCAGAGGAGCTGAGATAGCCGTGGACTCAGAGGCAGTAGGCCAGGGCTGAGGGGGGATGTGGCTCGGCCCCTCTGAAGGGTCCACCTACTGCTTCTGTCACCAGAGGAGCTTCTGGAGTATGAGGAGAAGAAGCGGCAAGCTGAAGAGGAGAAGCTGCCTCTGCCTGAGCTGGTTCGGGCCCAGGTGCCCTTCAGCTCCTGCCTGGAGGCCTACGGCGCCCCCGAGCAGGTGGACGACTTCTGGAGCACGGCCCTGCAGGCCAAGTCAGTCGCCGTCAAGTAAGTCCTATGGGTCCCGGCCTCCGTGAGGGTCATCCCCGAGATGCTGTCAGCCTCTTGTGCGTTCTCTCATCCCTTTGTGGTCAGAACTCAGGCTTCCGTGATTTGGAAGGTAACATGAGGCAGGTAACCTGGGGCCTGAGGGGAACCGAGAGGCCCTGGCAGGAGTGGACTTGGATAACTGCTACATGTCACCTTGACCTGCCCCTGCCAGTCTTCGTCTGTCTTGGGGTGGATGGGGCCACTTTTCAGGAAGCCTCTGTCTGCTCACTTCCCCAGTGCTAGCAGAGCATGGGCACTTAGGAACAGTCGTGGACAGAACTGAGATTTCTAGCACATAGTCTTACTTTTTGCTCACCCGTCACTGGCGTGAACTTAAGATCTGAGAGAGTGCTTTGGTCTCCGAGATTTCAGCCACCTGCCCCTTTGCTGTTCCTGAAGACCCCCCTATTCCCCTACTCCCTACCTTCTGCTGCCGTTCGTCTGCAGACACTCTGATGCCTGTCCAGGGCAGGAAAGGAACATGAAATTATCTTCAGGGTGGTTAGTTCTACATATGAGAGGCTGGACCCGGGTGGGGCTTTCAGGACAGCTTCTCTGGGTACCAGGCCATTCTCTCTTCTCTAGGACCACACGATTTGCCTCATTCCCCGACTACCTGGTCATCCAGATCAAGAAGTTCACCTTCGGCTTGGACTGGGTGCCCAAGAAACTGGGTATGGTGGCCGGGACGAGCAAGGGAGGTTAAGCAGAAAATGGTAGAAAAAGAAGGGGCCTTGCCGTGTAAACTAGGGCTTCTTCAGCTTTCCTCTGAAAGGGGAAACATTACTAAGACTTCTTTGATTTAAAAAAAAATTTTAACTACCTTTTTTAGTTGAAGTATCATTGACTTACAACATGGTGTTACTGCTGTAGAGCAAAGCTGTTCAGTTATATTAAATACATATATATTCCTTTTTAAATTTTTTGGTTCTGATTTATCATAGGATATCGAGTACAGCGTGCTGTGCTATACATAGGACGCTGTTGTTTAAGACTTCTTTGATTTTACAGTTATGGCTTGCACAAGCAAAAGTGGTTTTCATAGTTTTACTTTTATACAGTTGGTAAGATGTTTTCATCTTGATAATCTTGAAACAGTTTGTTTTCACGGGTCTCATAGGCCCCTGACGGCTTTGCCAATCCCAGATCTAGCTTCATTTCCTAGAGAAGTTGAGCCCCACGGAAGTACAGAATCGTTCTGTGGCACGGTCAGAGACCCTGCTCTGGCTCATGGCTCATTGGTGGTAGATCTAAGGCTGGAATCCTGTTCACTTACCCCCCACCCCCCCACCCAGCCTGTGGTTATTTTTATCACACGGCAGTGGGTCCTGCTCTGCCCATCATCTTATTACAGAGCAAGATGGGGGTAGGGGCCTGAGATTCCTAGAGTGCTCTTCCCAGGAGGGCTTCGGGGATCTGCCCAGGTGACCTTTGTCCTGCCGTACGCTTTCTAGATGTGTCCATTGAGATGCCCGAGGAGCTAGACATCTCCCAGCTGAGGGGCACAGGGCTGCAGCCTGGAGAGGAGGAGCTGCCCGACATTGCCCCACCCCTGGTCACTCCGGATGAGCCCAAAGGTAGCCTTGGTTTCTATGGCAACGAAGACGAAGACTCCTTCTGCTCCCCTCACTTCTCCTCTCCGACATGTTAGTGACTCTTTTTCCTGCCTGTCTCTTTCCCTTGCTGATGGGGGTCTTCTCTGCCTGCCACCCCTTGACCCTGTCCTTCGTGCTCCTCCTGTCCTCCCTTTCAAATTGTCTCTGCCCCCTTGATGGACGTGAGGATTGAGAGAGCACCCCAGCTTCTGTTCTCTGTGTGGGTGGAGCAGCGCTGGCTAATTGCCTCTGCTCGTGTAACCTCGTGGCCTGGGGGCGGGGGTGGGGGCTCCAGCTCATACTCCGGAAACAGCCTGTTGTGGGAGAATGAACTGGGAAGCGGCTCCCTGGGGCGCCTCTGGCCTCAGTTCTGTAGACCTTGAGGATAGTGCTGGCCCCACATGAGGCTGTGTTGCCATTTTAGTTCTGGAATAAGGTGCCAGGCCGTGGAGGAAAAAACGCATGGAACGTGTGGTTGGGAGAGGGCTGGGGGGAGGGGCAGGGAGTGGCCCAAGGAGTCAGGCCCCTGTGCCCATGCTTCTCCCCCGCAGCGCCCATGTTGGATGAGTCCGTCATCATCCAGCTAGTGGAGATGGGCTTCCCCATGGACGCCTGCCGCAAAGCCGTCTACTACACTGGCAACAGCGGGGCCGAGGCCGCCATGAACTGGGTCATGTCACACATGGACGACCCGGGTAGGCAGGGCTGGGGAGCTGGAGCCGGGGAGGGGCGTGGCGGGCAGGGCCAGCATCTCCCCCAAACACTTGAACCGCTTCCATCCCCAGATTTTGCAAACCCCCTCATCCTGCCTGGCTCCAGCGGGCCCGGCTCCACGAGTGCAGCCGCTGACCCCCCACCGGAGGACTGTGTGACCACCATCGTCTCCATGGGCTTCTCCCGGGACCAGGCCCTGAAAGCCCTGCGGGCCACGGTAGGGGTGCCCCCCAGCTGAGGACAGGTCCGCTGGGAAGATGGGGGCGGGGGTGAAGTTCCACCCCTCAGGAGCAAGTGAGGACTACCCCTGTGGTTTGGCCAGTCTGGGGCTCCACTCTTGAATGGCTGTGATGAAGGAGCAGAGGCCTTTGCTGGGGTTTCTCAACCCTGACCTTACTTTTTAAAAAAGTAACACTTCCCTCCTCCCCAAGAACAACAGTTTAGAACGGGCTGTGGATTGGATCTTCAGTCACATTGATGACCTGGACGCAGAAGCTGCCATGGACATCTCAGAGGGCCGCTCGGCTGCCGACTCTATCTCCGAGTCCATTCCAGTGGGACCTAAAGTCCGGGATGGTCCTGGAAGTGAGTGTCGCGGGGAGAATCTAGCCAATCTGCTCTACTAGGTCTTCACTGCCAGGGGGCTCTGCTTCCCTCAAGAGGGTGCAGCATTAGAAGTTTCTTTCCGTGGACGTGACTCCTGAAGCTGGGGTCCTGGGAGGCTGAGATAGACGGGCCCAGCCTGTCTGCCGTCCCTGAAATCCCACCCTGGTCATGAGCTGCTGGACACATCCCCCTCCCTCACTGTCTGCTCTGCCCTCTCTCCCTTTCCCCAGAGTATCAGCTCTTTGCCTTCATTAGTCACATGGGCACCTCGACCATGTGTGGTCACTACGTCTGCCATATCAAGAAGGAAGGCAGGTGAGGAGCCAGCCCGTGCCTTCTGAATGGGGGAGTGGGTAGGGGGAATGGGTAGGGGCATCCTGGAAGACCCTAGAATATTCGTGGGGTGTGGGTGGGAACATAAGGGACTGCCTGGTGCAGGCCACAATTCACCAGAAATTGATGGAAAGCCTGAGGGCAGAGATGGGCAAATTAGGGCTCCAGGGCTGAATTGGGCCACTCGCTTTTATAAATAGTTTTAACGACCACGGCCACATTCATTTATGTATCATCTGTGGCTATTTTCACACTGCTGCAGGCAAATTGCATAGCTGCATAGACCAGGTGGCCTGCAAACCTGAAATATTTCCTGTCTGGCCTTGACAAAGCTTGCTGACCTCTACCGTAAAGGAATAGATGGGGGTAGGCTGTAAAGACAGCACAGGGGTCCGAAGACACAGAGTAGAAATGACCTGTGAGATGGGACACTCCCTTCAGACAGGAGGCAGCTGGGCTGAGTCTGGGGGCCCAGGCAGAGAAGGTTGCGAGCCTTTGCCTCTGAAGGCAAAGGACACACGAGGGTCGAGTCCAGGGACCACATCAGACAGACACACTAGAGGATGCCTGGGTCGTTCACCCTTCTCCCCACCCCCTTCCCCAGGTGGGTGATCTACAACGACCAGAAAGTGTGTGCCTCTGAGAAGCCGCCCAAGGACCTAGGCTACATCTACTTCTACCAGAGAGTGGCCAGCTAAGAGCCTGCCCTGAGGGCACCCGGGGGACGGACCGCCCAGCATGAGGAATGGGGCTGAGGGATGGACACCTCCCTGCTCGGTACCCCTTTTCTTTTCGTCCCCAGCAGCAGGGAAGAAGCTAGAGGCCAGGAGAGAATGGCCAGGCAAAGCGTGGGGTTGGGGGGGGCTCCGGGGAGACCTTGGGAATGGAGTCGGAGGGGGCGGGAGGGGCCTGCCGCCTGTCTGTGAGGAGACTGTTGCTTCCCTGCCCTTAACCCCACAGCGCTCTGCTTCTGTGATCCCGCCTGCCCAGTGTGGAGCGGGCTTGTTCGTGTGTGTGCGTGGGTGTGGGTGGGCGTGTGTGTGTGTGTGGCGTGGGTGTAGCTTTGTGCTGCCGCCTCCACTGAGGGGGCTTCTGTGCCTCCCCTCCCCCTTTGTGTGTGCTCCCCGTGTGGCAGGGCCAGGAGGGATGTGAGGGAAATGGGGAGCCAGGCCCCCCTCGCCCTCCTGCCTCAATCTTTGCCCCACCCTGTCTCTCCCTGTCCTTCTCTGGAAAATGCCAAAATACAGGATGTGAATAAAAGTTACGTGGCTCAAGCGTGTCCTGTTTGATATCTGGGGGGAGACTGTCTTTCCTGGGTTAGCAGGAGGGTCAGGTTTTGAGAACCACGGGCCCTGCTCCTCTGTGCCGCTCTGCGCCCCCTCCCCACCCCACTGCCAGGCAGTTCTATACTTTTTACTGCTCTTGGGAAATTGGGGGCTGAGTGAGGTGCTCACGGGGGCAGGAGAGGGAGGGAGGCTGAGGGGTGGGGGCTGTCATGCAGGGAAGTAGAGGAAGGTCACGTGAGAGGGGGCCCAAATGGGTTCTTCTTGAGTGTCCCCAGGCGCCCAGTGGGGAGCCCTGGGCACCAGGCCTTGCAGTCCCTTGTCTGGCCCTGGCCGCTGGAGCAAAAAGTGAGGTACTCCTGGGGGCAGGGCAGACCTCTGAACTGCCTCTTTAGTAGCTGCACGGTGTCCAGCCCACGTGGGTCGTCCCTCTGCCTGTGAACCCTGTTACTTGCCCAGTTAACTGTGGGGCTGGGCTGGCCCTGGGTAGGTCAAAGGTGCCTGCTCAGCAGTCAGGGATGTGGCCGCTCTGATGGGGGCAGGGGGGGTTCCTTTTCCCGGAGTTGGAAAAATGCCCCTCACGGCTCTGAGGCCAAGCCTGGAGTGGAGTGGAGTGTCCAGGCCTTCAGCCAGCCAGCGAGCGCCCCTGGGGGAGCCTTCTAGCCCTCTGTGGGGCGGGGGGGCTGCAGCCGTGAAGCGGGGGTTCCCCGGAGCGCGGGGCGCACAGTTCGCGCCTTCTCCCTAAAGTCAGGCATTTCAAGCTGAAAGCGACCCAAGCGAGCCCGCGACAGCCGTGGAACGTTGCTACAAGAAAGGGGGTAACGTCAGAACCTCGCAACGCGGGCGGCGGGCGGGATCAGGGGCAGGGCTGCGGCGGGCGGCGGGCGGGGCCGGGGGCAGGGCTCCCGCGGGCCGGGCCAGCCATGGACGAGGACGCAGAGGGGGCGGGTTTCTGCATCTCCGCGCTCTATATAAGCGGCCAGTGGACGCGGGGGCGCGCTGCTCCTGACCTTCAGCGTGCCTGCTCCTCAGCCATGGCGCCCTCCAGGAAGTTCTTCGTTGGGGGGAACTGGAAGATGAACGGGAGGAAGAACAATCTGGGGGAACTCATCAACACTCTGAACGCGGCCAAGGTGCCAGCCGACACCGGTGAGCCCTGGCCAGGGAGGGCCAGGGTGGGCGGTCGGGCGTGGTCGCCCTCTCCGGAACTCAGCCCGGGTCCGCGTGGCCCTGCGTGCAGGGCTGGGGTCCAGGGCTGTCGGGATCTGGGCCTGAGCTCCGCGGCCGCTGAACCGGGGGTGTTACGGCGGGGAAAGGCGGGGCCGCATCTCACGGTACCCCCTGGCTGTGGGTCGTGGGGCGGATGGTGGCCCCGGGGCGCAGACGGGGCCTGCACCGGCCGGGACTGAAAGGTGAGCCCAGCCCCTGCGGGCGATCGGGAGAAGCGGGCGGCTGCCCGGTGCGTGGGGGTGGAGGCTGCCTGCCGGCTCCGGCTGCCCCCTGGGCGCCGGCTCCGTGCGCCGCCGCACGTAGCCCGCCGGAGACTCCTCCCCGCGCCTCGCCGGGTCCGCAGAGCTCCCCTACCCAACCACGTCGGCCTCCTGAGCTATCGCTCCGATCCAGTCCTCTCGGCGTCCTGTAGGACTCCGGCCTTCCGCGGAAAGGGGCAGAGCCATTTGGGAATGAGGCGCGCTCCTACCGTTTTCTCCAGCCTAAAAACGGGAAAGCGCAAGGCCTCTAGGAACTGGTCGACTCGCTGCCACCCACGGCCTGCGTCCTTGTCCCCTCACCCACCTAAGTCACAGAACCTCGGAGCTGATCAAGAGGCATCCTCTTGTGGTTTATTATCCCAAAGACCCTAGTACAAATCCCAGGAGTTGGCTTCTGCTTTTGCTGAAAATCCTGGCCTGGCCTAGGGGAGGTGGTGATGGGCTATTTTAGAAGGGAGGCGGGGTTGGCCCCCAGAGAATGCTGAGTCTAAGAGGTGCTCAGGCCCAGAATAGCCTGGGGAAATCAGAGCCACAGCTGCTAAAGAGCAGAGGGCAGGGCAAGGGCCATGGCCTCTCAGGGGTACCTGGGAGGCTCAAAGACTTGGGTACAGGCCCAGCCTGGGCTGCAAAGTGGACAGAGATGATCGTGCTGGGGTGAAAAAGGGCAAAAGCAGAACTAAGAAAGTGGTGAAGGCGAGGGGACTCTGGAGCACAGGATGGGGTCTGGGGAATGAAGATTTCCCTGTGATCTCATCCCGTCTGTCACCATCTCATCCTCAGAGGTGGTTTGCGCACCCCCCACCGCCTACATTGACTTCGCCCGGCAGAAGCTAGATCCCAAGATTGCCGTGGCTGCGCAGAACTGTTACAAAGTGGCCAATGGGGCCTTTACGGGGGAGATCAGGTAAGATGCTAGTGGCAGAGGGGTGGGAGGGGGACCCCCAGCCCTCACTGTCCTCATGGAGGGGACAGCGACAGGGTGGGCTCCCTGCTGAACCACGGCTTTTCTCTTCCTTTAGCCCTGGCATGATCAAAGATCTTGGAGCCACGTGGGTAGTCCTGGGGCACTCCGAGAGAAGGCATGTCTTTGGGGAGTCAGATGAGGTTAGTAACGGGGCGGGGGGAGGAGATGAGGGCTGGCTTGTTCCTAGACGGGTGCTCACCAAGTCCGTTCCTCAACAGCTGATTGGGCAGAAAGTGGCCCATGCCCTGGCAGAGGGACTTGGAGTGATTGCCTGCATTGGGGAGAAGTTAGATGAGAGGGAAGCTGGCATCACGGAGAAGGTTGTTTTCGAGCAAACCAAGGTCATCGCAGGTATCTCTGGAAAAAGGGGCCTTTGAACCCAGGGCTATGAGACACAGAGGGTGGGGTCGGATGCCCTGCAGCCTGAGCCTATCTGGTGCTGATGCAGGAAAGGGGAGGGTGGGAATCCTGTATCCTTCCTATTACTTCTACTCCTGCCTCTAATGTCACTTTCCTATAATAGCCACCAGGGGGCAGTAGGCCACCAGCACTCTCGTTCTCTGGGAAACCACTGGTTATGTTCTTCCTTGTTTTCACCCTGCCACCTGTGATCTCTGTCCCACAGATAATGTGAAGGATTGGAGCAAGGTTGTCTTGGCCTATGAGCCTGTGTGGGCCATTGGTACTGGCAAGACGGCAACACCGCAACAGGTAACCAAGCCCAGGAGCCCTGTCCTCATCCTCCCCTGTCTTGATAGAACTGGATGACCACAGAGACCACCTGGGCCAACCCCTCATTTAAAAGACAGGAGAGGGACTTCCCTGGAGGTTAAGACTCCACTGCAGGGGGCACTGGTTTGACCCTAGTCAGGGAACTAAGATCTTGAATGCTACATGTCAATCCTGCATGCTACACGTCAAGACTAAATAATAAAAGGAGAAAAGAGAGTTACTTGTCCCAGGATACCCATTCCAGGGCCTGGGTGGGATTGAAGCCCCAGGGTTCTTGCCCGCAAACCACATTGCCTGTCTCCACTGGAGCCCAGGGTTTTTTCCCCAGTGAGTGAAGGTCTTAGTCTGGCTTCTTGTTCTAGGCCCAGGAAGTACACGAAAAGCTCCGGGGATGGCTTAAGTCCAACGTCTCTGATGCAGTGGCTCAGAGCGCCCGCATCATTTATGGGGGTAAGTGGGTTTGGCTCCAGCCTGAGGTGGGGTGGGCTGAGAACCAGACCGAGCCCTCCTTCAACCTGGAGGTCGGTGTGGAGTACCCTCATATCATCGCTGACCACTCCTGCTCTTGTCTCCCTTCCCAGGTTCTGTGACGGGGGCAACCTGCAAGGAGCTGGCAAGCCAGCCTGATGTGGATGGCTTCCTTGTGGGCGGTGCTTCCCTCAAGCCTGAGTTCGTTGACATTATCAATGCCAAACAATAAGCCCTGTCTATCTCCACTACCCTTCCTGCTGAGCCAGGGACTAGGTAGCTCAGAAGCCTAGTAACTGTACTGCCCCCCGACCTCCACACATGCTTCTCGTGGTGTCGCCTGACCCCTCTCGTGGCCGAATCCAAAGTACCTCTTCCTTTACCGTTTACACCCTACCTTGTCATGGTTGGGACCAGAACAATCCCGCCTCCACTTACTGTACCCGTTGGAACTAAACCTGTCACCAAGGTGGCTGCTTCTTGGCTGAGAGGTGGGAGGGTGGTTTGCTCGTGGGTCCCCTCAGTCCCCAGTGAAGACAGGAGAGAACTGGTCCTGTCCCGTCTCCCGCCATGAGGCCAAGGGCTGAGAGAAAGCCCTGTCCTCAGCTGAGGCCAGGGCGCTGCTCCCTCCCACGGTGCCAACGCCTGTGTGTGTTGCGTCTGAGCAGTCCCGCGTGTGGGGGAATAAACACCTGGCACTGAGCCCTGTGGTTGTTCTTCACTAAACTTGCCCCCATCATATCTTTGCCTTTCTTGGGGCAGCTCGGGGACCCTTGTGCCCCAAAATACCACAGACCAGTTTCTACAGCAGCACATCTCTTATAATTTTTACTTGCAAAAATGTCTTGTGTACCAGGCTGCCACAGCCTTGACTAACAGCTCCATCCCTTCCACCCTCTGGGTGGTGGCTCTGGAGGGCGGCACTCAGACCTGAGGTGGGAGTGGGGGTGGGACCCAGCCTTGCCTGCCCGCAGTCTCCCTGGTGGTAGGTAGCCAGCAGTGCCTCCTGCCCCCGAGGGGTGAGTCAAGGCCCCAGGGCCACGTGTGGTTCCCCGAGTCACTGGTAGAGCAGGTAGCGCTTCAGGGCAGGGGGCAGGGGCAGGGCGGAAACGAGGCCTAGCCGGGTGTCCCCCAGGGCGTGGCGCACGCTCAGGCGGCTCAGGTGCCGAAGGGAGTGTGGTTCCGCTGGGGAAGAGAAGGAGGGAAGGTGAGTAGGGGTGCGACCTCCAGCCAGAAGTCCTCAAACCACGGGGTCCTGCCCAGGTTCCCTCTCTTCTCCGGCTGCAAGTCCACTCCCACCACGGTTGAGCGGGAGGCCTAAGGTGCCCTTAAGTTGTGTATCTGCTCTGGGGGAGGCATCTCAGATCTCACGCATCCCCAGTCAGAGCTGGGGTGAAGCCCTAAGGCCCTCTAAGCAAGGGGCCAAGGGGGCTCTGACAGTGGGGCTGGCCCAGGCTTTGAATCTAGAGAGGTCTTGGCACTGGGGCTGGTGAAAAAGGCAGGCCTTCTTCACTCTACAATGGTTCCCATGGGCTACAGTGGGGAGAGGCAGCCACCCTCCACTGAAGACTTTGCAACTGCAGAAAGGCCTGGCTCCCTGGTTCCCCAAGGAGGCCTCTGCCCGCAGCCCCACCTCGAGGCCTGCCTCCTTCACTGCTCTCCTTCCAGGTGCCCCAGCCTCAATGGCTCCTTCCTGGGGTTTGGTGGAAGAAGGAAGTAGGTGTGTGTCACAGAGTCAGAGCCCAAAGAGCCAGGTACACGCCCTGGGTGCCTGGCACCGCAGGTCCTCTTCCTCCTGGAGTTGGACTCCTAGCTCAGGGCAGATTTAACCCTTTGCACCTCTTGTTCCAGGGGCTGAGCTCTCCTGAGAAGCCCTAATCCCTGGGGTGTGTCCCTCCGTTCTGAGGATTCACCACCTACTAGCAAGTTGCTTTCCCAACTTTTACTTACTTTTACCTCTAGGACTGTTAGGAAGATGAACTTAGGTAACAGCTGTGAAGTCCCTTAGCCAATCCTGGCACTGAACTGAGTAGCAGACCAGTCAGATGATGGCCCATTCCCTCTGTGGTTGTAAGGTGCTGAGCATCCATCCCAAACCACAGCCACCAGGGACCGAACACTCGCCCCACACCCGTCCCAGGCCTCACCTCTCCTTTCGCCCAGGTAGTTGATGCGGACCTGGCACTGGCCCCAGACCGCGCTTACTGCTGGATAGAGGGTCCTGCCCTTCAGTCCGCGGAAGGCCGGTCCCAGGTAGGTGCCCCCGACAGCGTAGCCCAGAGTTCCCTCCTCCATGTCCAGTACCACCAGCAGCCTCTCTGGCACCTCCAGCGGCTCACCCTGAGGTCCAGGTGGATACTGGGGGGCCCCAGGCCCCTTGCTCTGATGGTACAGTTTCCCCCGCCCAATGTCCCAGCCCCACGACTCGCTGTTGCTACCCAGCAGCGCCGCATAGTGGTCAGCCTGCAGCGGGGCGCGGGCTGTGGCCACGCCCACCACGGCGTGGGTGCCCCTCTGTTCCCGGGGCCAGCTGATCTCCCAGGCGTGCAGGCCGCTCGAGTAGCCCCTCTTCCCTCGGGCCCCATCAGTGCTCTGGGCCACGGGCCGCCGTTCAAAGCACAAGCCCCCTTCCTTGACCTCGATGTTCTCCGAGCAGTCCTTGGGGTTCCAGCCGTGGCGCCTCTGGGCCCCCAGGTCAGGAGGGGGAGCAGACAGCAGCTCCTCCAAGCCCTCGGGACGAGACCTGTCAGGGTACAGGGCCTGTGGGGTGGAGGGGTCGCTGCTGCCCCCTGCCAAGGCCGTCTGGCCCATGGAGATGAGGAGCTGGACGATTCCCCGAGAGAGGTTTGCTGCGGCGTCTCTCTTCTGAAAGTTGAGCTCCGGGTCGGGATCGACCTAGCGAGGATTTGGGAGAGAAGAGGGTGTGAACCGAGGGATCCTGGAGGGGACTCGTCACTCAGGTTTGCATCCATCCTTGTCCCCAGGTTTGCTCACCGCTCCTCTCCTCCCTTTTCGCTCCCCTCAAAGCTCCTAGGCCCATCGTTACCCTGCCCTCACCTACCTGTCCGGGCCTCTCGAGACTCGCGAGTTCGCCGCCTTTGAACCTGCCCAGGGACCGTCCCCTTCACCCGCTCCGTGCCCCTGTCACCGCCCCCGAACCTCGCCCGGCTTCGCCCGGCTTCGCGTGCCCGGAGGTCGCCTGCCCTCCGGAGGAGCCGAGCCGAAAGTTACCGAAGCGCGCAGGGGGCAGAACCCCTGCCGCTTCCGCCTTCGGCCCCGCCCCCAGGCCGCGCCCCCAGGCCCCGCCCACAAAGCCCTTTGGGGCGGTTAACCCTCTCGCTGCTGCGCCAGGTCGAGTCGCGCCCCGAGGCCACGACCCCCGTGGGGGCCCTAGAGGGTAGTTACCACTTGGCTGAGGCGGGGGCCGTCGGGGCCCCGTGGTGCGTAGAGGCCACTCACGGGCAGTTAACCTCTGGGCAGCGTGCAGGCCGCCCCCGAGGCCATCTGCCCGGCGCTTAACCCATTCTTGGCCACTAGGGAGTCCGCCCCAGGCAGCCCAAGCTCAGAATTAACCCTTTCATGGTATCGTCGCTTTGAGGTCCCTGGAGGTCTGTTCTTCAAAAACTTTGAGTCGCCTGGGCAACCAGCTCCTGAGCCCCTCGGGATACGGGACACGAGGTCAAGGAAGGACCTCCATTGTGGTGCCGTCTATTTCCGAGTGCTGCTGATTCTAGGTCATGTTACTGGGCTGATCTTTTTCTGACCTGGGGTGTGAGTCAGCCGGCTGTAAGCCTGGGGCTCTGAAATCTGAGTTTCTGGCTCTGCATGCATCACCCTACACATGAATCCACTGCTGAGCTAGTGGCCTCATCTGGTAGTGCAGTGGTTAAGACCTTGCTTGTGCGAGAAGCTACTGCACTAATTAGCTCTGTGACCTTGGAGAGGTTGCCAAACATCTCCAGAGCTGTTTTCTCCTATGTGATATGGGAATAATGATGGTGCTTACTTCACAGGGTTGAGACAATCCAGGCAAAGTCTGCTAGTAGTATGCACTCAACTAAGCATAGCTATTTCTGTTTCCATAACATTTACTAAGGGCCCGTTTTATCTTTTTAAAAGTATTTATTTGACTGCATCAGGCCTTAGATGCATTATAAGAAATCTTTCACTGCAGAGCACAGATTCTCTAGTTGCATCGCATGGGCTTAGTTGCTCTGAGACATGTGGGATATTAGTTCCCTAACTAGGGATCAGACCTGCGTCCCTTGCATTGCAAGGCAGATTCTTAACCACTGGGCAACCAGGGAAGTCCCAAGTGCCCATTTTATAGAGATGCAATATCCGTGACTCAGCAGTAAATAATTTCTCAATGAGGGAAACACCGATCTGATCCCTGAATTGGGAAGACTCCCTGCAGGAGGAAATGACAACCCTCTCCAGTATTCTTGCCAGGAAAATCCCCATGGACAGAGGCATCTGGAGGGGTACAGTCCATGGGATCGTAAAGAGTTGGAGACAGCTGAGCGATTTAGCACAATATAAGATAGTGGCAATACCTGCTGTGGAGACAGGCTGACTGGATGTGAATGCCTGAAGGCTTTTAGGCAGGGGACCTTGGGCCAATACTAACTTCCTCATGCCTGTTCCTCTGTCTGTAAAATGGAGATACTATTGGTTTATCTACTGCATAAGCTCTAGTGAGGATCCGGTGAGATTATTCAGTAAAGCACTTAGAACAATTTCTGGTTCAAATTTAATCATGTGTGCTGAGCACTAAGGACTAAGCAGTGAATCCTCAAGGAAGTTACAAGAACATTTATAAAACAGTTTATCATGTGTTAGATAAAATTCTGGGTATCTAGAAGGTACTAGGGGAGTAAAAAGGATAGGACTGCTAACCAGGGATCAAGCAGTTTAGAAAGGAAAGTGTCCTGGAGGAGATGACAGTGGACTGAATCTTTAAGAATGACAGGAGGAGATTTCCCTGGGTGTCCAGTGGTTAAGACTTCATGCTTCCACTGCAGGGGGCATACATTCGATCCCCGGTCAGGGAACTAAGATCCCTCATGCCACACAGTGCGGCCAAAAAAGGAAAAAAAGACAAGGAATTTATCTGACAAGTGGTTCTGCAGGACAGAGATTGGATTAGAGTCACTGCATGAAGAAGACATTCAGACTGAGTGGTCAACAAAAAACAACAACAACAACAAAAAAAAAACCAGGACTTCCCTGGTGGTACAGTACATAAGACTCTCCCTGCCAGTGCAGGGGATATGGCTTCCATCCCAGGTCCCGGGAGATTTCACATGCCACGGAGCACTTAGCCCGTGTGTCACAACCTCGGAGGCCCACGTGCCTAGAGCCTGTGCTCCACAACAAGAGCAGTCACTGCACTGAGGAACTCGTGCACTGTAATGAAGATCCAGTGCAACCAAAAAACAAAAAACAGAAGCAGTAGCGCTTGGAAGACTTCAGGGTTTCTGTAGCAAGAACGGAAGCTTGAGACACACAAGCCTAGGGAAGTGGGTGTGAGATCAGGAGGCCTAAGAATGCAAACGTTAACTGGTAGGACAGATGGGTAACGGGGAGCCACATAAGAAAGAAACTGGGGAGGAACATGGCGGAAAACTCCTTTTAGAAAGATCCCCCTGGCAGCAATGGAAAGCAGGCTTCAAGGGACATAGATGGGAGCAAGAAGATTGGTTCCAGTGGCCCAGTTGACAAAGTGTTGAGAGCCTGGAATAGGGCAGTTGAAATAAGGATGAAAAGAATTCAAGAAACACTGATGAAACGGCAAGATCTGGTGACTGATTAGATGCTAAGGCCAGGAGGAGGAAGGAGAGAAAGGGAGGTTTCCTTTTTTCATTTTGACTGCACGGGGGAGGGCGGGGGGCGCCTCTTGTTGTGGAGCATCAGCTCAAGAGCTTGTGGGCTCAGTGTTAGGGCCCACAAGGGGCTCATAGGGTATAATTTAAAAATGACCCATTGTGGCGACCTGACAACAAGGGACGAAGTCACAGTGGCCACATTGCCCTGGTGGCATCCTATTTTTCCCTTAAGGAGATATCCTGTTTTTCCCTGCTGGTGCCAGTTTCTCAAGACTACGTGACAACCCAGCTGTGAGACCCCTCAGACTACATGATCACAAGACCCCAGGTGTGGGCTAAAGATAAACTAAGGCCCCCTCCCTTCAGGGCACAATTTCCCACCAATGGGTATAAGAAGGGTTGGCTGTAAAGGGAGGGCACTGGTTTCTCTCTAAAGCCGGTCATTTTCTCTCTTCTATAATAAATCTTTCTCTGCCTGAATGCCCGGGTCGCTGTCTTTTTCTCCACGCTCTCCTTACACTTGGTAGTTGTGGCGCAAGAATTTTGTTGCCCCGAAGCATGTGGGGTCTTAGTTCCCAGACCAGGGGAACCCATTTCCCCTTCATTGCGAGATGGATACTTAACCACTACACCACCAGGAAAATCCAAAAGGGAGGTTTCTAGCCAGGAAGAATTTGTTAGAAGGTGGTGCCACAAGTGAAGGTGGAGATGACGAAAGAGGAGCCAATGGGGACAGGGCAGGAGGGTGGGAGAAAGAGATGGTGGGTTCACTTTAGGACAGGTTTTTGAGGTGCTGGAACAACTCAGTGGAACCATCCAGAACATGCTTGACAATGGCAAGTCTGGAAAAGAAAAAGAAAGGCCTGGGGATGGGGGGTGGAGTAGTGAGAAGCCTGGACTAGAGATATAAATTTGGGAAGTGTGTCAGCCAGGAGTTGAATTCCAGGAATCAAGAGGGGCCCTGGAGTGTGTGTGCAGAGTGTGAGTGTGCAGAGTTAGAAGACAAGGAGGACACAGCACAGCAGACAATTCAAGTCTGATTACATACACAATGTTTTCAGTCATTGGCAGCTTTAGTGAGAGAGCACGTGTGTGTTGTAGGAGGTGGGGGTCCAGGTTGAAGGTACTGCCTGGATGCCAGACACTGTGCTACATGCTTCACATTTTTAGAGGGTAGAGAAGCAAAGGGCCAATTGCGTCTCATAGTTAAAATTACCCTTGAAAATCCCTTACTACCCCATCTATTAGGTACAGCAGATGTTGTTCAGTCACTAAGTTGCTAAGTTGTGTCAGACTCTTTGCAGCATATGTTAGCTTCATGTAAAACACAATACAGGGCAGTACACATACAATGATGTACAGAATATAATTTTCTTTTCTCTTTCTGCCATGCCCCATGTGGGCTCTTAGTTCTCTGACGAGGGATCAAACCCACACCCCCTGCACTGGAAGCATGGAGTCTTCACCACTGGACCATCAGGAAAGTCCTTTATATTATTATAATTAAAGAGAAAGAACGCACATTAAAAAGAAAGATCCCACATGATGCAATAGAGATCCAGTATGCTTCAATTAAGATGACGCTGCCAAATAAATACTAAAAAAAGAAGAAAAAGAAAAAATTATAAACAGAAAGAAAGATGTGAACCTGAACACTTGTCATCCACCCAACCTGGATATTCTTGCCAGTGCGACAACAAAAATAAAGATATGTCTTGGCGGACGGATATCAAGCCGAATCCAAGGCCAACTCTAGCTCAGTTTGAGAAGCTGCACATGCTCAGCTGTTGGTGATTTCAATGCTTCTTCACCAATTGTTCCCGCTGACTCTTGAACTGCTCAATTTGCTGGTAATAGCTCAAATATCCCATAGTGCTACAAGTAATTTTAACTTTTTTTTTTTTTACTGAAATGTAACATATTGTCACCCTGGTTATTTAACTTATATGCAGAGTACATCATGAGAAACGCTGGGCTGGAAGAAACACAAGCTGGAATCAAGATTGCCGGGAGAAATATCAATAACCTCAGATATGCAGATGACACCACCCTTATGGCAGAAAGTGAAGAGGAACTCAAAAGCCTCTTGATGAAAATGAAAGTGGAGAGTGAAAAAGTTGGCTTAAAGCTCAACATTCAGAAGACGAAGATCATGGCATCTGGTCCCATCACTTCATGGGAGATAGATGGGGAAACAGTGGAAACAGTGTCAGACTTTATTTTTCTGGGCTCCAAAATCACTACAGATGGTGACTGCAGCCATGAAATTAAAAGATGCTTACTCCTTGGAAGAAAAGTTATGACCAACCTAGATAGCATATTCAAAAGCAGAAACATTACTTTGCCAACAAAGGTCCGTCTAGTCAAGGCTATGGTTTTTCCAGTGGTCATGTATGAATGTGAGAGTTGGACTGTGAAGAAAGCTGAGCGCCGAAGAATTGATGCTTTTGAACTGTGGTGTTGGAGAAGACTCTTGAAAGTCCCTTGGACTGCAAGGAGATCCAACCAGTCCATTCTGAAGGAGATCAGCCCTGGGATTTCTTTGGAAGGAATGATGCTAAAGCTGAAACTCCAGTACTTTGGCCACCTCATGCGAAGAGTTGACTCATTGGAAAAGACTCTGATGCTGGGAGGGATTGGGGGCAGGAGGAAAAGGGGACGACAGAGGATGAGATGGCTGGATGGCATCACTGACTCAATGGACGTGAGTCTGAGTGAACTCTGGGATTTGGTGATGGACAGGGAGGCCTGGCGTGCTGCGATTCATGGGGTTGCAAAGAGTCGGACACGACTGAGCGACTGAACTCAACTGAACTGAACTGAACATATACAAAGTACACTAACCTGAAACTGCTCAGGGAATTTTACATATTTATATATAGCAAAAAGATGAAGAAAATGTCCAGCATTCCAGACAGCTCTTTCTTGACCTGACACAATACCCCTAAAGGTACCTCCTCAGTTCAGTTCAGTTCAGTTGCTCAGTCGTGTCCGACTCTTTGCAATCCCATGAATTGCAGCACGCCAGGCCTCCCTATCCATCACCAACTCCCGGAGTTCACTCAAACCCACGTCCATTGAGTCGGTGGTGCCATCCAGCCATCTCATCCTCTGTCGTCCCCTTCTCCTCCTGCCCCCAATCCCTTCCAGCATCAGTCTTTTCCAATGAGTCAACTCTTCGCATGAGGTGGCCAAAGTACTGGAGTTTCAGCTTTAGCATCATTCCTTCCAAAGAACACCCAGGGCTGATCTCCTTTAGAATGGACTGGTTGTTTGAGCTCTATAGATTAGCTTTACTTTGGCCACCTGCTGTGAACAGCTGACTCATCTGAAAAGACCCTGATGCTGGGAAGGATTGAAAGCAAGAGAAGGGGACCACAGAGGATGAGATGGTTGGATGGCATCACCTACTCAATGGACATGAGTTTGAGTAAGCTGTGGGCGTTGGTGATGGACAGGGAGGCCTGGTGTGCTGCAGTCCATGGGGTGGCAAAGAGTCAGACATGACTGAGCGACTGAACTGACGGACTGACTGACTTCATCGATTTCTTGCAAATGAAACAATACAGTATGTATTCTTTGTATTCTTTTGTGTCTGACCTGTTTTTTTCTCAACATTATGTCTTTGAGAGTCATCCATGTTGTTGCATGAAATGATAGTTGTTTGAGTTTTCCATTGTATGAGTGGGCTTCCCTGATGGTTCAGCAAGTAAAGAGTCCACCTGAAATGCAGGAGACACAGGAGACTTGGGTCGGGAAGATCCCCTGGAGGAGGAAATGGCAACCCACTCCAGTAATCTTGCCTGGAATATTCCATGGACAGAGGAGCCTGGCAGCCTATAGTCCAGGGGGTCACAAAGAGTCAGACACAACTGAGCACACAGCATGTGCACGTTGTATGGATATACCACAACTGTTTCCATTTTTAGCTACTATGGAGAAAGCTACTGTGTACAGTTATCAGGAGTCATTTGATGGACCTAGGCAGCTCATTTTTGTCGGGGGCATACTTATGCGCAGAATTGTTGGGTTACAAGGAATTACAATGTATAGATTTAACCACATGTACTTTTCAGGTTTCTCTACACAGAGGGATTTTGTTCAGAAATGAAATTGTTCAGTTATTTTACAGCATGGAACACTGTAACAAGTTTATGAAAATTTGAGCTGTTCGGTTCTTCCTCTTTATCAGTTCCTCAGTTTTTTATTACTGTTTTTCTGTTCTTCATGTTTTTCAGTTTCTTCCACAGAGCCACCATGATCCACTTGATATGGCTGCTCAGTGAGTTTCACTTCTTTGTCAACAGAAAACCCTTAAAGTTCTAAACACATTCTTCCCAACATGCAAGAACTGTTTGAGGCTTGTTTCCATGCCTACTTAATATAAAGGATGCAACTGGAAATATTGGAGCATCTTCAAATCGTTCAACTCATGACCACATTAAGCCCAGGATCAGCTCTCCCTGGCTCTCAAGGAGGAATCTCAGCCTCATGCATGTGACTTCGAAACAGAACTTCATGCTTACAGCAGAGCGAAGGACAGGGGTGATGTTGGGGGGAGGAAGACTTCAATGCCTTTATGAGCACATTCATAAAGTGTGTGGGACTGCAGAGTGGTACTGCCACCTGTGAGTAGCAATGACAAAGCCAAGGCCTTTCTCTCTGATGTCCAACTTTGCTTCTAGGATGTAAGCTGTAAAAGCAAATCAGGAAAAATACTACAACTACCCAGGACTTTGCATTTGAAATGTTGGTGTACAGAAGAAAAAAAAAAAAATTTTTTTTTAAGGACACTGGGATTTGTATCTTTGTAGAACTCTCTGGCTTTATTAAACACTCTGCTGCACTGCCTCCAGGAAAGGAGGTGGAAGAGGTGGTCACGAGCTCATTTTGTTGTTGTTCAGTTGTGTCTGACTCTTTGAGACCCCGTGGATCATAGCCTTCTTTATCCATGGGATTCCCCAGGCAAGAATACTGGAGCAGGTTGCCATTTCCTCCTCCGGGGAATCTTCCTGACCCAGGGATTGAACCCAGCTCTCCTGTGTTGCAGGTGAGTTCTTTACCTCTGAGGCACCAGGAAGCCGCCACAAAGTCTTTCCTTACTTTTATACCAGGGTCTTGGGCTTCTAGTTTGGAAACATAAAAGCAGCCAGGCAAGTCCCCCTCAGAAGATACCAACCTCGCTATATTCTGGAGGACAGCGCTTTGGCCAATACTTCTTAGTAGATCTGGGTAGGTTCCACCACAGATACAGCCTCATAAACGGTTGGAACATATCTGGTTTCTAAACCTATTATGCCATCCTTGGCTAGTTGTGAAATCCTTCCATCCCAACGCCCTCTTGTCTGGCCGAAGTGTGAACTGTGACAAGACTGTTTTTCTTTTTCCTTTTCTGCCATGTATGGCCATTGTGAGGCACCTATTTCTGCTTCATTTCTTCTAGGAATAAGTTTAGTGTTTTCTCATTCCTCATTAAAGATTTATCACATGTACTTTGCTGTCCCTGTAACAGTTACAGGAGAACCTGATGACCCGGCTTCACACATCTATTAAATCTCAATTGCATGTGTGATTTCTTAAGGTCATACTCCTGTGCCACGTTGGAGATAGCCCTTGGTAAGTAAGCCTGTTTTCCTCCCAGCGCAGGAAGGGACTTCTGCTTCTTTGGGTGGGTGCCAGATGAAACTGTTAAGACTGCCTTCAGAAGGTGGGTCGTGTTATACAGAAAAGGGGCAGCTTAAAACACTAGTTTGAAAAGCAAAACACTAGAACCACAGTCAGGCTCAGGCCTAGAGCCAAGGGCAGAGTCCAGTCCCACCGTTGGTGGGGAGCAGTACCTGGAGACCTGCCACCCTATTTAATCTGAGAATTGGTGTGTTTGTGTGCACACTCCCGTGCTCAGTCGCGTTCAAGTCTTTGCGACCCCTTGAACTGTTGCCCACCAGGCTCCTCTGTCCATGGAATTCTCCACGCAAGAGTACTGCGTGCGGTGAGTTGCCGCAGGAAGCTTCCAGGGGAAGCTTCCCCAAGGATGGAACCTGTCTCCTACATTGGCAGAAGGATTCTTTAACGCTGCGCCCCCAGAGAAGCCCTAATTGTTGAGCTCACTTTAAGTGTGCCTGATGCAACCCCATCACCTCTCATTTAATCCACACAACTAAGATGGCCCAGTGTTTACAGGTTCATACACTGGGGCTCGGAAAGGCTAACCAACTTGTCTGTGACTAGAGCTGGTAAATGGCAGCGTCGGGATTCAAAAAATGAAAAGCCACTGCGCCAAACGCAAGGGTGGTGGCCAAATGGCGATTGCTGGTAACGCTCCCAGCTCTCCGAGCCAGACGCGCCACCCACGCCGCCGCCAGGGCACGGGTTATGTAACACGCGGGGGCGCGGACTCCCGGGGGCGACGGTCACGTGCGCGGCTATCTGCGCAGGCGCGGGGGCCGGGCGGCTGCAAGGGCTCGCGCGCCCCCTAGCGGCTGCAGCGGTGACGCGGTCTCCGCTCCGCCCGCCCCCGGTTTGCTGCTTTGCAGCTCCCGCCCCCACCCACATCCCTCAGGCGTTTGACTCTGGAACGTTAAGCGCCGGAACAAAGGCCCCAGGGCGGAACCGAGGGCCTTTAAGCCGCGGCTGTTCCTTTGGGCTTCAGAGAGGAGTAGAAGGAGCCGGTGCTTCCTCAGATCCGCTTGTCGAGGCTAACACCCGGAGTTTCCGTACCTATAAAGGGCTCCTTTCCTCTGTCCCTCAAAAAACTGTCCTTACCTCGCCATCTCTCTCTTCTTCCTGTGGTTAGTGTCGCTCTGTCTAGGGATCCTCACCACAAGAGAGTCTGTGACCTCCACCTGGGAGGTGCGAGGCCACAAGTCGCAGCCAGCCAGGTTATGCTAAAAACTGCAGCCTAAAGGAGCTCGCCTGTTATAAAAACCACTCTCTCAAACTCTGCCAGCATACGTCAGCCTGTCATTAAAAGTCTTGCTTGCCAAGGCAATGCCCGTTTGTTTATCATTGGTAATTTTTAAAAGACTGGCTCAAGTTTGTCTAGGTTTTCTTCACCTTTATGTCCTTTAAGGCCTCCACTTTACAGTGACGCGTAAATGGGGATACCCGCTGGCTGGTCCTTCCCTTATGCCTCGTCAGGGATTCTCAAAGTGGAGGGAGGAACAGAGGGGATTTTATCTGTAAGGTAAATCCAAACTGAGGGCAAGGTGTCCTTAATTACTTTTGAAAAGCACATTTACTATTAGTTCTGGGGACATCCCTGGCGGTCCAGTGGCTGGGGCTGTGTGGTCCCAATGCGGGGTACACAGGTTCAATTTCCTGGTCAGGGAATTAGGATCCTGCGTGCTGTGCACAAACCTGGCTTAAGACAGCAAATAAAGAAAGCTTTACAAGTTTCTTTACAAAACTTATTTAGGAAAATAAAATGGTGGACTTCTCTGGTGGTCCAGTGGTTAGGACTCTGAGATTCCACTGCAGGGAGCCAGGGTTTGACTCCTAGTCCAGGAACCAAGAACCCTCACGCCGTGCCGTGTGGTCACACATAAAAATTGTGCAAGCATAATTTAAAGAGAATTTTTAAAAAGTACTGAAAACTCATCACAGTCTAATTACTGTACTGCCTTTTGTAGTTTGCTAGGACTGCCATAACAAAAGGCTTAAGTAGTTCAAGTGACAGAAATTTATTTTCTCACAGTTCTGGGGGCAATGCAAGAGCAAGGTGTCAACAGATTTGGTTTCCTGGGAGGCCTCTGTCCTTAGCTTGTAGCTGGCTGCGTGTTTCTATGTCCTCACACTGTCCTTTTCTCTGTGTGCCTGCCTCCCGTGTTCAGATATCCTCTTCTTAGGTTGATACCAGTCAGATTGGATTTGGGTCCACCCCAGTGGTCTCATTTTAACTTAATCATCTCTTTTAAGGCCCGATCCCCAATAGAGTCACATGCTGAAATACTGGGGGCAGGGTTTCAACCTATGAATTTGGTGACACACAGTTCAGCCCTTAACTGTTTTACTGTTATTTATGCTCTGAAATTATTTATCTCGATTATATCTGTATGGAGGAAACACCACATTGTGAGTTGCTAGCTTAAAACCAGTATTTATAGGAGAAAAATCAGTACATGCTAAAAAGTAGGGCATTTTGTTCTCCCTGGAGAGCCTGTTGTTAAAGATTTAACTGAACTTCACAGCTGTAGATGTTATTTTGTTTTTAGAATATAATTTGAATGTGAAAAATGGGAAACACACATACAAAAGATAGACCTTTTAGTTATTAGAACTAGTAAGATAGGATCAATTATATATAGAGAAAAATCAATAGTTATGGTGATGTGGCACTAGAGTAGAAATAGCTATATATTGAATATATTATATATGGATCAATGGAAAATACTCATCCAGGATTTTAATGGCATTTCAAATCAGTAGGTAAGGGTGGGATTAATTATTTCTTTAAGGTGACATGCTGTATAAACAAAGTGGAAAGGAAAACATTTTCAGTATTTATAAAGAACAAAAAGTTAATGTATCTGCGTGTTGGTTTTAATAGATGCCCACCAATTCTTTGATATTCTTCACTTCCTGGAGTGGAGCCTATTTCCTCTCTACTTGAGTGTGGCCTAGACTTAGTGACTAGATGCTGAAAAGAGAATAAAGTGGAAGCGATGTATGTGTTTTGGTATAGGGGCTTCCATCTTAGTCTCTTTCTCTCTTGGGAGAAGCCAGTTGCCTAACTGTGAGGACATTCAGGCAGTCCTATGGAGAAGTCCATGTGGTAAGGAACAGTCCTTTCAACAGCCATGTCACTGAACCATCTCCAGCCTCAGTCCATCCACTGGATAACTGTAGCCTCAGCTAAGATAGTTTTAGATTCCGGATTCACAGAAACTGATAAAATAAATTCCCTGGTATGAAAAATAAATGACCCAATCAAAAAATGGGGCCAAAGAACTAAACAGACATTTCTCCAAAGAAGACATACAGATGGCTAATAAACACATGAAAAGATGCTCAACATCACTCATTATCAGAGAAATGCAAATCAAAACCACAATGAGGTACCATCTCACGGGAGTCAGAATGGCTGCTATCCAAAATTCTACAAACAATACATGCTGGAGAGAGTATGGAGAAAAGGGAACCCTCTTACGCTGTTGGTGGGAATGCAAACTAGTACAGCCATTATGGAGAACAGTGTGGAGATTCCTTAAAAAACTGGAAATAGAACTGCCATATGACCCAGCAATCCCACTGCTGGGCATACACACTGAGGAAACCAGAATTGAAAGAGACACGTGTACCCCAGTGTTCATCACAGCACTGTTTATAATAGCCAGGACATGGAAGCAACCTAGATGTCTGTCAGCAGATGAATGGATAAGAAAGCTGTGGTACATATACTCAATGGAGTATTAGCCATTAAAAATGCATTTGAATCAGTTCTAATGAGGTGGATGAAACTGGAGCCTATTATACAGAGTGAAGTAAGTCAGAAAGAAAAACACCAATACAGTATACTAACACATATATATGGAATTTAGAAAGATGGTAATGATGACCCTATATGCGAGACAGCAAAAGAGACACAGTTGCAAAGAACAGTCTTTTGGACTCTGTGGAAGAAGGCGAGGGTGGTATGATTTGAGAGAATAGCATCGAAACATGTATATTATCATATGTGAAACAGATCGCCAGTCCAGGTTTGATGCATGAGACAGGGTGCTCGGGGCTGGTGCACTGCGATGACCCTGAGGGACGGGATAGGGAGAGAGGTGGGAGGGCGGTTCAGGATAGGGATCACATGTACACCTGTGGTGGATTCATGTCAATGTATGGCAAAACCAATACAATATTGTAAAGTAGCCAAGGTAAGGAGCAGTGGCTGCGCTTTCCTGGAGCAGCCGTGAAGAGATACCCCACGTCCAAGGTAAGAGAAACCCAAATAAGATGGTAGGTGTTGCGAGAGGGCATCAGAGGGCAGACAGACTGAAACCACAATTACAGACAACTGGCCAATCTGCTCACATGGATGACAGTTTATCTAACTCAGTGAAACCAAGCCATGCCATGTGGGGCCATCCAAGATGGATGGGTCATGGTGGAGAGGTCTGACAGAATGTGGTCCACTGCAGAAGGGAATGGCAAACCACTTCAGTATTCTTGCCATAAGAACCCCATGAACAGGATGAAAAGGCAAAAAGATAGGACACTGAAAGATGAACTTCCCAGGTCAGTAGGTGCCCAATATGCTACTGGAAATCAGTGGAGAAATAACTCCAGAAAGAATGAATGGATGGAGCCAAAGCAAAAACAACACCCAGTTGTGGATGGAACTGGTGATAGAAGCAAGGTCTAATGCTGTAAAGAGCAATATTGCATAGGAACCTGGAATGTTAGGTCCATGCTGCTGCTGCTGCTGCTGCGTCGCTTCAGTTGTGTCTGACTCTGTGCGACCCCAGAGACGGCAGCCCACCAGGCTGCCCCGTCCCTGGGATTCTCCAGGCAAGAACACTGGAGTGGGTTGCCTTTGCCTTCTCCAAGGCATGAAAGTCAAAAGTGAAAGGGAAGTCGCTCAGTCGTGTCCGACTCTTAGTGACCCCGTGGACTGCAGCCTACCAGGCTCCTCCATCCATGGGATTTTCCAGGCAAGAGTACTGGAGTCGGGGTGCCATTGCCTTCTCCTGTTAGGTCCATAAATCAGGGCAAATTGGAAGTGGTCAAACAGGAGATGGCAAGAGTGAACGTTGACATTCTAGGAATCAGCGAACTAAGCTGGACTGGAATGGGTGAATTTAACTCAGATGACCATTATATCTACTACTTTGGGCAGGAATCCCTTAGAAGAAATGAGTAGCCATCATAGTCAACAAGAGTCCAAAATGCAGTACTTGGATGCAAGCTCAAAAACGACAGAATGATCTCTGTTCGTTTCCAAGGCAAACCATTCAATATTACGGTAATCCAAGTCTATGCCCCAACCAGTAACTCTGAAGGAGCTGAAGTTGAACGGTTCTATGAAGACCTACAAGACCTTTTAGGACTAACACCCCAAAAAGATGTCCTTTTCATTATAGGGGACTGGAATGCAAAAGTAGGAAGTCAAGAAATACCTGGAGTAACAGGCAAATTTGGCCTTAGAGTACCGAATGAAGCAGGGCGAAGGGTAATAAAGTTTTGCCAAAAGAATGCACTGGTCATAGCAAACACCCTCTTCCAACAACATGAGAGAAGACTCTACACATGGACATCACCACATGGTGAACACTGAAATCAGATTGATTATATTCTTTGCAGCCAAAGATGGAGAAGCTCTATAAGTCAGCAAAAACAAGACTGGGAGCTGACTGTGGCTCAGATCATGAACTCCTTATTGCCAAATTCAGACTGAAATTGAAGAAAGTGGGGAAAACCACTAGACCATTCAGGTATGACCTAAATAAAATCCCTTATGATTATACAATGGAAGTGAGAAATAGATTTAAGGGACTAGATCTGATAGATAGAGTGCCTGATGAACTATGGATGGAGGTTCGTGACACTGTACAGGAGACAGGGATCAAGACCATCCCCATGGAAAAGAAATGCAAAAAAGCAAAATGGCTATCTGAGGAGGCCTTACAAATAACTGTGAAAAGCAGAGAAGCAAAAAGCAAAGGAGAAAAGGAAAGATATACCCATTTGAATGCAGAGTTCCAAAGAATAGCAAGGAGAGTTAAGAAAGCCTTCCTCAGTGATCAATGAAATGAAATAGAGGAAAACAACAGAATGGGAAAGACTAGAGATCTTTTCAAGAAAATTAGAGATACCAAGGGAATATTTCATGTGAAGATGGGCTCAATAAAGGACAGAAATTGTATGGACCTAACAGAAGCAGAAGGTATTAGAAGAGGTGGCAAGAATACACAGAAGAACTATATAAAAAAGGTCTTCACGACCCAGATATTCACAATGGTGTGATCACTCACCTAGAGCCAGACATCCTGGAATGTGAAGTCAAGTGGGCCTTAGGAAGCATCACTATGAACAAAGCTAGTGGAGGTGATGGAATTCCAGTTGAGCTATTTCAAATCCTAAAAGATGATGCTGTGAAAGTGCTGCACTCAATGTGTCAGCAAATTTGGAAAACTCAGCAGTGGCCACAGGACTGGAAAAGGTCAGTTTTCATTCCAATCCCAAAGAAAGGCAATGCCAAAGAATTCTCAAATTACCACACAATTGCACTCATCTCACACGCTAGTAAAGGAATGCTCAAAATTCTCCAAGCCAGGCTTCAGCAATATGTGAACTGTGAACTTCCAGATGTTCAAGCTGGTTTTAGAAAAGGCAGAGGAACCAGAGATCAAATTGCCAACACCCGCTGGATCATCGAAAAACCACGAGAGTTCCAGAAAAACATCTATTTCTGCTTTATTGACTATGCCAAAGCCTTTGACTCTGTGGATCACAAGAAACTGTGGAAAATTCTGAAAGAGATGGGAATACCAGACCACCTGACATGCCTTTTGAGAAACCTGTATGCAGGTCAGGAAGCAACAGTTAGAACTGGACATGGAAAAAAAAAAAAGAACTGGACAGGGAACAACAGCCTGGTTCCAAATCAGGAAAGGAGTACATCAAGGCTGTATATTGTCACCCTGCTTATTTAACTTATATGCAGAGTACATCATGAGAAACTCTGGGCTGGAAGAAGCACAAGCTGGAATCAAGATTGCCAGGAGAAATATCAATAACCTCAGATATGTAGATAACACCACCCTTATGGCAGAAAGTGAAGAAGAACTAAAGAGCTTCTTGATGAAAATGAAAGAGGAGAGTGGAAAAGTTGGCTTAAAGCTCAGCAGTCAGAAAACTAAGATCATGGCATCCAGTCCCATCACTTCATGGCAAATAGATGGGGAAACAGTATAAACAGTGGCTGACTTTATTTTTCTGGGCTCCAAAATCACTGCAGATGGTGATTGCAGCCATGAAATTAAAAGACGCTTACTCCTTGGAAGGAAAGGTATGACCAACCTAGACAGCATATTAAAAAGCAGAGACATTACTTTGTCCACAAAGGTCCATCTAGTCAAGGCTATGATTTTTCCAATAGTCAAGTATGGATGTGAGAGATGGACTGTAAAGAAAGCTGAGTGCTGAAGAATTGATACTTTTGAACTGTGGCGTTGGAGAAGACTCTTGAGAGTCCCTTGGACTCCAAGGAGATACAACCAGTCCATCCTAAAGGAGATTATTCCTGAGTGTTCATTGGAAGGACTGATGTTGAAGCTGAAACTCCAATACTTTGGCCATCTGATTTGAAGAACTGACTCATTTGAAAAGATCCTGATGCTGGGAAAGATTGAGGGCAGGAGGAGAAGGGGATGACAGAGGATGAGATGGTTGGATAGCATCACCAACTCAATGGATGTGAGTTTGGGTGGACTCCGGGAGTTGGTGATGGACAGGGAGGGCTGGTGTGCTGTGGTTCACGGGGTTGCAAAGAATTGGACATGACTGAGCGACTGAACTGAACTGATTGTGAAGTAATCAGCCTCCAATTAAAATAAATAAATTGATTTTAAAGAATAAAATAAAATAAATTCCCTGGTAGCTCAGATGGTAAAGAATCCACCTGCAATGTAGGAGACCTGGCTTTGATCCCTGGGTTGGGACAATTCCCTGGAGAAGAAAATGGGAACCCACTCCAGTATTCTTGCCTGGAGAATCCCAGACAGAGGAGCCTTTGCGGGCTACAGTTCATTGGGTTGCAGAGTCAGACACAACTGAGTGTCTCACCACAAGCTACTAAAGTCCTGCAAGCCATGTGGTCAGCCAAAGGAAAAAAAAAAAAGAATTGCACCATAGATCCTCCAAATCCAGTGGCTTACCATTTTTTCTCTCATATAAAAAATAAGTCTGGGGACTTCCATGGTGATCTTGTTACTAAAACTCTGTGCTCCCAATGCAGGGGGCCCAAATTCAATTCCTGGCCAGGAAACCAGATTCCACATGCTGCAACTAAGAGTTTGCGTGCCACAAGTAAAGATCTTGCATCCCACAACGAAGATGGACGATCCTGCCTACCACCACGAAGACCTGGCTCATCCAAATAAATAAATAAAAATAAATATTAAAAAAATAAGTCTGGAGATACACAGTTCAGAGCTGGTATGATAGCTTCATAATATTTCAGTATTCTAGTCTGCTTTCCACTTTTGTGGAAGAGGCTTAACATCTTTAGTCATCAGGGAAATGCAAATCAAAACCACAATGAAATACCACTTCACATCCACTAGGATAGCTACAATCAAAAACTATAACAAATGTTGGCAGGATATGGAGAAATTAGAACCCTTAAAAACTGCTGGTGGAAGTGTAATGTAGGGCAACTACTTTGGAAAAAGCTTGGCAAGTTCCTCAAAAGGTTAAATATAGAGTTAACATACGATCCACTTACAATTCCACTTATAGGGAAAAAGCTGCCAACAAACTAAGCTAAAATATCTGAGGTCCAGTTCTATTTGTAATAGATTTTTCAAATGAAAATAGTTTCTTCCTGGGGATTTTCATGTAATATTTTATTTCAGGCTCCTAGCAAAATGCCTGATACATAGTAAGCGTTCAATATAGATAGTTGAATAAATGAATGAATATATTGAAACTATAAATATTTTTAAAATTTTTTAAATTATTTATTATTGGCCTCACTAGGTCCTTCTTGTTGCACTCAGGCTTTCTTTAGTTGTGGCAAGTGGGGCTGTTCTCTTGTCATGGCTCTCCAGTTCTAGAGGACGGGCTCAGTAGTTGTGGTGCATGGGCTTAGTTGCCCAGGAGCATGAGGAATCTTCCTGGACCAGGGATTGAACCCATGTCCCTTGCACTGGCAGGCAGATTCTTAACCAAAGGACCACCAGGGAAGTCCAAAACTGTAAATATTTAATGAATGAATGAATGAATATTTAATGTGGCAAAGAATCATGTCCTCCTTTGGAATCCATTAATTTCAGCATCAGTTCAGTTCAGTCGCTCAGTCGTGTCCAACTCTTTGAGACCCTATGGACTGCAGCACACCAGGCCTCCCTGTCCATCACCAACTCCCGGAATTTACTCAAACTCACGTCCATTGTGTCGGTGATGCCATACAACCATCTCATCCTCTGTCGTCCCCTTCTCTTCCCACCTTCAATCTTTCCCAGCATCAGGATCTTTTCAAATGAGTCAGTTCTTTGAATCAGGTGGCCACAGTATTGGAGTTTCAGCTTCAGCATTAGTCCTTCCAAAGAATATTCAGGACTGATTTCCTTTAGGATAGACTGGTTGCATTTCCTTACAGTCCAAGGGACTCTCAAGAGTCTTCTCCAACACCACAGTTCAAAAGCATCAATTCTTTGACCCTCAGCTTTCTTTATAGTCCAATTCTCACATCCATGCTGCTAAGTCACTTCAGTAGTGTTCGACTCTGTGTGACCCCATAGGCGGCGGCCCACCAGGCTCCCATCCCTGGGATTCTCCAGGCAAGAACATTGGAGTGGGTTGCCATTTCCTCCTCCAATGCATGAAAGTGAAAAGTGAAAGTGAAGTCGCTCAGTCGTGTCCAACTCTTCGAGACCCCATGGACTGCAGCGCACCAGGCTCCTCCATCCATGGGGTTTTGCAGGCAAGAGTACTGGAGTGGGTTGCCATTGCCATAGAGTTCAATATTTTGATACTCAGTATTATTTTTGTATTGATATTATTTCAGTATATAACTAACAAAAATGAAAATATACAGCTACACAAAAATTTCTACATGAATGTTCATAGTAGCATTATTCATAATAGCCAAAAAATTGAAAGAACATGTCTATCAACTGATGAATGAAGAAATACAATAAAATCTCGTATAAACCAGATATACAATAGAATATTGTTCAGCAATTAAGAGGGCTGAAGTACTGATATGAGCTATAATACAGATGAACCTTGAAAACATGAATGAAAGAAGCCAAACACAAAGAACTGCATGTTGTAAAACTTCATTTATATAAACTATTTCAGAACAGTTCTTTTTTTTTAATATTGCTATGATGTTTTATTAGTGGCAGTAAATTGTAACTTATTTCAGCAAGATTTATCATTAATGACAACCATATTACCTAAATATTCTGGATTGAAACAATATTTAAATAATTAAGTTATGTGCTTCATATCTGCACACATTAAAAAACATTTTATATGATTAAACACAAAAAGACTAAAACAATTTTTCCAATCAATTTTAAGTAAAGCAGACACCACAGAGCTGAAGAATTACACATTTTGACATAGGTAAGGCTATTTTTTTATGACCAAGTATTGTTTATAAGTTAGGTGTGCGTGCTTAGTCACTAAGTTGTATCTGACTCTTTGCGACCCCATGGATGGTAGTGGGTTGCCCTTTCCTTCTCCATAAGAACAGTTCTGTTAGTAAGAAAGAAGCGAAGAAAGCATATCAGGTAAGCAACTGGCAGTTTCCACCACAATTATTATTCAAATCATAAAGAGCTCCTACAAAGCAATTTTAAAAATTAGTGAATGACTCAGGAGCATGAGAAAGGACATGAAAAGGAATTTTGTAAAATAAATACAAACAAATACATAGACATATATTAATAAAAAAAAAGTCACTGACAATCAAAAATACAAATTAAAATAATAATTTTGTGGCTGTTTGATAATGGCTATTATCAAAAAGGGTCTTCCCTGGTGACTCAGCGGTAAGGAATCTACCTGCCAATGCAGGAGACATGGGTTTCATCTCTGGGTCCGGAAGATCACCTGAAGAAGGAAATGGCAACCCACTCCAGTATCCTTCCCTGGGAAATGCCATGGACAGAGTAAACTGGAGGGCTACAGTCCATGGGATCGTAAAGAGTCTGACATGATTGAGCAACTAAACAGCAGCACTCCTTGGGGGTGGACATGTTTATCCTTATTTCATAAATGTGAAAATGAAATCTCAGTAGAATGATATAATGTGCTGAGGCACCCAGCTATTGAGTGGTAGAGTAAGTTTGGAACCTGGTGACTTTGACTTTAAAACCTTGCTAGTACCATGATCATGACATATTGTGGAAAGCTCTTAGACAGGTGGGAATACCAGACCATCTTACCTGTCTCCTGAGAAACCTGTATGTGGCTCAAGAAGCAACAGTTAGAACCCTATATGGAGCAACTGATTGGTTCACGATTGAGAAAGGAGTACGACAGGGCTGTCTGCTGTCACCCTGTTTGTTTAACCTATATGCTGAGCACATCGTGAGAAATGCCAGGCTGGATGAGTTACAAGCTGGAATCAAGATAGGTGGGAGAAACATCAACAACCTCAGATATGCGGATGATACAACTCTGATGCTAGAAAGCGAAGAGAAACTAAAGAGCCTCTTGATGAGGGTGAAGGAGGAGAGTGAAAGAGCTGGCTTAAGACTAAATATTAAAAAAAACTAAGATCATGGCATCTGGCCCCATTACTTCTCGGCAAATAGAAGGGGAAAAGGTGGAAGTAGTGACAGATTTCCTCTTCTTGGGCTCAAAAATCACTGCGGTTGGTGACTGCAGCCATGAAATCAGATGATTGCTTCTTGGCAGGAAAGCAATGACAAACCTAGACAGTATGTTGAAAAGCAGACACATTACTCTGCCAACAAAGGTCCAAGTAGTCAAGGCTATGGTCTTCCCAGTGGTCACGTACAGTTTTAAGAGCTGGACCATAAAGAAGGAAGAATGCCAAAGAATTGATGCCTTCAAACTGTGGTGCTGGAGAAGACTCTTGAAAGTCCCTTGGACAGCAGGGAGATCAACCAGTCAATCTTAAGGGAGATCAACCCTTAATACTCACTGGGAGGACTGATGCTGAAGCTGAAGCTCCAGTATTTTGGTCATAGGATGTGCACAGATGACTCATTGGAAAAGTCCCTGATGCTGGGAACAATGGAGGGCAGGAGAAGAGGGAATCAGAGGATGAAATGACTGGATGGCATCACTGATGCCATGAACATTAACATGGGCAAACTCTGGGAGATGGTGAGGGACAGGGAGGCCTGGCGTGCTGCAGTACACGGGGTCGCAAAGAGTTGTACAACAACAACAAGGAGTACCATGATACTAAGTGAACAGGCCAGGGCAGGAGGTGATATTTCCTGATTTTCAACTCACCACAATCTCCATCAGACGCTTTTCCTGTTCTATAGTCTGTAAGTTAACAATCACATGGCATCTTACCTTGTGACCTTGCCGTATCCACATCAGATTCTACAGGATTGATAACATCCCCCCTCCCCCTAGGTAGGAATTGTGTCATAAATATTAATCTCCCTTAGCCTTAGTTTCCTCTTCTCCCAAGTAGCTATCTCACAGGACTGGGGTGGAGATTCAGTAGCACTTGCAAAGGCATCTCTCGTGATGTATGGCACAAGTGCTCCAGAAATATTTGTTGCATCTCAACCTCTCTTTGCAATCTCCTTCAAGTCACACAGGCTTGAGTGCCTGGGTGTGGCTGTATTGGTTCTTGTCGATGATGATGATGATGTTAATGATCTTAGTTTCCGAACCAGGTATCAAACCTGTGCCCCTTGCCGTTGAAGTGCAGAGTCTTAACCACTGAACCATCAGGGAAATCTCACGATTATTATTTATATGACTGTGTTGGATGAGGATTATTATCCTAGGCTCCTGTTGGATTTTCTCCCTTCATATCACACAAAAGGTTTGCATCAAATGATGAGGATAGAATGGCCCCACGCTGGATTCAGCAATCCATAGAGCGCTTCAGCATAAGTCATACTCTTACTCCATCTCTATCAGTTGGTACCCGTAAGCCTATTTTACAGATGGGAAAGTGGAGTCTTAGGTAAATTGCTGGTAAATTGCTAGTAAATTGCAGATTTGTCAAGACTCCAACACAGAGCTTAAAATAACATTGGGCCTGGGAACCTTCCATTCCATGAAGCCATCTGCTAAAAGTCTACTTGAAAATAATCAATAGGTGGGACCTATGAGAAGGTGGGGGAACCAGACCTTGGTATTTCTCAGTCAGTTCAGTTCAGTCGCTCAGTCGTGTCTGACTCTTCGAGACCCCATGAATTGCAGCACGCCAGGCCTCCCTGTCCATCACCAACTCCCGGAGTTCACTCAGACTCATGTTCATCGAGTGAGTGATGCCATCCAGCCATCTCATCCTCTGTCGTCCCCTTCTCCTCCTGCCCCCAATCCCTCCCAGCATCAGAGTCCTTTCCAACAAGTCAACTCTTGGCATGAGGTGGCCAAAGTACTGGAGTTTCAGCTTCAGCATCATTCCCTCTAAAGAAATCCCAGGGCTGATCTCCTTCAGAATGGACTGGTTGGATCTCCTTGCAGTCCAAGGGACTCTCAAGAGTCTTCTCCAACACCACAGTTCAAAAGCATCAATTCTTCGGTGCTCAGCTTTCTTCACAGTCCAACTCTCACATCCATACATGACCACAGGAAAAACCATAGCCTTGACTAGACGGACCTTTGTTGGCAAAGTAATGTCTCTGCTTTTGAATATGCTATTTAGGTTGGTCATAACTTTCCTTCCAAGGAGTAAGCGTCTTTTAATTTCATGGCTGCAGTCACCATCTGTAGTGATTTTGGAGCCCAGAAAAATAAAGTCTGACACTGTTTCCACTGTTTCCCCATCTATTTTCCATGAAGTGATGGGACTGGATGCCATGATCTTCGTTTTCTGAATGTTGAGCTTTAAGCCAACTTTTTCACTCTCCACTTTCACTTTCATCAAGAGGCTTTTTAGTTCCTCTTCACTTTCTGCCATAAGGGTGGTGTCATCTGCATATCTGAGGTTATTGACATTTCTCCTGGCAATCTTGATTCCAGCTTGTGTTTCTTCCAGCCCAGCGTTTCTCATGATGTACTCTGCATATAAGTTAAATAAGCAGGGTGATAATATACAGCCTTGATGTACTCCAATCTATTGTTCCACGTCCAGTTCTTTTTTTTTTTTTTCCACGTCCAGTTCTAACTGTTGCTTCCTGACCTGCATACAGATTTCTCAAGAGGCAGGTCAGGTGGTCTGGTATTCCCACCTCTTTCAGAATTTTCCACAGTTTATTGTGATCCACACAGTCAAAGGCTTTGGCATAGTCAAGAAAGCAGAAATAGATGTTTTTCTGGAACTCTCTTGCTTTTTCCATGATCCAGTGGATGTTGGCAATTTGATCTCTGGTTCCTCTGCCTTTTCTAAAACCAGCTGGAACATCAGGAAGTTCACGGTTCACGTATTGCTGAAGCCTTGCTTGGAGAATTTTGAGCATTACTTTACTAGCATGTGAGACGAGTGCAATTGTGCGGTAGTTTGAGCATTCTTTGGCATTGGGTATTTCTAGCTCTTGGTATTTGTCCACCTTTTGCTTCAGGGAATGAGTTGCTTTTGAATTCACAATACTCCTGCATAGAGGTAGTCTCGTTCCTTAAGGTCTCAGGTGACTTACTGGCTAGCCCCGCCCTCTGCCCCTCCCCTCAGTGTACTAAGTCACGCCCACTGGCTTTTTAGCCCTGGGCCAATTACCGCGCCCCATCCGGGTTCCTAGGACTGGGAACCGGGGCTCGTCACCAGGCAACCACTGGCCCACAGGCTTCTCGGCGGATTTTCAGTTCGCAGGTCCTCTCAACGGCTGCCAGCTGCGGGAGCCTAGTGCCCGGTCCCCCGTTGCCATAACAGCAGTATACAACGCCTCCTTCTCCCTTGTCCTCTACCAGACAGCTCTTCTCTCTCGGAGCCAGACCTCTCCACGACAGCTTCTGGTTGAGCAGAACCAGGGTCTGTGTCCCTTCTGCCAAAGAGGACTGAGTGGGAGGGTTGGAGCCTGCGTGACCGGCTGGTGTCCAGGAAGGGACAGGGAAACGTGGGATGGAAGAGTTAGAAGAAAGGACTGGAGCAGGGGTCAGGGATGGAAAGGGAGGGAAGATGAGATGTCGGTAGGGGATTCTGGAGAAGAAGGTGGCTTCAGGCAGAAGTGGGAAGAACTGGCGAAAGGGGAGCCCAGGAAGCTGGACAACTAGCTGCTGGAGGAATTGGAGCCACTGAGAGGGGCAGAAAAGGTCGTGGGGGTCTGGGAAAGCATCCAAGGGGAAGGGATCCTTGGTGGGAAGTATAAAGTGGAGATTGGGAGTCAAAATGCGATGTTCACAGGGATGAGGAAAGAAGCATGGCTGGCAAGAGATCTGGGGGGTGATAGGGTGATGGAAGGGGTACCCATTAATGGAGGTGAAGGAGGGAGCATTGGCTAACACCGTGATCATCTCTCTCAGGGCAAGGACCCAGCCTGATCTGACTCCAGAGCCTTCAGCAGGGAAGACAAATGTCAGATGAAGATGACCTGGAAGACTTTGAAACAGACCAGGATGATCTGGAAAGGGAAGATGATGAGAAGGAGACAGAGGAGTGGGAGGACTACAGGAAGGAGGGAGAGGAGTCCGAGGATGTGAGAACTTGGAAGCGGAGGGATCTGGGGTTAGGGGCTGGGGTTGGGCTGGAAAGGCATGCCTGAGTCCACTTCCTCCTGCAGTGGATATCCACGCCCCTCACAGAGGACATGATGAAAGAAGGGCTTTCTCTGCTCTGCAAGACGGGTAATGGACTGGCTCATGCTTACGTCAAGCTGGAGATTAAAGACAGGTGTGTTTATGGGGGACCAAAAGCAGGCCAGCGTTGTGGGACCTAGTCTCCTTTCTCACCCTCCATCCTGGGTGTTTTGGCTGAGTTTGGATCTCTGTCATCCTGGGCCAGCTAGGAGGGAAGGATAGAGTCTACCTCTCAGGAGACTGTGACCCCCTGCATCAGAGCTGGCCTGCGGCATTGGAGGCTGTAAGGGGATAGGGTGGGGTGGAGATTCCAGCTGGACTCCCTCACTTGTCCTCCAGAGTGCCGGTTCTCAGCCCTTCACAGACACGAGGTGCCTGCTTACGGCTGAGAACCCACCTACCTTCTCCTTCCCCTCCCCGACTCGCCCATCTGTCAGTCGCTCTTCTCTCCACTTTAAGCCATCTTCACGCTGCCCTCTGCTTTAGCACCTCTAACAGCCCTTGCTGGATTCTTAACCCTGAGCCAGCCTCTGCTACCTCCTAGGGATCTGACAGACATCCACCTGTTGCGTTCCTACATCCATCTGCGCTACGTGGATGTTTCTGAAAACCACTTGACAGACTTGTCCCCACTCAATCACCTCACCCACCTGCTCTGGCTCAAGGCCGATGGCAACCAGCTTCGGAGTGCCCGGCTGAATGAACTGCCCTACCTGCAGATTGCCAGCTTTGCCTACAACCAGATCACTGACACAGAGGGCATCTCTCATCCTCGTCTGGCCAGCCTGGATCTCAAAGGTGGGGCCTTAGGATGGGCCTCCCACAATTCCTTCCTCGCCTGGGGCCAATAGCAGTGGGCAGCATGGACCTTGGCTATGCGACATAGCAACCTACATTATTCACTCACTCATTCAGACACCCGTGGCAGTTCACAATGACAGTTCTATGTGCTGGAGATATAGGAGTGAACAAAACAAAGAAATTCCCTATTCTTGTATAGCTTACGTTCTAGTCGGGGAAGGCAGGTAATCATCGATGATCACAATATTTAATTTTATTTATTTTTTGGCTGCACCATGCAGCATTCAGAATCATAGTTCCCCAAGTAGGGATTGAACCAGTGCCCCTGAGTGGAAGTGTGGCGTCTTAACCACTGAACCACCAGGGAAGTCCCAACGATCACAATAAATAAGTAAATTTTTATAAAGCGTGTTAAAAGGAGATAAGCGTTAAAAAAGAACAACAAAAAAAGGGAAAAGTACAATGGAAAAAATAGATCAGGGTAAAGGAAATGGGTGGGGGGAGGTGGAGATTTCAAACAAGTTGGCTAGGACAAATGTCATTGGGAAGTTGACACCTGAGTGAAGACTTGAAGGAGGAGAGGGAGTTAGCTGTATGGATTGTGGGGCACCCCTCATTCATGCCTCAAAGACTTAGGTGGGCACATCCCTCAGGCCCTTGGGCCACCAGACCATCGCCCCAAGGCCCTGTGGGTGTTACATCTGGAGCTGGCCCTCCTCGTATCCACCTGGCATTAGAGAAGATGATGCAGAGGCTCTATTGCTGAAAACTCGGGGTGGCCCTCTGAACCCTTCACACCCTCCTTCTCCTCAGGGAACCGCATCCACATGGTGACAGGTTTGGATCCCCAAAAACTGATCAGCCTGCACACGCTGGAGCTTCGGGGGAACCAGCTGAATAGCACCCTGGGAATCAACCTCCCTAAGCTGAAGAACCTCTTCCTGGTAGCGCCCTGGGTCACAGGGTGGTGGGTGCTGGAAAGGGGGCACTGTCCTGGGGGCCAGGATACCAGCTTCTAGAAGGTGGTGGTTTAGTCGCCAAGTTGTGTCTGACTCTTGCAGTTCTATAGACAGAGGAGTCCGCCAGGCTCCTCTGTCCATGGGATTTTCCAGGTAAGAATACTGGAGTGGGTTGCCATATCCTCCTCCAGGAGATATATCCTCCTTCCCGACCCAGGGATCAAACCCTCTTCTGCACTGCAGGTGGATTCTTTACCACTGAGTCACCAGGGAAGCCTGGCTTCTAGTGGACTCACCTACTAACTTCATCATCCTTATGATAATTGGCATTATTTCCAAACACCGAGCATTTGCTTGGTGCCCAATGCTGTGAGGATGCAAAATCCAAATAGACAAGGTGTTCACCAATTAACAGGGCTAATAGTACACAACGTGTGGATGACATAGAGACAGTTTGCTTTGATACAGGTTGGGACACCATGTGCATAACTGAGGTACAGGCATCAGGCTAAGGAGGCCACTTAGGTGTCTAGTCTTTTAATTTTGGGGGCGGGGGCTGGGCCACATGGCATGTGGATCTTAATTCCCCAAACTGGGCTCGAACCCATGTTTCCTGTGCTGGAAGTCTTAACCACTGGACCACCAGGGAAGGTCCTGTGTCTAGTCTTTTAAGCCCTTGAGCTTCTTCATTCCAAAATGCTGCTGAAGCCATGTCTCCTTGGTGGAGCAGTGAGGCTCTTGGGCTGGGAGGTAGTGGGGGTGGGTTGAAGCATTTTCTTCATCAGAGGTGGCTGTGGTGGGCTGGATAGTAGGGTTTACTGCTAACCTTTCTGTTGGTTGAAAGCTTCTCCTGGATTCTTTACTATCTACATGGAACTCTACTCACCTCCACTCCCCTTTCTCACCCTCTCTACCTCTTAGATTTGCTGTTTTGCAAATCTAAGTAAAGAATCTGCCTGCAATGCGGGAAACCTGGGTTTGATCCCTGGCTGGGAAGATCCCCTGGAGAAGGGCATGGCAACCCACTCCAGTATTCTTGCCTGGAGAATCTCATGAACAGAGGAGCCAGGTGGGCTACAGTCCATGGGGTCTCAAAGAGTTAGACACAACTGAGTGACTGGCATGTGCGCATGCGCGCACACACACACATATAATTCATTATTGGCTGTGCTGGGTCTTCATTGCTTTACTCCAGTTGCGGTGAGCAGGAGCTACTCTCTAATTGTGGTGCAAGGGCTTCTCATTGTGGTGGCTTCTCTTGTCATGGAGCATAGACTCTAGGGTGCCTGGGCTCAGTCGTTGTGGTTCCCAGGCTCTAGAGCACAGACTCAGTAGCTGTGGCAGGTGGGCTTAGTTGTTCTGCAGCATGTGGGGTCTTCTCTGATCTATGTCTCCTGCACTGGCAGGCAGATTCTTTACCACTGAGCTACCAGGGAAGCCCTGCCACATCTCTCTGATTTCTCTTCCTTTTCCCCCCTGCCCCCCTTTCCCAATCTATCTACTGTATCCTGGGTCTAGGCCCAGAACATGTTGAAGAAGGTGGAAGGCTTGGAGAACCTAAGCAATCTCACTACCTTGCATCTTCGAGACAACCAGATTGAGACTCTGAGTGGTTTCTCCAAGGAAATGAAATCATTGCAGTACCTCAACCTAAGGTATGCATCCCTCCAGGCCCACTTCGCCCCTACCCCTGGAGTCCTCTGGTCCTAGTCCCCCAGTTCCAGTCCTCTCACAGATTCTCCCCTCATCCTCCATCCTCATCCCTCCTTTCCTGACTGTCTTCCGCATCAGTCTTAATTGCACGCAGCACTGGAACCTTTGTAGCCCGAGACTCCTGAATCCTATTCACTCCACTCACATACTGAGAAGGTGCTATGTGCCAGGCCTTGTGCTGTGCTGGGAACCGTCTGAAGGAATCAGAGATGGTTCCTGTTCTCAAGGGACTCACAGTCTAGCTCCATCCCATATAAGTTTCTACTGCTCTTCTCCATCTCCTGGGCCCCAATTCCCCTTCCGATTTCCAGCCTCTCTTTTCCTGAGTCTCCCCTGTAAGGGATGGCCCCATACTGATTTCAAACACAAGGTGTGCTCAGATTTGAGGCAAGGGGAGTCATTAAAAGAATAGATGGAAAAAAAAAAAAAAAGAATAGATGGAAAGGCACTGAGGATCAGGCGAGACTTTACTGCAGCAGCTCCTGTCTGATGGGGGATTTTATGTGTGTAATCTTTAAGCAAAGATGTAAGGAAATTGCCTGCTTAGTCACCAAGGCCAAATCCTCTTCGAGGATGGCAGTGGAAAGAGAGTCTCTGAGTAAGGAGTGGTGGATGTACCTTGAAGCCCAGAGTCCTGCCCTGACTCCTGGAATTAGCTCTGCCATCTTGGTCTGTGCCACCTGTGCCATCTTGGTACAGTGGAGGGCGTATTGTTTGCCTGTCAATGGTATGCATGCTAAGCTGGTTTAGCTGAGACCCCATGGACTATGGTTTTCCAGGCTCCTCCGTCCATGGGATTTCCCAGGCAAGAATACTGAAGTGGGTTGCCATTTCCTTCTGCAGTTAATGATATAGATAGGGATAATGGACCTTCCTCAGTGGCTATTAACTAGGGGTATTTGGAAGTAAGTGTAGGACGGAGGGTTTGTCTCAGTGACTGGAAGGTGCCTCTGGGGCCAGAGACCTGAAAACAAGGACAGTCCAGCACACAGGGCATGTTACACTCCACACGAGAAGCACCGTGCATGGTTCAGCCCCTCCCTTGAGACAGGGCTGAAACATTTAAGCCTGATCTCACAAAACTGTGAGCCAAGAGCATGAACATAAACAGAGTACCATACAATGGGGGCTTCCCCATTGGCTCAGTGGTAAAGAATCTGCACAGGTTCGATACTGGGTCAGGAAGATCCCCTGGAGAAGGGCACGGCAATCCACTCCAGTATTCTTGGTGGGAAATCCCATGGATAGAGGAGACTGGTGGGCTATAGTTTATGGGGTCGCAAAGAGTCAGACACGACTGAGTGACTAACACACACTTGAGTTTCCTATAAAATGAAGCTGAGGTTAAGACCTACCCCTCAGGGTGATCGTGAAAATGTCTGTAGCTGAAACAGGGATGGTGGACCACTGAGAGGTGAATAGCTGAAGCCACTGAGCATGTATGCATGCACAGTACAATGAGGCGCTTTGGGGGGAAGCTTATTCTTTGGGCTTCTTCGTGTGGGAGCACCCAGACAGCACCGTCTCCATGAGCTTAGAGCCCAGTTTCTTCTCCGCTGGTTCTGGTCCCATCGTCTACCCTCTCTGATTAGACGGAAGCCTATCCTTGCAAGGGAGATTCCTCCCTCGTCCCCAGCTACAAGACAGGGTTGAGACCTAGCTTTGCTGTTCCAGAAGGAGACACACGAGACATTACAGAATAGACCGTGGCACTGAGGGTTCCCCAGGGCGGAACAGACTGGAGCAGGGTTGCCTAGCACCTCTGTCTGCGGCAAATCCAGCCAGTCCACGGAGGCCATGTTTCTAGAGGAACCAGAGTCCCGTGGGAGATTCCCCCGCGAGGCCCCAGGCCTGGCAGCTGGCCTCTGACACCCACGTTCCTTGGTGAACCCCTCCTGCCTGCACCGGCAGGGGCAACATGGTGGCCGACCTGGGGGAGCTCGCCAAGCTGCGGGACCTACCCAGGCTGCGAGCCTTGGTGCTGCTGGACAACCCATGCACCGATGAGAACGACTACCGCCAGGAAGCCCTGGTGCAGATTGCTCATCTGGAGCGCCTGGACAAGGAATTCTATGAGGAGGAGGAGCGGGCTGAGGCCGATGAGATCCGGCAGAGGATGAAGGAGGAGCAGGAGCAGGAGGCTGAGGTCGAGCCTGAGTCAGAACTGGACCAGTCATCCACCTAGCAGTTCCCCTGGCCTCCAAAGACAGTAAGGAAGGGGGTGGGGAGGCAGGAAAACCGGCTGAGGAGCTGTTGTAGGGAGGAGTTGGCTGGGGAAGGCAGAGGCAAGAAGACTTGGGGAGACCTGGGTTAGGAGTCATGGGTGTCTCACGGGGAGGAGAAAGAACCAGAAGGGCCTGGGAGGAGCTGAGAGAGGCAGAGGTGATATATCAGAAAGCCTGAGGAGTAAGCCCCGAGAATGGGGCAGCAGGCAGAGATGAGGGTGTGGCTGGGCAACCACACCTGACGGAAAGGCTGGGTCAGGGGCTTTGGTGGGGTGGGTTGGAGGCAGCATCTGAGGACTGGGCCTAGGGAAGAAGGTGGGAGAGGAAAATCCTGCACTAAAGAGCCGAGGCTAAAAATGACAGGACAGGGGCAGAAGGCGGATAGGAGGGCAGAAGGAGGTGGAAAGAGACAGAGGCTGTGAGCCCAGGGAAGGGTGGCAGCTGGCACTTCAGTGGGGCAGAGGCGGGGTGTGCAGGTGGGGGGCGTGGGGGGGTGCGGGTGGCCAGAGGCTCGGCTTCTACCTTCTTCCAACAGGTGATCGAGGGACGCTGGCCCCCAAAACTGAGAAGACCCCAGTCAGGGGGCGCCCCACACTTACACCCACCCTCATCTGGAGACAGAAGATGCCCACTTTTGTCCCAGACCTGGGAATTCATCACAGCGTACCGCCCAGGCTCCTCACAGGCATCTGGGCAGCGGTGACTAGGCGGCAAGCAGCCCCGGGGGGCAGGTCTGGAGGGAGCCAGGCCTCGATGAGCCCCGGGTGCTGCGT
The DNA here is from genome assembly GCF_029378745.1 of Bos indicus. Classification (NCBI taxonomy): domain Eukaryota; kingdom Metazoa; phylum Chordata; class Mammalia; order Artiodactyla; family Bovidae; genus Bos; species Bos indicus. The sequence continues at coordinate 104,076,946 of NC_091764.1, read as the reverse complement.
GAAGAATCTGCGGAGGAGCTGTGGAGGCGGCAGCCTGGGTGTGAGGAACAGTTCGCTTTTCCAATAAAGAGACATTGGGATACTTTGGTGTCTAATTCGGTTTTTGAGACACTTGAGTCCTTTGTGGGCTTTCCTGGCTGATCAGTGGCGTGAAGCTGACTGTTACTTTACAGGGGGTACTGGGTGTAGGTCTGAGCGCGCGTGGGCGGTGGGGGGCCAGGTCCTGGGTGGTCCCCAGCCCCTCCCACGTCGCTCTCCTCTAGCCCTCCCCGCCCCATCCCATCGGCGCCCCATCCCATCTGGCCCCCATCCGCGCTCCTGCGTGCGCCTCCGCCGGCGGCTCCTGACTCATCGGGGGCTCCGGGTCACATGCGCCCGCCCGGCCCTATCGGCGCCTCCCCCCGCCCGCCCGCCGCCCGCCGCCCGGGAGCCGCAGCCGTCGCCGCCACTCCCGCTCTCTCTGCGCCGCCGCCGCCACCACTGCCAGGCCCGCCGCCACCGCCACCGGCTGGGTCCGCAGCCCCGAGGTGAAGCCCCTCCGGCCCCCTCCCCTCGCCGCCGCGCCCCCGCCTCTCTTCCCGGGCCTCGCGCATCCCTCGCCCCGCCGCTCTGCGCACCTGCTCCGCCACCCGCGCCTCCCCGGCGCCTCCTGTCCCGTCCTCCCCGGGCGGCTCCTCTCGGTTTCAGGCCGTCGCCCCCTAGTCATGCGGGCGCCAGGCCTCTCCGCACCTGCGTGTGTCTCACTGCGCCTTTCTCCACCCTCGCAGCCCCCTCCCTGTGTCTCTCTGCCCCTCCGGTTCCGTGGAAGATAAGCGTTCGGGGTCTCCTGGGACTGTGCGTTTCTCCCCTGGCACATCCCTAGACGCGCATCGGGGAGATGTCTTCCCTCACCCTTTCTCAGCATCCCCAGACTTCCTCGAGACCCCCACGGCCCCTCCTCCCCTGCATCGCCCTCTCATCGCCCGTTACAGCGCCGCTCTCCTCCGCACGGGGAAGGGGGGTTGGAGCCGAGTCTGTCCAGGGCCCGAGGGAGGACCAGCCCAGCTTTGCCCCTCCGCACGGTCTCCCCTCCTTCTCCCTGCCCACGGCAACCCCAGAGACGGAGGACCCTCGCCCCGGACTCGTCTACATCTCTCGGGAACAGGCGGGACACACGTTTGGAGGGAGATTGGGACCTCGGAGTGGGGGCTGGGGTGTTAGCTTGGGTGGGATGGGGGCTCTGGAGGAGAGGCCCCCCCCACGCTGCCCAGACGACCCGTGCTCTTCTTGATGCCAAAGGAGAAATGCAAGCCTGGCGGCCGTACCGCCGCGAGGAGAGCTGGGGGCACCCCTCCAGCCGGCGGCCGAACTGCTGAGGGGGCAAGGGAGCCACTGCCGCGCCTCTCCCCTCCTCCCTGCGGTGTCCTCCCATCTCGTCGTTTGATCATACCCCGCCCCCCACTGCAGTGACCTCCCCTTCCTCACTGCATTGACCTTCTCCTCTCCCTACGGGCGGGGGGATCCCTTCTACCGCCGGCGACTGCACCCAACTCCTCCCCACCCACTGCAGTAACCTCTTTCCTGTCGCTCCCAGCTTCCCAGCCTCTGGCCCCTCCCACTGATCTCAGGCTCCACCCCTCTAAGCCTCTTATCTTTCTCCTTCCTTCCCTGCCACCCAAGGAGATCCTAGCCATCATGTCCATAGAGAAGATTTGGGCCCGGGAAATCCTGGACTCCCGTGGGAATCCCACGGTGGAGGTGGATCTCCACACTGCCAAAGGTAATGGGCACCTTCCCACAGCCCCAGAGCTGGGTGTACGGGCCTGGGATGGGAGGATTCCCAGTGGGGGTGCCCTGCTGGGCCAGGCTCAGGAGCCTAGAGTCTGGGAGCAGACCTTCCTTGTCCAGGGGAGCCGAGATAAGCCAGTTTCTGTGTGCTGGTTTATTGTGTGTGCTCTGTGTGTGTGTGCACCATATGTGTATGCTCTGTGTGTGTGTGTGTGCTCTGTGTGTGTGTACCATGTGTGCTGTGTGTGTGCACCGTGTGTGTGTGCTCTTTGTGTGTACACCGTGTGTGCCGCCTGCAAAGCTCCATTTCTCTGGTATCCTCCTTGTGTGTGTGGGACCTCAACTGGGTGGATGAGGAGGCCACCGCTTGTGTATCTGCCTCCGTGTGTGTGTATGTGTGTGTGTTAAGGAGCAGTGTGGGGAGCAAGCTGGATGTACCACAGGAGTGCAGAGCTGCAAAGCTGAAGGAATCCCAGGTCCCTGTGCTGTCCTCTCTCTCCATTCTCTTTCTGCGGCATTCCCCTCCCAGGTCTTTTCCGGGCTGCCGTGCCCAGTGGAGCCTCCACCGGTATCTACGAGGCCCTGGAGCTAAGGGATGGGGACAAACAGCGTTACTTGGGCAAAGGTGAGTCCCTTTGTCTTTTCTGGGCTCCCTGTCTCTCTGCTGGGGGCCTCATGCCCATCCCCAGCCCTCTTCCTGCATGCCTTCCTCTACCTGGTCCCTCCTGGCCTGACCTCTCCGCCTCTCCCTAGGTGTCCTGAAGGCCGTGGACCACATCAACACCACCATTGCCCCAGTCCTCATCAGCTCAGTGAGGCCTGCTCTTTGCTGGGGGTGGGGACTGGATCCTGGAGGGAGCCCTGGATTAGGGGAAGGGGATGAAGAGGGAGAAAGGGCCACCTCTGGGGAGTTATGGTTACTGAGGGAAGGGGGCCCCGCTCCCATGGGGGCTTGAGTCCCCTAATCCAGACAGGCCGCTATCACAGGAACCTGGGGGAACCCTGGTGGATGTGAGCCTGTGTGTGGATGGGGGAGGGGTGCCTATATTAGGTGTCTTAGGGTCCAGCCTCCATCCTGGCTCCTGGTGATGGGGCCTCTGCTCACAGGGTCTGTCTGTGGTAGAACAAGAGAAGCTGGACAACCTGATGTTGGACTTGGATGGGACTGAGAACAAGTGTAAGCAGGGGCTGGGAGAGAGTGGGTTTGGCGGGGGCGGAGGGGGGCGTGGAACAGACTGAGAAGTGAAGGAAGGAAGGACAGCCCGAGGACTAGCCCTTCTCGTAGCCTCCTCCAGTGGGAGGGAGTGACATGAGACAGAAGGGAGAACTCTGCAGCATAAGGAGGGGGGAGTTGGTGGCAGAAAGTCTGGTCTCAGGGATGGTTACAAGAAATGCAGCTCGCTGCCCTTTCTGATCATACCCCGCCCCCTGCTACTTGCAGGATAGGATGGATGAGGTGTTACTGGACTGGGGCGGGGGTCTCCTTTATGGCTCCTTTGGGGAGTATATGAGATCACATGTGTAAAGTGCTTAGGTGACATAGTTAGCCTTCAATAAATGCTAGCTATTAAAAAAAAAATTGAGGGCTGGAAGGGGAAGGGGACATGTTTGATCAGTGCCTTCCTCTATAATCTCCCAGCCAAGTTTGGGGCCAATGCCATCCTGGGTGTGTCCCTGGCTGTGTGTAAGGCAGGGGCTGCCGAGCGGGAACTGCCCCTCTACCGACATATTGCCCAGCTGGCCGGGAACTCAGACCTCATCCTGCCTGTGCCGGTGAGCACCGTGCCTCTCCCAGGGGTGGGTGAGGAGGAAGCATGAAGCCTTGGGAGGACTGATGGGAGGAGAGTGATTGGGGCAGCTGTAGGGAGAGGACAGGGACCACGGGATGGAGGGTTCTGAGTCTGGAAGCTGGGGGAAGTTTGGGCTCTTGGGTTTACACTCCTGGGGGTGGAGAGGGAAGAGCTTTGTGACTTTTTCTGTCCTCCTGTGGCTCCCAGGCCTTCAACGTGATCAATGGTGGCTCTCATGCTGGGAACAAGCTGGCCATGCAGGAATTCATGATCCTCCCAGTGGGGGCCGAGAGCTTCCGGGATGCCATGCGACTTGGGGCAGAGGTCTACCACACACTCAAGGGCGTCATCAAGGACAAGTATGGCAAGGACGCCACCAACGTGGGGGATGAAGGTGGCTTTGCCCCCAACATCCTGGAGAACAGTGAGGGTGAGACCAAGACCCTACTCCCAGCTCCGTCTTGCTCCATTCCAGGACATCAGGAAGGGCCACATGCTTCACTGGGTCCCCAGGAGACCGCGTGAGGGTCCTTGAGTTACAAGGTCCCAGTCCTTGGAGTGGGTAACAGAGGGCCTAACAAATTCATGTGCAGGCCTAAGAGGATCACCTTTACCTGCCCAGCCAGATGTGTCAGTATCTGCAAGTTCCCATGGGAGCCCTAGAGGATTTTGGGAGGTGGTCCAGGTGACCTGTGGGATCCATTCTCACCATGGATTCTAGTTTGATGAGATACCCCGAACTCTAAATCTATCCCATCTCCACCCCAACCTCTTAGGCCTCTAGGATCCCTAATTTTTTCCCTGCCCTGGCAGAAACCTTAGAGTGAAGAGAAACTATACAGGCAGGTCGTGGCTGAGAGTTAACTTTTGGGGGCCAAATTGCCTGGATGTGAACCTTGACTTGAAGAGTTACTTCTGGTGATCTTGCTCTCTGAACAGTCTCTGTGCTTGTCTTTCTTATCTGTAAAACAAGAATAACAACAGCATCTACCTCTTAGCATCATTGTGAGGATTAAGTTAGATCATAGGTGTAAAGCGCTGAGGTGACAAAGTTAGCCCTCAATAAATGATAGCTATTAAAAAAGAAAACAAACTGTTATTAACAGAATTCCATTCCCCTGCCTTCCTAGAAGGTGGCCTGCTCATCGCAGTCCTGGGAATAACCCCAAAACAACCTTAAGCAGAACTCTCCCCAGCAACAGCCCTCCACCTCTGCTCTGAATTTCTTTCTTCCTCTCATTCCTCCTTGGCCACCCTTCCTGCTGATGACCTTGTTGTATTCCATCCCCAGCCTTGGAACTGGTGAAGGAAGCCATTGACAAGGCTGGCTACACAGAGAAGATCGTCATTGGCATGGATGTTGCCGCCTCGGAGTTTTACCGCGATGGCAAATATGACTTGGATTTCAAGTCTCCTGCTGATCCTTCCCGATACATCACCGGGGACCAGCTGGGGGCCCTCTACCAGGACTTTGTCAGGGACTATCCTGGTGAGACCAAGGGCTGTGGCCGGGGGAGGGTAGGGGGCAGGCAGGGGTGTGTTGGGGGCAACTCTGGACCTGATGAGTGCTGACCCAGGTGCTTGGTAGAGATGTCCTGAGAAGAGCCTGAGAACCAGGGATGGCGTGAAGGGGTCTCCTGCAGAGGCTGGGCTTTGGATGTCCTGTGAATGGGCAGGAACCCATGATGAATCTGTTCCATCTGCTTTGAATCCTGATTAAAGTCACAATCTCTGAAGCTGCTGGGGTCATGGGGCGGGTTTGGAAGGACCTGGGCACAGTAAGGCTTCCCTGGTGGCTCAGTCAGGAAAGAATCTGCCTGCAATGCCGGAGACCTGGGTCCGATCCCTGGGTTGGGAAGATCCCCTGGAGGAGAACATGGCAACCCACCCTAGTATTCTTGCATGGAGAATTCCAGGGACAGAGGAACCTGGGGGCTGCAGTCCATGGGGTCACAAAGAGTCGGATACTACTGAGCAACTAAGCACAGCACAGCACAGGCACGGTGAGAGGGTGACTGGAACGAGCACAGTTCAGGATGTTCAGTTGATAAAACCGGATGCTGGGGAATTCCCTGGTGGTTCAGTGGTTAGGGCTCTGTGCTTTCACTACCGAGGGCACAGGTTCAACCCCTGGTTTAGGAACTAAGATCCCACAAGTCACCAGCTCAGCAAAAAAAAAGAAAACAAAACAAAACTGATGCTGAACAGGGCTGGACTGTTGTATGGGTGAAGAGGAGCTGAAGCACCCTCCCCAGGTCTGCCAGTGACTCTTATCCCTGGAATGGAAGCAGTTGGTTTCCATTTCCTGAGACATAGCAAGAGAAAGTAGGCATAAACTGCAGAATGAAAGGTTTCGAATAGCCATGAGGAAGGGCTCCTGGTAGAAAACAGGAAAATGCAAAGAAAGGTTGTGAGAAAGTTTCTGAACCCTTGTTTTTTTTGAAAGGTTTTGTGAAAAAATCAAGATAAGAATGAGTCAGGGGGAACTTCCCTAGTGATCCAGTGGCTAAGACGAGGTGCTCCCAATGCAGGGGGCCCAACCAAGACCAGGCACAGCCAAATAAAAAATAAATATAAATAAAATACTAAGGGGTGGGATGGGGAGGAAGGTGGGAGAGAGGTTCAAGAGGGAGGGGACATAGGTATACCTATGGCTGATTCATGTTGATGTTTGGCAGAAACCAACTAGATATTGTAGAGCAGTGTGTATTAGTCCTTCAGTCGTGTCGAACTCTTTGTGATCCCATGAACTGCAGCCCGCCAGGCTCCTCTGTCCATGGAATTCTCCAGGCAAGAATACTGGAGTGGGTGCCATTTCCTTCTCCAGGGGATCTTTACGACCCAGGGATGGAGCCCAGGTCTCCTGCACTGCAGGCAGATTCTTCACTGTTTGAGCTATCCTTCAATTAAAAATAAATAAATTTAATTATAAAAAATATTAAAGAAAAAGAATGGGTCAGGGGAGGCTTATTTCAGAGGGGAGGAGGCTGAGTTGGCCAGGGAATCCAATCTGTCCATGCAGGGACTCTAAGCGGGGGCGTTCCCACCTGACGGAGCCCCCTCACTGTTCTCCCAACAGTGGTCTCCATTGAGGACCCCTTTGACCAGGACGATTGGGCGGCCTGGTCCAAGTTCACAGCCAATGTGGGGATCCAGATTGTGGGTGATGACCTGACAGTGACCAACCCCAAGCGAATTGAGCGGGCGGTGGAGGAGAAGGCCTGCAACTGTCTGCTGCTGAAGGTCAACCAGATCGGTTCAGTCACCGAAGCCATCCAAGCGTGAGTGCCTCTGGGCCCTCCCCCCGTCAACCCGTTTCTGCAGGATGTGTCCTGCCAGCACCCCACCCCAGCCTTGCCCACAAGTGCAGGAGGAGGCAGGGAGCCCTGAGGCTCTCCTGGTTCTCCTCCCTCCATGCCCCCTGATTCTCTCCACCCCCACCCCGGACAGCTTCCCTCCAGATGTTTCTTGACCAATGTCAGGTCTGGGGAGAGCGTGTGGGCTGGGCTTCACTGCTGCTGCACCGAATGCAGGTGCAGGCTGGCCCAGGAGAACGGCTGGGGGGTCATGGTGAGTCACCGCTCCGGAGAGACTGAGGACACGTTCATCGCTGACCTGGTGGTGGGGCTGTGCACAGGCCAGGTGAGCGCCAGGGAGCCCTTTGTGCAGTTGGGGGGGTTCTAGGCTCAGGTTGCTCTCCTTCCGGGTGTTTGTGGGCATCATGGCAATTTCGAAGGAGTGTGAGCTCTCCTTCATGGGGTGAAGGTGGCTGCTGAGCTGTTTATCTTTTGGGATATTTCAGATCAAGACTGGTGCCCCATGCCGTTCTGAGCGTCTGGCTAAGTACAACCAGCTCATGAGGTAAGGGAGTCCAGGGAATGGAAACCCAGGGCTCAGAGAGTCACAAGCTATGTTTGGCCACCGTTTTGTCTCCAGTGCCCAGGGCCTGGAGGACAGTAGACATCCAGAAAGTATTTGGTTTTGAATGATGGGTTTACAGATGGCCTGATTGACGGCCCATGGGAAGCCAGGGAATGCCCTCACTCAGGCCAGGCCCCAGGAGCAGGTAGTGCGAGGGGCTTGGAGGATGTGGCAGGGGGACTCCTGGGAAGAGAAGCAGGGTCCTTCTGCTTCGCTGACTGTTTCCTTTCTGACTCGCCTCTCTCAGAATTGAAGAAGAACTAGGGGATGAAGCTCGCTTTGCGGGACATAACTTCCGCAACCCCAGTGTGCTGTGAGCCCCCTCCCTGCCTGGAGATCTGGAACCCCCTCACTCCGTCCTCTTCCTGGATCCTCTTCTTTCCGGTCCTGCTCGGCTGACCCTCTGTGCTGCGCCTTGGCTGGTCCAGCCTTGCTGTCTCCGCGCTCCCACCCTCTGGGTTCCGCGCTCTCCGCCTCTCCCTCCTTCCTCTTCTCTCTCCTTGAAAACTGGCCATGGACTGAGGACCGTAAGGGGATTCACAGAAGACTCACTGGGGTCTGTGTGGAGCGTCTGGGTTGGTTGTCGAGGTGTGTAGAGGGGCCGTGTGTTGTGTGTGCTTTGCGCCGAGTCCACGTTTCCAGGCTGCTTATGAAGCAGGAACTGGGCAGTGCTGAGTGTGAGTGCTGGGGAGGGCTGGCTGCCTGCTCAGGCCAGGTCTAAGGCTCCACTGTATTATTTATTCGTTTATTTATTTTTCATTCATCTTGTTAATGAATCACTTCGCCATAACTCCGGTGCCAGAAAACTGGCCTGACTGGAGGGGGAACCACGTGTCTGTATTTCACGTGACTGTAGGTTCTGAGATGGCCTGGAGTGGGGGTCCTGCTGGAACTGGAAGGGTAGCAGAAAGGGGCCTCAGCGACGGCTCCTGGGCCAGAGGTGGGGCTGTGCACCTGGGGACTTGTCCCCTGTCCCTCTCCCCCCAGCCCTAGCTTCCCCGTTCTTCCTCCAGCTGCCCCCGTGCCATGTTTCACAGCTGCCAGCACCTCTGTGGCGCTGAAATGAACACTTCCATTAAAGTCTGAGTCACCGTGCATTCCTGTGTCTGAGGAGTCTTACTCTAGTAAGAGAGAAAGAGGGAGTGAACATGGAGCTCCTAGAAGTGGTAAAACTGGATAGCAAAGCTGAGAGCTGGGCTTCCCTGGTGGCTCAGTGGTAAAGAATCCACCTGCCAATGAAGGAGACACGGGTTTGATCCTTGATCCAGGAAGATGGCACATGCCACAGAGCAACTAAGCCCAGTGCACCACAACTACCGAGACTGTGCTCTAGAGCCCGGGAACCGCAACTCCTGAAGCTCACATGCCTACCTAGAGCCTGTGCTCCGCAACAAGGGAAGCCCACACACCGCAAGTAGAGAGTAGCCCCCCCAAAAGCCCGAGCAGCCATGAAGACTCAGCACAGCCAAAAAGAAAAAAAAAAGCTGGAGAGGGCACAGAAAGAGGAAGCAATCCAGCAAATAAGGTCAGGAGGATGGCACTGCCTATACTTCCCTGGCTAGGTGGGAGCTTGTTGGCCTGCCTTCCCCCCTCTCCCCTCCCCAGGGGGGAATTAGGATTTTTAGGCTGGGGTCCAAGAATTCCTAAAAATATCAAACATTGTGTGTGTGCACATTTTTGGAGAATGGGATCCAAAGTGTCTGCAGATTCACCAAGGCCCTTGACCAGAGAGGTGATGGAGCTGGGGACGGGAGCTCCTCCAGTGTATAAGGCCTCTCCCAGATTGAGTCCTGGAGCTCCTGGGATGGGCCAGCACTGTCTGGGCAGCGCCCCCTGCAAGCTGCAGAAGCCTGAGGACAGGTAACTTCCAGTAAACTGGAAATTCAGGACCTGGGGTGATCAACAGGCCCCTGGCTGGGTGAGCCTGCGAGCAGGGGGCCAGTGTGTGACTGGAGACCCACTATCACACTCTGGCTCCAGCAAAGCCCCAGCTCTGAGACAGGAACGCAGGAACTACCTGGGGGCAGGGGGAGGATGAGCCCCCTCTTTGTTGTTATTTGGTGCCTAAGTGGTGTCTGAATCAGTAACCCCACGGACTGTAGCCTTCCAGGCTCCTCTGTCCATGGGATTTTGTAGGCAAGAATACTGGAATGAGTTGCCATGCCCTCCTGCAGGGGATCTGCCCAACCCAGGGATTGAACCCACATCTCCTGCATTGGCCGGCAGATTTTTTTTTTTTTTTTTTTTTACCACTGAGCCACCGTCTAAGGCTCGGCTACCTGGCCCGAGTGGTGGGGAGCTGCGGCCACTAGAGGGAGCCAGGGCTCTGCAGGAGGCCGACAGCACCGGAGCCAAAGCGAGGGTGGGAGGAACTGCAACGCTGCTCCCTCTGTGGGCCTCCCACTCGGTTTCTACTCTGAGTTCTGGTCCTGGGCCCCCTCTGCCATTCTGCCCAGCTCCGGGACTGGAAGAGGATTCCACCTCTGTATGGGCAAGACCCTTTTCTCCGTTTTCTTTCCCGTATCGCTGACAACTCAGCCCTTTTCAGCCAAAGGGTTTCTTGCCCCAACCTCTGTGCCTCTTCGTTCCAGCGGGGGCATCTCAGCTTTCCCTGCTCCCATGTCCCCTGGTACTCCTTTCTGTTTCCCTTGGGGCACCCCACGCTTTACTCTGGGGCCCATTGTATGCACCTTTCTTCAGTAACTCCTAGGCTGACTCCTGGCTGGAGCCATGTTTCCCAAGCTCTGCCCTCTTACCTTGATCTGTCACCTTCTCAGCGGCTCCCCCTCTCCCCACCAAAACCCCTCAGGTACTGGGGTGGATTGGGTTACATCTCCCCCTCCCTGGGCCTCCCAGGCCCCTCTCTCCACTTTCCTTATGTGCCGTTGCATGGAAACTGGTGGATTGTGGGGAGATGGGGCCAGAGAGGGGGAGCTGGGGTGACCAATGATGGTGGGGTGTGTGTGATGCTCCCTGAAGCTGAACTGAATCCAGTCCTCAGGTCGGGGAGGATCTGGAGGGGAGAGGCCCTGGCTTCTCTTTTCACTCTCCTTTTCTTTTAGGCTCAGATATATCACCATCCAGGTCAGTGGTAAAGAATCTGCCTGCAATGCAGGAGGAGACACAGGTTCCATCCCTGGGTTGGGAATATCCCCTGGAGAAGGAAATGGCAACCCACTCCAGTATTCTTGCCTGGAGAATCCCACGGACAGAGGAACATGGAGGGCTACAGTCCATGGTGTAGCAGAATCAGACACGATTTAGGGACGCAACAACAACATGTCACCATCCTAGCCGATCCCTTAGTGGTTAAAAAAGGAAGCAGAACGGCTTAGCCTGGAAGGGAGTTGGGAAGAGCCTGGGCCAGGGCCCAGTGGGGGACTGAGCTGGGTAGTGCAGAGAGAGAGGAAAAGCAATGGGGAGGGGGGACCTCGGGGAGAGGAGGAGTCTTCGAGCAAAGTTGGGGGTGGGGAGAAGGAGCTGGGGTCCTCCTAGGGTGCAGTGGGCAGTGGGTGGGCGGGGTGGAGTTGTCTAGAAAACCCTGAGGGATAAGGTGGGCCTGGGGTAATAGAGTGAGTGCCAGCTGATTCTAGAGTCTGAAGAGTGGGAATTCATTCCTAGGCCAGGGAAGGCTTCCTGCTCAGGCTCCGGGTGCACAGAATCTATTTAGCACTTCTGGGTATTCCTAGAGCTTGGCTGAGCTGGGCCTGGGGAAATAGGAGGCAAAATCTACCAGTTGCTCCATAACCAGTCTCCTTCCTTCTCTGGAGGCTGGGTGGTGGTGGGGATCCCACCTTCAGGGCCCACCCTCAGCCTCAAGCCAGCCCGCTGGCACAACTACCCCATCCCCGCCCCAAATCTGGAGTGCTAGCGAGGGCTCCCAATCCTGACTCCAGCTCCAGCTCTTCCCGGTTCCCAGCCTGCCTCCCTCCCATTCTCTGGCCTTCCCAATCTCTGCTGCCAAAAATCACCCAGCGTCTTGGTGTCCTTTGTCCTGAGAGATGATGCTGCTTGGCCTGGGGCAGGGAGAGAGCCCAGGAGACCCTGGGGGGTGTGTGTGGACCGGGGGTGCTAGCCTCCTGGCTGAAGACTGGGAGTGGCTGGGGACTGTCAGGGGCAGAGGCTCCCTGGAGAGAGTCTGTGTTGGAATGGTCTCCACATTAGAATAATCAGGCACTTGAGGTTGTCTCCACACGGAGCCTAGTCCCCACCCGACCCCCCCACGCCCAAGTACCGTGAGTGATGACTTCGGACAGATTTGAGATGGAAAATGGAGCTACCGCCAGCCATCGGGCCTGGGGAGGGTGTCCCACTTCCATAAATGAACGTCTTCCCTCTGCCAGCTTGTCCTACTCATTCCTACCGTTGCCTTCTCCTGCTTTCCCTTCCCATGTCCACCAGCTTGTCCTCCTCACGGACTTTCCCTCTTAGGGCCACCAAAGGCCTAGACTGCTCTTTTAAATTTCCTCCTAATCGTCTTTACTTCCTCCCCTCCTTCTATCGCCCTTGTCTTGCCCAAGAAACTCTCCCCAGCTCTTTCAGAACCCGCTCCGCACCCCCGAATCCGGCCATCCCAGTCTCCTACCTTCCTCTCCCACCCAGAACCCAGTGCCCCTTGGAATCTGCATCTAGCCCCACCTCCTTCATCCTTTCTTAAGGCTGTAGTTTTCCTTCTTTCTCCACAGGACATTTCTAGACTTGTCACTCCCCCAAATTCTTATGTTCTCTGTTCTTTCCCCAACACCCATCACCCACAGACTCTTCACTCTTTCAGAAACCCATCCTCTCGTATATGTCTCCATCTTGTCGATTTCTTCCCCTCCTTAGGACCCCTAACTTCATCCCATTCTCTCACAACTGCCTCCACCCCCCACCAACAAACCTCTTCCGCTATGTGTCTGCCACAGATGCTGTCACCCCAAGCTTCTTTCCCCTGGTCACATCTCATTGCCCCCAAGAAGCTCCATCCCTCCAACCTCACCCCATCCCCGCGGCTTTGCCACACACCCACAGCCTCCCCCCTCACCTCCGCCACACACCCCTAGGCCCCCCAAACTTCTCCAGCCTCCCCCATAACGGCCCGCGCCCCCCTCCCCACCTAGCCCTCTTCCGCGCCAGGACCGCGGGCTCCCCGCATTCCGCCTCGGCGCACCCCTCCCCGCGCCCCGGGCCCCTCGGCCTCGGTCTCGGCCAGCTAGCGCGGCGCCTCCCCCTCTCCGGATCCCCTCCCCCCTCGCCGCTCGCCTCGCGCTCCCTCCCTCGCGGCTCCCTCCCGGCCCCTCTCTCCTCCGTTCCTCCGCGCTCCCTCCTTCTCCCTCTTCCTCCCTTCTCCCATCCCCCTCTCCCAAGCTCCCTCCCTTCGCCGTCCGCTTTCCTGTGCGAGTCGCCGGACGCGCCGCCCAGCCCGCCCGCCCGCAGCCCCGCATCGGGCAGGGGCCTGGGGCCGGGACCCGTTTCGGGGGTACCGGCGGCCTCGGGGAGGGGCCAAGAAGGGGCGAGGGAGACGACCGCCGGGCAGGGGCGGAGGCCGCGGGCGGAGGCCGCCTGAGGGGACCGGGGATAGCGGCGGTGAGGGCTGCGCCGGGCGGGCGCGGGCGGTGGGCGGGAGGCGGCGGGTCGCAGCCGCGCGGAGAGCCGGCCGGGCCGCGGGGGCGGACGGCGGCGCGGCGGGGGCGGGTGGCGCGGCCCGGGCGTTCCGGGTGGCCTGGGGAGGCGGCGGGCCTGGGGAGGGGCCGAGCGAGAGCAGGGATCGGGATTTGCTCCGGAGGCCGGCGCGCGACCGGGGCCAGGTGGGGTAAGAGGGGGGATGGGGGCCGCCCTCCGGGGGGGTTGGGGCCGCCGCCGCCGCCGTCGCGGCGGCGACTGAAGCCGGGAAGAGGAGAGGGGGGCGGGGGAGCGGCCGCCGCCGCCCCCCGGAGGCGCCGGAGCCCCGAATCCGCTCGGAGCCAGCCAGCCGTCCCGAGCTACAACCAGGTAAGCCCTGCTGCCGCCTGGGCCTCGGGCCCGCCGGGGTTCTGGTCCGCGGCTCCCCACCCCCACCCTTCCCAGTTCCCCCTCCCGCTGCCGCCGCCGCCGCCTCCATTTGTTATTTTTCCGATCTGGTCCCCCACTGCGGGCAATGCCCGGCTTGAGGCTGGGGGCTCAAGGGGTGGGGCCGGCCCCCGAGGAGGGAAGGGGGTCGGGGCACTTGGAGGATCTGGAAGGTAGGGGGAGGTGGGAGGGTCTCAGGAGGAGGGCCAATGGGGCAGGAGGGTAGGCAGGACCCCGAGACCCAAAGAGGAACGCCGAGGTTGGAGTTTGGCGGAGGAAAAACGGGGTGCCTGGTAGGGGGCTTTGGGCGAAGGTAAAAAGAAATGGAGAGATGGCAGCGAGGTGGAGCATGAGGACTCCAGGAGAAGCCCCGAAGGCCCAGAACCCGGGTGTCAGAGCCCGGGGTTCGGGGTGCCAGGTATAGAAGGGAGGTGGGAAATGGGGAAGGGGTGTGGTAGATAGATAGAAAGGGTTTGTAGCTGATTGAGGGAGGAGATTGGAACCTGGGGAAACCGGGACTCGCTCCGAGAGGGCCGCCTTTGAGAAGAAAAACCCGGCGTATTCTGGGGTAGAAGTGGGAAGGTGATGCCTTTGTGACTCAGTTTTCTTTCCCCAACTCCGGGTCACCTCTGACCCTGTTTTTCCAATTCCAGGCGTAGGTACTTCTTGGAGAGGGGCATGTGGGGCCCCAGCAGTGTGGTTCCTCCTGCAAGAGATGAGGAAGACAGGACCCCTGGAGGGAGACTTGGAGGGAAACGGTTTCTGGGAGGGTGGCTTGGAGTGAACTGGGCAATCTTACAGGCACTCCAAACAAGTTGTGACCCCCACCCCACAGATCCCCAGAGCACCCACTGCCCCTCTAGCTGTGGTTTCTTTAAGAGGGGGTGGATCTTGATTACTGTTTTGTGCTCAAAGATTTCCCTTTGTGCACGCACTTCTCTCTACTGGGGTAGGTACTCTAAGCTCCCTTCCCTGAGGGTGCCATCGGAGGACTGGAGTTGCTTTGGCAACTGGAAGGGGAGTGGCTGACAGATGGACCCCTGGGATGGACTCTTGAGGGGTAGGGTCTGCCATTTTGTTGCCATGGCAATGATCCAGTGGGATGTCCAAGAGATGGGGGCTCAGAATCTTGACGGGGGCCTCAGGTTTTTACTGTGTCCTTGGGACTCTTGGCTGAGTTCTGGAGGATGTTTCTGGTGCTGCTGGTGGAGAGGAGGTTCCTCGGGGCCTCCACCATCCTCCATCCAGGTGTCTTTGGGAACAAGTAGACATATTCCTTGCAGATCATGTGTGTTTGTTCAAGTCCTTCCTCTTAGGCATGGTGGGAGGATAGAAACGCTCTTGGTCCTAGTTATACCACCCTTGGCAGTTCGTTATTAGAGACTTAAAAAAATATATTATTTATTTTTGGCTGCGCTGGGCCTTCTTTGTGGCGTGCGGGCTCTTTTTCCTGTACACGGGCTTTCTTGAGTTGCAGTGTGCCCGCTTCTCATTGCTGCTGGCTTCTCTTGTTGTGGAGCACAGGCTCTAGGGTGCTCAGGCTCAGTAGTTGTGGCATACGAAGCTTAGTTGCCCCATACGAAGTTTAGTTGCCCCGCAACATGTGGGATCTTAGTTCCCAGACCAGGGATCAAACCTGTGTCCTCTGCATTGGCAGGCAGATTCTTAACCACTGGACCACCAGGCAAGTCCCGGGACTTTTTGTATACAGTAGTCTTTTTGCTTCTTCGTGCAGGTTTTTCTCCCTTTTCTTAAACTTGAGTCTTCCTTCCCAGGTATTCCTTTTCCTCTTTCCCAGACTGTGTCCATAGTGACCCTTTCCCTCAGCCAGCCTTCGACCTTCTATTTCTCCCACCTTGTAAGCATGGCTAGGCCCTCCATGCCCGTCCCAGGTGAGAGTGGCCCAGGGGAGAGGGCTGTGGAACAGCTGGTGTGGTGGGCTTCAGGACTGGAGCCAGGAGATGTGGTTCCTGGTCTAGTCCTGGCTGCACCTCTGAGTAACTGTGACCTTGGGCAAGTCACTTCTCTTTCTTTGAGCCCTGGCCTCACTGACGAAGGGTCACAGATAAGATGGTATCTGAGGTCCCAGTGACAACTGTAGATCCTGAAGCTTAGGCCCTACCTTATTATCTGCTGGTCTGGGCTGCACTGTTATCTAGGACTGGTTTGTTAGTCTGGAAGTTCTGGAACGATGGTGGGGGCTGGGCCTGCGTTCCTGAAATTTACCCTGCAAGCCCATCCTAGAAAGCCTTGTGCCTCGAGTGTATTCCTTCTGACCTCTATTACATTTCTCCCTTAATTTCTTTTCCTGTTCTTACTTAGAGCTCTTTTTCCTTATTTTTCATATTTCCACCTCCCCAGTCTGGCCTTTATAATTTTACTTTTGCAGTAAGGTGCTGAAGGTGAAGGTGCTTAGTTTTTTGCAGACACACAGTAGGTGCTTTATAAATTGGAATTACAGTGACAGACTACTAGAGCAGGAAGGAAGGTAGTTAGCTCAGCTTGTAGGTGCTAAAACAGGCTCCCTGTTCAGGAATTTATGTATAACCCAACCCTATCTCCTCCTTTCTTCTGCCACTCCTCCTCCCCAGGGTCACCTACCCTTTTATGACTGCTTTTCTTCTTCAGAGCTACCCATTGCTAATTTTATCAGATAACTGATTAAAAGTTGAGCTGAGGGAGGGGCACACTGGGCTTGCTCTGTTCTTCAGGTACCTCCATTCCTGCCTTTCCCTGACTCACCTACAGTGAAGATGGTTCTGTGATAGGAAGACAAGTACCCTCCTTTATAGGGGCTGCCAAAAGACACACAAGTCACTATCATCTCTCTTGTGCTTTTGTTAAGGTTGTTTCCCCCTTTTGTTATGTTGGGTTTTGTTCTTTGGGTTTTGGTGGGGGTGGGTTGACAGTATTAGAAAATCAATTTACACAGCAGCTCAAAAATGTGGTAATAATTGTAGTGGAAGAGAAATGGCTGGGAGACTGGGCAGAGCATCAGTTGTAAGCTCAGACCTGGGCTCTGACCCAGCTATTTTGTGACTTTAAGTAGATTTTTAGTAAGTTTCCTGGAAAAGTTAGGCTCACCCCTCACTGCATGCCTCAGGAGGGTTCAGTGGAGGTGAGTGAGAAGGAATTACTCTGTATTCCTTGGGAAAATACACTATAGCATACAGTGTATTTTCCACTATACAGCATAGTGGAAATACTGTTTCCATAGCCAGGGCTTTCAGCTCAGAGTAGGTGGCTAAGCCTGCTCCGTTCCCACCGAGGCCAGCAGCACTTCATTCGAGAAGACCTGCTAAAGTCAGTGGGTTTAAAGGTCAGTAGTAAAAAGAGACCAGAAAACCCATATGTACTGGACATTGCGAGGGATATAGAAAGGAAGAAAACAGTAAGAAAATAGTATTTTTGGGGTCTTCTCTGGTGGTCCAGTGGTTAAGAATTTGCCTGCCAATGCAGAGGACACAGGTTCAACCCCTGGTCTGGGAAGATCCCCCGTGCCATGGAGCAACTAGACCTGTGAACCACAACTGTTGAGCCTCTGCTCCACAACAAGAGAAGCCAATGCGACAAGAAGCCGGGGCACAACAGCCCTCCTGCAGCAACCAAAAATAACTAAAAAGAAGATAGTACTTTTGCTCTCAAAAGCTCTTATGGTAAGTAACATGGAGAGATGTGACACTTAGCAGGAAACACAAGTGTAAATGAAAATTGCTGACTGTGTAGATATGGATATATACGGAAACATATAGATGTATATAGATGGGCTATGAGGAGCTGGGAGCCCCTGTCTAAACCAGATGGGAGGGCAGGCTTACTTATGTATAAACTCAGAATGTTTGCTCAGTGATCTCCACTGATTTGGTTGGTAAAGTGAAAGCTCTGAGTTTTCTTCCAGGCTTAGGGGACCTAAGCACTGGAGCGGGGGCTTATGAGACTCAGAATTGAAGTTCAGCACTTTGGGGACACCTCAGTTTGGTCTTGGCATTGGTAGGGCTGCGCGCCTTTGCAGTGTTGAATGGGACATTGTTCTCCCACCTACTCTAATGTGAAGAAAGATTCTTTTCATATCTCAGAGACTGATCTAGGCCTTCTGAGAATTCTCCTCACCAACTTCTGATGAGAGTATAGCTAAATACTGAAAAAAGAGCATGCGCTTGGAAGTCAGGGGGATGGGGCTTGATTCTGGCACTGTCTCTAGTTCCTCACTGTGTACTCATCGCGTGAAGTTGGGCAAGTCACAATCACAGTCTTTGATCCTCAGTCTCCTCACCTATATAATGGGAATAATGACTAAATCCTTTATAGGGTTGGGCTTCCCTGGTGGCTCAGCTGGTAAAGAATCCGCCTGCAATGTGGGAAACATGGGTTCGATCCCTGGATTGGGAAGATCCCCTGGAGAAGGGAATGGCTACCCACTCCAGCGTTCTGGCCTCGAAAATTCCCTGGACTGTATAGACCATGGGGTCGCAAAGAATCGGACACGACTGAATGAATTTCACTTTCAGGGATGGTTGTAAACATGAAATGAAATTGGGCTTTATGTCAACTAAGGGCTTGACATAAGGCACTCAATAAATCAGCTTATATTTCAGGTACATCTCTTTGTGCTCCTTTTGTAAGGCTTTGTGGAATTCCGTGTGCGCATGTATTTCCAAGGGGGAAGTAGTGTGATCTCCTGAATTGGGGCGCATAGAAACTTCTGCGCTTTCTGCCTTCCAGAGAGATGAAGGGGATGACATGGCCAGCAGAGGTTCCCTCACTTACAGACAGCTGGAGCGGCCCATGGGCAAGCCAGCAGTGTGTCATGGCTGGGCTGCCCACTCAGCCCCTTGACAAGTGCAGCAGTACCCCCTTCAGACTCTGTTCACCAGTTTGGAGACTCTGATGGTCTTTTTCCAACAGGCTTCACTGCAGACAGGCCCTGCAAGTTCCAGGTGCTGAAAACTCGGAGAGCCTGCTTCTTGCTTCCCAGGCCGTAGCTGGGGGGAACTTAGGGTGAAGCAGAGAAGTTTCTGTATCCAGCTGCCCGGGCAGAGGAGAATGGGGTCTCCACAGCCTGAAGAATGAAGACACGACAGAATAAAGACTCAGTGAGTAGGAGGAAAAATGAGAGACACAAGGCCACGGTCAGGGAAGATTCTGGCCTGTCCCCGTGCCCCGCTCACCCCAGCCACCCTCCTCGACTCTTTCCTCCCTCCTTTCTTCCTCCCCTGACAGCCGAGCCTGGCTTTGAACCCCATCCTTCTGCGACAGCCACTGGAGGAGAATAGAAAGAAGGCACAGGATGAAGTGAGGTGTAATGTAGAAAACCACATCATCTGCTCACTTCCTTCTCCTTCAGATGTCAATGAGGAGTGGACGGAAG
The DNA here is from genome assembly GCF_029378745.1 of Bos indicus. Classification (NCBI taxonomy): domain Eukaryota; kingdom Metazoa; phylum Chordata; class Mammalia; order Artiodactyla; family Bovidae; genus Bos; species Bos indicus. The sequence goes on along the minus strand of NC_091764.1, from coordinate 104,058,070 downwards.
AAAGAGGCCCCTGGGCCCCGGGAAGAGCTGAGACCGAGGGGCCGGGCCTCCCCTGGCGGGGTCAGCACGTCCAGCAGCGATGGCAAAGCCGAGAAGTCTAGGCAGACGGCCAAGGTATTCTGTCCCCACGTCCTGCCACAGGATGCCCGGGCACTGGGGCTGATGGTGTATGTGTGTGTTGGGGGGAGCTTCCTGTCTGGCCGAGGGCACCGGTGGAAGTACAAGATAGGAATTTTCTTTCTAACAGAAAGCCCGAGTAGAGGAAGCCTCCACCCCAAAGGTCAGCAAGCAGGGCCGGAGTGAAGAGATCTCAGAGAGCGAAAGTGAGGAGACCAATGCACCAAAAAAGACCAAAACTGAGGTGGGAGACCCATGTCACCATCATGACCCATTTTCTTGACATTCTTTCACTCAAACTTTCTTTCACTCACAATTCTTACTTTAATTTTGTCTGCAATATTAGAGAATAGTCTTATCCGAGTGCTTATGGAAGTGGTCTGTCTGGATGTGTCAGATCTTTAGGGCTCTGGTCAGAGTGTCAGGTGACCAGGCAGTGCCAAAGAGGAATGGGTAGAGCACGGGGGATTCTAGCCTCTCCCTTTCTAGGGCCTGGTTTTCAGGCAGGGTCTGGGGAGGAGATCCAGGGTGAGAAGTCTCAGTAGGAGGAACGAGTAAGTAGAGCATGCAGAAGCAGTCTTTTTAAGAACCAGTGGTTTCTGGGATGTTTAATTAGAAGGGTAGATGAGATGAGAGGATGGCAGATGGGCTGGTGGAATATAAGGATTTGGGTTCAGCTGTGGAATGGGAGGAGATGCTAGAGATGGATGTCTGAGGAAGGAACTGGTTTGCCCTGCGGGAACTCGAATGCCTGCTAGGGAGCAGCGGAGAGACTGCGAGAGTGGAGGATCCCCAGAAGGCCAGGCGGTGGGCTTAGCAAAAGTACTCTTCCTGTTGTGGTGCAGTGGTGTGCTGTGGATGGGAAATCATTCTGTGCCAGCAAGGCCTCAAATCCAGGGGAGGCAGGAAAAGCAAAGGCCACCACGGCTCTCCCTCTTGTGCAGCAGGAGCTGCCCCGGCCCCAGTCTCCCTCCGATCTGGACAGTCTGGATGGGCGGAGCCTCAATGACGATGGCAGCAGTGACCCCAGGGACATCGACCAGGACAACCGGAGCACGTCTCCTAGCATCTACAGCCCTGGAAGCGTGGAGAATGACTCCGACTCGTCTTCTGGCCTGTCCCAGGGCCCAGCCCGCCCCTATCACCCACCTCCACTCTTCCCTCCCTCCCCTCCACCACCTGACAGCACCCCCCGACAGCCAGAGCCTGGCTTTGAACCCCACCCTTCTGTGACACCCACCGGATATCATGCTCCCATGGAGCCCCCCACATCTCGGATGTTCCAGGCTCCTCCAGGGGCTCCTCCCCCTCATCCACAGCTCTACCCTGGGGGCTCTGGTGGGGGAGTTTTGTCTGGACCCCCACTGGGTCCCAAGGGGAGTGGGGCTGCCTCTTCAGTGGGGGCCCCTAGTGGGGGTAAGCAGCACCCCCCACCCACCACCCCCATTTCAATATCAAGCTCTGGGGCTGGTGGTGCTCCCCCAACGAAGCCACCTAACACTCCAGTCGGTGGTGGAAGCCTACCGTCTGCGCCACCACCAGCCTCCTTCCCCCACGTGACACCAAACCTGCCTCCCCCACCTGCTCTGCGACCCCTTAACAATGCATCGGCCTCTCCTCCTGGCCTGGGGGCCCAGCCACTACCTGGGCATCTCCCTTCCCCCCATGCCATGGGGCAGAGCATGGGTGGACTTCCTCCTGGCCCGGAGAAGGGGCCCACTCTGGCTCCTTCACCCCATCCTCTGCCCCCTGCGTCCTCTTCAGCCCCTGCCCCCACAATGAGGTATCCTTACTCATCCTCTACTAGCAGCTCTGCAGCAGCCGCCTCTTCCAATTCTTCTGCCTCTGCCTCTGCCTCCCAGTACCCCGCTTCCCAGGCACTGCCCAGTTATCCCCACTCCTTCCCTCCCCCGACCAGTCTCTCTGTCTCTAATCAGCCCCCCAAGTATACGCAGCCTTCTCTTCCATCCCAGGCTGTGTGGAGCCAGGGTCCCCCTCCACCTCCTCCCTATGGCCGCCTCTTAGCCAACAGCAGTGCCCACCCAGGTCCCTTCCCTCCTTCAGCTGGAGGCCAGTCCACAGCCCACCCATCAGCCCCAACACATCACCACCACCACCAGCAACAGCAGCAGCAGCAGCAACCACCACCACCACATCATGGGGGCTCTGGGCCCCCTCCCCCTGGAGCATATCCTCACCCCCTGGAGAGCGGTGGTTCCCACCATGCACACCCCTATGCCATGTCTCCCTCCCTGGGGTCTCTGAGACCCTATCCACCAGGGCCAGCACACCTGCCCCCACCTCACAGCCAGGTGTCCTACAGCCAAGCAGGTCCTAATGGACCCCCAACCTCCTCTTCTTCCAATTCCTCTTCCTCCTCTCAAGGGTCCTACCCGGGTTCACACCCCTCTCCTTCCCAGGGCCCCTCAGGGGCGCCCTACCCCTTTCCACCGGTGCCTCCGGTCACCACTTCCTCGGCCACACTTTCCACGGTCATTGCCACAGTGGCTTCCTCGCCAGCAGGCTACAAGACAGCCTCCCCACCTGGGCCCCCGCCGTATGGCAAGCGAGCCCCGTCCCCAGGGGCCTACAAGACAGCCACTCCACCTGGATACAAGCCGGGGTCGCCGCCCTCCTTCCGAACGGGGACCCCACCGGGCTACCGAGGCGCCTCGCCGCCCGCAGGCCCAGGGACCTTCAAGCCGGGGTCGCCCACCGTGGGGCCAGGGCCGCTGCCGCCTGCGGGGCCCTCCGGCCTGTCGTCCCTGCCCGCACCGCCTGCGGCCCCTGCCTCTGGGCCGCCCCTGAGTGCCACGCAGATCAAACAGGAGCCGGCGGAGGAATATGAGACCCCCGAGAGCCCGGTGCCCCCGGCCCGCAGCCCCTCGCCCCCTCCCAAGGTGGTAGATGTGCCCAGCCACGCCAGCCAGTCGGCCAGGTGAGTGCCGGGGCGGGGGTTGGGGGTGGCGAGCGCGGGATGGGTCCCCCGTTCGTGTGATGCTTATCAAAGTACTCCAGGCCCTGCTCTCGGCCGCCAGTGGGGGTGCTGCTCGCAGGGCTGAGCGCGCGCTACCTCGGCGCCCGGCAGGTTCAACAAACACCTGGACCGCGGCTTTAACTCGTGCGCGCGCAGCGATCTGTACTTCGTACCGCTGGAGGGGTCCAAGCTGGCCAAGAAACGGGCCGACCTGGTAGAGAAGGTGCGGCGCGAGGCCGAACAGCGCGCGCGCGAAGAAAAGGAGCGCGAGCGCGAGCGGGAGCGCGAGAAGGAACGCGAGCGCGAGAAGGAGCGCGAGCTGGAACGCAGCGTGGTGAGTGCGTCACTGTGCGCGCCTCCCGCCTCGGGGCCGCCCTCTACGCGACTCAGAGAGTTTCAAGGGGGTGGGGCCATGCGCCACCTGTCGGACAGGAGGAGCCATGGCAACCCAGGAAATGGAGACCAGAGGATTCCAGCGGCAGGAATTGCATCCCTGGGCTGAAGAAAAGAAAGGCAAGCTCAGGTCAGAGTACCCGTGGATCGTAGGAAGAGCATCTCTCCTCCGCAGGAAGAGAAGGGTCTGGGAAATCCGTGGTAGGCCGAGTTACAGTAAGCTGAGGCTTTAGGCATTCAGGTGCTGAGACAAATTAGCAGCTGAGGACCCGGACCTGCTTTGTTGACCCCGCGTCTCCCTGTGTCCCACAGAAGTTGGCTCAGGAGGGCCGTGCTCCAGTGGAGTGCCCATCTCTCGGCCCAGTGCCCCATCGCCCTCCGTTTGAGCCGGGCAGTGCTGTGGCTACAGTGCCCCCTTACCTGGGCCCCGACACTCCAGCCCTACGCACCCTCAGTGAATACGCCCGGCCCCACGTGATGTCTCCTGGCAATCGCAACCATCCGTTCTACGTGCCCCTGGGGGCAGTGGACCCGGGGCTCCTGGGTTACAATGTCCCGGCCTTGTACAGCAGTGACCCAGCAGCCCGGGAGAGGGAGCGGGAAGCCCGTGAACGAGACCTGCGTGACCGCCTCAAGCCTGGCTTTGAGGTGAAGCCCAGCGAGCTGGAACCCCTACATGGGGTCCCTGGGCCAGGCCTGGATCCCTTCCCCCGACACGGGGGCCTGGCTTTGCAGCCTGGCCCCCCGGGCTTGCACCCTTTCCCCTTCCATCCGAGCCTGGGGCCGCTGGAGAGAGAACGTCTAGCTCTGGCAGCTGGGCCCGCCCTGCGGCCTGACATGTCCTACGCGGAGCGTCTGGCAGCTGAGAGGCAGCATGCAGAAAGGGTGGCCGCCCTGGGCAATGACCCACTGGCGCGGCTGCAGATGCTCAACGTGACCCCCCATCACCACCAGCACTCCCACATCCATTCTCACCTGCACCTCCACCAGCAGGATGCCATCCACGCAGGTGAGACTCCCTTGTCCTTGGCCAGGCCCTTTGAGATCACCTTGCACCCTGGCAGGTCATTGGGCGCTTCTGTTGCTCAGGCCTGGACTTCCCACCCCACGTCTGGCCTAAGCCGCTCTCCTGAGATTGCTGCTCTGGTCTTTGCCTCCCCAGCCTGTCTCCTCTTACCCCAGCCCTACTGCAGAGACCCTGCCCCACACCTCAGCCCCATTCAGGTCTGGCGTCTCCCCCCACACCCCATGGTAGAAGCCAGAGGTGGAAACCTTTAAAGGAGTGCGACCTTCCTCCCCTCACAGCCTCTGTCCCTGAGCCCTTCTCATAACTATTTCCTTGCTTCTCTGGGTTCAGCTCTATTGTTTCTTGCCATTTTCTCCATCCAGGCAGAGGTGTTTCATGTTCCTCTCCGAATCTACAGATCTGTGACCTAGAAAGCCCTGTGGCTCAGGTTGTGGGATCACAAGTGACAATGAGCTTTACCCACAATGAGTCTTTCTACCATTTTTCTAATTGTCAGAACACTGCCCCCATCTAGCCTTACAATCACATTCATTCCAGGCTCCTTGTGCTGTCTTTTAAGTTCCTCTCTGTCTCATTTCCTAAACTTCCTTTTCTCTTCCATCTCCTCTCGGTAGTCCACTCCCTATTCCTCAGGTCCCTCTGAGAACTGGAATCTCCTGTCCTCTGCCATCCGTCCGTCCGTCCCTCCTGCAGTAGGGTCTTCCCCTGTCCATCTCCCAGACCCCTAGCCCCTCCATTGTGCCTTTTTTGCTTCACTGGATCACCCTGTGTTTGATTGTCCACCTCTCTTCCCAGGCATGGAGCCCTTCACCCAAATGCATGGTTTTCCCCAAACCTGCCTTCTGTTGACACCTTCCTCTTCTCTACCCTCCAGCCTCTGCCTCGGTGCACCCTCTCATTGATCCCCTGGCCTCAGGGTCTCACCTTACCCGGATCCCCTACCCAGCTGGGACCCTCCCCAACCCCCTTCTTCCTCACCCTCTGCACGAGAACGAAGTTCTTCGTCACCAGCTCTTTGGTAAGGATGGAGGTTGGGGGTGGGAACAGTCTCTCGAAAGAATAGAGGAAGTTAGGTGCTGGAATCAGTCTGATTGGGCTTGGGGAGAGATGAGGAGGTGGCGGGAGGAACTGGGAATGGAAACTGGACGGCGGAGGCCCTGGCTGAGAGGCACAGATGTTAGGGTCAGGCTCAGAGGCCTGGATCCTAACCACCTCTGGCAGCTTGCAGGACTGGCTGTCACCTAAGTTGATTAGTTGCGGTTCTTCTGTATGTACAGTGTCTGGCCACCTGAGTACCTCATCAGTCATGTGGCCCCTGCCCTTCCTGCCCACAGCTGCTCCATACCGGGACCTGCCAGCCTCCCTCTCTGCCCCGATGTCGGCAGCTCACCAGCTGCAGGCCATGCACGCACAGTCAGCTGAGTTGCAGCGCTTGGCGCTGGAGCAGCAGCAGTGGCTGCACGCCCATCACCCGCTGCACAGTGTGCCGCTGCCCGCCCAGGAGGACTACTACAGGTACCACAGGGTGCCTGGGACCCACCGGAGGGGGCCCGGCGGAGGGGATGCACCCCAGCCTGCCAGGGGTGGGTGTGGCCCCCGCGGGAGGGGACCCATCCTCAGTGAGCGGGGCCGGGTCAGGATGGACCTCAGTCTTTCTCCCCCCCACCCCCTACTCTGCCCGCTCTCCCCCCAGTCATCTGAAGAAGGAAAGCGACAAGCCGCTGTAGGACCTGCGATCGAGAGAGCACCGTGCCCCTGCCTCGACCAAGGAGGCCTCTCTCCCCGCCTGCCACTCAGAGCCTCCCGGGTGCGGCTCAGGCCCCGGGCCTCGGGCTTCTGGGCAGGAGGGAGGAAGGGACAGATGCAAGGCCGAGGCTCCTGTGGTGTGCGGAGGTGGGGAGGGGGTGGGTGGGGGGCAGAAAGCGCACAGTATCTTGGACCGGGTCCCTCTCCCTTGGCCCCCGACTTTCTTCCTCCCCTACGTCCAGCCCCCCGCCCCCACCCGTGGCCGCTGCCCGCCCCCCACCCCTGGTGTGATTATTTCATCTGTTAGCTGTGGCTGTTTTGCGTAGCATCGTGTGCCGCCCCTGCCCATCCCCAGCCGCCCCCCCCCCCCGCCCCGTGTGCGCCCCCTCACTGCGATGTATGACCCTTGCCCCTCCCCCACATTAATAATTTATATATATAAATATCTATATGACGCTCTTTAAAGAACATCCCAAACGAAACCAACCAAACAAAAACATCCTCACGACTCCCCAGGAAGATGTCTGTGGCTGTTTCTTTGTGGGCTGTGGGGCGTGGGTGGGGGTGTGGGTCTCCGCGCAGTGACACCTTGAGAGAAAGCCGTGCGACCTCCCAGAGACCAGCCCGGAAGTGGGTAGGGACCCTGGCGAGTTGGAGAGGGGACTCAAAAAGAACCCGGGGTCCTGGAGCCCTGGCTCCGCCATAAGGGGGTGCCGGGGCAAGTCCCGACCCTTTTCCCCAAAGCTGGGCAGTCAGAATGCTGGCGGCCCAGGACAGCTCTAGGGAACTACGCAGACTCGGGAGGCGTTTCTGCCACTGGTCCCACAGCTAGGAGCCTCCGGGGACCCGAATCCTTTCGGTTGAGTAGCTAGAAATGGTGATACAGCGGTTGAGTAGCTAGAAATGGTGATACAGCGGAGGTGCAGGGGGCGTGGCTGCAATAAGTTTAGAACCCAGGTGTCTTAACCACCCTAAGGTTGCGGGGAGAGGGAGTGGGGGGACAATTTCAAACGCCCAGAAGGGAAGGGAAATTAGAGGGCGTCACCTCACACCTCGACGCAAGACCATTTTAGGAAAGCGCAGGAGCCGCCGAGCTCTTGCTGCGAAGCCTTGTCTGCGTTCTTAAAAACTAAAGGGGGCGTGACTGGCTTCCTTATCAGCCAATCGGCATCGGGTCATTTGCATAGGGCCCCATCCACCGTTCGTAAACTCTAGCCGCGAAGGATTTAAGAGAGTTCCTTAGAACACGGTCTTCCCCTCCGAAAGTCGCAGTCTGCCTCGTTATCTGTAGAGCAATAGGAGCTAGGAACCGGCCGTCGGGGCTCACCCTCACTGACAGCGGAGTTGGTGGCTATGCCGTGCGATCTCCGGGTGCTACGTCTGCAGTGTTACAGCTCTTTTAGAATTTGTCTAGCAGGCTTTCCGCTTTGCACCGGAAAGCCCCTCCCACACAAGTGTTTATGAACAATAGAATAATATTTGGGTGGGAAACTTTGTTTTTTTTGATACGGGTTTTTTTTTTTTTTGGTCTACGTGTTTAGTCCGTTCTTGACGGAGAAGACCCGGGAGGTTGGGATTCTTGTCTGGAAATTTCCGGCTCTGTCTGATGTAGTTTCCCGTTCGCCTCCCTTCGCTGCGAGGGCCGCGCTAGGAGCTGGTTCGTTTCTTGCCAGCTTGTCGTTGCTGCACGTGCATCTTTTGTCCCATGGCGTCCGCCTCGGCTCAGTCCGCGGCCCTGAGCGCCGAGCAGGCCAAGGGTGAGAAGCCTCCCATTTGCCGGGTGGGCTCCTTTCTCGAGAAGGGCGCTGGGCGAGAGGTGTGACTGCATTCGCTGGGAAGTGGGGGCGCGCGGGGACCATCCTCTTTTTAGAGGGGCCTCTTTGCCCTCAGCGAGGAATTCGGGGGCCGAATTTATCGGGTTATTACGGCTTCAGTTCACTAATCCGCTGCCCTTTTCCTTGCGCTGTCGCTCGCGTCGGCCGGACTCGGATTCCCACTCGCGGCGGCGACTCCTCCCTGGGCTGCATCCGTGCACAGTGGTCCTGGCCGAGGTGATCCAGGCGTTCTCGGCGCCGGAGAATGCTGTTCGCATGGACGAGGCTCGGGACAACGCGTGTAACGACATGGGCAAAATGCTGCAATTCGTGCTGCCCGTGGCCACGCAGATTCAGCAGGAGGTTATTAAAGCCTACGGCTTCAGCTGCGATGGGGAAGGTGGGTCGGACGGGGGTCGGCGGTGAACTGGGTCGAGGAGAGGACGATGGATCTGTTGGGTCCCTGAGCCGTCGTCCCCTTTCTCGCCACACGGCGGCAGCCACAGTCTAACAGTGTTGGCGCTCAGAGCCCAGGGTCTGCTGTGAACTTGAGCCGAGAGGTTAAGTGCATGTTGTCGTTACCATTAATTATACTGTTATTCCGTTTTAAAATGAGAAATCAGGCTCTGCTAGTAAACCAGTGCTGGAGGCCACAGGAGAACTTCCTATGAGCCCCATTTTGATGGCTTTTAGTGAGATGTCTATATGACCACACACTTATGCAGCCCCCGCCCCAAAGTGTTTCAGCTAATCTGAGGGCTGGCTAATCTGAGGGTTCAGTTTCTTGGGTGAGATCACCGAGTTCTCCAAGAATGTTTATCGATTCCGCCCAGCTGGCCCATGATCCTCCTGTGTCCTGGTTATAGACTGGCGATCTCGTTCTGGTGGGTATGCATCCTTTGGGCTCTTGTGACTAAACTGCTAAAATGGTTAATCTGATCCTGGGAAGCACACTGCTCTGGGATGTATTCATTCACTGCATCCCATCCGGTCGTGCCTGGTGTAGACCAGGAAATAGTTTATCCGGACCACGCAGGGCATTGCCTGGGTCTTGTTTTGAAGACAGCTACCTGGCCAGAGGGGAAGCAGCCATCCACTCCAGCTCAAACTGCTCCCTCCTGCCATCTTGGGCACATCCGTCCCTTGTGGATGTGGACTGATGCTTCGTTCCCCTTTGCAGGTGTTCTTAAGTTTGCCCGCCTTGTTAAGTCTTACGAAGCACAGGATCCCGAGATTGCCAGCCTGTCGGGGAAGCTGAAGGCTCTGTTCCTGCCGCCCATGACCCTGCCGCCCCACGGGCCTGCTTCGGGTGGCAGCGTGGCCGCCTCCTGAGGGCTGGCCCTCCCATAACACTGCTGGGGAAGGGAAGACCTAATTGTACCGCAGTATAATAAATGTGCCTGTGACTTAGTGTTGATGTCTGTTTTTTGTGACCCTGACAACCTCTATGTCCCGCCTTATTCTCTCTTGCCTTTCAGGCTGTCCCATTTCCCTGTCCAGATCTTTCCTGTGTTCCTTCAGGGCTGGACCCGCTCCAGGGTAGACTGCAGAGTGGGAGGATGGGCCGGCCCCTCAACCTCCCTGGGTGGGGTGGCCTGCACAGCCTTCACCCCCTTTGAGCAGTGGGGCTTTCTGGACTTTTCCTGAGGGCCCTGGGCTTCTGTGCTCCTGGAGACTTCCCCATTGGCTGGTGCTCCCTCTTGGCCAGGGTGACTTCCTGGGCTTTGCCCGCAGCACCCAGCTTCCTGCGGCTCGGTTGGCTGGCGGGCCAGGTGGAGTTCCAGGTGGCTCCTCCCTTCCCCAGGGAGGGAGGCGGGGGACAGGCAGGCAGTGCTGGCCTGGCGCTAGACTGCTGAGTGGGGCTGGAGGGAGAAGCCAGCTGCTGAGGCCAGCTCCGCCCCCACCTGTCCCTTTTCCGGGGTTATTTAGTCCAGGGGCTTGTCCCCGCGGTGCCTGTGGCCTGGCGGGCAGCATCGAGAGGAAAGTGGCTGGTTTCTGAGCATTCTTCCTCACCTGGCTTGGGTCCCTGCACAGCTGCGCCACGGGGCTCAACCCCGCCCCCTGTGCCTTCTGCCTGGGACTCCCCACCCCTCTGGGGAAATGCTGTCCCATGGGTAAGTCCCCTGCTCCATCTGGGTAACGGGGGGCTCCTGTTCATTCGGGAGGGAGGGGCGGGGATCCTGCTCATTCCTGACAGGTGCATGACCATGAGTGCGACCTGCCCCTGCCCCCTCCCCAGGTCACTTTTCCCCCACAAGATGCCAGAACTCCAGCCTTGTTCATGACCGTCTGACCCACCCCCCTTCTCTAGTACTTTCTCCCTGACAGATGCATATTTATTCTCACCAAATTTCTTTCTCTGCCTTCTGGTCCCCTGCTTCTGTCTTCTGCTAAGGACACGTTCCCTAGGGAGCTGAATGTCACCTGAAACATTACAAATCTGAAAGGCAGACCTGAGAAAGATGCCCTGTTGCCACTAAATGTCCCAAATCCTTCATTCCTATCTCCCTCAGTTTTCCTTCACTCCTCTGCATCAATTCATTCAGATACTGTTAAGTATCTATTGTATGCTGGTGCTTTTTAGTTTTTAAATTTTTTTAAAGATTTTTTTTTAATGTGGACCATTTTTTAAGTCTTTATTGAATTTGTTACAATATTGCTTCTGTTTTATGTTTTGCTTTTTTGGCCCCAAGTCATGTGGGAGGGATCTTAGGTCCCCAGTCAGGGACGAACCTACACCCTGGGTATTGGAAGGTGAGGTCCTAACCACAGCCAGGGAAGTTCTGCCAGGTGCTTTTTAAGGTGCTGCCAATACTGTAACAAACAAGAGAGACACAGTTCCTGCCTTCACGGAGCTTCACGCAGGTGGAAGGGGACAGACTGCCCAAGGAACCCATTAAATAGGATAATTGCCGGGTCTCAGAAGTGTTACCCAGAAAATAAACCAGCTTCACATGCTAATAAGGGACTGGGGTGCCAGTGGCATCACTGGCTGGAGGGGCCAGGGAGGGCTTTCCTGAGTCGGTGACTCAGAAGGTGAGACCTGGATGAGGAGGAAGAATCAGGCTCCAGTGCTGCTGGCAGAGGGAATGGCCAGTGCAAAGACCCTACTGTGGGAATAAACTGAATGATGGTGCCTGGAGGCAGAGTTGGCCAGTGAGGACAGAGGAGGGCTGGGTCACGTGGGGCCTTCTTGGTGTTTGGATACTACAGTGAGGACCTGCTGGGCGTCTTGGTGAGTTGGTAGGTTGGTCACCCCAAGTCCAATAAGTTCTTGCTTCTTATATTCACTTGCTCTCAGTGCACCCCTTGTCTCCTTCAGCCCCAGTGTCAAGATTCTTTTTAAAAAAAATAAAAATTTATTTTAAAATTTATTTTATTAATTATTAATGTATTTAGAAATTATTTATTGATATATTTATTTATAAATTATTGATAGATTTATTTATAATTAAATTACTTATTAATTTATGTGTAAACAAATGATTTATTGGTAGATTTATTTATAAATAATTTGTTTATTGATAGATTTATTTATATATAAATATATTTATTTATTAGTTGTGGCATGTGGGATCTAGTTCCCTGATGAGAGGTTGAACCCGAGCCCCCTGCACTGGGAGGGAGGAGTCTTAACCACTGGACCGCCAAGGAGATCCCTGCTGTCAAGGTTCTCATTGGGTCTTCTGGTCCCCAATCCCTTCCATGCTCCTGCCTCCATCATTTTCCTGCCAGATGGTTGGCAAGTCCTTTCCTGAGAAAGAATCCTTCCTTGGTTCCTCAGGCTAGCCCTGTGAGACCCTCTGCCAAGGGTCCCAGCCTCTCAGAGCAGCTCAGCTCAGCCATAGGGCCCGGCTCACAGCCAGCACTATGCTCGTGGGTCCCGTGCCAGCTCCCCAGAGGCCTCTGAGGGAGGAGCCCCTCCACCCCGGCCTCGTCGTGGGCTGTGCCCACACCCTGCCTCCTCCTCCCACAGTGGGTGGTGCAGTGGGAAGGACAGTGGACTTGTCAGACGTCAGACGGCCTTGGTTTGTTGCCTACCCCCTTCCTAGTTTGTGACCTTGGTCCAGTTACTTCTCTGAGCCTTAGTTTTTTTTTCTAAAGTTGGGCTAACATGGACTTCCCTGGTGGTCCAGTGGTTAAGAATCCATCTGCCAAGGCACAGGACATGGGTTTGATCCCTGGTCTGGGTAGATTCCACACGTTGAAGGCCAACTAAGCCCTTGGGCCACAACTACTGAGCCTTTGAGCCCCAGAACCCGTGCTCTGCAAAAGAGAAGCCACAGCACTGAGAAGCCCATGTACCTCAACTAGAGAAAGACCACAAGCAGCAGGGAAGACCCAGCACAGCCAAAAATAAATAAATAAAAATAAAATTGGCTAACAGGACCTACTAAATAGGGTTGGCATATACATTAATAATGTCACATAAAAGCTGTTCATACTAAAAGCTGACTTCATATTGGCTTTTTATATCAGCATTTGGGAAATATTGTTAAACCCATTTATCAGGTAGGGATACTGAGGCCCAGGGAACTTCAAGAGCTTTCTAGAGATTACTTTGTTTGCTCTTCCAGACTGCCTGTCTTTCTGCATCCCCGTTGATCTTCATCTCTGCCTTTATCTCCTTGCTTCCCAAGTGAGTAATTTTCTCTTCTGAATTAGTAGGCCCTTACTTTTTTAACTTTCAGCTTCCTTGAGCCTGTTTACCTCCCTTTAAAAAAAAAAATGGGGAAAATAATTCCTAGATCCGGTAGTCTAGTGGTTAAGAATCAGGGGACATGGGTTTGATCCCTGGTCCGGGAAGATCCCATTTGCAGAGGGACAACTAAGACCGTGGGCCACAACCACTGAGCCCTGAGGGATGTCTGAGGCCCAAATGGGAGTGTGTGTGTGTGCATGTGCAAGCGCTCTGTGAACTCCAGAGCACTTACGCCAAGGGAAGGGTGGTGCTTCTTCTTTATTTTCCTGCCAAGGGACAGTAGAGACTGTACATACCATCCCAGTGTCTGTCTGCCTTCTGACTTGACACCCTTCAGAGAAATTCCTGTCTCTTTCATGGTCAGGAGTTTCTGGGTACCTAGTTAGTTTCTTTTTTAAAATTCCAGAGGGAGAGCGGCTTGTGGCCACTGTACAGGGGGTGTTGGGTGCTACGTAGGGACCTGCAACTTTGTGGGTGGTTGGGATGATGTGTCCACGTGTGGGTGTTTGCACCTGACTATGTGCATGTGTAGATGGACTTGGGTGATGAGGTTGCCTTTAGTGGGACTGGGTGTGCCTAAGTGGATGCTTGTGTGTGCGTGCGTGCACTCATGTGTGTGTATACTCATCTGTACGTGACAAGCAGGGTGTGCATGGGTAGGACTGGAGCTGGGCTTGTGACCATGTATGTACATGGGTCTGGATGAATGTGGTCATTTGACACATGCTCTGTGTGAGACATGGTGCTAAGTTTTAACCACTTGGAGGTGAGCCATACCAGCTGTGGACCTCCTGTGCTGGAGGTGAGGGGCCCCTGTAGTGGAGGTGATGGTGTCCATTCTCTTCCTGCCCCCTGCTGTGAGGGAGAGTTCATAGTCTTTCAGGGCTACTGCCTAAGATAGAGGTAGTCAGTGTTAGACCATGAGATAAACAGATCAAGCAGGGTCTCCAGAAATCCTTTCTGGGGGTGGGGAGGGCGGTGAATTGATATTCAAAAAATGATAAAATAGCCAACATAAGAAAATAGACTTTCATTGGGCTTGAATAGTTTGTTATTTATTTTTCCTTCTTTTTTGAGGCATAGCATACATGATGTGCTTGAATACTGAACATCACATTTACTTCATCTGTGTACACACCACTCAGATCTGCTATCCCAGAAATTGCCATCTCCCAGTCAGTATACTTATTTTAATGAAGGGATGACATGCCCATGCTACAGTCTTCAAAAAGGTGGACTGAAGGGACTTCGCTGGTGGTCCAGTGGCTAAGACTCCAGGCCCCCAAGGCAGGGGGCCTGGGAGAGATGCCTGCTCGGGGAAGTAGATCCCACATGCAGCAACTAAAGATCCTGCAGGCTGCAATGAAGCTCAAAGATCCTGCATGTCACAACTAAGACTTGGTGCAGCCAATTAAATAAGTAATAAATACAAAAATATTAAAAAAAAAAAAAAAAGGTGGAAGGAGGGAGAAGGAAAGGTCCCTCCCAGCGCTTTCCTCCAGCTACCCGTTCTGGTCCCTTCCCTAGGGAATCCACTCACAGGGTTTCTTGTGTATCTTTTTTATTTTAATTTTGGCTGTGCCCCAGGGCTTGTGGAATCTTAGTTCCCCTACCAGGGATTGAACCCTTGCAGTCTGTAGTCCTAACCACTGGAAGAGTCCTAAACACTGGACTCCCAGGGAAGTCCTCTCTTGTGTATCTTGCACTGGGCTTCTTTCCTCTTGCTTTGGTTTGGCGGTATGTTTGTATTTGGAATTAGATGGAGTATCACAAGCTTTTAGTGTTTAGGGACTCCCCAGGTGAATGGGCCCTGAGAATAGGCCATGGCCAGATCTGGGTGCCCCTCTGCAGCCCAGGAGACAGGCCCCTGGTCAGAGTCCTGAGCTCCGTTGGATTCAGACCAGACCCCCTCAGCAAGAACCTACAGTTCAGACTCCAGTGGATCCATCCATAGGGCTGGGGGCTCTGGCCCCACCTGCTTCCCATTCTGCTTCTCACCTGACTGCAGGGTTGGGGAATGGTGGATGGCCCAAAGGCCGAGGACAAGAAGTAGGGAAGATGCCAGTTGGACAGGGCTGCTCCAGGGTCATTTTGTCCAGCCCTCTGTCCCAGGGCACCTATTCAGATGTGTGTGTCGAGGGAGGGTTTCTATCCTTCTAAGAGGCATCTGCCCAGCCTAAACAGTTAGGAAACTGCCCACTCCCACTTTGGCCTGATTGGAAGAGTCTCTCAACCTCTGTTAGTTTTTTTTTTTAAATTATTTATTTATTTGGCTGCACCGAGTCTTAGTTGCAGCATGTGGGATCTAGTTCCCTGACCAGAGATCAAACCTGGGCCCCCTGTATTAGGAGCAGAGTCTTAGCCACTGGACCCCTAGGGAAGTGCCGCCCTCCCCAACCTTTTTAACTTTTTCTTTTCTTTTTTGAAATTTACTTATTTGGCTATGTCCAGTTTTAGTTGCAGTACACAGGATCTTCCATTGTGGTACACAGATTTAGTCATGGCACAGGCTCAGTTGCTCCAAAGTATGTGGGATCTTAGCTCTCTGCCCAGTGATCGAACCTGTGATGCCTGCCTGCATTGCAAGGCAGATTCTTAACCACTGAACCACTAGGGAAGTCCCTTAACTTTTTATTTAACTTCTTATTCTGTTCTCTGAAGCCCTGAGGCCTGGCATATAGTAGCTAAAATCACTAGCTTTGGAGCCAGGCCGTCTGGTTTGCACTCTGGTTTGCTTTATTGACCGTGTGGCCCTGGGGCGAGCTGCCTTCAAGCCCAGAGCCTCAGGTTCTTTGTCTGGAAAATGGGAATAATGAAGGTACCTGCTTCACAGGGCTACCGTGAGGACATATCAGATAAGGCAGGTAAATACTGCCCAGCACAGTGCCTGTTGTCTAGGCAGACTCTACTAATGATAGTTGCCACCCTCACCATTATTATTGGTTTGGACCAGGGAAGGCTGCATGGACCAGGAAGAGATGGCGCGTGACTGTGTGGGTTCCTATGGACCAAGCATGAGCTGGCCTAGGGCGCTGGAGGCTCACGTGTGTTCTTATTCGGGTGGTCGTATGCGGAGGGCCACCCTCCCCAGGCCTTCGATGGCAGGCGTGTGGGAAGCGGGTCCTGTCCCCACCCCCACCGCCACCCCGTGCTTCTTCTCCCTGCTCTGCCCTAAAACGAGAAGTGAGTGAGTTCCCCCAAGGGGTCGGCCGCGCCCCTTCCTGTCCCCGCCCTGCCGGCTGCCCCAGGCCAGTGGAGTGGCAGCCCCAGAAGCAGGACAGGACGGGGCTGGGTGGCGAGGTGGCCCGGGTGCTGATAGCTGCCAGAGCTTAGCCCCAGCGTCCCCCGCCTGCCCAGACTCAGCGGCACCACCCCGTTGCCTGCAAGCCTTCACCCCACTCCCCGCCCCGGGCACCCCAGGATGGTGAGGTAAGGGCCGGGCACCCATGGTAGGCAGGAGGCAGGGTGCCCCAGGGCCCTGGGGCCTCTCCTCACCAGCCTCCCGGCCCCCAGGTGGTTTCACCGAGACCTCAGTGGGCTGGATGCGGAGACCCTGCTCAAGGGCCGAGGGGTCCACGGAAGCTTCCTGGCACGGCCCAGCCGCAAGAACCAGGGTGACTTCTCCCTCTCCGTCAGGTAGGTGGCCCGCGGCTCCAGCCGGGGGTGGGGTGCCAGCCCTTGGCTGCTCGTTTCGCTTCCCCAGGCTCTTGGATGTATCCACCCCAACCCTGCCCGGGACCCCCACCGCCCCCCACCACCCGACCTCCACTCTCCCTTCCACTGGCCTTACCTCCACTGGGTGCCCTGCAGGGTTGGGGACCAGGTGACTCATATTCGGATCCAGAACTCTGGGGACTTCTACGATCTGTATGGAGGGGAGAAGTTCGCAACGTTGACAGAGCTGGTGGAGTACTACACGCAGCAGCAGGGTGTTCTACAGGACCGAGACGGCACTATCATCCACCTCAAGTACCCGCTGAACTGCTCAGACCCCACCAGTGAGAGGTGAGGGTCTTCGCTCCCTGGCCCGCCCCACCGAGAAGTGGGCTGTCCTCGCCTTGGGCCTCTTCCCCCCATGTGATCCATGGGCTCCCTTTCCATCAACTCCTAGGAAGCAAGAGAAGGTTGCCTGGCCCTTCTCCAGGGTCCCTGTGCACCCGCGCCCCAGGCCCTACCATTGCCAGAGAGGCCTCTCCTCGTGGCTGTGTCTCCCAAATGGCCGGCTCTGTTGTTAGAAAGATGGAATCTGACCTCTTGTAACTGTTCCCTCCCCAGCACGGGTTCCTATGGTTGAGGAGGAGCGTAGGGGTCAGCGTGTATGAGGACACGCAACCTCATCTCAGTGTCCCCTGAGAATGGGTCTGCCCTCTGGGGCTGGCTAGTGCTGGACTAGTCCCTTGACCAGACCCACATCATTGAAAACTGTCATAGGGGTGCAAGGGCCTTGTAGCTGGGCACAGGACAATACTCTAAGCATTTCCCGCCCATCTTTCTGGTTTCAAAGATATGGTCCCCAGAACTGGGCTGGCTACTCCCCAGGTGGTCTCCCCAAAGTGTGCGCAGACCCAAAGACTCTGCATTTTATGGGCGGGTTGGGGGGTGTCTCATTTTCCAGTTGTTTCTCCATGATAGCTCCTATAATTAGGGGAAGGGCAGCTGAACAACTCTGGGTTGTTATGGGGGATTTTTTTGCACACTCCTAGGGCCAAGGCCACTTGTCCTTGTCCTGTATTTGTGCATCGATTGTCGGAATGATTCTGAACCTGGATTCTCTCAGCTTTCGGTCTTTCTGAGATGCGTGCCTCCCAGCTTGCACCGTATTTTATTCAAGTCACTGGCTAAGACTGAGAACTGGATGAGGCTGGGGAAAAGGCCCCAGACCCACCCCTGGAGACCCTTTTCCCCATGAACATGCAGCCAAAGATGCATTTCTGGTGAAGCCGCCTCCCCTAGGAGGGAAGCACTTGGATGCCCTTGCTGGTGTCTGTCCTTCCCTGGTGTTCACTGCCTCTCACGCTCTTCCTGCACCCCACCTGCCACATTCATGGGGATTTTCTGCCCAGATCCTCTTAGGTTCTTCATGACCTGGCCTCCTCCTTGTCCACAGCCAGGGTCCGGCCTACTGGCTGCTGCCAGAGGATGGGTGGATACAGGGGTGGTTGAAGATGGAACTGCAAGAGGGATGGAGCTGAGAGGACCCCCTGGGGCCTGGGGTCAGGGTTCAAATTGTGGCTGGAAGAGGTCAGGGACAGAGGGACTCAAGACCAGGGCAGCTGACTTAAAGAGGGGCTTTTGGTTCCCCACGCCAGGAGGCCTGGATCCACCCTTGACCCTGGGAACCTGTGGGGAACGCTCTTTATCCCAACCTCTGCTCTGGTTTGCTCTGGTTCTTGGCCTTGGCAGCTGCCCCTCCTCTGGGGGGAATTTGCATTTGTCCCCTCAATGGCTAGCTCTTTGCCTGTGGTCAGCCTGACATTTGCATGGAGACTTCCTCATCCTGTGGGGCCTGGGGGAAGAGGGTTAGCCCCCTCCCCACTGCTTGAGGGCCCTGGTCTATCCCTGAGTGGTGGGATATGGTGGCCCAGGGGTCCTGCACGGGCTGGGGACTCTGGAGGTCTCCGAGCTGCAGTCTCCTCTGGGCTGAAGTACGACGGGGTAGGACAGACTGGCCCCCTCCCTCCTTCCCCCCATTCCTGCGGTTGGAAAATGCCCCCCCTTCCCCTGTCCCTGGGCTGAGGAAACCTCACAACCTCACTTCTCACTCTCTCCCCAGAAGGAGTTTTGTGTTTTTTCCATCACGTGGTTTCCTGTGGGGCTGGGCATTGTGGGGCTACAGTTTCCTCCTGGGAAGGGGGTGTGTTGTGGGGAAAGGTCCTAGTTCTGCTTTCTGCCCCTCTGAGCCCCTCGAGCCTCCCCCCCCAACACTGAACCCCAGCAGCCCCTTCAGTGACATCACCTGGGGAACCCCAAAGCCCCCAAACCACTATTCACCCCGCGGGCTTGTCCACCTTCCCGACCCCCAGGGGGACTTCTCCCCATTTCCCCTCCCTTGTGACTTCCGTCTCTCCCAACCCCATTGCTGTCTGTGGTTTGGCCTCCGTCTGCATTTCTGCTTCCCTCGCCTAGCCCTGTCTTTCATGGAGACCCTTCCTGGGTTTCTCCCCTCTGAACATTCTGGATGTGGCTGCCTTTCTGCCTGTGTCTTAAACTTGCAGAGGTGGGCTTGCTTAGAAGTCCTGAGGCTTGCCACTTATCAGCTGGGGCCTTGGGCCAGTGTGCAACTGCCCAGCCTCAGTCTCCTCATCTGCAGAATGGGTAGTACCTACCTCTTAGGTTTCTGTGAGAGTGACGGACCTACTCATAGTGGCGGATTTGAGAGCATGTAGCAGAGCTCAGTTCAGCACATGGCAGGGGCCCAAGTTCCCTGCCCCCTCCCTGAGTGTCTGCCCAGCGCCCGCCCCCGGCCTCAGTCTCATTTCCCCGGATGCCGTCTTCCCTAGGTGGTACCATGGCCACATGTCTGGAGGGCAGGCAGAGACTTTGCTGCAGGCCAAGGGGGAGCCTTGGACTTTCCTTGTGCGTGAGAGCCTCAGCCAGCCTGGAGATTTTGTGCTGTCCGTGCTCAGCGACCAGCCCAAGGCTGGCCCCGGCTCCCCGCTCAGAGTCACCCATATCAAAGTCATGTGTGAGGTAAGGCCTCTGGGCACCAGGGAGGCACCCCGCTGGGGGTTCCCTCTGTGCCCACAGCCATACCCTTGGGGAGGGGCAGCCTGGGCTTTGGTCCAAGGCTCGGGGTCCAGGCAGGGAGACAGGTGGCCTGACTTGGAGCCCCTCAGGGCGGACGCTACACAGTGGGGGGTTCGGAGACCTTCGACAGCCTCACTGACCTGGTGGAGCATTTCAAGAGGACGGGGATCGAGGAGGCCTCCGGCGCTTTCGTCTACCTACGGCAGGTGAGGGGTGGGCCTGGCTGCCTCCTCCCATTCCCTGAGCCTCTGAGCTCTATAAGCGGCTGACTTCTGGCCTCCCCCACCCCAGCCATACTATGCCACGAGGGTGAACGCGGCTGACATTGAGAACCGGGTCTTGGAACTGAACAAGAAGCAGGAGTCAGAGGAGACAGCCAAGGCCGGCTTCTGGGAGGAGTTTGAGGTTTGTGATGGGACCAGCAGGGTGAAGGGCGTGGGGTCCCAGACAGACCCCGTCTCCTCGCTCCCCATCCTCATGTTAGTCTGCCCCATGACCTCTCCACCCATGGATGCCCCTCTCCTGGGCCTGAGGCTCCATTTCCCCAACTCGTCCCACAGAGTCTGCAGAAGCAGGAGGTGAAAAACTTGCACCAGCGGCTGGAAGGGCAGCGGCCAGAAAACAAGAGCAAGAACCGTTACAAGAACATCCTTCCGTGTGAGCACCCTGGGCAGCCTCCAGCCCGCGCCCAACTCAGGCAGCGTCCACTCACCCAGGAGATGCCTCTCCCCTAGCTGACCTCCCCCCATCTCAGACGGTCTCCTTCCCCAGCTCTATGAGGGACCCCCACCCACAAGGGCATCCCCCCTTCCTCCAGGCTCCCAGAGAATCCCCTCATACCCCACCCCACCACCTTCTTCCTCTGAAACCTCCAGCCCACAACCCATGTGGGTCCCCCACACCGGCCTGCCCACAGGGCTTCTGGGCAAGGATGGCTTGGGAGCTCAAGAAGGGTTTCTGACCCAGGCCCTTCTTGCATCCTTTCTGCCCACTCCCAGTTGACCACAGTCGAGTGGTCCTGCAGGGACGCGACAGTAACATCCCTGGGTCTGACTACATTAACGCCAACTATGTGAAGGTCGGTGTGCTCGCCGGTCATGGTGGGGTGGGGACGGGAAATGGACCCCGGCTCCTGGGGATACTGGGTCCAGAGACATCGGGTGAAGCCAGAGCTGTTGCCATGGGTGAGTGGGTGGGTGGATGAGGGGCTCACAGCCCTGCTCGTCTCTGCACTCTGTCCAGAACCAGCTGCTAGGCCCTGATGAGAACGCTAAGACCTACATCGCCAGCCAGGGCTGCCTGGAGGCCACGGTCAACGACTTTTGGCAGATGGTGTGGCAGGAGAACACCTGCGTCATTGTCATGACCACCCGGGAGGTGGAGAAGGGCCGGGTAGGCTGAGCCCCGCGCTGCCCCCACCCCCAGGACGACTCCACCACCATTAAGCTGGAGAGACACTTAGGGGCACCTCGGAGGGCAAGGGCCCGACCTCCTTGGGGAACTGAGAAAGAAATCTGAGTACACGATAACTCCTGGGTCTCTGCTTCCTATGTGGGACTCCCCTGACCACCAGACCCAGATTTCCAGAGGCCTCCATCCCTTAAGTGTCCCCCCGCCCTGTGCCCACCATCTCCCTCAGGGTAGTAATCCCTCCTCTCCACTCAGCCTCATTACTCTCTCTGAAGTCGGTCCCAAACTGTCACCCCCATGGGCAGGCTGCCCCCTTGCACGGCACCCTTTGCCCTGGAGTGGCTGTGACCTGTGCAGAAGTATGTAACCTCTGCGTCAGGCTGTCCCCCCGAGGACCCTGGTACTCAGGCTCGGTGGCTACCCTCCAGCCCTCACCTCTGACCTGCCAGGCTCCTTCAGGTTTCTGTGCCTCTGCAGCAGCTCATTTCTCCTAGGAAGTGACTTCCTCTCTCCTCCCTATCTCTGCCCGACAGACTCCTCGTTGTTTTTAAAGACCCGGCTCACATGCTCCCTCCTCTGTGAAGCCATCCCTGATTTCCTCTGTTACCTAGAGAGAGAATTAGTCTCTGCCTGCACCCCCTTACCCCGGGCTCCTCAGCAGCTCAGTTCCCTGGCTCACCCTTCTCTCTGTGAGCTCCTGGAGGCACTGGCGCACCAGGCTGTGTCTTACTTGTGTCTGGCACTCCAGCCTGGTTGGTGCGGCTTCAGGTGCGAGGCCTATACCAGCCAGCATGCGCGGAATGACTTGTTGAACGGCTGATCAGGTCTCACCACCTGGAGCATGCTGAGCCAAGACCTAAGCCTCTGACTCTTGGCCAGGTCACCCATTCATCTGTCAGATGCTACGGGGCCAGCACCGGGCACTCAGGCCCTGCCTCTGTGCCTTACATCCCCCACCCCCCTCTCTTTTCAGAACAAATGTGTTCCATACTGGCCAGAAGTGGGCAGTCAGCGTGTTTACGGACCCTACACCGTAACCAATTGCGGGGAACACGACACAACTGAGTACAAACTCCGAAACTTACAGGTCTCCCCGCTGGAAAATGTGAGTGTCCCCTGCTCCTGCCCCAGGCTGGGGGCCCTGCTCACGCTCATTCTTCTGGGTTGGATAGAATGAAGCCACGTTGGGGAGCAGGGCACATTGACCCTATGTCCTCCACCCAGGAGAACCTGATTCGGGAGATTTGGCACTACCAGTACCTGAGCTGGCCTGATCACGGGGTCCCCAGTGAGCCTGGGGGTGTTCTCAGCTTCCTGGACCAGATCAACCAGCGGCAGGAGAGTCTGCCTCACGCAGGGCCCATCATCGTGCATTGCAGGTGAGAGTGACAATGATGTGATATCGGTGATAATAATCCAAGTAGTAGCTGGCAAGTGAGTACTGCCAAGCTCCCTGCACTGTTGTAAGCGAATTACACGAGAATGCATTTAAAGCCTCCCAGGCCCTCCACCTCTTCTGGGTTCCCTGATGGCTTCCAGACCCATGGGTGGAACTTAGCTTGAACCAAGCCCATGGCTTGAGCCTGTGCCTGGCATGGGGAGTCTCCATAGAGATATGGCGTCCGGTCCAGTCTAGTTCAACCTGCCATGTGCAAATGAGGAAATGGGCCAAGCCTCTTGTCAGGTCACTGCTGGTCCGTGGGGGGAACCTGGAGCAGGGCTCACGGTAGACCCAGGTCCTGGTCACTACTGTTTTTTCACACATGCCTACCCACGGTGTTTCTCCTTGGGGTCGGTGTGGCTTCCCAACTCTTCTCTTTACCATCTGCAGCCATGAGGTGGAGGGGTGCCGAGGCCTCTTCATGCCACTCCTATTTCTCCCTTCCTGCCAGTGCCCCCAGCTCAGCCCCTCAGCTCATGCACCACTAGGTCCACTGGAGCTCCCCATGTTCATGTTCGGGAGACCCTGCTGAGCTGGGGAGCTGAGGGAGCAATGAGCAGCAGGGGCCCCAGCAGGTCGCCTGGCCTGGGTGGAGGGGAGGGGATAGGCAGGGGTTGCTGGACAGATGTAGCTTCTGTAAATTCCAGCTCCTCCACTCCCTGGCTGTGTGATCTCAGACAAATGACTTCATGTCTCTGATCCTCAGGTTCCTTATCTGTAAAGTCAATGTTTCTTGGGGCTGTGGCAAACGTGAAACCCTCTCACTGTGTCTGGAGTACAGTAAATGCTCCAGAAGGGGGGTCGTTCATGTTTTTATATCTCCCGTGGTGGGGACGGGGGTCTGTTTCCTTCCCTTCCCTTCCTGCTCCCTCCATGTGACCCAGGCTCTGAGGGCAAGGACTTCCTCCTTCTGTCCACCAGCTCTTGTGTGTCCTGGGGCAGGGCTGGGTGGGGTGAGCCTGGAGGTACCCCCCACGTGCTGTCTCAGGGACTCTACCTCCAGGGACAGGCCCATCGCCAAGAATGACCCGGCTGCCTGTGCCTGCCCCCCCCACCTTCTTGAAATCCCCATGGCCTTAATTTAGACGTTACAGGAAGGAAGTGGGTGAGAGGGTGTTATTTTTAACAATCTGGGTTTGAAATTAGACAGTGCGACTTGGGGCATCGGCCTGACTGGCCTAGTGGTGGAGGTGAAACTGGGGTCTCTGTGGGGTCTTGAGGCTGCTGGGGTCTGTGTGCCCAGGGTGTGGCAGCAGAGGGTGGGGAGGAGGGGAGACCTCCTGTTAGCTGCTCCCCAAGTCTCCTGAGCCCAGTGGCCTCGTGGCCCGCAGGCGGGAGAACTGTCCTCACCCTGCTGTCAGGATCTGAAGAAAAAGGGAGATGCAGCCTTACAGAAAGATGGTCCTCATGTGAAGAGGGCAGCCTGGCTCGGGCCAAAGCTGTGGGAGAGGGCCCGGGAGGCCAGGGTGCCAGGGTAGTAGGCAGGACAGGTGGGATGGGGTCCCAGGTCTCCTGAGGTGGTGGGGGCAAGAGGGAGAAGTGGAAGCAGGCGGTGGGGCTGGGAAGGACTGGGATGGACATCGGGGAGCAGCGTCTTAGCACTTGTGTGCAAGGCTCTCCCCCCAAATCCCTTGGCTGGAGGGATGAGCATGGGTGCAGAGTTGGGCAAACCCCTACCCTGCCTGCCCCACCCCCACCGCACTGACCCAGTCAGGTTCCAGCAGCTTGTATCACTGACCTTTCCCTAAGCTCCACCCCTGCCTTCTGCCCGCTCCCTAAGCCCCGCCCCTGCCGGCGCCGTTTAAGCCCCTGGTTCCCGGCCTATGAGGGCTGGGCCTCTCACGCGCCCCTTCTCTCCCTAGCGCCGGCATCGGCCGCACGGGCACCATCATTGTCATCGACATGCTCATGGAGAGCATCTCCACCAAGGGTGAGGGTGACCGGTTGGGGACGCTGGGTCTGGTGGGAGAGCAGCCCCCGCCTTCGCCTCCGCTTGGGGCCTGACATCCGGCTGCCCTCTCGGCCAGGCCTGGACTGTGACATCGACATCCAGAAGACCATCCAGATGGTGCGGGCCCAGCGCTCGGGCATGGTGCAGACGGAGGCTCAGTACAAGTTCATCTACGTGGCCATCGCCCAGTTCATCGAGACCACCAAGAAGAAGTTGGAGGTCATGCAGGTGCGAGCAGAGGGGCCTGGCTGGGCTGAGGGGGCCAGTGGGCGTCATGGGGTGCTGCTGGGACCACCGGCCTCCCAACCACACCTCTCCCCGCAGTCCCAGAAGGGCCGGGAATCGGAATACGGGAACATCACCTACCCGCCAGCAATGAAGAACGCCCACGCCAAGGCCTCCCGCACCTCCTCTAAGTGAGTGGCTCCTGCCTAGCCGGACCTTCCTTCCCAGGGAGGTTCGGGTTCAAGTATAAGCTTAGTTCTTACAACCTGTATTCACAAGTGTCTTCTGAGTGCCCTTCCACGTGGGGCCTGAGCTGAGTACACTGATGTGTGAGGTGGAGCCTTTGCCCCGAGGAGCTTCTAATCTAGTGTTAGGACACAGTCAGGGCTGGTGTCCTTGCTTTCCTGGCCTCAGTTTGCTCACCTGTGAGATGGGTTGACCCCATGTCACCCCAGGCTGGTGCTGGGGAACCCTGCCCCTGTCTCCTGACCCGCTGGCCCCGCCCTGCAGACACAGGGAGGACGTGTATGAGAATGTGCACAGTAAGAACAAGAAGGAGGAGAAGGTGAAGAAACAGCGGTCAGCAGACAAGGAGAAGAACAAGGGCTCCTTGAAGAGGAAGTGAGCCGGGCTCGTCCTGGGGCGGCCATGGTACGGCCCTTCCCTGGCCTGTCCCTGGGGCTTCCCAGCTGGTCTTTCTGCCCTGGATAGAGGGGGCGGCTGTGGCCTCACCCTGCCTTCCCAACCCCACCAGACCTGCGTCTTGTCCCCCACTCCAGGTCCAGCCCCGCCTTATCCCTTCCTCCCTTCCCTTTGCAGCCTCAGCCTGGTCTCTGCAGAGGCCTCCAGTGGATGACCCACAGCCTGAACCTTGGAGCAACACCCCTCCCCCATTCTATTGTAATTTAAATGGCCGTGTGCCCACCTCCCTCTCCTGGGATCCTGTATATAGCCCCGCAAGGTCCCAGGTGGGGCCAGGCCGGTCTCCTCTTGTAAATAAAGCCTCTAGGTCACTGTGTGTGGGTCTCTAACTCTGTGTGCCTGGCGGGAGGGGGAGGCAGGCAGGGAGCCTTCACAGTCTAACAGGCGAGTGTGAGCATGGGCCTGGTCTGGCTGTCTCTTCCCTTTCTTTAAAGCGGAGGGTGATCCTGCCAGGGTGGTTGTGAAGATCACTGAGATCAGGGATGACGATATAACTGGCAACAATAATTCATCACACTTTTTTAAACACATTGTATTTATTGGATTGCACTGGGTCTTGAAGAATCTTTAGTTGCATCAGGTGAACTCTTAATTGCAGCAAGTGAGATCTACATCCTCGACCAGGGATGGAACCTGGGCCCCCGTGCCATGGAAGTATGAAGTCTTAACCACTGGACCACCAGGGAAATCCCAATTCTTGGGACACCTTGGCATGTGTCAGGTGCGGTTTAAGAGACTAAAAGCATTGTGGACTTCCCTGGTGGTCCAGTAGTTAAGACTCTGAGCCTCCAGTGCAAGAGGTACAGGTTAGATCCCTGGTCAGGGAACTAAGATCCTACAGGTCATGTGGCGTGGTCAAAAAAAAATGTAAAAAACAAGACCCCCCCCCCCCCCAAAAAAAGAACAAAACCAAGACTAAAAGTATTGAATCGAGGTACCTGTATCATTCCGATTTTACAGTGGGACAAGCTGAGACACAGAGAGATTAAATAACTTGCTCGAGGCCACAGGACTGTTGAGCAGTGAAACTAAGATTTTAACTCAGGCCGTTGGGCCCCAGAGCCTGCACTCCTGGAAATGCAGCCGGGGTCACACTGAGGGGGACACAACCACATTCTCTGGCCTGACTTCTAGGTCCAAGCGCTAAGAAGATGGATCAAGGCCATTTAGCACAGGCCCAGAGCCAACCCGCCTGCCGTCCCTGCCCTCTGGACGCCTGGTGCTCTCAGGACCTCCTGGCTCCTCCCTTCCTGGGGCCACTGCTACCTTTAGGCTCTTGGTCAGAGTCTTAGTTTTTAAAATAATGTATTTATTTGATATCTGATTGTGCTGGGTCTTCATCGCTGCTAGGGGTTTTCTCTATCTGTGGCGAGTGGGGGTTACTCTCTGGTTTCGGTGTGTGGGCTTCTCATTGTGACAGTCCTGTTGCGGGACGTGGGCCCTAAAGCGTTTGGGCCTCAGTAGTTGTACCGTGTGAGTGCAGTAATTTCAGCTCCTGGGCTGTAGTGCACAGGCTCTGTAGTTGTGGCACATGGGCTTAGTTGCCCTGCGGCATGTAGGATTTTCCTCGTCCAGGGATCAAGCCTGTGTCCACTGCATTGGCAGGTGGATTCTTCACCACTGAGCCACCAGGCTTCCCTAGTTTTATTTTTGATCACTTTCTGTGTGTCCGCAGTGGACAACAATGATTCCTGCTTCGTGTTAAGGCTTTATGTTGATTGAAAGTGCTGGTCTCCTGGGGAGTTGAGCCTGAGAGAACCCCACTCGGTAATGCCCGGTTCCCTGCTGCTGGGCCGGCTGAGACTGGGTGGTCATTTGCTCAGTGGACAATTTCTGTATTGAGTGTCCCCATGTCCCTAGCACTGGAGCAGTGGTGGGGCGAGATGGTGGATCTGATTGTTCCTGTCATTGTGGAATTGAGGAGACTGGTGGGAAAGGCAAACCCAGAAACAGTCCACAAACAGAGAATAAGTAGACAAGAATTAAGAAGGAAACAAACAAAGGTGGGCTTCCCAGGTGGTAAAGAACCCACCTGCCAGTGCAGGTGACATAAGAGACTTGGGTTCAAGCCCTGGGTCGGGAAGATCCCCTGGAGGAGGGCATGGCAACCCACTCCAGTATTCTTGCCTGGAGAATCTCATGGACAGAGGGGCCTGGCAGGCAACAAAAGAGTGGGACACCACCGAAGCAACTTAGCAGGCACACAAACAAGGGTGGAGGCCGAGAGCTGGGATTGGGCAACTCGGCAGGCAGCTCAGCTCCCTGGAGCCGTCACCCTCCAGGGGGTGCGAGGGTGGAGCATCACCTGTGCGCCTCAGGGCCCCTCTCCCAGCAACCCTTTCATCCCAACTGAGCTGCACAAAAGAAAGGCGGGTCCCACACCCTCGAACCGCCCTGGGCTAATTGCCGGAGGCTGGGACTTGGCTTCTCCTGGGCTTCGAGGTGGGCCCAGGGGTGGCTCTCCCTGGTGAGGTGCCTGGTCCTTCTGAAGAGTGGAGCGGGGGACTGCGCCCAGGGCTGCAGAAGCCCTCAGAACTCTAATTGGCCGGGTCAGTGCAGAGGTTCCTGGCCAGGAACTCAGGACTCTTGGCAGAAGCCCCAACACTAAGGGTGAGGACAGGGAGGTGCCCCTCGGAGACCCCCCTGCCCTCCGCAGGCTGGGATGTTCTGGGTGGGGGTTGAACCCAGTCCCTGCAGAGCTGAGTCCCCTCTGACCTCAGGATCTCTGGCAGAGGACTCAGGGGAAAGGATTGGCCGGGGGGCAGGAGCGGCTGTGGGGTGAGGCCCAAGGAGGAAGGCGAAGGGGCTCAAAGGCAGCCCTGTCCTTTGTTCTGGCGACAAGGCCTCCCTGGCCTAGGTCGCGGATCCAAGGAGGCAGGAATCAGAGGAGAGACTGTGGCAAAAGCTGGGGGCCTCCGGTGGGGTGACTAGGCCTCGGAGGAGGTGCCTGTGGCTGGCACTGGGAGGGAAGGGGTTAAGGCAGCGGGGTGCAGCCTATGGCCGGCGGACACACCTGTGCGCAGGGGCGGCGGGCGGGGCCCAGGTGAGGAGCCTGCGCTGCCCGGCAGGAGAGAAGGAAGAAGGAAGAGTGGAGGCCAGGGCGGCTCCGAGGCCTTGAATCCTGGGCCTTGATTCCCCTTGCTCTCCGTGGCCCATGCTCTCTGGGGGCCAGGCGGCCTGGTGACAGGTAAAGGCCACTGGGAGAGGGGTCCTGGGGCCAGGCTAGGGACTGCTGAGGGGGTTTGAGGGTGGGGAGCTGGTGTGTGGGGGCAGAGACTGGCTTTGGGGGTGGTGGGGAAGGGGCTCCGGGTGGAGAAGAGATGGTGAGGGGGCTTCCGAAGTTCTGCTCGGGCCTCAGTGGATCAACAACCCAGGGTGGGGCTGGTGGCCACTGCAGGCTCACCCGGAAGTGTCCCCAGGGACGCGGGTGGTGGGGGATGGGGGCCTGGGCCTAGGACTGGCTCTGGATGGGTGGCGGGGTGGGGGCCCCCGTCTTACCCAGCAGTGTTTGGGTGCTGGTTGGGAGTCTCTAATACTGCTGGGTAATGATGGAGGCCCCTGTCTCAGTGCCAGCGACGTCCACCGCCTCAGGGGCTCCCTGCGCACAGCTGCTGGCGTCCCCACTCCCAAATCTCCCCCCACCCCCAGCCCTGGAGGCCCCTTCTTCTTGAGCGGAGGGTGCCTTGAGAGAGGCGGCTCTTGGCTGGCTGGCTGCCCACAGAAGGGACACAGTGGCCCCAGCCCCTCCCCGAACCCAGAGAGATTTGTCATCTGGAGGATCTAGGACCCACAGCTGACCTGGAGTTTAGGATTGGCTGGTAGACCTTCAAGAGACCTCAGCTGGCCCGAGGCCAGGGTCCCTGGAGAGACTGGCCAGCTCCAGCGTGGATGTCTGTGACCGGCTCTGGGTCCATCTTCCAGCACAGTGTTGGATGGTCTAATGGTGAAGCTCCTAACACTGTCTGGTAAAGATGGCCCCCGGCTGGTGCCCTCGGCAATGACCTTCAGGGAGGCCTGAAGACTACGGAGGCCTCCGGACCAGCAACCTCTGACCTTTACCCTTGGGGAGATGGGGGAAGTCACTAGGAAAGGGAAACAATAGGAGGAATCAAAATGGCTGCCTCGGAGCCCCAGGGGATTGGACACTCCAGGCACCTCCATCCCCTTCCTGCCTCGGGGATGTGAGGGAAATGAAAGCGTGGACCGGACTCTGGCTCATTCACCTCTCCCCTGGAACTCCCAGCTCCTTAGGGCTTTGTCTCCCTGTCTCCTTGTCCCTTTCATGACAGTGAGCAGGGGGCAATTAATCTAATTTCTTCAGAAGCCGCGAAGCAGCTGAAGGTGAGCCCCGGCTCTCTAACCCGGTCACCAGGACCTCCCTGACTTGTGCACACACTTCTGCCCAGGTGCCAACCATCCTCCGGTTCCCACTCTCCCCTGTCTCCCTTAATACAATGGATGGGACACGGGTGAGGTGGCACGTGGGCACAGCCAGTGGGCTCCTTTCTCTGCTCACTCAGTGAGGGCAGCATCGAGGAGGAAGGAGGCGCCTGGTCTGCGGGGTGGGGGTGAGGGCCGGGCTGTGGGAGTGAAGCCCACCTCCAGAGGGCAAGCCCTGGCTGAGAAGTGCGGGCAGCCTGGGCAGGTGACATGATCCTTAGGGCGGGGGTTTGAGCACGTAAGCCCTCTGGTGAGATCAAGTGGTCTCTCCATAGTTGCGTGGAGCCTTGTTACCAAGGAAGCAGCTCCTGTTGGGATCATCAGATTTTTGGTCTAGCTCAGCAAAGCCACAGCTGCTCCGGCCTTAGAAAAGGAGATGTTGGTAAACAAAGGGGAGATGCGGTTTAGGAGGGCGGGGCGGGGAGTGCAGCTGGGCCCGGACCCCAAGGCCCGCGGTTCCCACCCTGGTCCTGTTTTGGATCCTGCTCTGCGGGCTTATAGGGTGAGAGCAGCTGGCCTGGCTCTCCCGACCTGCCCCCGCCAGCATCCTCGCGCCCCCTGCTGGCAGAGACGGAGAAGGACCCGGGAGTGCGCGGTGTGCGCATGCGCATGTTTGCTTCCCCATGCGTGCCTGCCCGGCCACACTCAAACACCTCACTCAAACAAACACCGGGAGGCTTTGACTTCAGCTTCAGTAATAAAAATTTATTGAGAATTCCTGGGGTGGTGGTTATCGCCTCCGGACCACGAGGGAGGAATCAACACCGTAGCAAATCACTGAGAAATCACACTGTCCCCAAACCCCTGGCCAACACAGGGAGGAAAGTCATTGTCCCAGAAGTGGTCAGTCTTTGTTCATCAGAAGGGTTGGGAGGAGCGATGCAGAGGGACCATCTCATGATAGCAGGGTGGGGGTGGGGTGGGCCCCAAGTGACTCCTCAAACACCAGGGCAGAAACAGATCTACTTCCTCCCTGGAGGCAGAGTTCTTGGTCACCAGGCTCATTTCTTACCCTTGATGAGGCTGTCACTGTGGAAATGAGACAGATGGTGACATGATTAGGGAACACACTTGTGAGAGGCAGAGCATCTCAGGCCACCCACTCCTCCCCAGCCACGGGTGTGTGGGTGGGATGGTGAGAAAGGGGAGCTGGTGGGGGAAAGGCAGGTACTGGGAGATAAAACCCACAAGCAACAAGGTTTTGTCCACTACTTACCTTCCCCTGAGAACACCAGGTCACCACATGAACAGGAAACACAGAAAGACAAAAGAAAGGTACATGTGATTGACAAGTTTCAGGCCCCACCCAGCTCTAACCCCCTCTTCCATCCCGAGAAAAAGGCAAGCCTGCTGGAAGCCGGAGTCTCGGGCTCTGGGAAGGAAGAGACTTGCTCCCTCAGCCACTGCCAGGTCTCATCTCTCTCTTCCTAGCATGCTTCGGCGCCCCAGAGCAGCTCCCCAGGACAAGGACTGAATATCATCTTTCACTGCTTTTCGGTGAAAAGCGCTTTACACAATCCTATTTGATCTCATAAAATCCTGTGAGACTCAAGGTCGGAATTATCAACCACCCACTTTTCTAACTTTGATCCAGAGAAATGGTGTTTTCCAGGGTCATATGAGTAGGCTAGAACAGGTTCTAGAACCCGAGCAGCCAGACTCCGGCCCCTGATCTGTGTGGAGGACCCAGGGGAAGGCCCTGTCTCTCACCGGGTGAAACTTTCATCCTGTAGGTTGAGCACGAGGTTGTCAGCAGTGAGATAGATACGATTCTGTGAGGTGGCAATCTACAGGGCAGGAAATGAGACAAATGTTTGCACAAGGTCTTGCAAAAAAGACCTTGATTCCTACCCCTGCAATTCAATAACCACTGACGGAACACCTGGGGGTTAGAATAGGGATGCCGGGATGAGCGCCCTGGTTTCTGTGCTCACTCAGGGAACCAAAGCAACGAGCAACGGTGACGGGTTAGGTCCACAAGAGGCATGAACAGAAGGTCAGGGGAGCCCAGAGGACTAATTTTTGATGAGAGGAAGAGTGTCAGACAAGCCAATTTGAACAGAAATCTGAACAAGGAAGATTCTACTTCCCTCCCTTCAACGTGTGCACACTCACCGTCTTGGAGATGTTCTGGGCTGCCCGGATCTTGCGTAGCTTGATATAACCTGGGTTCTTGCTCAGGGCCTCTCCCAAGTGAGCAGGATGCAGTTAAGGGGCCACACGAGGCCAGATCTCAATCGGGTCCGGTTCTGCCTACTCCCTCTGCTCGGCCCTCCCCTGGGCTGTCAGATCCAAGGTTGCGCTCACGTGGCTCGTGCCCAGCCCCACCTGTCGGCCTCCCTGCAGGCAGCTGCCGGGAACTGGAGGCAGCAGTGGACGTGGAGGCAAGGCCAGCTGCGCTGTTGATCTGCCTCATGGCGGAGAGCCAGCCCTCAGGTGCCCCACCAAGCTCTCAGATCCCACTCGGAACCCCCGCCCCCAGGGGTCGAAGGGCACGGGTCGCATTCGCCTTAAGTCTCATCAGCCAGCCTACAGCGGGGGAGGCAGAGCGGTGTGCGCCAGAGCTGCGCTGGCGGCGCTTCTGGGGAAGGATATCATCCGCGCCGCCTCAGCCTCACCCTCCGCCTGCACGATCTTCTGCCGCTGTTCCTGCTTTGCCTTCTCCACCAGGAACTGGGCGCGCTGGGCCTCCTGCTGGGCTGTGGCGGGAGAGAATCGGGGTCACAGGGATGTGAGGCGGTGGGAACCCAGTCGCGCCTGCCTGCTTCCTCGGACGCCCTCGCCTGACTCACCCACTTGTTTGGCTTCCACAGCGGCCGTGTACTCGCGGCTGAAGCTCAGCTCGGTGATGGCTACGTCGTCCAAGATGAGGCTGAAGTCCTTGGCCCTCTCGGTCAGCTCCCGTCGGATTAGCAAGGACACCTGGGGGGCGGGGGCGGACAGGAGAGGGGCGTTGAGGGGGCCGGAGAACTGAAAGGAAGGCGTGCTGCCGTGACCACGGGAATCCCAGATCTCTGGAACACCGCAGGGGCACACTGATGCTCTCAGAGTTCCTCACTGGGCCCGCCGAGCTGGAGAGGCCTCGGTCAGACTCCTAACCTCCACTCTTTCCAAAACCGTGTGTGCGGGTCTAGACCACGGTTCTCCCTCCCTGCCTGACACTAACCAGGCCCGGCCCTCGTTCCCCACACGGGCCATCAGCACGGCTTTTTGGGTGGATGGGACCTCAGGTTACAGTCCTTTCCTAATGGGCTGCCTTTCCTAAAAGCTCATCCGCGGGGCTTCGGAGGGAAATGCTGATGCTGTGGGAGGGAAGGGTAGCTGGAGTCAGACCTGGGCCCGTTGAGTGATCAGCTGGGAGGCGTTGAACTTGGCCACCACGCTCTTGAGCACCTCGTTGACAATGGACGGCAGCACTCGCTCCTCGTAGTCCAGCCCCAGGCGCTGGTACATGCTGGGCAGCTCCATGGCATTGGGTCGGGACAGCACCCGCAGGGAGATGTTCACCATTTGCAGGTCTAAGAAAGAGGTCAGAAGTGGCTGGGCGAGGCTATGGGGGCTCACCTGGCCTCTCGGCAAAGCCGCCCTCCCTAGGCATTTTCTCCTGTGCGTGCTTCCCTGGCTACCTAGGGCAATGCCCTGTGGCCCAGAATGGCCTTGGGCGGAGGAGAGTGAGGAGGCTGATGAGAGGTGACTCAGCACAGGCCAAGTGCATACCTGTCCATGGTCAAATCTTCTCTACCCATGGCCCCTCCTCCAGAAACGCTGACTTTTTTTTTTTTGATGCTTCACTGAAAGTTGTTACACTGTATCGTTACCACCGGTCTCCTGAACTAGACAGTAAGGACTTGAGAACAAAGACTGTTTTGTGAATCCTTCATTTTTAAGGCCTAGGGTTTTGGGAATTTAAGAAACCTTCACTGAAGATAATGCAAAAAAGTACATTACAGGTGAGCTACTTGCCTCATTGTGTGTGTGTGTGTCTGTGTAAGAGTTGATCTGGGGAATCTCAAAGGCACAACATCTGTGAATGGTCTAGGAGGGAATAGGTGCCCTAGGGGATAGGTGGGACCAAGTTTCCCCAGAACAGAATGTACCAGTAGATTAATAAATCAAACAGCTAAAGAAAAGTTTTAAAGCGAGGCTTTGACCTAGGTAGTGAATAAGACAAAAGACAAATAATGCTCTTACTCAGTTTACACTAGGGGGGAGGAACAGTTGAAAACGAGCAAATGCACAGCATGTCCAGAATGTATTGCTTTAATCCCTGGAGCAGGTGCTTTTATTGCACCTTGTTTGCAGAAGTGGAAGCCAAAGCCCAAGAGATCTGACACAACCATCTTCCCCAGTCTCTGACCAGGCTCCCGTGTTTACTGTCAGGGACGCCCCAGTGCCCAGACCTACCTTTGGAGCCTGTGGGGGAGGAAATTTTTCGGGGTCTGGCCCGAATGTCATAGATGATGGGGTACTGGAACCAGGGGATCCTGGAGGGGAGGGAACAGGGATAGGGGTTAGGAAGCTGCGATTTCACTAGTTCTGCCCGGATTTCCTTCACCACGTGTTTCTTGACCTGCTCCTCCTCTTAATGACCACGGTCAAGGAGAAATTTTCTTCTCCCTTCGGAAAACAACAGTATGTGCTGCTGGAGATTTGGGCAGCACCACTGTTCGGGGAGATGGGGTGAGAAGGGGAAAGGGCAGCGCTGAATCTCGCTGTCAGTCTTAACTACAGGTACTGGTGGGTCGACGTTCAAGGGTGATGGGTCAGGGTCAGTCAGCTCTGCCCGCCATTACCTGAAGTGAAGGCCCTCGGCCAGAATGGTGTCCTGCTGCACCCCTCCGATCCGATTAAAGAAAATGGCTCTGTGCCCTCCTTCCACTGCAGGGAGAGGGGTGGGGGTCAGTCCAGGCCGGGCTCAGAGTACGTGCCAGCTTCTGGTGGGGCGGGGTGAGGGGCTGGGTGAGCGCGGGGCCCCGGTGGGGCTGGGAAGGGGTCCAGGGAAGGTTGGCGGGAGTCCGGAGAGCGGGCGCAGGTTGCTCACCGGTGAACACGGATTCGCGGATGCCGTAGGCCACGGCGCCGGCCCCCAGCAGTAGCTTCAGCGCCGTGCCCATGCCCCGGGGCCCGGAGGGCAGCCGTCCGGCTAAGTCCTTCAAGTTCTGGGCCATGTTCGGTCCTGAGGCCGGCGGTAAGAAGGGGGTGCCGGTCCGTCTCTACCGCGCTCCCGCTTAGGGATGGCACCCTCCACACGAGGGTCCGGGCCCCAGGTGCTCGCGGGAGAAAGGGCACCGGAAGTGTGCTCCTTTCTAAACCCTCCCCGCAGCCCACGGCGGACCGGAGCTGGCGCACAGGAAGTACGTATACGGAAGTCTAGCCCCTTTCTGGAACCCTGCCCTCCCAGAGAGGCTTCGCAAGCGCTAGACGCGGAGTCGTCGCCATTTCTGAGCGCCCACTTTCGAAATGGCAGACGGAAGGAAGCTGGCGATTGGGGCGAGCTTGAGGCCGGTTTAAGGACGTTACACAATTTCCGATCCGGATGCAAGATGGCTGCGCCCAGTGGTGCATTCCAACCTCGTGAGCGCCGGGCTGCGGAGCAGGAAGAGGACTGGGATGCCGTGGTGCCTAAGCGGCCCCGACTTGGGGCGGGAAGCAAGATCGGAGGCCGTAGGCTCATTGTGGTGCTGGAAGGAGCCAGTCTGGAGACAGTCAAGGTACACTCGGACTAGGAGATGGAGAGCTAGTGGATCGATAGGATGGGATCCGGTGTGGTGAGGGTGGTGGGCTCAGGGGGTGATGGATGGAGAAAGCAGAGACGGGTGAAACATGCTTTTGGAGAAGGAGTGGCCTAATCGACTGCCTCTTCGTTTAACATCCTGGGTTGGCAGTACTCGTTTTCTTTGCTCTTGAATCTCTGTGCCGCTCACATCCTTGCTTCCGATTGATTTACCAGGATTCTGTGATAACCCTAACCCCAAAAGTCGTCTTAGAGGAGAGGTTACGTCCCTCGCGTCGTTCCTCGGTTCATCCTAAGACAAATTTACTGGGCAAAGGGGAAAGGTAATTACTGTAGCTCAGTCAGTTAAGTGGCTCAGTCGTGTCCGACTCTTTGCGACCCCATGAACCGCAGCACGCCAGCCTCCCTGTCCATCACCAACTCATGGAGTCCACCCAAACCCATGTCCATTGTGTCGGTGATGCCATCCAACATCTCACTTCTGTCGTCCCCTTCTCCTGCCCTCAATCTTTCCCAGCATCAGGGTCTTTTCCAATGAGTCAGCTCTTCGCATCGGGTGGCCAAAGTATTGGAGTTTCAGCTTCAACAGCAGTCCTTCCAATGAACACCCAGGACTGATCTCCTTTAGGATGGACTGGTTGGATTTCCTAGCAGTCCAAGG
This sequence comes from Bos indicus, assembly GCF_029378745.1. Lineage (NCBI taxonomy): Eukaryota > Metazoa > Chordata > Mammalia > Artiodactyla > Bovidae > Bos > Bos indicus. The sequence continues at coordinate 104,021,983 of NC_091764.1, read as the reverse complement.
AACTCTCAAGAGTCTTCTCCAACACCACAGTTCAAAAGCATCGATTCTTTGGTGCTCAGCTTTCTTTATAGTCCACCTCTCACATCCATACATGAGTACTGGAAAAACCATAGCCTTGACTGGACGGACCTTTGTTGACAAAGTAATGACTCTGCTTTTCAATATGCTATCTAGGTTGGTCATAACTTTCTTTCCAAGGAGTAAGCGTCTTTTAATTTCATGGCTGCAATCACCATCTGCAGTGATTTTGGATCCCAGAAAAATAAAGTCAGCTGCTGTTTCCACTGTTTCTCCATCTATGTGCCATGAAGTGATGGGACCAGATGCCATGATCTTAGTTTTCTGAATGTTGAGCTTTAAGCCAACTTTTTCACTCTCCTCTTTCACTTTCATCAAGAGGCCCTTTAGCTCAGTCGGCCCACCCTTTTATTTGTAAGGACTTAGTGTTTTGATTCTCCTTTATTACTACTATACATTTCAAAACACTGTGTGGATCAGGTTATCAATACGTCTTTATTTTTACCTATCATTTGGCTCTTCTCCCAAATAAATCCGGCAGTTCCGTCTTAAATCTTTGTGCAGTGTTCTCATTCCTTTTGACATTGTTTCTCTTGCCCTTTAGAGCTAAACTTGTTCATTGAGTAGAGCCAGAAGAAATAGCACAAGTTGGGAAGTCAGACTTTAATTTTAACCCAGAGTCTTACACTTATTTTAAGCGTCTGATTCTTGAGAAAAGTTTGTAGTCAGTTTGTAGAACTCAGTTAATAGTTTGCAGGGGGATTGTAATGAAAGTGCTTTAAAAGTAGTACATTTCCATAGTAATCTAGGTGCAGTTCTTTTCCACCTTTCTTTCCTCAGCCACCATGGCACTTTATTAAGGTTGCAGTTTAGAAAACTTTTTAAATGACCAGCTAATCAGGTTTCATTTTCTTCTATAATTGATATTTCTAACCTAATTATAGGTTCACATATTCATCCCTCCAGCCTGTTAGTTCTCAGATTCACTTAACCACTTCGTTTCCTGGTATGTTCTGTGGGGATGATGGTATTTGTACCTATTTTACTGGATTGTTGGGAGGATTAAAGGAGTTAATGTGTGTAAAGGATTTAGAATAATCTTTTGTCACTTGGAATTAGTTGTTACTGATTCAGGTTACTTATTAAGAAGCTGAAAAGGTTGTAGGTAACTTAAAGTTTCTAGAACATACTCCAGAGTAAATTAGGCCAGTTGTCATTAATGATACTCCAAGGGTGATAAAACCCGTTGCGGAAGTTGAAGCTGAAGGTGGAAGTCTTCTGTACTGTTAGCTTTTGCTCCCTTGTGCTGGTCCCTCGTGCTTCTGCCAGCCTCATCAGCCTGCTCTGTTTCTTCTTTTTTTTAAAGAATATTTATTTGGCCGTGCTTGGTCATAGTTGTGACACATGAGATCTTCACTGTGGCATGCCGGATCTAGTTCCCCCAGCAGGGATCTAATCTGGGCCTTAGTGTAGAGTGTAGAGTCTTAGTCACTGGGCCACCAGGGAAGTCCCCTCTCCATTTGTTCTTTGTACTCCAGCCTCACTGGCCTCCTCTAAGCTCTTTGAAAACACTAAGTTCTCTTAGACCGTAAGGGCATTGCAGATAATGTTGTGTAACTGCAAGCACCCTTTACTCAGCTCTTTGCCTCATTATTCCTACTTAATGTTTATTCATTGGACAATTATTGAGTCTATTATGTTACTCATTCTTCAATTATTAAGTGTTACTCTCTCATAGAAATGATTCCCTTCCTGGTATAAATCAGGTCCTCATAATCCTTTAGTGAACCATTTAGTTTTCCTTCATGTTTATCACAATTTGAATTAAATATTCATGTGGTTGGTTGTCTTTTCCACTACAAGGCTATAATAAGGACAGAGAATAAGGTTTTTTAAAATTCTTATATCTCCAGTACCTACTACAGAATACACATGGTATTCATTCTTTGATTATTCTAATTAGTGGTTTACAAGATTAACCACAGCCCACAATAAAAAGAAAAAAATTACATGGTGAGCCAGTGTGCACACTCAACTATATGAAGGAGAAAGTTTCATAGTCCTTTATCTACCATGACTGCATTTGAATTACTCTGATGTCTTCTGTTCTATTCCATTAAAAGAACAAAACCTTGGTTATAACTTACTAATGAGTCAAAACTAGATTCATCTATTCAAGAGGTTCTTTTCTGTCCTTGGAATAGGAAATGGCAACCCACACCAATATACTTGCCTAGGAAGCCCCACGGACAGAGGAGCCTGGTGGTTACAGTCCATGGGGTCACAGAGTTGGACACAACTGAGCACGCACATGCATAGAAGAGTGTTCCGTGGACCTAACTCTTGGCCCTTTGTTTTTGTTCTCTGTGACATTTTTATGTCACTTACTCAGTTAATTTCAAAATCTATATGCCTCTTCCCCTAAACCTTTTGGTTTAGAGTCATAGCTCAAATGTTGCCAGACATACAAATGTTGTATTGATACATAAAAACTTAGCCTTTCAAAACTATATTTGTACTTAAAACTTTTTACTGACCACCCTAATGCTCCTCAGGGCTCCAATTTGTAATTGTTTCTTTTAGCTGTTGCTCACACAGCTTAAACCTGGAACCATCCCCTTTTCTTTTACTTCTGAGAATGTTCCTTGGTTATACTACCTTTGGCCTCATTAGAGTTTTCACACTTCTTCCTGTTCAGATTTACAGCTCTTCACATTGTGCATGCTTGTTTTAAGCAGACTGAGGGTAGTGACCATGTATGTTTTGCCCAGTGTGCATGTAATGCTTTTGCTCACTAACCTAACTTTTGCCTGGTTCCAGAACCCCTCACTGGCTTTGCTTGATACCCATAGGTTTTAAAATTAGATCCAGTTTAGAGTGTGTGGAATCATAGGCTGCCCTCTTCCTCCCTCTTCCCTCCAAGATCAGTGATGGGGGTAGGCGTGGGGAAGATGTGGGCAAGAGGATCCCCTGCAGGATTTGGGCGCCCCACCCCAAGTGTCTTATGTATAGATCTGGGGTGGGCCTGAGAATCTGACTGTTGAGCAAGTTTTCAGATGCTGCTGGTTTGGGGACCCCTCTTTGAGAACCGGCATTCCAGGGAAAAGCAGCTTATGCGGCTCTTGTTCCCTGTTCTCAGGTGGGGAAGACATATGAGCTGCTCAACTGTGACAAGCACAAGTCCATGTTGTTGAAGAATGGCCGGGACCCTGGGGAAGTGAGGCCGGACATAGCTCACCAGGTAACTCCAGGGGGCGGAGCTCAGGCCCTGGGGCCTCTGGACAGAAGGTAAGGCAGCTGTAGGGCTTCTTTTCTGTCCTGACTGTGCCCTGGTCTCCACCCCACCTCCCTCAGAGTTTACTGATGCTGATGGACAGTCCCCTGAACCGGGCGGGCTTGCTCCAGGTTTACATCCACACGCAGAAGAATGTGCTGATTGAAGTGAACCCCCAGACTCGAATTCCCAGAACCTTTGACCGCTTTTGTGGCCTTATGGGTGAGAGAGAAACTTGGCAGAATTGATGGAGGGAGGAAGAGGAAGGGGAATAAAGTGTGGAGTTTTTTAGGTGGGGGAGGGGTCATGTGAGTGACTCCAGAACCAGGGGTCTGCACTTTCTTCCCATGTGCGTGGGTTCCCGGCTGCAGAGAAGGGAGGGGGGCCTGTCACTGCACAACCAGCCTCGTGCTTGGCAGCTACTTGTTGAGAACATCTCATTTGTGTGGATGCACGGAACACGTGGAACCCAGCTCACCTAAGGGTTTTCTGGTTTTCTGGCATGAGAAGCTGCGTCTCCACCTAGCTCTGAACTCTGTTTTTCTGTCCTAGTTCAGCTTTTACACAAACTCAGCGTTCGAGCGGCTGATGGCCCCCAGAAGCTCTTGAAGGTGAGGTATTGTTACCTACTGGTTGGAGGTGGTGTTCTGGGAATGTTTCTGGGGCTGATTTTTATTTATTTATTTTCTTTAGGTGATTAAGAATCCAGTGTCAGACCACTTCCCAGTTGGGTGTATGAAAATTGGCACTTCTTTTTCTGTCCCGGTCGTCAGTGATGTGCGAGAGCTGGCGCCCAGCAGTGACCCCATTGTCTTTGTGGTGGGGGCCTTTGCCCATGGCAAGGTAAGGCTGGGCTCAACTCTCAGATTCTTCACGGAGCTGAAGTTTAGCACAAAATCCCGAGAGCACTCAGCATCTTTGATGATCCTTAGGAGTTGGGAGGTAGAGGGTAAGGAAAAAGCTGAGGGGGTTGCACCTCCTGCCCCCGGCGCATCCTGTGAGGAACGCTGGGGTGTGCATCATGGAACTAGTCCTTCTCCATCCTTTGCCCACACTGGTGGTAAACAGCGCTATGAGATGGCAGTTTTTCTGCCCTAAAGAAGGGCTGAACCTGTGACGGAGCGACCGAGCCGCTGACGGATGCTGTTTCCTCAGGTGGACGTGGAGTACACAGAGAAGATGGTGTCCATCAGCAACTACCCGCTCTCTGCCGCCCTCACCTGTGCAAAAGTCACCACTGCCTTTGAAGAAGCGTGGGGGGTCATCTGACAGCAGAGCCTGGTCCCAACAGACACTGCGAACATTGCTTCCCGCCCGTCCTCAGTCGACTGCTGGAAGACCCCCTCCCTGCACCCAGACCGGGGTCTGCGGAAGTCCAGGCTGTAGCCTGCTGTTTATTTTATAAACGTCGTTCTTGTAAACCTGGTTGTCCTCTGAGAGTTCCTAAACTTGGCAGCAATGCTGTGACCTGGTGTAATCCCTCAGACCTCAGGAAGACCCTTGAGGTTACGGTGTTTGCAGTCTGGTGCCCTAAACGAGGGAGCCCTGATTGTTTCAGCCATGGCACGCCTGGAGGGCGTTTGAAAGAAAGTAGCCGGGGCGCCAGCCGTGAAAAAACAAACAAACTGAAGTGATTTTATGTGGTACAGTCAGTCCAAGGTAGAAAAGTGGAGCAGGCGGGGCCTTGCCCCTCCCTTCCCCCCATGGGGGGGCGGAGGCAGCGGCTTGGATACAATCATAGTAAATTGGCAGAAGAAAAACACAAGTTCCTGGCTAGAGGGGGAAGAGATAAGGCAACGTGCATGGGGGAGCCCAGAGGAGGGACGTGGGCCCCTCTGCTCCTCCCACGAGAGTTTCCCCTTTGGCCCCAAATGGAGACGTGGCCGGTGGCAGAGGCACAGCTGGGGAGCCCCGTCTTCCCACACCCGGGCTTCTGGTTCTCTGTGCTCCAGGGCGGAGGAGTGCTGCGAAGGGAGGCGGGTTGATGTGCCAGTCCTGCGGTGGGCCACCTGTGGGGAGAAAGCGGGAGGCGTTGGCATCACTTCCTGGTCTCCGGGCCCCAGCCCTTCCAGCTCCCTCCGGGCACCTCTCAGAGCAGTCAGTGCCCCATACTGTGTTTCTGGAAGCCAGGCCCTGTGAGGTTCACCCCATCTTCCCAGGACTACCCGTCCCCCGCCCTACCCCACTCTGTGGCTGTCTTCTGTGACCTGATAGTTGACGCTCAGTTGTAGGGAGGTGTACTTACCAGGAATTACTCCATTTTCTTTAACTTCTCTTTCCTCGGCACCATCACTTTACGGACGTAAGGCAATATGAATAGTAGACTCAAGAAGAAGACGTGGCCAAGGAAATAGATGGACTTGTACACCTGTGGGGACACGCAGCCTCCGCGGTAGATGACAGCCTGGAACTGTCCCCGTCCCCGCCGCCTGTCTGACCTCTCAGCAGTCCCTTCCCCTCCTGGCGGGTAGGCCCCTGGCTACCTTCATCCACTTGTCCCACGTGAAGAGGCAGAAAGCGGTCATCGAGTAACCCATGAAGAGCCAGTGGATGGTCTGCTGCGCCAGATAGTAGAGGGGCTGCAGGACGGTGATGGAGGCCAACCTGCTCAGGACTGGGCTGTCTCGAATCAAGCTGGCAGCCTGGGGAGGAGGGAACGGGCTCACTCAACCTTGCTCCTCTGCTCAGGCCCCCTCTGCCCGCCATCCTGAAGGCTCACCTGTCTCTCCACAATAACAATGAGGAACTCCATCTGGAAGCAGACCAGGTACCCTGAGTGGAGGCCATGCCAGAGCGCCAAGAATAGCAACGAGAGACCCTGGGATAGAACTTTATTTCCGAGGAACTTGAGTCGTTTGAAGAAGTAGCTAGAGAGAAGGGTGAGAGAGGATGAGCCTCAGATCCATCCTGCCTCCTGGCGCCCCCAGTGGGGCAGGAAAGCAGTGTGCTCTGGTCACTTTAGAATGAAAGGCAGCCAAGCTGATGAGTCACAGTTTAGACAGAGAACAGATTGAACGAAGGCTCAGCTGGGGGCCCTGCTTGGTACAATGGATGATGACGGATGGCCTGCCTGGTGGCGAGGCTGCAGCGGAGAGTGGGGTGGGCCAGCCCTGTACCCAGGCCGCTAACTACCTTGTTTCTGTTTTTGAAACATAACAGGAATGGTTTTGGGGGCGTTGAGTTGGGGACAAGAGTGGGCATGGCTGGGGGTGTCAGAGTGCCTGGAGGGGTCCGTCTGAAGTGGGGAAAGGTGAAGAAGTGATGATGCATCCCTGCCCCGGGTGCTTACCGAGCCACCCAGGCGTTGGTGTTGATGTTGAAAGAAGCAATGGTGCCCGTGAAGCGGGGGGTGGTTTCAAAGAGCCACACCTTCATGTTGGCGCAGGCATCCCACTTGGCTGTCCCATACTCGTCCAAGCCATTGAAGCCCAGCCCCGTCAGAATGCACACACCTTCCTGAGGGAGCCAGGCCATGGGTGTCGCACCGCCACCTGGCTCCCACTCCTGGCAGGTGGTCTGTGATCCCGCCCCTCTATCCCCCAACACGTTCATCCCCTGTGACCTCACCCCCTCTACCCCTCACCCCTGGCAGGTGGTCCCCTGTGACCCCACCCCTCTCTCCTCACCGTGACCAGCCAACAGGTGACATATTTGTACAGCACAAACTTGCCCCAGATCAGCATGTACATGCAGCGGAACCAGAAGCTGCCGTTCTTGAGAGAAGAGAACGTGGGTGGGTTAGGAACGCCGCCAGGCCAGGAGCCCTGCCTTGCTCTCCCTCACATGTGCGGCTGACTACTCTGCAATAGGCCAAGGGGAACCCCTCGGAGACGCCCCGAGACAGCGGGGCCTCACCTCCTTTCCTAGAGTGGGGGCACTTGGGCCACAGGCGCTGGGGGCTTTAAGGAGATGGAGCCGAGCCAGCATCTCTCCCCGGGTCCTGAGCTCCTAATGCCCATCTGCCCAGGGCCAGAGGGGCTTGGCCGGGTCGCCTGGCTGTTAAATGAGCCCAAGCTGAGCTGCAGGGGGAGGTTGAGGTGCTAATACGCACCTGGCATGGCCCTGTGCCCGCAAGGCTGTGCAGTGCTGGCTGATGGACGCCAACTCTCAGGTCTACAGCAAAACCAACAGGCAACTGTGGGTGGTGCTCCCACCTCTCAGCTATCTACGGGGGTCCTGGCCTGGCCACTGAATATCTCTGGTGCTGTTGTGCCGCTGCTGCTGACAAAGCACTCACTTCGTAGTCGTCGCTGAGGAGATAGTCTTCGGTGATGTGGGGGCTGAGTAGGGTGTAGCCCACTAGGTAGACCAGGCCCAGGGCCAGGCGCCGCAGAGCAGGTATGGTGCTGGAAAGGGACAAGCAGGGTCACGGCGGGTGATGGCAGAGGCCCCTCCCTCTGGCCTTCTAGAGGGTGAGCACTGCCTCAGCTGGGCAGGAGGATGGAGCATGCAAACCCTGAGTCTGGGTGCTTCCCCTCAGGTCCAGCGGACCTCTGGGTCTCCCCGGTGTGCTTGGGCTATGTGGGGACTGAAAGCCCGATGCAGAGCCCAGCTTTGGATCTGCTCCCTTCTCTCCTGGCTGGATCAATGCTCAGACAGGCTGGCCAAAGTTCTCAGCAAAGGGATCTGCCTGGTAACTTGATCAGTTTCCTGATTCCTGGTGGCTCAGATGGTAAAGAATCTGCCTGAAATGTGGGAGACCCAGGTTCGATCTCTGGGTGGGGAAGATCCCCTGGAGAAGGAAATACAACCCACTCCAGTGTTCCTGCCTGGAGAATCCCATGGACTGAGGAGCCTGGCCAGCTACAGTCCACGGGACTGTGAAATACATAGATTTTGATGTATTTATCAACATTTTTTAAACTGGGAAGGTGGGTTTTAAAGGCAGGGACATGACTGCTTCAGGCAAAATCCTATGGCATAAAAGTGTATTTTGACGTTTGTACCACAGGGTCGGGAGGGATGGTGGGAAGTGACCCAAGCTGACAAGTGCCCACTCCCTGCAGTGAGTAGGCACGGAGTGCCGCCGGTCACAGGGCGAGAGCCTGACTCACGGCAGAGAATGCGGCCGGCCTTTGGGAGGTCACTTCAGAAGCGGCTTTGTTGGGTGAGAGGCCTGGACGGAGGTCTTGATGAAGGGGGCGATTACCTGTTTGGTATCTTCCCTGGGACATCAGTCAGCTCTCCCCGCACCAGCTTCATGTAGTGGTTCATGGAGAACTGGGGCCCCACCAGGAAGGCTCCATAGAAGTAGGAGAAGCCGGAGATTTCCAGCAGGGAGGGGACACCCCGTATAGCGTATATCTGCTGCTCGGAGGTCAGGGATTTCTGCGCCGAGAAGAGAACGAAGAGTTCAGTGTGTTCAGAGCCAGTGTGAGGGCTCCCCGCCCTGGGGCCCCACTGAACTGGGTTCTTCAAACAGAACCTCTTTGAGGGGATGACAATATGGAGAGGAGTTGGTGCTTCAGGGGGAAGTAGGTGTGTGTGGGGTAAGTTCAGCCATGGCCGGCTGCTGCCCCCTTCTGAGGGCCTCCCTGGCCGGATCTCTGGGCTGTGAGCAAGAGCTGGACTCAGGCAGTCAGAAATGGTGATCACACCACCCGGCCCGAGGGCGGGAGGGGAGGCCCCGCCCCTGATGATAACAGCCATCCTCCTCCCTTTGGGTTAAACTCCTTCACCTCTCTGCGGAGGCAGGGTACTTACCTGATCCTTCCCTCCGTCATAGTAGTCCATGGCCAGACCTGAGCAGAGAGAGAAGGTGTGGGTGGAGCAGAGGGAGGGGGCACAGGATTCGGCCAGTGGACTGAGGGTGGGTGGGAGGATGGGAGGGGCGTGGGTGCCAGAGGGGACCTGCCACTCACCGATCAGCTTCAAGGTCAGGACACAGTGTGGCATTGTCCACTTGATGTCGTAGGTGCCGGTGGCTGTGTTGTAATATCCGGCCAGAAGGTAGCCCTAGGAGAGGGGCAAGTATTTATTTATTCCGCCATCACTACAGTGCATCTCCCACTGCTCTGAAATCCAAGGTATTCTTTCACTTTTCCTTTCTCTTGCTGTAGAAACTGAACCTGTAAAGGGGAAGGGATGTCCTCAAGGTTTCTCAGCAAAGTGAGGGCTAAACTGAGTATTTAAAGGATTAAAAAAATTTTTTTAAAATTTTTTTTTTTTTCTGCCTCACCGCATGGCCTGTGGGATCCCAGCTCCCTGACCAGGGATTGAACCCTGGCCCCAGGGCCCTCAGCAGTGAGAACTCAGAGCCCCAACCACGGGACCACCGGGCACTTCCCCAAACTGACAATGTAGATGCTCACATTCTGCAGCTCATTCCAAGTGGGTCTCCCGCTTTGACTTTGAGGGACTCCCCTCGTGGACAGATGGCTGCGCTAATCCCGACAGGCTCAAGAGCCCTGACGACGGGGTCAAGAGGGCTGGCCTGCAAGGGACGCTCCCAGGGCCTCTGGACACTGACCCAGAGCCTCGCTGCTGAGGGTCGCTGTGGATCTCCTGGTCCACGGCTTCTTCTCCACCCCAGCCCCTGTCCTTCCCCCGCCCCCAGCCCAGCCGGCTGTGAGCTGAGCTGCCCTGGGAGAGACACGTTTACCATCTGGACGCAGAAGGTGGTGAGCACGGCGGTGATGGTTCGGCCCATCAGCCGGAGGATGAGGAACTGCAGCACGATGCAGAGCAGGGAATGGTAGAGCTGGGTTCCTGGGTGTGGAGCAGAAAGCACACTGTTGCCTGTTTTCCCCCCACCCCCCTTGCATTTCCACCCTTCCTGACACTTCTGAACACAAGAATATATACAGAAAAAAAAAAAAAAAACTTTGGTATTTGGATCTTTCTTCTTTTTAAGGAGTCTCCTGATTTGGAGGAAGAGAAGGAAATTAACTGTATAAAAATACAGGACTGCCAGGGAGCGCTTGTATTTCTGGATGTTGGGCCTAAGGGATGCTCCTGGCGGAACTGCTTGGGTCTGTTGGCCAGTTCTAGCCCCAGCAGAGACAACCGGTGCCTCTCTGTGGATGGCGACTCGTAAGGGTTGCTTTGTTGTTTTCGTCACTAAGTCGTGTCCGACTCTTGCGACTAACCCTATGGAGTGTAGCCCGCCAGGCTCTGTCCATGGGACTTCCCAGGCAAGAATACTGGAGTGGGTTGCCATTTCCTTCTCCAGGGGATCTTCCTGACCCAGGGATGGAACCCTTGTCCCCTGCAATGGCAGGTGGGTTCTTTACCGCTGAGCCACCAGGGAAGTCCCTCTGGTAAGGGTAACCATTCTCAAAATGCTTTTATCTGGGAGAGAAATGTACATGAAGGGAGAAGCTAAGCTGTGTTCCTGCCCATAAAACCCTCTCTTTGCTCCCAGAGCATCACAACTTCCCTCTCCATTAGATTCCCTCCAGGACGTTTTGTCTGGGTCTGTTCCTTCTCAGGCTCCCTGTAATTGTGGTGCTAACTAGGTTCACTCACCAAAATTATAATAAGCGATTGAGAGGCCCGTAAAGGTGTGGAAAAGGTGGATGAGGTAGCTGTCCTTGTAGAAAAGGTAACGCCGATAAAATAAAGCGAAGGGGTAACCTGGATGGGGAGAAAGAGCAATAGAGGGTTACTCGTGCCTGGTGCCCTCCCGGGTTTGTTCTGGAAGTTGATCTGGCATAACACCCAGCCCAGAGAGGAACGAAAACATGCAAACTAAGGATGTCTACAAAGACAGCAACAGCACCCCTAATTATCAAAAGAAGCCTCTTTGTAAATACAAATTTAACATGGGAGATATTAATTTTATATTGAGGCAATACAAACTGGGTCCTATGACCACATTTCCTTTACCGCTTATTAAATATTGCTAGGAACTTTCTCTTGCATTTTTCTTAGATGATATAAGGGGCTGAGAGTGCCCAACTGTGCCCAGAAATGCCATTTTATACCTTGATGATCTATTATAATTCCATTACTAGCAGAGTACTGTCAGTCACATTATTAACAGGATAAATACAAATGGTCCCTGGCTACAGATGGGGTTGCTGTTGGCATACACAGCTGCACAGCAGTTAGTAGGTGGGTACTCTTCACACACTTGAGGTCTGGGCACTGCCCAAGCTAGTAAATCCATTTAGGTATGCTGGAAAAATATCTTCTGAAGCCACGATTCAAGGTATGGTCCCAGGGTTACGACTGAACTACAGGGGATCTCTTGATGGCCGTGAACTGAGGATGCACAGCCAAGGGTTGCTTAGCGAACAGGGTCAACAACACTGGGTAGTCCTAAACTAAAATTAACACGTTGCCTTGTTTTACTGCAGACTCACAGCCAGTGTTCCTCACATCACATCATGAAACCTGGCTGACGGGCTTGGCAACCTTCCTCCTGTAGTGCATGAGTAGAGAGCTGGGGTCCCTCCTTTTGTTTGGAAGGATGCTTTACCCAGTCTGTCATTGCATAATTAGTGTTCTTGAGTTAGTCATGGTTTATAGCTGCTGCAATTCTTGCATTTTTGGCTGTACCTTGGGCCTTGTGGGATCTTAGTTCCCAGACCAGAGGTTGAACCCAGGCCTCCAGCAGTGGAAGCTTGGAGTTCTAACCACTGGACTGCCAGGGAAGTCCCTGCAATTCTTAACTTTTCAATTGTAAGTTGCAGGTAATTTATCACTGGTGATATAGTTGTGAGTTTGCTTAACTGCAAGGCTTAGATGAGTGTCATACATAAAGTGTTGAATTAAGTGAATGAGTAAATGGATAATCATGTTATACATTAGCTGATGTTCTCCTAATTATTTTTCCCATGACCTTTTTTTTTTTTTTTAAATACTTATGACCACAGGGACTTCTCTGGTGGTCCAGTGGCTAAAACTCTGTGTTCCAAATGTAGGGGGCCCAGGTTCGATCCCTGGTCAAGGAACTAGATCCCACATGCCGCAACTAAAGATGCTATGTGCTGGAATTAAGATCCAGCACAGCCAAATAAATAAATAAATAATAATAATAAAACAACTTCTGATCACAACCTGTATACTTATGTACCCTAGTTTTTTCACACAGCAGTGTATCAGACATTTATCTTCTTCTCGGTGGCAGGATCTACTGGTGTCCTTTGGATGCTGCTCTCATAATGGGCTAGGCTCTTTATCAAATATATAGCTTCATGCAAACAGTTGACTCTGTAGATAATTCTGTGATGACTGGCTCCTTTGCTCATTCATTAATCCAACAGATGCTTATTATGTGCCCCCTACACGCCAAGCATTCTGTTTATGGAGCACAGAATGAGGGAGCGGGTGGCATGGAATGGTTTATGTTCTAGCCACCTAAGGTGAAGTGATGTAGGGCTGCTAGTCGAGGGGAGGGAGGCAACTGTGACCCTTTCACAGTCAGATGAATGAGTAAAGGAATATGACAAGCCTCATACGTACCGCGTGGGCAGAAATTTTGTGGGACTGAGCAGCAAGAATTGCTAAGAACCAGACCCAGGTACTAGAAAGTATATATAAACACCCAAATGCCTTACATCTTTTGTCTTTTATTTTTAATGTTTTAGGAATAGGGGCATAAATGAACAAAAACAACAAATAGGGTGGATCTTAATTACCTAGAGTACTCATAAAAAAGTTCCAGACAGCTAAGAGTTTACCCTTTAAAGCACTTAAAGGGTTAAAAACCTTTAACCAATTGAAATCACTGAAACCCTTCATCATTTGGGATGCTTGAAATTAAAAAACACAACACGCATTACTCTGCCTCCTTAAACTGAATATAACTGGACATTTCCCTGGTGGTCTGGGTCATAACTGTTCTAAAGGCACAATGGCTTTAGGACCTACCAGGTGCGCGCACACTGTCCTGCATTCTGAGTCCTTACGTCCATTTGCCGTACTTTTCTGCCCCTTTCTTTGCTATTCAGGGATCTATAGTCACTTCTTGATCTTTCAGTGCTGAGAATAATCGCTCTTCCTACTTCTAATTTCCAGCAGGCCTTAGAAGTCTTAACTTTGTTTTAAAGGTGCAAAACAGACACACAAGACCTAAGACAAGAACAAAGGCCTTGGTGTCTTCCTTGCAGACTTAGTGCCCAGCTCTCGTAACAGCTGTTCTGGCATTCAAGGCCCTTTTGCTGTCTCCTATTTTTGGGTGTATCTGTGGGGCGTTGAGTTGGGTGAGGAGTTCCATGCAGGTGAAGTCTGATTGCACACCAGGAAATGCATCAATAAGGAGATGGAGTAATTGGGAGAAAAAGAAGAAGAGTGCAGCAGTCCAGGTTACCAAGGACAGGAAGATCATCAGAGAGAACAGTGGCGCCTCCAGGCTCTGGAAGCCACTAAGGGGAGGAAGGAGCTGTGCTGGGCGAGTTGCTGTGACAACCTGGAGCTGGTTGTCAACACGGTACCCTGCTCCCCGCTGCTGCTCAGCTCAGCAAGCTTCGGAGCCTGGCTGCCATTCATCCCATCGGGGATGTGCTGTTTGGGGGGAGGGTGTCATCCTACAAGCTGCTTCTGAGTCTCAGTGCTGCTGTGTGGGAGCCGATGCTTGATACAGTGGCTACAGTCACCTAAAGAATTGCTGAAAGAAACCAACAGAAGCAGCTCTCACCCGCCCACCCGCCCGTCAGTCTGATGCAGTAGGTCTGGGTGGCCCTAATGGGCAGCCAGGGCTGAGAAGCTCTGCCTTCCTAAACCCTCGTGCAGGGCAGGTCCTGGGGAGAAAACCCTGAGCTCGATGACTGGGGGCTGCTGTTTTCCCTGAATGGCACCCAACAGGCAGAAGTTTGCTCTCTAAACCCGGTATGGAGGCTTTTTAGAGATTGTGTGGCCCCCACACTGGAACAATTTCTTCTATTTGATTGTTTGTTTAAAGGGGGACCCTGGGGACTTCCCTGGTGGTCCAGTGGCTCAGACTCTGTGCTCCCAATTCAGGGGGCCCGGGTTTGATCCCTGGTTAGGGAACTAGATTCCACAAGCAGCAACTAAGAGACTGCATGCCACGACTAAAACCCAGCACAGCCAAATAAAGAAATAAATATAAAAAAAATAATAAAGGAGGACCCTGCAGAAACTTATTAGCAGACGAAGGTTGAAGATAAAATCTGCACCCTGAACTCGGGATTCCCAAACTAGAATGGGTACATGCCAAGAGCAGACTGGAAGGCACTCACTATGCTGTGACCCTACAGCAGACTGCTGGGAGGCACTGAACTTGGCCCCTTCAGGCAGGGGTCCCCAACGTCCGGGATCCAATGATCTGAGGTGTAGCTGATGTAGTAATAATATTAATAGAAATAAAACACACAATAAATGTGCTTGAGTCAGCCTGAAACCACCCTCTACCCCTTACTGCCTTGGTCTTTGGAGAAAACTGTCTTCCACGAAACTGCTCCCTGGTGTCAAAAAAGTTGGGGACCGCTGGCTTCAAGGATCCCGGTATATGGAACCTATGTACCCAGCTGGCCTCCCCAGCTTGTCGCCGGTCGTCTCCTCAGGCCCCACTGCCGTCTGAGTCAGAAACTCGGATCTATTAACTGAGATCGCTAGTGGAGTTCCTCCCTCTCTGAGATCTAAGAGTTGTGAAATTACTCATTAATCCTAAAAGGTCCTGAAGTTCCATGTGAAGAAATAGAAATGGACTGCTTTCATTCATGTCTGATGAATTTCTTTGCCTCTCATCCTGTTTTGCTATTTCTGGGCTCTCTGGGAATATGATACGACCCTGTTTGATCAGGCAATAGTTCATGTGACCTTGATGAACAGAAAACAGAGCATGTTTTGGCAGGTGTGAGGAAGAAGACAGAACTAGAACTGCTACGTGTTGTCTTAGCCAGGCATTGACACTGGTTTGTACCAAAAAGATGACAACCACCTCCAACACCACACCAAGAGTTCAGAGAACACCCTCAGCATATATACAGTAGCCGCTGCCAAACGTTTTGGTCTCAGCACTGCTGTTTTAAAAATCATGAAAAAAAAAAAAAAAACTGAAATAGAGTTAATTTACAATGTTGTGTTAGCTTCAGGTATACACAAACTGATTCAGTTATATGTGTGTGTGTGTGTGTGTGTGTATATATTCTTTTTTAGATTCTTTCCCATTATAGGTTATTATTAATGTAAGACATTAAATATATCTTCCTGTGCTATACAGGTGGTCCTTGTTAATTAGCATCACTTTACACTCTTAAAAGCCTTCCGCTGCAGGGGCCATAGGTTTGATCCCTGTTTGGGGAACTAAGATCCCATATGCCATGAGGCACAGGCAAAAGAAAAGAAAATTAAAAGTTTTAAAATTATTAATTCATGAAAAAAAAAATAAACCTATTACATGTTAATACAAATAATGTACTGTTAATGAAAACAGCTATATTTTCTAAGTCAACCATTTACATAAAAATAAAACCATTTAATGAAAAGAATGGGATTTTTTTTTTTTTTTAACAGATATCTGGCATTTGCTAAATAGAAGAAGGCTGGATGCTCAAAACTGCTTCTGAATTCAGTTTGTTGTAATATGTCATTTAGGCCAAAATATATGAAAAAAAAAATCTGGCTTCACAAAGATATACAGCTGGAAAGAGAATCTTAATAGCCTTTTCAGATAATTTTGGATATTCCGTCTTTGATAACATACAGAAAATCAAAACTCAGCAAATAAGTAGTTTCTTAAAGGCTAGTTGTAATATGGAATTTGAAATCCTATCAATGAGCTTTTCACACTGTTACATTAAAATCCACAGGTCTCTCGTGAACTATGAATAGATCTTTTAGCCAGGTCTGGTTTTTTAACAGTGTGCATTGGTCATTGGTAAAATATTGGTTCACTGAGTTAGGGAGATCTTTCAATCTTGAGACATCCTTATAATATAATATAAAAAAAAAATCACATTTCTTAGTATTACCATTGATTTTCAGCAGAGAAGTCTTTATAAAATGGGAAGTTGTCTAGCTCATGGTAGCAAACACAAGTTTTGGAAAATTCAAATTTTCACTTGAAAGCTTGAAATTTATCATTGATTACAAACACTGTCAGTTATGTTCCTTGAAGTGACAGGCTTACTTTGCGCATTTCCAAGAAACTCTCTGCCAAATGCCCAGTCTAAATAACCAGCATGTCTGTCAGTCGTTCTTTCACGTGAAAATGGTGTTCTGTGAAAGAGAAGCTGTCAGCTCATTGTGCAGTTTGAGCCAGTGCACAGGTGCTTTGCCTTGAGACACTTCTGCTTTGGGACAGAGGGTGTTCCATGCATGTGTCTCATTTCTTCAAACAGAATGTTAAAAAGACATGTACTCAGGGTTGAGATTTTATGTTTCATCCAGGACACTCTTCGGTTGTCGTTCAGTTGCTCAGTCGTAGCTGACTCTTGGTGATCCCATGGACTGCAGCACGCCAGGCTTCCCTGTCCTTCACTATCTTCTGGAGTTTGTTCAAAGTCATGTCCATTGAGTCAGTGATGCCGTCCAACCATCTCATCCTCTGTTGCCCCCCTTCTCCTCCTGCCCTCAATCTTTCCCAGCATCAGGGTCTTTTCCAATGAGTGGGCAGTGGATGGATCTGTGCACCCCCCGCCTTGTTTTTTTTAGCATTTATTTTTTGGCAGCATTGGATCTGTGCTGTGGCACTTGGACTTAGTAGTTGGGGCTCGAGTCCTTCTCTGCTTGCGGCACATGGGCTTAGCTGCCCCCAGGCATGTGGGATCTCAGTTTCCGGACCAGAGATCAAGCCCATGTGCCCTGCACTGGAAGGTGGATTCTTAACCACTGCATTGCCAGGGAAGTCCTGGCTCTGCCCTTTCTTGACCGACTGCATGGTGAAGAATGTAGGGTATGCTGGTTCAGTTTGGTGTCCACACCTTCACTCATGCTTAGGGACCAGCAGAGTTTTTACCATCGCTTCTGCCCTGTCAAGTGCCAATGACAAAAGCAAATAACATTTTAATTTTATTCTGAAAAATAACTTTAAAGTTCTCAGGGACCCATAGGAGTTCATGGACTACACTTGGAGAAATGCTGACACAGAATGGTGTTTTGGCTTAATTTTCCTGGTTAAAGCACTCTAAATCAACAGGCTTTTCTTCCTCCCTCCTTTCCTCAACTGCTCCTTCTGTATTTTTTTTTTTTTAATTTATTTATTTGGTGGCACTGAGTCTCAGTTTCAACATGTGGGATCTAGTTCCCTGACAAGGGATTGAACCCGGGCCCCCTGACCAGGAGGGCAGAGTCTTAGCCACTGGACCACTAGGGAAGTCCCTCCTTGTATATATTCTTTTTCTTTTTTGGAAAGTTTCTCTGTCCTTGGTTTTGAGATATCAGTTTCCCTCTTTTTTTCTTATTCTATTGAGATGTATTTCACATACCATCAAATTCATCAGAGTGTAGGATGCAGTGGTTTTTAGTATATTCATAAGGTTGTATAATGTCCCCACTGGAGTGTCTAAATTCCAGCATGTTTTCATCCCCCCCCCCCCCCCCCCCCCCCCCCCCCCCGCCCAAGAAACCCTATCTGTGTTAGTGGTCACTCTCCAGGCCCTGGTGACAAAGTCACTTTCTGACTCTACAGATTTGCCTGTTCTGGCTATTTCATAAAAACGGAGGCATACCATATGTGGACTTTTGTATCTAGCTTCTTTCACTCAGTGTCATGTTTTTGAGGTTCGTTTATGTTGTACCATGTAGCAGCACTCCGTTATTTTTTTATGGCTGAATAACATTCCTTCGTTTGGACAGATCATACGTCATTTATTCAACCATCAGTTGATGGACATCTTGGTTGTTTCCACTTTGGGGGTATTAAGAAGAAGGCTGCTGTGAACATTCCCGAGGCGTATGTTTTCCGTTCTCTTGGGTATGTACCTCGGAGCAGACTGTTTGGCTCACTTACTGGCTGAGCAGCACTTCTCAGTTGGTGGTGCAGATCAGTTTTTAAAATTTCCCATCTGCCGTGGACCATACTTCAGTAAAGTACAAAGTCCTGGGCTTGGATGATGTGGCACTATGGAACTCCTGTGAAAATCCCTAAATGTTCACTCTTACTCTCCGCTCGCTTTGAGCTTTGACTTGGCAAAGGGTGGTGACAAATTGCACCAACCTCTCCTTTGCCTCTTTCACTGAAGGCTTTTTCTTCTGACTCCTAAACATGGCTGACCTCCAGAGTCAGTCCCGACCCTCTGCTATGCTGTCCACACCGTCTCGTTGGAAACCCCATCTACTCTCATGTAATTTAACGTGATCTTTATGCCAAAGACAACCTCACACCTTTAATCCTGACCTCTCAGGTTTCAGTTCCACATTTCCTACTTCCTGGTGGGGCATTTTCAGTTTGATATCTTGCACCATCTCTAACTCTGTGTAAATAAGACATGGGCTTTCCCCTGAATCAGGCTTCTCTCAGCTTCTTTGGTTGATTAATGATGTTACTGCGCTCCGGGCCACACAGCGACATTCAAAGGCTTTAAGTTGTCTCCGCCTCTTCCCTTTTTCCTCAGTGCCCATATCTAGTCACCAAATCCTGGTTTGTTTTTGTTTTGGCCACACCACAAGGCTTGCAGGATCTTAGTTCCCCAACTAGGGACTGAACCCATGCTCCCTGCAGTGGAAGTCCAGAGTTCTCAGCCATAAGGACCGCCAGGGATTTCCCCCACAAAATCCTGTCCATCCCTCCTTTCCAATGTCTCGCGCCACCATCGCATCCCCTTCTTTCCCATGCTACATCTGCAGGGAAGGCCCTCAAATGCTCCCCCTTCAAGTCTTGCCACAACCTCATCTCTGCCTGTAGCTGCATCCCCTGACATCCTCCACCAGGGGGCTCTCCCTGCCATTCCTGCTCAGAAGCCATCAGTGACTCTACCTGACCACTCCACACAGCATCAGCCCCCCAGTCCAAGATTCAAGGTCTACCTTCTAAATTACATTTCTGGGCAAAGCCTCCACCCTCCTCCTCTAGCTAACTGCTATGCTAGTTTCTTCTCAAGCATGCCTTGTGTCGGGAATTCCATGGTGGTCCACAGGTTAGGACTCTGCGCGCTCACTGCCAAGGGCCCTTCAGGGTTCAATCCCTGGTCAGGGAACTAAGATTCCACATGGAATGTGGTGTGGCCAAAAAAAGAAAAACCCAACCAAACACACAAACCACAACAATGCCCCCCTCCCCCCAAATCCAAACAAAACATGTCTTATGTCTTTAATCTCTAGACCTTCACTCATGCCGGTCCCTTTGGGTGGGATCTTCTTCAACTGCCCCTCTAACCAAGTGAAGTCCTACCCATTCTTGAAAAACACTCAGTTCAAGTGTCTCCTTCTTTAGGGTTACTATAGACCACAATTAATTCATGACCCTGCACATTATGGACTCCTGCCTTAAATACATGGTGCTTAGGACAAAGACTTATTTGGCAAAATCATTATGTAATACAAGTTGCCATTCCTTACACTAGTGTTCTGTATTAAAACTATCACAAGTTCACAATCTCCTTTCCTAAAGTTCTTCTGTGTCTTTGGATCTCCCATAGCATGCTATCCCTGCATACTTCATTTTCTGATGGGTTGACCTACAGTAATTGACACTTAATAGTGGTTTGAGTGTCAGTTTCTTCATCTGTAAAATGGGGACAGGACCTGCTCCAGTGATTATTGTAAGGGCTAAAGGGGATGGGGAAACAGTGTCAGACTTTATTTTTTTGGGTTCCAAAATCACTGCAGATGGTGACTGCAGCCATGAAATTAAAAGACGCTTACTCCTTGGAAGGAAAGTTATGACCAACCTAGATAGCATATTCAAAAGCAGAGACATTACTTTGCCGACAAAGGTCCGTTTAGTCAAGGCTATGGTTTTTCCAGTGGTCATGTATGGATGTGAGACTTGGATTGTGAAGAAAGCTGAGCGCCAAAGAATTGATGCTTTTGAACTGTGGTGTTGGAGAAGACTCTTGAGAGTCCCTTGGACTGCAAGGAGATCCAACCAGTCCATTCTAAAGGAGATCGGTCTTGGGTGTTCTTTGGAAGAAATGATGCTAAAGCTGAAACTCCAGTACTTTGGCCACCTCATGTGAAGAGTTGACTCATTGGAAAAGACTCTGATGCTGGGAGGGACTAGGGGCAGGAGGAGAAGGGGACGACAGAGGATGAGATGGTTGGATGGCATCACTGACTTGATGGACATGAGTCTGAGTGAACTCCGGGAGTTGGTGATGGACAGGGAGGCCTGGCGTGCTGCAATTCATGGGGTCGCAGAGTTGGACACGACTGAGTGACTGAACTGAACTGAACTGAAAGGGGATAATGCATATAAAATAGTCAGCACAGCCTAACATATTGTAAGCAGTCACAAAGTCTCACACACACACATGCAGATTCACATAGAGGGAGTCTGTAAACTAGGTCTTATCTGAGAAATTCTGATGCAAGTGGTATCAGGGGTTCCAAATCTAATCTTCTTTCCATGTGACAATCAAATGACTGAGGGATTTTCTTCCCATCTTAACTTTAAAAGAAGAGTCATTGTGTATTTATTTTAAAGATACTGACTCTGGCTTGCCAAGAGCACTTTTTCTAAAATGCAACGTACGGTTAAATTAAAGCACTGGATGGTTAGAAGCACACCAACTCTGAGGTTAAGATGAGATTTGACAGCCTGCATCCCAGTTCTGCTACTTACTAGCTGTCCCCTTAGGCTGGTTGATGAGTTACTGCTTTTGGTCCTCAGTTTCACTAGTAGAGTATCTAGGTCCTGGCTCATATTTCAACCTGGTCCATATCAGATGCTCAGTGAGCGTGAGATGGCATCAACCTCTCCTTTAACAGAGGCCTGCCCAGCAACCTCAACCGACTGGCTTCTAACACCGTGAATGCCAACGGCTCTTGCACGTCCACCTCCCATTGAGGCTCTCCCCTGAACTTCACACTCGTGTGCCACGTGGAGTGGGTACCCGCCTAACGGGACACCTCAGACGTAACAGGCCCCAAACTCAACTGCTGATGTCCTTCTCTCAGCTAGCCTGCTCCTCCCCTGGCTTCCTCATTTCAGCAAAGCCTTCTGCTCAGCCCTTCTGCTCACACAAGGCTGAGGCCCTGCCACCTTCCCCTGCTCCTGACCCCCTCCCCTCCCCCAGGCAACCCTATCTGTCAGCAAACCCTGTTTATTCTATCTGCAAAGTGAACCCAGAATCTGACCACTTCTGCCCCTGGTCCATGTTGGCGCCATCCCTGGCTTGTGTTATAATTGTCATCTCCTGACTCATCTCCCCCAGTGCATTCAGTCACACTCTGCTCAGCAGGAGCTGAAGTCCAACCAGAATGCCAAACTGAGCTGCTCACCCCTCCCCCACTGCTCTCTGACTCATCTCTGACTCTGGGACGCCCTTCCTGGAATGGCAGACTTGTGCAAACCTTAGAGCCCTCACATTAACATGTTCCTGGCTTGGGATGCTCTTTCACCCATGAGCTCAAGTACCTCCAGCGCTTCAGGTTTTTACTGAAATGTCACCTTATCGGTGGGGCCTTCCCTGACCATGGTATCTTGAGATTGCACACGTTGCCCCACCCTGTATGCCACCAACACACACTTCCTGTTTTTCTTTCCTACTTTATCTTTCCTATTTTCCCTTGGCACTTACTACTTTTCCACATGCTGTATATTCTACTTATTGGTCTTTGAAGGCAAGATTTTTGTCTCTTCCCCCCCCTCACTGTACTGCAAGTGCCTTGTAGAGTTCCTGGTACAAAAAAGTTCTCAAAAATATTTGTTGACTGGATGAGAGAATAAAAGAATGAATGAACAAATACTCTGTATCCTAGGGAGTGAATAAAATATGTATTGAGCATCCATTATGTGGTCAGCAATGCATTAGGCAAAAGGAGACTATGGTAGAGTTGTAAGAGATGCTTTCAGACTCTGAAGGAGCATTTTAGAGAGAAAAGAATACCAAGCAATGATGTTGTATAAATGCTAAGTGATGGAAATGGCAATGTTGTAGAGGTTGGAGAAGACAAGAGGTCAGTAATGAACAGATAAGTCAGGATGAGCAGAGAAGAAACAAGGGAAGGGAGTTCCAAGGCAGAATTATGTACTAAAGACCCAGAGGCAGGAGAGGGCATGGAGCAGTCATGTCACAAGACCGGGCTGACTACAAGACGGGGCAGGAAGGTTTGGAAAACCAGACAGAGTCAGAATTTTATATAATAGGGAAAAAAAATCAAGAGGATTGGACTTCCCTGGTGCTCAGAGGTAAAGAATCTGCCTGTGTCAATGCAGGAAATATGGGTTTGATTCCTGGGCTAGGAAGATCCCACATGCTATGGAGCAACTAAGCCCATGGGCCACAACTACTGAGCCTGTGCTCTAGAGCCCTGGAGCCACAACTCCTGCGTCTATGTGTCACAACTCCTGAAGCCTGAAAGCCCCAGAACCCATGCTCTGCACAAAAGAAGCCACTGCAGTGAGAAACTGAGAAATGCAACTAGAGAGTAGCCCCCGCTCACTGCAATGAGAGAAAAGCCCGTGCAGCAATGAAGACCCAATGCAGCCAAAAATAAACTGAGCTCATCACCTCTGTTTCTGGTCTACTCATTTCTGCCTTGGCCCTCAGCAATGGGGTAACATACCCCCAGCCCAGGCCAACTCACCCTCACCTCTTGTAAGAAGATCTGGTTCACAGGGTCAATGGGCTCCTTAGAGTCAAATGACTGAAACTGATCTCAAACTCAAAATTCATGCTTATTGTCGGAGGTAAAGGGATGGGAGACAGCGGATCCCCCCCAAAAGGCTATGTCTGTCCATCACTGCTCTTAGGGATAGTTCACTGACAAAATTATGGCAACTCTGGAATTTCTAGCTGAAAAAGATGGATGAAAAAACCTGTTTCAGCCTTATATCATCTGGATGCTGAAATTTTCCTAAATCATGTAATGTTCCCACAGATAATGGGTATTTTGCTTTGCACAATGGAAGGCCACTTTCAGGATCAAGTTTCAGTTCAATTTTCCTAAGAATCACAGACTAGAATATAAAACAGGACTGCTTTTGAACATGGCTTATTTGTATTATTTATTTATCTTTGGCCACGTGGCATGTGGGATCTTACCTCCCCAACCAGGGATAGTGCCTGCGCTCCCTTAATTGGAAGTGCAGAGTCTTAACCACTAGATGGCCAGGGAAGTGGCCATCTAACGGCTTATTTGGTATTGACAGTTTATTTTTTATCACATATTTCCACATGCTAGCTTTATCATGATTATTTCCACTGTGAAGAACTGCCATTCACATTTGTTTTCTTTCACCAAAGTGGAGATTCCTCATACTGAAGAACTATACAGAGGAAAGCAAGACGGATGGAGATAGGAAGGAGAGTGAAGCCCTGTGTGACTCTGGCTCTTTGTGGTGATAGGTAACTGATTGGTTACTGACCACACTGTCAGACGGGGGAACACTGGGACATTATGGACCTGGAGGTGGGGTGACGCTCACCTCTGGAATTTGTTCACAATGGTCCTGTCTCTATTCAGCAGATTAAGCCTTATTGATGGTATGGCCAAGGTGATAACACACCTGCCCCACTCCAACAGTCCTCTATGGCTCAGGCTGAGTCACATGCTGAATGGTTATTCATAGGATTCAGATTCTTTGAACCCATGAAACCTTATAAATCACTGACTCCAAACCCTTTATTAGAGATAGAAGAAAGCAAAGCCCAAAGGGACTAACTGGCTTGCTTCAGGTTAATAGAGCAGAGCCCCAGTTAGAACCCATATCACTTGATTTCTATGCTGATACTCCTGTCTCATGCTTTGGCACCTGGCGGAGGCCAGCAAATACATCACTAGTCACTGCTGTTGTTCAGTCACTCAGTCATGTCCGACTTGTTTTGACCCCATGGGCTGTAGCCCGCTAGGCCCTTCTGTCACGGAATTCTCCAGACAAGAACACTGGAATGGATTGCCATTTCCTTTTCCAGGGGATCTGCCCGACCCAGGGACTGAACCTGCATCTCCTGCATTGCGGGTGGATTTGTTACCACTGAGCCACCAGGGAAGCCTCACTGGTCACTAGCTGTGCACTTTTAAAGCTATGGCTATGTTAATCTCTAATTATCTGTTCACAGACACATGCATGCCCATGTCTGCTTATCATCCTATCTAAAACCATTTGAAAACTTCATCTCTGCTAAATTTAGGTACTCCTTGTTCTTTCTTTCTTCATCAGTTCTTGGGGATGCTCCCTGCCTATCTTCTTAGGGTGCAATTCATTTCTGAAAGGGACCTCCAGCTGAGTATCTTAAATGTTTTGATGACTGTAGAATAGAATTCAGGGATAAATGATGAAAATGTCCTCAGAATAAGAACAGAGGGGGCATTTTAAGGGTAAACTAGTAAATGGCTGTTATCTGTGAGAAAGGAAAAAGGCTCTTATGAAGGTTGCAAAGTTTTTTTTTCTTTTAATGGGAATTCCCTGGAGGTCCAGTGGTTAGGACTTGGTGCTCTCAATGTTGAGACCCAAGTTCAAACCTTGGCTGGGGAACTAAAATCTCATAAGTCGAGTGGAATGGTGTGACCAAAAAAAAAAAAAAAGGAAATATTAGTTTTTTTAGTCACTTAACCCAAACAACCTAAACCTGAACTGCACCCAAAGTCCCATCAAAAGTCAGTTTTTTATTGTTGCACTCAAGCCAGGGGCTCTTAGCAGTTAACAGGCAAGGCCATGTTAAGATTAGCGCCAACGATACAAGCTGGCAATCGTGTGTGCAAACTGGTGCTAAGGCTGAGAAGTTATGATGTTATGATGAGACAACAGACTGACCCTGAAGCCACGTTCCCTTGTATGACCCCACCGGGAAGAGGTACTCACTGGCTTCTGAGCCTAGGAAAAGTCAGCACCCCACCATCCTACCCCACCATCCTGGGTCAGGGGCCAGCCCTCAGGACTATCTCAAGCCTGATCAGATGCTCAGAACTATTTGTGAATGTTTGTCTGCACAATTACAGTCTTTTCTGTACTATTACAGATTGTGCAAATGGTCACATAGTTCTTTTGTTATGACAAAAATTTATAGACTGAAAGAATGTTAAGGCTGTTGACTCGCAGGCTAGTTGCTAGTCACTGCTGACTAGTGGAACAGGACAACAGATGTTGGCCGACCCTCAGGCACTTGAACACACCGAAACGCCTTTCCTAGCAGATACCAGCCTGAGGCTTACATTCAGAGAGTGGTTTTTTAAATCATATTATAAATCTTTGTAAATTAGCGAACCACTTGGTGGCAACTTCTAGCCAGATTATCTGATTGGAGCTAGACTCAGGAATGAAGAGTAATCTGGTTGAGAAATTCAGCTTTGCCGCTTGGGCAAATCACTTAAGATTCTTTGTACCTTGATTTCTTCACGTCTAAGGTAGGGATGTAAAGAAAGGCACGCCCCGCCCCATTCCAGTTTTTCAAGGACCATGCCAGCAGCCACTGCAGCTGCCCACCAACGGTGTACCTAGCGGGGAATTCAGGATGGAGAAAAACTTGAAGGCTTCTGTGCTTTGGATACTGGCCTAGATAGTTCAGATGTATATCTAAGGGACAGATGCAATGAGTCCAGATTCTTCCGTCTTCACATACACAGAAAGGCACTAAAATCATTAACTTGAGACGTCTGCTCTTTGTGACTGGCAGTAATCTTTTGATGCTCAAAGTATGTGTTAGCTACTTAGTCGTGTTCACCTCTTTGTGACTCTACCTACTGTAGCCTACAGGCTGCCCTGCCCATGGCATTCTCCAGAGGAATCTTCCTGACCCAGGGGTTGAATCCGGTCTCCTGCACTGCAGGCAGATTCTTTACTGTCTGAGTCACCAGGGAAGCCTCTCTGAGGCTCAACTACATGCTTTTTTCCAAGCAAGAAACATTCACATATTAATACGTCCCTGATCTCTTTGGAGCCTTCCTCAGAGCCACCCGAGAGGCGGTCTTCCAGGCTATGTTCCTCAGTTAAGGCCCTGAATAAAACTGCACTTGCCATTTCTAGGTTGTGTGTTTTTCTTTTAGTCAAGAGGCAAAATACTAGCCATCTTGCAGGCTGTTGCGCAGATTATAAGAGAAAATATCCATAAAAAAGCATCAAACATGTACTTCCTTGAGGCCACTTAAGAAATATTTACATATGAGCAAATATTTTATTTTTTTTTTTGAGCAAATATTTTATACAAGCCTATCTATACTTAACTTCTTAAAATCTGAGTAAGCTCTTTTAACCAGTTTTAAGACATACACTCTCAGGCTCAAGCCTCTAGCCTTGAGCTAGGGGTGGGAAATTTTGGCCTTTGCCCATCTTGATCCTATTTTAACTAAATTAAGTCTATAGCAAGTTTCAAAAATAAAGCTCTGAGTTGCCCCCAGAACTCCCAGGAAGAAGGCGATTTGCCACTAAGTTCACCCAGCTTCATTCAGTCTGAGGCCCTTCCTCTGCAAGGGTCTGTTTGAGGCCTGGGTGTGTATGTGTGTGTAGGTGTGGAGGTGGGAACTAGCAACATGCTCATGTGGTCATACATTGTTATAAAACATGTAAGATATTTTTATATTCTTTTTCTTAAAGAAAGTCACCAAGATTATAGAATTTTCAGGTTCTACAAATCCTGGATTATTAAAAAAAAAAAAAATCAGCCACTACAACAAAACTAGGCATTTGTTGTCATTGTCAGTTAGTTGCTAAGTGGTGTCCGACTCTTTGCAACCCCATGGGCTGCAGCACGCCAGGGTTCCCTGTCCTTCACCATCTCCTGGAGTTTGTTCAAATTCATGCCCATTGAGTCTGTGATGCCGTCCGATTATCTCATCCTCTGCCATAAGATCTTACAAAAAGTCCTGAATGAACATTCGAGCCAACTCAGTATTTCAGACCCAGGAAGCCTGTTTAAGTCCAGGAAGGGAAGGAGTGCTGAAGTCACCTACCAGAGAGGTCTATCAGCTGGGAGCACAGGCTCAGCACAGGTCAGAGAGAGAGGCGGAGGGCTGGCCAGGCCTGCAGAGTTCCCAGCCTCATCTTCTCTGCTCTGTCCAGTCTGCCCCTCCTCTTACTTCTTATCTTTCGTGTCTTGTGTTACTGCTTCCTCCTCTTCTTTCCCTGTTATAACGGCCTGAAGTCTTCTATTCCCCGCTTCTCAGCTTTTACACTTCATGGTTCTCTCTCAAAAATCTTGAATTAGTGTGCGGCAGCCTGAGTTTTTTCCCCTTTTGATTCCTGGCGCTGGTTTTCAGTGGAGAAACTGGAGTTCTTCATTCCTGTTGTGACTTGATCTGGCCAGGGGTTGCCCCAAGGCTGCCAAGTGGCTAATTAGCTTTACACAACCCTCTCGAATAACTTGTCTTGGTAATTTTCCTCCCTCCCTCCTGTGAAGAGTTGCCAAATCTAGGCTTGTAAGTACAAACAAAGCAGGTGAGACTTCTTTTTCGCAACAAGTATTCCAGCAAGTGAAACAATAAACTCTTCCTGAACCAGCTGGGATTCTAACAGGAGAAAAGACAATGGCATCACACCCTCTAACTGAACCTATGAATCCGAGCGGCTGTGGATATTTGTTGGGTTCTGTTTCTCTACCTTTGTGAGCATACCTACTCACTCTTTATTCTTCAAGTCTGTGGATTTGGTGAATTTTAGTACATTCACAATGTTGTGCAACCACACCCACTACTAACGCCCCAATACCTCCATCACGCTAACCAGAAACCCCACACCTCTCAGCCGTCACCCCCAATTCAACCCTCCTCTCATCCCCACCAGCCACCAATCTACT
The DNA here is from genome assembly GCF_029378745.1 of Bos indicus. Taxonomy (NCBI): domain Eukaryota; kingdom Metazoa; phylum Chordata; class Mammalia; order Artiodactyla; family Bovidae; genus Bos; species Bos indicus. The sequence goes on along the minus strand of NC_091764.1, from coordinate 103,993,951 downwards.
TTCTGTCTTTATGGATTTGCCTCTTCTGGGCATCTCACATAAACGGGAGCAGACGTTACGTGGCCATTTGTGTCTGGCTTCTTTCGCTCAGCACCATGTTTTCAAAGTTCATCCACGCTATAGGAAGTATCAGTACTTCATTCCTTTTTATGGCTGAATATTCCATTTTATGAATATTAATATTTTGTTTATCCATTTGTCAGTTGGGTCATCCATTGTTTGTCAATGATAATAATGCGATGAATATGTGTGTACAGGTTTTTGTGTGAACATATACATCAACTCTTTTGGTAACATAATTAGGGGCGGAACTGCTGGGTCCTACTATAATACGTGCTTAACTTTGAGAAACTGCCAAACTGCTTTCTTCAGGGGCTGTGCTGTTTGACGTACCCACCAACCACCCATGAGGATTCCAATTTCCCCATATCTTCACCAACATTTGTTTACTCCTTTTTTTGGTTACAGCCATCCTGGTGGGTGTGAAGTGGTATGTCCTTATGACTTTGATCTCCATTTCCAAAGACTAAAGATGCTGAACATCTTTCCATGTGCTTATTGGCCATTTGCATGTCTTCTTTAGACAAATGTCTATTCGTATTCTTTGCCCATTTTTAAACTGAGTTGTCTTTTCATTGTTTAGTTATAAGAATTCTTGATATATTCTGGATACTAGACCCTTACCAGATAAATGATTTACAAGTATTTTCTGTCTCTCTCTTTTTCTTTTCTGTTTCTCATTTCTTTTCACTTGCTTTATAGTATCCTTTCATGCAAAAAAGTTTAAAATTCTGATGAAGTTCACATTATCCCTGACCATCCATGCTGAAAAAAATCCAATTTCTTTATCAGCATCTCAGTATTACGTGAAGATTTGGGAAGAACTTTAAAAACTATTTAAAATTTTGTATTTTATTTATTTATTCTGGCCGCACCCTGCGGCATGCCAGGATCTTAGTTCCCCAACCAGGGATCAAACCCACACTCCCTGCATTGGACGTATGGAGTCTTAACCCTGGACCGCCAAGGCAAAGTCCCCAAGTTAGGTATTTTAGAATATAATAAAAGCATATATACCTTAAAAATATAAAACGAGATTAAGACTTGAAGAAGTTTGAAGCTTCTGGTGAGATGATGACCTGGCTCCCTATAATTACTGTTAGGCTCTTAGAATAAATAATACAAGTGCATGCTGTCTAGGTGGGCTTCCCAGGTGGCTCAGAGGTAACGAATCTGCCTCCAATGCAGGAAACATAGGAGACGCGGGTTCGATCCTTGGGTCAGAAAGGTCTCCCAGAGGAGGGCATGGTATACTCACTCCAGTATTCGTGCTTGGAGAATCTCCATTGACAGAGGAGCCTGAGGGGCTACAGTCCATAAGGTCGCACAGAGTCGAACACTGAAGTGACTTAGCACGCATGCTACATAGGAATTCTTAGGCTTTACTTTTGTTTCCTTCTATCAGAAGAACTAAAGAAGAACTAAAACATGGGTTCAAATTATTCTTTAGCTAAAGACTGAGGGTTCCTAGTAGCCCTTCTGGTTCACTATTTTTAATTGGGGCCATGTATGTTGTATTCCAACTATAATCAATCTTTTCCACCAGAGTCTGAGGTATACACCACGGGAGCCTTAAAGGGCGCTGTTCCAGCTGGCCTCTGCTTGCTGGCTGGCAAACAGAAGTATTATATTTGTGGACAGTAATCCAGAATGGTGTCCAAGCCCATCTGAGTTTAGAATCGCTATCACAGCAGAAACTGGAAACCTCAAGGGCTATAAGCCACTGAGCACGTCTACATGGAAGCCACTTCTTATTACAGCAATACAAATACACAGCGACCAGAGCTCAGCCTTCTGGGAGCTCATATCCTCCTCAGATTTGCACACAACGTACTCAAATGAGTTCTTTCTTTTTTTTTATAGTGAGCTTAGTTGTCTACAAAATTACTATCTTACCACTTATAATTTTGTGTAGCAGGTATGACCATGTATGCTTTTCTTATCGAAATGCCATAGCAATATGATAGATACTTGATACTGAAAGCATCTTTAATTGACAAAAGCTTTTTATTGTTAATTTAAACTTAGCCTGTGCTTAGTGTGGGGTATTTAAACTGTCCACTCGACTTCATGCGAATCAAGAACAAAACCTGAGTCTTACCACTTTTGGCCTGAACTTCTCTCTGCTTTCTGACAAACGGTCCCTACAATTAGAATGCAATGACATTTCCATCAGAAGTCTCTATCGCTAACAATTATGGTACATGAGGTTCTCAGATGGAATCCTTTGTTCAGGGGGTCCGGAGTTTCACGAATCTCACTTATGTTCAAAGCCACTCCTTGAACAGGGAGGAACTTAGATTTTAAAAGCAATCCAGGGACTTCCCTGGTGGTCCAGTGGTTAAGACTCCATGCTCCCAATGTAGGGGGTGTGGATTCAATCCCTGGTTGGGTAACTAAGATCCCACATGCTCCACATGCCACACAATGCAGCCAAAAAATAAATAAAATAAAAAGCCATCCGTTTTAAGCCAAAAGGAAATCCTTATCCAGAAACTACTCATCCTTAATTTTAGTTTCTTACTTGCCACCTTCCCCATTCTAGCTTTGAAAACAGGGAGAAAGAAAGATGTATACAGCATCTTTTGGGATACACAGATCTTAAGCTTTGAGGTCTCTAGGCAGCTATTACTGCTTCACCAAGAGAACTTTAGAACTCTAGAACTTTAGGGATACACAGATCTTAAGCTTTGAGGTCTCTAGGAAGCTATTACTGCTTCACCAAGAGAACTTTATGTGGGCCCTAAGTCTCCTTGCCCTTGTCTTCAGTAACTGCAGGGAAAATGTCAACACCCTTCAGCCCCTACCTTAAAAACTCTCTGCTTGAGGAGAACAATTCACCTAGAACTGCATGAGGGCATCTAATTTTTGTTAGAGCTACAGGTCACAACAGAAGGCCTGGAGAGATTATCATCTCTATTATCTATCTGATAATAGATTATCAGATATCTTATGTTCCCAAAGACCAATTTTATTAAAGATGAGGTTAGCACTGTATCTGATAAATTTTAAAATTATATTTAACTCATAACAAGTGGCAATAGTTTGAAACAATACAAAATTTAACTGCATTTAAAAAAATAATATAGTCATCAAAGAGCTTTCTTATTTGATAAGAAATCTGAGCTTATCTATCTGACAAGAGATGATAATGATATAATAATGCCATTAGTACATTAACCCTATGATTCAGTAATAATATTTGGAGATGTTAGCAAATGGGGAAACCTAAGCCAACAAAGGTCTGTCTAGTCAAGGCTATGGTTTTTCCAGTAGTCATGTATGGATGTGTGAGTTGGTCTATAAAGAAAGCTGAGTGCCGAAGAATTGATGCTTTTGAACTGTGGTGTTGGAGAAAACTCTTGAGAGTCCCTTGGACTGCAAGGAGACCCAACGAGTCCATCCTAAAGGAGATCAGTCCTGGGTGTTCACTGGAGGGTCTGATGTTGAAGCTGAAACTCCAATACTTTGGCCACCTGATGCGGAGAGCTGACTCATTTGAAAAGACCCTGATGCTGGGAAAGATTGAGGGCCAGAGTAGAAGAGGACAACAGAGGATGAGATGGTTGGATGGAATCACTGACCCAATGGACATGGGTTTGGGTGAACTCCAGGAGTTGGCGACGGACAGGGAGGCCTGGTGTGCTCCGGTTTGTGGGGTTGCAAAGAGTCGGACATGACTGAGCGACTGAACTGAACTGAACTGAAAGCTATAAAGAATCTGAGAGCATTTTGTTTATTCCAAAGATCGCAGGATACAAGTTTGACATCAACTGTTACAAAAAAGGGACCTGAAGCCACACATTAAGCCTGCAGTCCTCAGACATGCGGGGAAGCATATAACATGGACAGCTGTTAAAACACGGATCACTGGGCCTCATCCTGAGAGTCTCTCGTTTAGTCCCTCTGAGAACCTGACTGCCTAACAGGTTCCTAGCAGGTCTGATGCTGCTGGTCCCAAGACCACACTTGGAGTCTCCTTAGAAAGGAAGGAGATGAATATCTACTGAGGGAAGGGAGAGAACAATTATTTAAAACTATCCTGGGTCAGGCTTGGCCAAGGATCGATACAGTCTATTTCACCTGGTCCTCAGAGCTTCCCCAGAACAACGCTTCTTTCTCACACTTGGCCAGAGCAGAATGAGAGCGAAGGGTCTGCCTAGGCAGTTCTCTAGAAACAGGCAAGCTCTTCGATGACTATATCATTTTAAAAAATGCAGGTCGACTTTGCATTGTTTCAAAATATTGCTGCTTGTTATTAATTAAATATAATTTAAAAATATGTATCAGACACAGCGCTTAACTCTTAACCTCAATTCTTTAGTCAAATTGGCCTTTGGGAACATGAGGAAAAGGATGGCTGAAGCTCAGTAACTGGTCGATGGTGAAAGAGTTGGCACATATTTAATCTTACTGTAATTATTTTGTGGCTGCAATTATTTTTGTGCATGTGTGCTTAATCACTGGATGGCCAGGGATGCCGGGAGCCAGCATATTGCATATTGAGTGCATATTGCATATTGAGTGCAGCACTTTCCACAGCATCATCTTTCAGGATCTGGAATGGCTCAACTAGAATTCTATCACTGCCAGGAGCCAGCATGAGGAACTCCGCCCGTGGCAAAGGTCATGAGGAAGGAGGCTCGGCATATGCAAATGCGGGATCGAGCCTCAGGCGTTCTCCTGGAAATTCTCGAGCATCTACCCCCAAAACCAGAGTCTGCCTACTTTCTGCTTTGTGCTCTCACCTACACCTCTGACTTTACTGGCGGGGGGGGAGGGGGCGGGGAGGGGGGGGCTGTCCCCCACTACCTCTCTCTGAAAAAAGAGTTAACTTATAGCTCCAGTTAATAAAGTTCCTGGGTGTGATAGTGTTTCAACCTACAAACTCCTTTGGAAGTCCTCTAGCCTGCCTGAATAGGTTTTTCTGGCCACATGTGATCACTCAGAGCCTCCCAACTGTGAGAGGCATGAGATGTTCTAAACTGTCTAAATACAGAGTCCTTTGAACAGTTAAAAGATTGATTAGAAATTGTATTGGTGAAGGGTTTTTCACTTGTTGGGCCAATGTTTGCTGCTAAGTCTCCATATCCCTTACCTGCTGTGTCCCTGGCAGTGTATTGATTAATATAATTGGTGTAAGTAGTAGCTTTAATGTTTGTAACCTTGGACCCTTGAGTTAATTCTTTTCTTGATTGAGCCCACCACACCTTTACCCTATAGGAATGCAACTTTATCTAATGCTTTTGGAGGGTGGCTCCTGACTTTGGAATAATCACCTTTAGAGAAAAATAAGTTTCTTAAAATGTTAACAGGCCTCCTGGCCATAAGATGATGTAAATCACCTGAACTTTTGCATATGATAAGTTTGAAAGCCTGGCTTCTGATTAGAACCAGGAACTGCTGTCCTTGCATGACTCCACCCCTTCCCCCATTATCCTCTATGCACAACTTAAGGTATAAAAACTACTTTGGAAAATAAAGTGCGGGCCTTGTTCACCGAAACTTGGTCTCCCCATGTCACTCTCTCTCTCACTCTGGCTGAATCTCCATCTGGAGCGCAGAACCCACCATGCTTACTAATTACGCCTGGGCTTCTAAGATCCGACCGGGGAGGCCTCAGTGTCTCCTCTCCTTCGGGAGAACGGAAGGACGCCTGTGGCCTACGTAAGTGGTGCAAACTTCTTGTCTTGAAGTTTTATTGGTCTCCCTCATAAACCAAGCTACTCAGCCTCTTTTCTCCACTGAATTTCCTCACTGAGCTATCCTCATTCTATTACTCTTTATATCTTTGATAAATATTTAAATAAATAAGTCGCCTATGCCGTCTCTCCTTCGAATACCCTGGATCAGCCAGGGCTGGACCCCGGCACAGGGAAATCCCCCAATTTAATCTTAATTAATTTTAGAAATCTGCATCTAGGCCTGCAGGTCTGTAAAGATGCTTGTCCTGCCAGCTCACTCTGTCACACAGCACCCCCACCACCACATCCCCCCGCCCCCAGCCCATTCCCCGCCCCCTGAAGACTCAATCATGCTTTCCTCTGCAGCTCCTTTATGGAACCTCTGGTGTCCCAGCCAAGCTGGACTGCCTGCTGTTCCTCAGGTCTTCCTCACTTTTCCTGCTCTCCACATACATGCTCATTATCCTTTGTTGTTGAAAAGTTCCCCTTTCCATCTCCACCTGACTAGAATCTTCCGTGCCTTTTAAGGTCTAGCTGAAATGCCATTTCCTTTTTCAAGACCGAACCCCATTTTTAAAAGGCTGCTGGATGGAACTCCTTCAGTGAATTCCCATGGCTGCCCAGACAGATTTCATGTCAGTGGGCATGTAATTGCTTTGTTAAATTACCCTGTGGATAGAATCTCATGGGCCCTGTTTTACACGTCTCTGCAAAGAAATGGGCTTCCCAGGTGGTGTAGGAGTAAAGAATCTACCTGCCAGTGCAGGAGACACAAGAGACGCAGGTTCAATCCCTGGGTCAGGAAGATTCCCTGGAGTTGGAAATGGCAACCGACTTCAATATTCTTGCCTGAAAAATTCTATGGACAGAAGAGCCTGGTGGGCTACAGTCTGTGGGGTCGCAAAGAGTTGGACACGACTGAGTGACTGAGCACTCATGCACACTGCAAAAAAATGGTTCTGTTTGACATTAAAGTTATATTGGCATTCAAACATGAAGTTTTGTGCAATATAAGATATTGGAGTGTAGATTAAAAAGTTGGAAAAATATATTTAAAAGAAATCCCCAATAGGAAGCTTTAAGTTATGATAAAATTTGTGGCTATGAATTAGAATAAAGATAAAAGTCTAAAATGAAGAATGGACCTAGCCTTTTGGGACGAGATGAGACCTTGAAAGTCTTTAGGATAATCTCCTTACTTCACAGTCATAGGATTTTTGGATCATGCTTTGTATTATGGTCAGAAGTCTCATTTGTCTCATTAATGCTGCTTAGTTTCCACCGTGCCTAGCTGAGGGGTCTTCATTTTGCTACTTGAAAAAAAAAAGCTTTTTGCCCTGAATGATGGATTTAGTTGTGAAGGGCCAGGCCTGACTCTGGTCCAAAGGGAGCTGAACTGTGGGACCTCCTTTGATTTTAAAGGTCGCTAACCATAGTGGTGCTGATTCTGAAGCTCCAAGGAATGAGTCCTCACCTGCAAGTGCCACTTTAGATGAGTCTACCAGCCAAGCCGCAGTCGTGGCCAAGCCTGAAGGAGGAGCTTGCACTAGGTGGGGTGACCATCTGCTCCATTTGGCTGATGCCATCTTTGGCTGTTGAGAGGTACCTAACATGCTGATTACATCTTGGTTCAGTCATGTAAAGAGTAGATGATACCAAGGGCCTTTGTCTTTCCCATCCCACACGCTCCTCCCAGTCCCAAGGTGGTAAAGAGCAGGGGTTTCAGAGGTGGGCAGAAATGGGTATGAGCTGGAGGTCTCAGCTTCCTATCTGCACAAGGAAGCTAATAAGAGGGCTGTATATAACTTAGGGGTAATTGGCAAGCCAGGCGTGGTATTGTTGAGCGCTTTATAAATGTCAGCTACCAATGCCATTATTACCACACTCTAGATTCTCTCTGGCATTTCAGTCCCTCCCTGATTCAGTTATGATACCACTGAAAAGTGAAAATGTTAGCAGGGTTGTGTCTGACTCTTTGTGACTCCATGGACTGTAGCCCCCTAGGCTCCTCTGTCCATGGGATTCTCCAGGCAAGGATGCTGGAGTGGGTAGCCATTCCCTTCTCCAGTATTGACTTCTAAAACCATTATCTTTATCAACTGTTACCAGCTATTATCAATCGTTATCAACTGTTTTCAAACTCAAGACTAGGCTTCACAAGACAAGCTGGAGGTGCCCTTGGAACCTAAAGCCAGTCCCAAAACTAGGTCATTCCCTGGCACTGAACAACATCTAACCCTCACTTGACCTCTCCACATTTGTGAAAGTCACCATCACCTTTTCAGCTCCCCTGGCAGAAGGCCTGAGCTTGTTTTTTTTTTTTTTTTTCCACCCCTCAACTATTATACTTCTTTCTCTCTCAGGCAATCAGTTGCCAAGTCATTCATCCACACTTTCACTTATTCAGTAAATATTTATTGGGCCCTTTCCACAAATCTTCCCTGGTGGCTCAGACGGTAAAGCGTCTGCTTACAACACGGGAGACCTTGGTTCGATCCCTGGGTTGGGAAGATCTCCTGGAGAAGGAAATGGCAACCCACTCCAGTATTCTTGCCTGGAAAATCCCATGGACGGAGGAACCTCGTAGGCTACAGTCCATGGGGTTGCAAAGAGTCGGACATGACTGAGCGACATTTACTTTACTCTTACTTTACTTCTACTTTACTTCCACAAGCCAGGTACTGTATTCAACTGATGAACAGAACTTAAAACGATTGCTGCCCTCATCTGCACATATATAATCACGCTTTGGCATGGGTACTCATTCGGAAGGGGATTTCAGTCCAGAGGAGAAAGTACAACATGGCACATAACTTAAAATGAGAGGCAGGAAAGGACTCTGTGAGGAAGTGGCAATCTGAACCAAGGCCCGAAAGAGCAAAAGGCTCGGTGAGGTGGGTAATGAGCACAGAGCACTCTTGGCAGTCGGATCAGCAGGTACCATGGCTCAGGTGGGAAGGGCCTGATGCCTTTTCTGATGGCATCAGGACTTGGCCACAAGGCTGTGAACTTGCTCAGGTCAAGGCTGGAGTGGGAGATTCCCAGGGATGTATGGAACCTCTGGTGGGGGCTGAGCCAAGAGAGGCATGGGGTTGGGTCACCCTGGCTGCGCCGGGGAGAACGGACTGAGTGGACAGGAAGAAACTAGAGAGATCTGTCCAGGGGCTATTCGGGCAGTTCTGGTGACAGATGGTCAGTGGCTGTGATGATGGAGGGAAGGAGTGTATCTGAGGCACAATTTAGAGGTGGTGCTGATAGAACTCGGTGACTGGGGTGAGAGCAGAGTGAGAGGGGGAGGTGATAAGGCTGGTTCCTGGGTTTCTGGTGCGTTCAGCTGTGTAGATGAAAAGTAGTCACAGAATCTATCTTCCAAACTACTCTGTACTCCTGGATCCGCTCCCAGGACAGTGCTGGCCCATCGCTCTCCTTTCAAGTATCTGCGATGGCTCCTGATCACCTGCTTCAGTAAGCACACACTTCTTCCCCTAGCTTTCAAGGATCCACAACCTACATTTCCAGTCTTTTTTTTTTTTTGAATTTTCTTGGCCGTGCCATGGGGCACGTGGGATCTTAGTTTGCTGACCAGGGATTGAGCCCACACCTCTTGCACTGGAAGTGCGGAGTCTTAACCACTAGACCAACAGGGAAGTCCCTTCCAGTCCTATTTTCTACTACTTCTCTACTTAGGTCCTGCTTCAGTCCAACTGGACCACTTCCTGTTCCTGGAATGTGTCACCACACGTCCTTGCCTTGGTCCCTATTCCTCACCATCTCAGTCTGCTGAAACCCTATTCAACTTTCAAAGTTCATTAAAGGTCCAGTCGTTAAACCTCATAAAGCTCTGGGAATCTCTGCTGCCACTTAGAGTGCCACCTGTTATTTTGGTTACGAGAGGACTTATCACCTGCCTGTTCCCTGCCCCCAACAGACCACAGGTCATACCTTCGGGTGCCCAGCCCCATTATTCATCCTGTACCACTGCCCTTTCCTTTGCAGGGCCAAGCACAGTGCTTCACCCACAACAGGTACATTTTGCTGAATTTATTTGGAACAATTCATGTTGCTAATTATGCTAAGGAACGAGGAGACCTGAGTTGTTGAACCGGAGATGTTTTCCAGTGGCATCTGCCAGCACCAGAGCTCACAGCAAAATTTATCTTCCACCAAACTCCTGGCAATCAGACGCAAGACAGACACACACATGCCCCTCTTGACAGCGTCCTCTGCCTGTTTGAAATTCTTCAGTGCAAAAGTGCTCATAAACTTACCCTTTCCTTGCAGCACCTAATAGAAAAAAATTACAGCCTCTAACTCAGGAGTTTTAAAACTGCTTGCTGTAACCCATTAGTGGGTCTTGAAATCAATTTAGTAGGTTGTAAATGATACTAAAAAATAAAATAGAAAATAGCTAAGCACACTACCTATACTCAGGATGAGTAATGTTTCCTGAAACTTCTGTTTCCAATGCAAGTATACATCTGTGTGTTTACTGGGTCATGATGTAAAATGTTATTTCTCACCATGGGCCCCAGTTCAAAAGGTTTGAAGGCTAACGCTGGAGAGACCAAGATCCACACACAACTCAAACAGGGAAAGATGTTAGGGAACCAGTAATGAGACTATCTAACTAAAACAGTGAGACATTCATATTTTATCCCCTTAAGATGTGAATGTCTGATATACCTAACTCTTCAGGGGACCTGCATTTCAGTGCTTTTAACCAAAATTAATCTCATTAGTAGAAAGTGAGTCAGAAATTGTTTCTAACTACAGGCCTTTCGGTACCTCAGGCAAGGATTTCCTCCAGTATCCCAGTTCCCCAGGAGAGGTGGTTCAGGAACTCCATTGCTGAAAGGCTACTGGTTTCTAGGTTACAATACACAGAAGTGATGATACTTTTGTAGGAGAAGCATATTTACAACCAGAAAAATGCACCCTTTCTTCCATGTACTTGTCAACAAGCTTATCAATGTATGTTTCTGTGTATGTATGTAACCTAAACCTAGAAAATACAATCCTATATATCCATGTGTGAAACTTAGCCCTGATCAATTTAGGGGTCAATGTGAACCCCAATTGACCTAAAAATGAGATATACTATGAGTTACTGAAGGCAACAACACATGTGGGCTAGGAAGAGGGGATGTGGGCCATGGTAGGATGGGCAAGGGGGTTCAAGAGTGTGATGGATGTATTATACCAAGTTTTTATTACCTTGATGCTTGGTGGTAATGAGAGGATGAGGTTAGGGGGTAAGCTATGGAGAAAACAACTTTCTAGACAGGTGTATGCCCCATGATAGTACACAGTAGCCCACTACAAGTGCACAGGCTGTATTTAATTATGTCATCACTAAAAAGACAGATTCCAAGCCTAATTCTAGCCGCAGCTCCGTTTAACAGGTTGTCCCTTATAATTTGTTGCTCCTTGTGTTACAATCTCCATTTATAGTTGAGACATCAACAGCTGGCTTCTTAATGAATGAAATGTAAACACTCTTAATTGTCAATTATAATCCCAACAAATAACTAGGCCTGGAAAAAGGGAGAAGAAGTAGGAAGTTCAAAGCTGATGTGGTGCAAAGAACCCTAGATTGAAGTACTGATAAATTTGGGTTAGATCTGGGTGGCAGCAAGTAAGTTCCACAATCTAAGGTTCCTGACAAGTCTAAAATTTTGTAATTCTACAAGGGAGGGTAAAAGTGATCTTTATCTGGAAGAAAGAAAGAGTATCTTGGCTTGATGTGTGATGAGCAAATGATAATGATATTACCCAAGGTTGTTTAAATATGAATTAATGCCTTTCCCATTATCTAGATCAGATTAGCACCCTTTAGGTGATATTACATATCAGTGTCTCTACCGACTATTCCATAAATTCCAAATTTCTTACCAGTATTTAAGGCTTTCCACATCTGCCCAACTTTATCTCAAATTTGTGGTTCAGACCTGCTCCTGCACCCACCCTCCCCAACAAGTCTTGTTTAATTCTTCACCACTCCTACTCTCCTAGCTAAAGTCCCATAACCTTCATAAAGCCTTCCAACTACTCAAATATTTAATATCAGCTTATGACCTTTGAATTCCTACCAGACTTTATAGCAACCCTATCAGATAGGCATTATTATCTCATTTCATAAGTAAGGAAACTAAAGGCCCCAGAGAAGTTAAGTGGTTCACCCAGCATCTTAGTTTGTGAGCAGCAGGACTGATTTGTTTGCCCTCCAAGTCCACACACTTTTTTTTTCTTACTGTGCCATGCTGCTTCATCTATTAAAAAAAAAACCATAGAGGAAGGATGCATTTAAAAAAGCCCATAAACCAGTTACAATACGGTTTGTTGTGACATAAATGCAAATATACCACATCCTTTGAACTACGTGTGTAAAACACGCTTGGGGTAGCGTGAATAGTTTTTAAGGGGTTGCCAGCCCTGTTTTCCAAGCCCAGTACTAAAATAATATTCCACGGTAAATGACAGGTGGGTGGCTAAGGACAAGAAAAAGCAGTATGGTTAAAAGAAGAAATTAGAAACGGGACAAAAAGATGAGAGTGTAATACAAGCTGGCAATGCACACAAGAGACACAGAATATGCAAGCATGGAGTATGGGGCTGAGCGGGTCCATAGGACTAAAATATCTAAGTTTGGGAGCCTATACCTGCCAATGAGAAGCGCGCGTGTCTGAGGGTTGATATTAATAACAGCAGTACACATGGACAGAGAGTAGAACTCAAGAGAGAGACAAATAAGGACAGGTCGTAGGGACACAGGGCAGAGCATGACAAGATGAGGGTGGTGGCGCCCAATGAGGGGCCAGAAGGGTACAAGAGGGGTCGAAGGGAAAGGTGAAGAAGGTACAGTGCCCCCAGACTCCAGAATAGTGTCATCTTCCTCTTCACAGCTGGTTGGTATGTGTGAGGATTGACACCCGCACCCCAAAAAGCCCTCCCCGTGGCTCCGGGAAGAGGGCGAGGTCACGTCGCCGTCCCCCGGGGACTCCGCGAGGGGTCCTTACCTAGGAAGATGGAGATGATGAGCCGCAGCGCCTGTTCTGACGCGCCCAGGGACGTCGCCAACTTGTTAAGGCTCAGGTCTTGGAAACCCCACAGCAGCCCCCTCGTCAGCTCCGCTTCCATGTCCCCCTCGGCTGCGGACGCCATCTTAGCTCCGGGCGTCCCCCAGGGACCCCTCTGCTCCGCGCGCCCCGAATGTGGGCACAGCGCTGGAGCTTCACCCCCAATTCCGGCCCGGAGCCCGCCCACGGCGTGCGCATTGGCTGCGGACCCGCCCAAAGGCTCCGGGCTCAGCCGGTCATTGGTCAGCCCGGGCCGGGGGCGGGGCCTCACGCGGCAAGGTAGGCCGGGGGCGGGGCCTCATATTTGTAAGGCAAAGGTGACTCGGCCCGAGAAAGAACGCGGGGCAGGCCGGGGGCGGGGCTTGGAACCGGGAACCAGATCCGCGATTGGAAAAGTAAGAAGCCGGCGGCGGAGGACTGTACAACTCAGTTCTAACAGCTCGGGGGAGGAGTCGGGGCGGGCGAGAGTCCTGCCGGCTCGTGCGCTGCCTCCCTATTGGCTGAGACGGAGCAGGCGAGAGTCGGGGCGGGGGGGGCTGTCACCCGACCGCGAGGTTACTCTCGGTCGCAGGCGCGCCGGGGTTACTGGGGCATGTAACGGGAGGGCGCGAATTCCTGCGGCGGCCTCGCGAGCGCCCCCTAACGGCGCCGCAGCTGTTCTTGAACCGTTAGACACGCCGCCTTCCCTCCCAGATCTAGAGGACCACCCCGGTGCCCTCAGCACTCTCTACCTGCTCCTTTGATTCCGTGTAACTTCCTATATTAAAACGTTGCCTTCCTCCGAGAGGCGATGATATTAAGCTACGCTGATTTAACCGTTAGGCTTTTCATTAAAAATTAAACTAGTTTGTCACTAAGTAATACAGGTTCAAGATCAAAGTGCAAAGAGGATAGAAATTGGAGACAAAAGTCCTTTCGTCCCACCTTGCTTCGCATTCTTACTTCCAGTGTTCGGATCAGACTAAAAAAAATGTGCTAGGGCCTGTGCTGGGCTCTAAGCCCAAAGCTATGGAGTGGAGATGGTGCACGGACATATAAGGTGTTAATGACCGTGTAATTAATTGCAAGGGAAGGAAAGAGCTCTGAAGGAAAAGAAGAATGTTCTGTGATGTGAGAATATGTAACAAAGAAACACCAAGTTTTTAGTGATCACTGGAATTCGTGGAGCATTCTTGCACAAGTGCAACTTCTACTTCTGTAGCACTTTGCACTTTATGCAACACAAATAGTCATATTATTTCACCTAGTTGATTATGAAATCGGTTATTTACAGACACAGAGGCTTGGAGAAATTAAGCAACCTGCTAAAGTTGTTAAAGTTTAAAAGTGTTAAAGTTCACCTCTCTCCTCTTCAGGGGGAGACAAAATAAAAGAAAAAAAAAATCGGAGAAGTCAAGAATAATATAATTTCCCCCTTAGAGGGACTTCTCTGGTGGTCCAGTGTCTAAGACGCTGCCCTCCCAGTGCAAAGGACCCAGGTTCCATCCCCAGTCAGGGAGGTAAATCCTGGCTGCCACAACTAAAAGGTCCCGTGTGTCCCAACGAGAATGAAAGATCCTGCGAGCAAAAAAGACCTAGTGCAGTCAAAAAAATCTGAAACATAAGCACAGCTGAGTCTGGGTGTATTCCTTCTTGTCCTTCAGAGGCTGTCTCCTTTGGTACTTATCAATCCCATGCCTATTTTTATACTTTATACAATGTATATATCCAGAAACAATTTTAATATAGTTTTGCATGCTTTTAAACTTTATAATTACAGCAGAATGTATCATTTTGAAACTTGTTTTTATGATTAACATCTTTATTGAGGCAGATTCATGTTTTTATAGGTAGCTGTAATACAGTCATTTTAATTGTGATTTAACATTGCCTTGTATGATTGTGCCACTTTTTCATGATCAAGTTGAGGAACACTTGGATTGTTTCCTATTGATGTATTTCTTTTATTACAAACATTGCTGCTGTGGACATTCTCCTTTAAGCAACAGTGAAAATTTCTCTCGGACTGTAACTCCAAAGTTTTTTGTTTTTTTTTTTAACTGAGATCTGTTGCTCAGTGGTAAAGAATCCACCTGCTAATGCAGGAGATGCAGGTTTGATCCTGGGCTGGGAAGATCTCCTGGAGAAGGAGATGACAATGCACTCCAGTATTCTTGCCTGGGACATCCCACGGACAGAGGAACCTGGTGTGCTGCAGTCTGCGGGATCACATAAGAGTCAAACACAACTTAGCAACTAAACAACAACTACTGTAGGAAACATGTTGCTATCCAGTATGCACACGTGTTCATACACTACATAACATATACGTATAGTACTCACACTATATGCACACATCACACACTGCCATGCTATGTATATGTTCTCTGATACTTTCTGTTCTAATTCATTAAAAAAATAATCAGGATCCACCAACTTGATATCATTACTTGCTAGTAGTTCATGATTCTCAGTGTTAGAAACACCCCTCTAGGGTTTATAACCAGGAGAGGAATCACGAGTGGTAACATTTGCTCACCTTCAATTTTACTAGATTTTGCCTAATTGAAGTGTTTGGCTAAATGTTAAGACCCTTAAAACCTTTGATTTTCTGAATACGTAAAAGATATTTGTTAAAGCATCCAGTCAGCTAGACCCTGTGTAAAAACAGGAGTCAGTTTCTTCCTTATATCCAACTCAGTAATATGTCTGCCCCTTCTCACACCTCTGGTGTCCAAGGCAAGGGGCGGTGTGGCAGGAGGCTGTGTCTCCTTTGACACAACAGGTGCCTGTTTACCTTCCCCTTCAGGTACTTGATTGGCCACATTCCCTTCATTCTTCCTACTGTTCTAAGGAAGCACCTGTTCCTCCAGTTACATTGGCTGATGAGCTGCTGATTGGGAGAAGATTGGGATTCTATGACCTCTTTATAATTAAGCACATTCGTGGGAGGCTTCGTACGTAAGTCAGGTTCTGTGCTGATCCCTTGATGCAAAGATGGCTGAGACAGCCCCTGCCCACAGGAAGTTCTGTGTCTCGACATGGAAAGATAATTAGAAACCAGAGTGGAAGTGTTTGTGTAGAAATAAGCAATGTATTAGTGAAATCCCTCATTTCTTATGACTGCTTTTCCCTGCGCCACCCCCCCCACCCCTTCCCTTTTTTTTTTTAAAATCAGTTTCAGTATTTCCTTCTACTCCCTTCCCTCTGGCTCCTTGACCTCTATTATCTATTACTATCTGCAAGGCTTCCCATCTTAAAGTTAGTTAGCTGCTCAGGCTCAGTCGTGTCTGACTCTTTGCGACCCTATGGACTATATACAGCCTGCCAGGCTTCTCTGTCCATGGGATTCTCCAGGCAAGAATACTGGTGGTGGTTGCTAAGTCGTGTCCGACTCTTGAGGTCCCGTGGACTGTAGCCCGCCAGGCCCCTCTATCCATGGGATTCTCCAGGCAAGACTACTGGAGTGGGTTGCCATTTCCTCCTCCAGGGGATAGTCTCAACCCAGGGATCAAACCGGGGTCTTTCACATCACAGGCAGATTCTTCCTCTGAGCTACCAGGGAAGCCCTCCCACCTTAAAACACTCTCCTTTTCCCTGAGGTGTCTACCCTCTTTTCCTTTCCCTCCCTACCTACTTGTGGAAAACCTGTTTTTTTGGAGTTCACTCAATATCCAGGTATGGATTTACAACCTCTCAACCCTTGGCAGTAAGCTTGGGACCCTGTGACTAGTTATGGCTGATGGACTGTATGCAGAAATGAAGTGTCATTTCCTGGTCAGGGAGGTGAAGGATCAGGATGACTCCGAAATTTCTCTCTTTTGATAGTAACACGTATGGAGGACAAGTGTTCCAAGATAGAAGAAGCCACGCAACCTGCTTCTTGCTCAATGTTTAGCTTGAATGAAAAATATCTGTGAAGCCCGAAGATTTAAAGTTATTGCTTTAACTTGCCTGGACTAATACATGGAATTAGTACACCAGTCTTTATCCCCATTAGAACTTGGTGTTCTTTTATGAAACTATTCACTCAAAGACCCACTATTCCTTAGTAGTTACGTGTACGTTCCCCCCGAGGCCGAGCCAGACCTTGTGGGGCTCCCGGGCATGGCGTGGCGGCCTTTCTGTCCCCCATTTCTTTTTTTAAACATAATTTTATTTATTTATTTTCAGTTGTGCGGGGTCTTTGTTGCTTTCAGGACTTTTCTCTAGTTGCGACAAGCAGGGGCTACTGTCCAGTTGCAGTGTGCGTGCTTCTCATTGCAGTGGCTTCTTTTGCTGTGGAGCACAGGCTATAGGGCACATGGGCTCAATAGTTGGTTGCTCCCGGGCTCTAGAGCACAGGTTCAAGAATTGTGGCACACAGGCTTAGTTGCTCCGCGGTATGTGGGATCCTGCCAGATCAGGGATCGAATCCAAGGTCTTCCGCAGTGGCAGGCAGATTCTTTCCCACTGAGCCACCAGAGAAGCTCTGTCCCCCATCTCTTGGAGGCAAGACCCTAACCTCCATGACCTTCCCTGATTTCCAAAAGGTGGATTCAAACAGTTTCTTGATTGAGGGAGAAGCAATTAAGGAAACCACCTGAGGCCAGATCAAAGGGATCAGAGAAACTCATCAGGATTAGGAGACCCACCACCTGAGGTGAGATTAAGGGAGTGAAAGCCCTGCTCACATTCTAATCTTATCAGACACCCCACCTTTGATCCACTTTCATAAAAAGCTTCCTCAACTTCTCTGGAGTTGAGACACATGGTTTTTCAAGGCAGAACCCCAGTGTATCTCCCTTTGCCTGACAAACAATAAAGCTATCCTTTTCTATTTCACCCAGAACTCTGCCTCCAGGATTGATTTGGCACCAATGTACAGAGAGGCCGAGCTTCTCTGTCTCATATTTTTTAAATAACTTTTTTATTTTTTGGCCTTGCCACATCATGTTGTCATGTGAGTGTATGTTCCTTGGTTCTTTGTCTCGTCACAACAAAGATTTGGAGCAACGGACATTAAAGCCCTCGGTGCATCACAGCTCTTGGGTCTTGGACAAACCATGTTACAGCTCTTAGGCAAATCAGTGTTATAGCTCTATTTTATTTAGAAGATAGCAGGAGTGTGTGTGTGTGTGAGAGAGAGAGAGAGAGAGAGAGAAAGAGAGAAAAGAGCACACGCACGTGGGAGAGAGAGTCTATGAGAAAGCGCTTTGGCTCCTCCTTTTATATGTTTTTTTTTCCTCCACCTGGGCTTGCCCTATGCAAATTGGGCTTAGCCAGGAGTGCTGTTTGTTCTGTTTGTTCTGCCTGAAGTCTTCACTCTGGTCCTCAGACCTTCCTTGTCTTTTGGCCACCGCCATTTTGGACTCCTTTTCCCTATTCTACCTACCTAACAATGTGTAATCTCAGAATCCTGACCAGGGATTGAACCCGTGGCCTTGGCAGTGAAAGCTCAGAGTCCTAACCATTTTACTGCTTGGGAATTCCCTGTCTCATATTCTTCCCTCCCTGCCCCCCCGCCCCCGCCAACAGCATTCTTGATTTCATGGATGAACTCTGTTATATTAACCTTCTGAGAACATGAATTAGGGATTTGGGGGGATTTCTTAAATGTTTATATTTCTTCTTTTCTTCTCAGTATTTTTCCTTTTCCCTCTGGGTTTTTGCTTTCTGTTTATCTCTTTTAGGTCTTCTAAGGCTTCCCTTGTGGCTCAGCTGGTAAAGAATCTGCTTGCTATGCGGAAGACCTGAATTCGATTCCTGGATTGGAAAGATCCCCTGGAGAAGGGAAAGGCCACCCACTCCAGTATTCTGGCCTGGAGAATTCCAAGGACTGTATAGTCCGTGGGGTCTGAAAGAGTCGGACAGGACTGAGTGACTTTCACTTTCTTTCACTTTGTTTGTTTTAAGATGCTGGTCATCCTTTCATATACAAACAAGGCATTACAAAGTTGTTTGGATGTATGGGCTGTGAATAGGGCTTGTTGCCTGGTGAATTTCCCTGAAATTGATTGGGCTGGGAGTTCCCCTTTTGACTGAGAAACTTCCGAATGTCAGTAGGTGGAGGGTTTATTCTCTAGGATTATTCAGCCTCTTCTGAGAGGAACTTGGGTATGGCATAAGCCCTCTTGGAGGAGGTTGTCATTAACCCCACCATAGAGCTGCCAGAACTTACACAGTACTGGGACATAGACTCTTGGAGGGTACAAACAGAACCTTGTGCACCAGCACCCAAGAGAAAGGAGCAGTGACCCCACAAGAGACTGACCCAGAATGGCCTGTGAGTGTCCAGAAGTCTCCAGTGGAGGTGTGGGTCGGTGGTGGCCTGCTGCAGTGTAGCAGGATATGCATGGGATCTTTTGAAGGAGATCACCATTATCTTCATTACCTCCACCATAGTTTGGCCCCAGGTAAATAGCAGGGAGGGAACACAGCTCCACCCATCAATAGAAAATTGGATTAAAGATTTACTGAGCATGGCTCTGCCCATCAGAACAAGACCCAGTTTCCCCCTCAGTCAGTCTCTCCCATCAGGAAGCTTCCATAAGCCTCTTATCCTTCTCCATCAGAGGGTAAACAGACTGAAAACCACAGTCACAGAGAACTAACCAATATAGTCACCTGGACCACAGCTTTATCTAACTCAATGAAACTATGAGCCATGCTGTGTAGGGCCACCCAAGACGGATGGGTCATGGCAGAGAGTTCTGACAAAATGTGGTCTGCTGGAGAAGGGAATGGCAAACCACTTCAGTATTCTTGCCTTGAGAACCCCATGAACAGTATGAAAAGGCAAAAAGATAGGACACTGAAAGATGAACTCTTCAGGTCTGTAGGTGCCCAATATGCTACTGGAGATCAGTGGAGAAATAACTCCAGAAAGAATGAAGAGATGGAGCCAAAACAAAAACAACACCCAGTTGTGGATGTGACTGGTGATGGAAGCAAGGTCTTATGCTGTAAAGAGCAGTATTGCATAGGAACCTGGAATGTTAGGTCCATGAATCAAGGCAAATTGGAAGTGGTCAAACAGGAGCTGGCAAGAGTGAATGTTGTTATTTTAGGAATCAGTCAACTAAAATGGACTGAAATGGGTGAATTTAACTGAGATGACCATTATATCTATTACTGTGGGCAAGAATCCCTTAGAAGAAATGGAGTAGCCATCATAGTCAACAAGAGTCCAAAATGCAGTACTTGGATGCAATCTCAAAAACGACAGAATGATCTCTGTTCATTTCCAAGGCAAATCATTCAATATCACAGTAATTCAAGACTATGCCCTGACCAGTAATGCTGAAGAAGCTGAAGTTGGACAGTTCTATGAAGACCTACAAGACCTTTTTAGAACTAACACCCAAAAAAGATGTCCTTTTCATTATGGGGGACTGGAATCAAAGGTAGGAAGTCAAGAAACACCTGGAGTAACAGGCAAATTTGGACTTGGAGTACAGAATGAAGCAGGGCAAAGGCTAAAAGAGTTTTGCCAAGAGGACACACTGGTCATAGCAAACACCCTCTTCCAGCAACACAAGAAAAGACTCTACACATGGACATCATCAGATGGTCAACACCGAAATCAGACATTCTTTGCAGCTAAAGATGAAGAAGCTCTATACAGTCTGTGAAAACAAGACCAGGAGCTGACTGTGGCTCAGATCGTGAACTGCTTGTTGCCAAATTCAGACTTAAATTGAAGAAAGTAGGGAAAACCAGTAGACCATTCAGGTATGACCTAAATCAAATCCCTTATGATTATACAGTGGAAGTGAGAAATAGATTTAAGGGACTAGATCTGATAGAGTGCCTGATGAACTATGGACAGAGGTTCGCGACATTGTACAGGAGACAGGGATGAAGACTATCCCCAAGAAAAAGAAATGGAAAAAAGCAAAATGGCTGTCTGAAGAGGCCTTACAAATAGCTGTGAAAAGAAAAGAAGCAAAAAGCAAAGGAGAAAAGAAAGATATACCCATTTGAATGCAGAGTTCCAAAGAATAGCAAGGAGAGATAAGAAAGTCTTCCTCAGTGATCAGTGCAAAGAAATAGAGGAAAACAATAGAATGGGAAAGACTAGAGATCTCTTCAAGAAAATTAGAGATACCAAGGGAACATTACATGCAAAGATGGGCTCAATAAAGGACAGAAATGGTATGGACCTAACAGAAGCAGAAGATATTAAGAAGAGATGGCAAGAATACACAGAACTATACAAAAAAGATCTTCATTACCCAGATAATCACAATGGTGTGATCACTCACCTAGAGCCAGACATCCTGGAATGTGAAGTCAAGTGGGCCTTAGGAAGTATCACTATGAACAAAGCTAGTGGAGGCGATGGAATTTCAGTTGAGCTATTTCAAATCCTAAAAGATGATGCGGTGAAAGTGCTGTACTCAATATACCAGCAAATTTGGAAAACTCAACAGTGGCCACAGAACTGCAAAAGGTCAGTTTTCATTCCAATCCCAAACAAAGGCAATGCCAAAGAATGCTCAGACTACTGTAAAACTGCACTCATTTCACACACTAGTAAAGTAATGCTCAAAATTCTCTAAGCCAGACTTCAACAGCACGTGAACTGTGAACTTCCAGATGTTCAAGCTGGTTTTAGAAAAGGCAGAGGAACCAGAGATCAAATTGCCAACATCTGCTGGATCATGGAAAAAGGAAGAGAGTTCCAGAAAAACATCTACTTCTGCTTTATTGACTATGCCAAAGCCTTTGGCTGTGTGGATCACAATAAACTGGAAAATTCTTAAAGAGATGGGAATATCAGACCACCTGACCTGCCTCTTGAGAAACCTGTATACAGGTCAGGAAGCAACAGTTAGAACTGGACATGGAACAGTAGACTGGTTCCAAATAGGAAAAGGAGTACGTCAAGGCTGTATATTGTCACCCTGCTTATTTAACTTATATGCAGAGTACATCATGAGAAACGCTGGGCTGGATGAAGCACAAGATGGAATCAAGATTTCTGGGAGAAATATCAATAACCTCAGATAGGCAGATGACACCACCCTTATGGCAGAAAGTGAAGAAGAACTAAAGAGCCTCTTGATGAAAGTGAAAGAGGAGAGTGAAAAAGTTGGCTTAAAGCTCAACATTCAGAAAACTAAGATCATGGCATCCAGTCTCATCATTTATGGCAAATAGATCGGGAAACAGTGGAAACAGTGACTGACTTTATTTTTTGGGGCTCCAAAATCACTGTAGATGGTGACTGCAGCCATGAAATTAAAAGACACTTACTCCTAGGCAGGAAAGTTATGACCAACCTAGACAACATATTAAAAATCAGAGACATTACTTTGCCAATAAACTTCTGTCTAGTCAAGGCTATGGTTTCTCCAGTAGTTGTGTGGATGTGATGTTTGGACTATAAAGAAAGCTGAGTGCCGAAGAATTGATGCTTTTGAAGTGTGGTGTTGGAGAAGACTCTTGAGATTCCTTTGAACTGCAAGGAGATCCAACCAGTCCATCCTAAAGGAGATCAGTCCTGAGTGTTCATTGGAAGGACTGATGTTGAACCTGAAACTCCAATACTTTGGTCCCCTGATGTGAAGAGCTGACTTATTGGAAATACCCTGATGCTGGGAAAGGCTGAAGGCAGGAGAAGAAGGGGACGGCAGAGGATGAGATAGTTGGATGGCATCGTCAACTCCATGGACATGAGTTTGAGTAAACTCCGTGATTTGGTGATGGACAGGGAGGCCTGGTGTGCTGCAGTCCGTGGGGTCTCAGAGTCAGACACAACTGAGTGACTGAACTGAACTGAACTGAGACGAAGCTGCTGGTCTCCTGCCTGGAGGATGTACATCCAGTTTTTGGGTCCACATCTCTCCCTTATTCCTTGCAGTAGTGTTAGTTGCTCAGTCGTGTCTGACTCCTTGCGACCCCATGGACTGCAGCACACCAGGTGCCTCTGTCCATGGGATTTTCCAGGCAAGAATACTTTGTTCCTTGCAATGCCTAATGTTTTTAAGTCTGGAGTTTTTGCTGTCCATTTTCTGGGTGAATATAATTCTCTGTCTGGTAGTGGTGGGGTTGGGTACTTACCTGGCCTTGGTGGTGGGGAGGGGGCTTGAGCGTCCAACTTTTTGTTTCATTTTTTGGCTGTACCTCTGGCATAGAGGGTCTTAGCTCCCTGACCAGGTTTTGAACCCATGCCCTCTGAGGTGGAAGCATGGAGTCTTAAGCGTTGAGGGGTCCAACTTTTTGGAGTCCAGGCTTTCGGGCCAGTCCTCCCGTTTGGGCTCTTGGTCAGCTGCCTCCCCTGGGTTGTCTCATCACTACTCCCCCGTCTTCTTTCCATTTTCCAAAACTGCATTTAAATGTTTCATCTGCTTTTCTTCTATTCACTTTGTTCCTATAGATTTGTACCTTCCTTAGAAGGAAATGGCAACCCACTCCAGTATTCTTGCCTGGAAAATCCCATGGATGGAGGAACGTGGCAGGCTCCATGGGGTTGCAAAGAGTTGGATATGACTGAGCAACTTCACTTCACTTTTACTATGTTTTAGTGGGATTTTAGGCACAAGAGGCAAGTTGATCTGCCATCTTTATGAGAAAATTTCCTCAAAAAGTTTTTTTTCTTTTTAAAAAATAATTATTTATTAGCTTTAAAATTTTTGGCTGTGCTGGGTCTTTGTCTAGTTTCCGCAAGGGAGGGCTTCTCTTCCTTGATGTGCTCAGGCTTCTCATTGCGGTGACTTCTCTTATTATGGAGCACGGGCTCTAGTCTCGGGCTCAGTAGTTGTGACTCTTGGGCTCTAGAGCACAGGCTCAATAGTTATGGGGCTCAGAATTAGTTGCCTCATAACATGTGGAGTCTTTCCAGATGAGGGACTGAACCTGCATTGGCTGGCAGATTGTTATCCACTGCACTGCCGTGGAAGTCCCCTCTTTGTTTTAAAAATATTCCTCTAATGGTCTACTTAGGAAAAGTACTTTTAGGGAATTCTGTGGTGGTCCACTGGTTAGGACTCTGTGCTCTCACTGCCAAGAGGCCAGGGTTCAGTCCTTGGTTGGAGAACTAAGATCCCACATCCCATAAGCTGATGACCAAAAACAAACAAAAAAACTTTTAGATAATCTATTTTTTGGAAGACTTTATGTCTTTAAAGAACATGCTTAAGCTTCTGTATTAGTCTGCGTTCTGCTGAGAAACAGAGCTAATAAGTGTATATATATCTAGACTAATACAGAAGCTTAAGCATGTTCTTTAAATAACCCTTGAACAACAGATGTTTGAACTGTGTGGGTTCATGGCTATACAGATTTTGTTTTACTGTATACATACTGTGGTGCCACACGATCCACAGGTGGTTGAACTAGTAGATGCGGAATCACCAATAGGGAACATCGACTATATAGTTACACACAGATTTTCAACCGCCTAAGAGGTTGGATGCCCCTAACCCCCATGTTGTTCAAGGGTCAACTATATATTATATATATTAAAGCACTGGCCCTCGTGAATATGGAGGTTGAGAAGTCCCAATATTCATACTTGGTAAACTGGAAGCCCAGGAGAGAAAATAGTTGAGTTCCAGTTTAATTCTGAAGGCCCGACAACCAGGCAAGCTGATGGAGTGATTTTTATTAATAGTCTAAGTTCCAGTCCAAAGGCAGTGGACCAATATTCTTGCTCGAAGGCAGGCAGAGAACAAATTCTCCCTTACTCAACCTTTGATTCTGTTCAGGCCTTCAAAGGATTGGATGAAGCCCACTCAATTTGAGGAGGGTGATCTGCTTTTCTCAGTCTTAATATTCCAATATTTATCTCATCCAGATAAACTCTTAGGCACACAACCAGAATAATATTTAGCCAACTATCTGGGCCCACATGGCCCCCAGGTAATTGACACATAAAATTGAGCATCACGGGTCTACCCCTGTCAACTTGTACTCTTTTGCATCTCCTGAAGCCATTCTTATTCTCCAAATAAAAATAACAACAAGGTCATCATTCCACCAAACATGATACAATCATCCTGTGTGCAACTGAAAATGCAACCAACCCCTTCCCCAGAAGAAGAAGTAAAGTCCTTGAGTGATGTTTGCTCTTCTCCTTGATCTTTCTTTTGAAAGGAGAGTTATGACCAACCTAGATAGCATATTGAAAAGCAGAAACATTACTTTGCCAACAAAGGTCCATCTAGTCAAAGCTATGGTTTTTCCTGTGGTCATGTATGGATGTGAGAGTTGGACTGTGAAGAAGGCTGAGCACCGAAGAATTAATGCTTTTGAACTGTGGTGTTGGAGAAGACTCTTGAGAGTCCCTTGGACTGCAAGGAGATCCAACCAGTCCATTCTGAAGGAGATCAGCCCTGGGATTTCTTTGGAAGGAATGATGCTAAAGCTGAAACTCCAGTACTTTGGCCACCTCATGTGAAGAGTTGACTCATTGGAAAAGACTCTGATGCTGGGAGGGATTGGGGGCAAGAGGAGAAGGGGACGACAGAGGATGAGATTGCTGGATGGCATCACTGACTCGATGGACGTGAGTCTGAGTGAACTCTGGGAGTTGGTGACGGGCAGGGAGGCCTGGCGTGCTGCGATTCACGGGGTCTTGAAGAGTCGGACACGACTGAGCGACTGAACTGAACTGAACTGAACTGAACTTGGTCTCTCTTAACTTAATTGAAAGTGAAAGTGAAGGTGAAAGTCACTCAGTCATATTTGACTCTTTGTGACTGTATGGTCCATGGAATTCTCCAGGCCAGAATACTGGAGTGGATTGCTGTTCCTTTCTCCAGGGGATCTTCCCAACCCAGGGATTGAACCCAGGTTTCCCACATTGCAAGTGGATTCTTTACCAGCTGAGCCACCAGAGAAGCCCCTTAATTTAAATAGTATGATGTAAAATTAAAAACATATCTGGGAATTCCCTGGTTATGACTCCACACTTTCACTGACAAGGACCCAGTTTCCATCCCTGATTGTGGAATCAAGATCCCACAAGCAGCATGGCATGGCAAAAACAAACAAACAACCCTAACCTCTCCCCCCTCAAAAAAACCAGAACACATAACTTGAATGAAAGAAAATCAATGTGTATTATGGTACATGAAAAGGATTAAGGGGGAAAAAACCCAAAGATTTTATATATATACGAAAGTAAAAATGAAAGTGTTAGTAGCTTCAGTTCAGTTCAGTCGCTCAGTAGTGTCCGACTCTTTGAGACCCCATGAATCGCAGCACACCAGGCCTCCCTGTCCATCACCAACTCCCGGAGTTCACCCAGACTCACGTCCATCAAGTCAGTGATGCCATCCAGCCATCTCATCCTCTGTCGTCCCCTTCTCCTCCTGCCCCCAATCCCTCCCAGCATCAGAGTCTTTTCCAATGAGTCAACTCTTCACATGAGGTGGCCAAAGTACTGGAGTTTCAGCTTTAGCATCATTCCTTCCAAAGAAATCCCAGGGCTGATCTCCTTCAGAATGGACTGGTTGGATCTCCTTGCAGTCCAAGGGACTCTCAAGAGTCTTCTCCAACACCACAGTTCAAAAGCATCAATTCTTCGGTGCTCAGCCTTCTTCACAGTCCAACTCTCACATCCATACATGACCACAGGAAAAACCATAGCCTTGACTAGATGGACCTTTGTTGGCAAAGTAATGTCTCTGCTTTTGAATATGCTATCTAGGTTGGTCATAACTTTCCTTCCAAGGAGTAAGCGTCTTTTAATTTCATGGCTGCAATCACCATCTGCAGTGATTTTGGAGCCTCCCAAATGAAGTCTGACACTGTTTCCACTGTTTCCCCATCTATTTCCCATGAAGTGATGGGACTGGATGCCATGATCATGATCTTTGTTTTCTGAATGTTGAGCTTTAAGCCAACTTTTTCACTCTCCACTTTCACTTTCATCAAGAGGCTTTTTAGACGTGTCCAACTCTTTGCGACCATGTGAACTGTAACTCACCATGCTCCTCTGTCCATGAGATTCTCCAGGCAAAAATACTGGAGTAGGTTGCCATTCCCTTCTCCAGGCCATATTCCCCACCCAGGGATCAAACCCACGTCTCCTGCATTGCAGGTGGATTCTTTACCATTTGAGCCAGAAGGGAAACCTTGAAACCATATATGTGTGTATGTGTGTTTTACATAACAAAATGAGAAGGAATACTTATGATAATTACAGTGTTTATATAACTGGTCACATGGTCATAGCTGGTAATTATCATTAGCTTCTAGTTGCGGTGAGCTGGCTTAGGTGCCCCACAGCATGTGGGATCTTAGTTCCCCGACCAGGGATTGAACTCATATCTCCTGGTTTGGAAGTTGGACTCTTAACCACTGGACCACCAGGGAAGTCCCTATTACTCATTCTATTGATATAATTCCTTTGCAAGCACCTCAGTTTGTTCTTTTCTTGGTGGAGTGACTTGAACCTTCATTCCTGAGAAGTCTGAGTCATTAATGGTCCTGCCTGGATTGGACTGCCAGTTTTCACTGACCTTTATCCCAGGGCATGTTAAGGGGAAGACAAGCCCTAAGGGCTCTTTGGCGTGGTCGGCTTATTCTCCCTTATGCCCAGTGTGGAGAAGCAGTCCAATTTCCCCTTGGAAGTCAGGGTCACTCAGTCCAGCCAGCACAGTAACCCCTTTCTTTGAGTCTCTCATGCCTCCAAATCAACAGGCAAAGTGGCCGGGCAGCAGTCTTAAATTGCAGTTCAATGGAATCATTGTTATGTCTTCTGGTGGAAGCATCCCTTCCTCTGAACTAAGACCTCCAGGCCAGCAGAGCATAAGGACATGGGGACAGGGAGAAAAAATTTCACTTGTGGGTTCTAGGGTTAGTAGTGATCACCTATTTCTACTCCCTGATACCTGGACCCATGAATCTTGGCTATGGGAGGAATAGCACCGTATGTTAGATGCTGATTCAGAGTATATACAGCCTTCTAGAGAAACTTGCCCCAGCCCTGCAAGGTATGACCAGTGTAGGGGAGAAAAATTTGCCGCCCTAAAATGTCTCTTTGGTATGTGGATTATCTTGAGCTGAAAATAAGGCATGAAAAACTCAGGAAGAACCTTTGACCTTCTTCCTAGCTGCCTAAAAGAATTCAGACAGAGGTCTTGTTCCTAGAATAGACCTATTATAGACCAGAGATATCTGCAAAGGATATGGGTTGAGTGGGGCGGAGGGTGGGGAAGCTCCAGGCAGGACCTAAGATCAGGGTCTGCTTTGTGTCCAGTGTATCTCCATATCCCAGCAAACATTTGTTAACCAAACACCCGCTTTTTTAAAAATATGATTTTCTTTATGATATTTGGCTGTGCTGGGTCTTCCTTGCTGTGCAGACTTTCTCTAGTTGCGATGCTCAGGCTTCTCATTGCAGTGGCTTCAGGCTCTAGGGTGCGAGGGCTTCAGTAGCTGCGGTTCCTGGGCTCCAGAGCACAGGCTCAATAGTTGTGATGCACCGGCCTCGTTGCTGTGTGGCATGTGGGATCTTCTTGGATCAGGGATCGAACCCATTGGCAGGCAGATTCTTTACCACTGAGCCACCAGGAAGCCCACTAAACACTTTTTCATCTCCGTATGTATTGCCTTCCTCCCCTTTGAGATTCCAAAACCATTTTCCCATCATTTTCTCTCTTTTTTTTTTTTCCTGATGTGGACCATTTTTATAGTCTTTATCGAATTTGTTAAAATACTGTTTCTGTTTTGCTGCTGCTGCTGATCGACTCTGTGCGACCCCATAGAAGGCACCCCCCAGGCTCCTCCATCCCTGGGATTCTCTAGGCAAGAGTACTGGAGTAGGTTGCCATTTCCTTCTCCAATGCATGAGAGTGAAAAGTGAAAGTGAAGTTGCTCAGTTGTGTCTGACTCTTCACGACCCCATGGACTGCAGCCTACCAGGCTCCTCCGTCCATGGGATTTTCCAGGCAAGAGTACTGGAGTGGGGTGCCATTGCCTTCTCATTTGGGTATTTTGTCCATGAGGCCTGTGGAATCTTAGCTCTTTGACCAGGGATTGAGCCCAAACTCCCTGCATTGGAAGGTAAATTCTTAACCACTGGACTGCCAGGGAAATCTCCCCGCCATTCTCTTTTGTCTTTAGCTGAAGATGCTATTAAAGTTTAAGATTTTGTCCTTTTTGTTGCTCAGTTTTCCTGGGTCTCTCCTATGTAGAGGTTACTAACTTTCATTTGATTTTCTCCTGTTATTCTGTCTTACATCAATTTAATTTTTAGACCAGCCAGAGGAATCTAGAATGGTAGAGGACAATTTCTTCCTCCTCAAAAACACTGTGGGAGAGGGAAATTTCCTCTTCCTCCTCTTAGTTCTTTTTGGTTGACAAATTTAAATGGCATAAGGCAGATGAACAGGAGAAAATAAAAGTTATTATGTGGCGTGAGGAATCCACATAAGCATGAAGAAGTCCAAAGACAGCAAGGGAAGACAGAGAATATATATTATCCTTACACTTTCCTGGCAGTCCAATGGTTAAGAGTCTGCCTGCCAATGCAGGGGACACGGATTCAATCCCAGGTTCAGGAAGATTCCATGTGCCTTGGAACAACTAAGCTGCAACTATAGAAGCTTGCATAAGAGAAGCCATCACAGTAAGAAGAGTACCTCAAAGAAAAATAACCCCTACTTGCTGCAACTGGAAAAAGCCTGGAAGCAATGAGGAAGACCCAACTGGGCCAAAAAAAAAAAAAAGAGAGAGAGAGACAGAATATGTATTATCTTGGACTAAGGAGAAGGAGCCCTGGAGAAGGAAATGGCGACTCACTCCAGTATTTGTTCCTGGAAAATTCCGTGGACAGAGGAGCCTGGCAGGCTACAGTCCATGGGGTCACAAAGAGTCAGCCACGACTGAGCACATCAGTACAGTAAGGAGAAGGAGGTAGGAGCATGATATTTCAAAAGAATGTAAGGTAATTCACAGAAAGATTAAAGAGTTAATATTCGGTAAATAAATCCAAAGACAATGATAGGACTTTGATCAAGTGGGCCTTGCTAGGTTCCTCCCTGCCCACCACACCTAATTTACACTTTGCTATAGTTACCTATCCTGATAACTCCTTCCTGGGACAGGCAATTAGTGGGGATGTTGTTCAAAGGTTCTTTCTGAGTCTTTCAGGTCTCGCCTATTTTCCGGCTCAAAGTAATCTGCATGCCAGCATGGCACATCTTGGGGTGGCCTGTCCTGAACCCTGTCATCATGGTAACTGAGTCTTCAGAAGTCCACAAAAGCTATCAAGCCAGCTGCTTCAGGGTGGTGAGGAACATGACGCAACCAGTGAATTCCATGAACAGGGACTCGTTGCTGCACTTCTTTCACTGTGAAGTGAGTTCCTGGATGTTCCTGGAAGCTTGGCCTCTCTGTACACCGGTGTCGAATCAAATCCTGGAGACAGTGTTTTGTATGAAGTAGAAAAGGATATCCTTATTGCTTGGCATCACTGATTCAATGGACATGCGTTTGAGCAAACTCTGGGAGACGGTGAAGGATAGGGAAGCCTGGTGTGCTGCAACTGACAGGGTTGCAAAGAGTCAGACACGACTGAGTGATTGAACAACAAAATTGCTTTGCTGGGCAAAGAGAGACACAGTGGGGTTCTGCTGTGGAAAAATTATGTGTCTCAACTCCAGAGAGGGCTTCCCTGGTGGCTCAGCAGGAAAAAAAAAAATCTACCTGCAATGCTGGAGACCCAAGTTCGGTCCCTGGGTCAGGAAGATCCCCTGGAGAAGGGAATGACAACCCACTCCAGTGCTCTTGCCTGGAGAATCCCATAGACAGAGAAGCCTGGTGGGCTACAATCCATAGCTAAGCTAAAAAAGCTAAGTCACTTCAGTCTTGTCCGACTCTGTGCGACCCCATAGACGGCAGCCCACCAGGCTCCCCCGTCCCTGGGATTCTCCAGGCAAGAACACTGGAATGGGTTGCCATTTCCTTCTCCAATGCATGAAAGTGAAAAGTGAAAGGGAATTTGCTCAGTCGTGTCCGACTCTTCACAACCCCATGGACTGCAGCCTACCAGGCTCCTCCGTCCATGGGATTTGCCAGGCAAGAGTACTGGAGTGGGGTGCCATCGCCTTCTCCGATACAACCCATAGGGAGTCAGACAAAACTGAAGGGACTATGTGCTAATGTATGCAACTCCAGAGAACTTGATGAGGCTTTTTATAACAGTAGGTCAAAGGTGGGGTCTCTGACAAGATTAGAGTGTGAGCAGGGCTTATACTCACTTTATCTCATTTTAGGTAATCTATCTCCTAATGAACTTCTCTGCTCCCTTTAATCTGCCCTCAGGTGATTTCTTGGTTGCTCCTCCCTTGATTAGCAACTGTTTGAGTCCATCCCTCGGAACCCAGGGAAGGTTATAATGGCTGAAGTCTCGCCTACAAGAAATGGGGGACAGAAAGTCTTCCATGTCTAGGAACCCCACAGAGCCCCACTCGGTTTCACTAAGAAGCAATGTCATCCATCCATGATGCTGGATAAGGTGTTCTGTAAGTCCACAGATGGTAGGTTGACAGAAACATTGCATGTGGGGAAGGTGAAGTCATATCTGAAGTGTCTAAATGCAGAAAGAACAAAATGCTGGCTTTCCATGATGGAAGTGAAATAGAGAAGAGGGCAGGGCACAACCTTTAAAAGAATGATGTCCCATTGAGATCATGACACAAACTGATTAGAATCATCCTGGTGTCTCAAACAATAGAGAATCTGCCTGCAATGAGGAAGACCTGGGTTCCATTCCTGGGTCAGGAAGATCCCCTGGAGAAGGGCATGACAACCCACTCCAGTATTCTTGCCTGGAGAATCCCCATGGACAAAGGATCCTGGCAGGCTACAGTCCATGGAGGTGCAAACAGTCGGACACAACTGAGCAACTAACACTCACTTTCTACAGGTCCAAGATGGCTGAAGATTTGATGTTCATTAGAGCTTGAGCCTCATTTACACTCACTGTAATACATCAGCATCTAAATGACACACCCACAGGCACCATGGTAGTTCCCAGGGTAACCATAAAAGGCCAAAAAGTGGGCAGTGGCCCAATACCTGGAAATCTCTGTCCCTTCTCCAAAATAGTTGGAATAATCCTCCCACTCATTAGTCTATGAAATTGTTGTTAATTACTGTTCAGTCACTAAGTCGTGTCTGACTTTTTGACCCCATAGATTGCAGCACGCCAACCTCCTATGTCCTCTACTATCTCCTAGAGTTTGCTCAGACTCACATCCATTGAGTCGGTGATGCTATCTAACTATCTGATCCTATGCCACCTCCTTTGCATTTTGCCTTCAATCTTTCCCAGCAGCATGATCTTTTCCAGTGAGTCGGCTCTTTACATCAGGTGGCCAAAGTACTGGAGCTTCAGCTTCAGCATCAGTCCTTCCAATGAATATTCAGGATTGATTTCCTTTAGGATTGACTGGTTTGATCCCCTTGCAGTCCAAGGGACTCTCAAGAGACTTCTCCAGCACAATTCGAAAGCACCTGCATTTCTACAAATGACCCACTTTAATTTCTTTTTATGGCTGAGTAATATTCTGTTGTGTGTGTACACCACATCTTCATCCATTCCTCTGTTGATGGGCATTTAGGTTGTTTCCATGTCCTGGTTATTGTAAACAGTGTTGCAATGAACACTGGAATACATGTCTCTAATCTGTTTTTTAATCTTGGTGACTAATTAAAAAGTTTTAAAAGTGCTCTGTAGGCCAATACTGAAAAATGTAAGTGTTAGTTGCTCAGTTGTGCCTGACTCTGCGATAACAAGGACTGTAGCCCTCCAGTCTCCCCAGTCCATGGAATTCTCCAGGAAAGAATACTGGAGTGGGTTGCCCTTCCCTTCTCCAGGGGATCTTCCTTACCCAGGGGTCAAACCTGGATCTCCTGCATTCCAGGTAGATTCTTTATCATTTGATTCACCAAGAAGCCAATACTAGACAAAGCAAATCAAACACATGTGTTGGCTAGGTTTGGCATATTTTCTTTCAGCAGCCTTATCCTCTCTGATCAGTTCACCTGTGTAATGAGAGGCAGAGGATGGTGGTACAGCCTGACTTAGGATTCTTAGCTATCTGGCTCTTTCTGGGGAATGGGCCAGGTGAGTGTATCAGAAACCTGTTTGCTTGAGGAGCCTCCCCCAAGGAGAGAACTTGACCAAAGGCAAGGAGGAACCTGTTCTAATATGCTCAGTTCAGTGACAAAATCTCTGGGTCAGCACTGATGCAAGACTCCCCACACTGGACTGTGACTCCTGTGAGGGCAAGGGCTATGTCATTTGTTTACACTGTGCACTCAGAGCTTAGCGGAGCCTGGCACGCAGTAGATAGTAAGTGTTGACTGACCGACTGACAGTATTCTTATTACTGCCCAGTGCATGTCACTCAAGTCATTTTTCACATCAGCCCTGATGAGTTCCTATCTGGATCCATGAGACTGTGTGTAAACAATGCAAGAACCACGTCCCTGAAAACTCTGCAAGACACTGGAGTGCTGACGTGCTGCTCTGGTACTTCCTTAAAGAAGTAACCAAAAAGCAAGAAGGGGGATTTCCCTGGGGGTCCAGAGGTTAAGACTCTGTGCTTCCATGGCAGAGGGCACAGGTTTGATTCCTGGTTGGGGAACTAAGCTCCCACAAGCCACAGGGCATGGCCTATATATATCTATATATATATGTATGTTGTTCTTGTGTTCAGTCATCCAGTCTTGTCTGACTCTTCATGACCCCATTGGACTGCAGCATGCCAGGCCTCCCTGTCCCTCACCATCTCCCAGAGTTTGTCCAGGTTCATGCTCTTTGCATTGGTGATGTCATCCAGCCATCTCACTCTCTGACACCCTCTTCTCCTTCTGCCTATATATATATATATAGGCTTCCCAGGTGGCGCTAGTGGTAAAGACCCTGCCTTCAGTGCAGGAGATAGAAGAGATATAGGTTTGATCCCTGGATTGGGAAGATCCTCTGGAGGAGAGCATGGCAACCCACTCCACTATTCTTGCTTGGAGGATCCCATGGACAGAGGAACCTGGCAGGCTATAGTCCGTAGGTCGCAAAGAGTTGGACATGACTGAAGTGACTTAGCACATATATGCTATACATATAATTTAATTTATTTATAATTTATATTTATCATTATATTTATATTTTATAGAAACATTTTATTTTATAAATGTAAATTTTATGAAATATATGTATTCATATAAATATATATTATATATTATATAATATATATATTTAAAGTTTAAAAAATTAAGCTCCTGGAGAAGGAAATGGCAACCCACTCCAGTATTCTTGCCTGGAGAATCCCATGGACAGAGGAGCCTGGTAGGCTCCAGTCCACGGGGTCGCAAAGAGTCGGACACGACTGAGCGACTTCACTTCACTTCACATGTAGGGCAGCAATAAAGATATAGATGTAAAGAACAGACTTTTGGACTCTGTGGGAGAAGGCAAGGGTGGGATGATTTGAGAGAATAGCACTGAAACATGTGTATTACCATGTGTAAAATAGATCACCAGTGCAAGTTTGATGCATGAAGCAGGGTGCCCAAAGCCAGTGCTCTGGGACAACCCAGAGGGATATGGTAGGGAGGGAAGTGGCGGAGCGGGGTTCAGGATGGGGGGACACATGTATACCCATGGTTGATTCACCTTGATGTATGGCAAAAATCATCACAATATTGTAATTATCCTCCAATTAAAATAAATTAATTAACTGAAAAAAAATTAAGCTCCTAAGTATCATGCTCTAAGAAGCCTTCTCTGAAACTTCAAACTCATTAAAATAAAAAAAAAAAGCAAGAAGGCAATGTTTGCCTCTATGTTACGGTGCAGTTTTAGCCTGTAAAGGGCTTCCGAGTAATAGCAGGAGCTCCCTTCCAGGAGATGGCACTGCTGGGTTGTTATAGTCCTCACAGCCTGGTGAGGAAGTTGTCGGGTCATAGAGTGTTTATGAATTGGAGAAGGAAATGGCAACCCACTCCAGTGTTCTTGCTTGGAGAATCCCAGGGATGGGGGAGCCTGTTGGGCTGCCGTCTCTGGGGTCGCACAGAGTTGGACACGACTGAAGCGACTTAGCAGCAGCAGCAGCAGAGTGTTTATGAACATGAGGATCCCGTGTAAGTGGGGAGAGGGTACAGGAAGCAAAATTTGCCACCCTAGAGTGTATCTCTTTGGCATGAGGATTCTTTTAGGTTGGTTATTTGTAAGAAATAGAAGACTTAGGAAGTTATTCTTTTACTTTCTTTGCCTAAAAGAATTTTCTTTTATTTGAAAAGATTTTGAATTTTATATTGGGTCATAGCTGGTTAACAATGTTGTGTTAGTTTCAGGTGTACAGTAGAGTGACTCAGTCATACATATACATGTATCCGTTCTCCCCCTAACTTCCTTCCCATCCAGGCTGCCACATGACATTGGGCAGAGTTCCCTGTGCTATACAGTAGATCCTTGTTCATTATGCATTTAAAAATATAGCAGTGCGTACATGTCAATCTCAAAGTCCCTAAGAATTTAGATAAAGGTGGGAACTCCCTGGGGGTCCAGTGGCTAAGACTCTGTGCTTCTAATGCAGGGGGCCCGGGTTTGATCCCTGGTCAGGGAGCTAGATTTCACATGCCACAACCAAGTGTTCCCATGCTATAATGAATATTGAGGATCCTGCGTGCTGCAACTAAGACCTGGCGTAGCCAAATAAATAGATACCAAAAATAGAATCTGAGTGAAGAGCTTGGTCCAGGAAGAGCTCTCTTGCCAGAGATGTCTACAGGGAAGAGGGGCTACGTGTCTGGTGGGGCCGAGATCAGTCCTCCCCGTGTCTCATTGTCTCTGAACAGCCCAGCAAACGTCTGTCTGGCAAGCATTTGTTAGTCCATATCCACATGAATTGCCTTCTTCTCCGCTGAAGTTCAAATTCCGCACCCCCTTTACTTTCAGATGGCATATGAGCCTCCGTTGCCTAACTTGGACCCCACATTCTTTTCAAAATTTTTTAAAAAATTAATTAATTAATTAACCTTTTTGGCTGTGCTGGGTCTTCATTGCTGTGCTCAGGCTTTTTCTAGTTGCAGCCATCCAGGGCTATTTTGTAATTGTGGTGTGCTGGTTTCTCATTGCGGTGGTTTCTCTTTTGCAGAGCACGGGCTCTTGGCACTTAGGCTCAGGAGCTGTAAGTAGTTGCAGCTTGAAGGCCCTAAAGTGTCGGCTTCATTCGTTATGGTGCAGTAGCTTAGTTGCTCCATAACGTGTGGAATCTTCCTGTACCAGGGGTCGAACTCGTGTCCCCTGCATTGGCAAGCAAATTCTTATCCATTGGACCACCAGGGAAGTCCCTATCATGTCAATTTAATTCTGAGATCAGCCAGAAGAACCTAAAAGGGTAGAGGAAAGTTTTTTCCCTCCCCCAGGTAGAAAAGCCCAAGAAATATTTGAGGGGTCTTATTTGTATCCACAGCTTGGAGAAATATCGGTTACATTTAGAGGTTGTGGCAGACACTGAAAGCTGCTAACCAAATCCTCTTCTTTCTGGGCACACACTCACAGTTAGATGTGAACTTGTGGTTGACTTCTAGCCAACGGAATGTGAATAGAACTTGTGTTTACCACACCTAGCCCTGGCCCATAGAAATCTCCAACTCTCTGATCCACTATGTTCTTTTCTTACAGTGGCCCTGGAAGTAATGTGTGGAAGATGGCAGGCCTTTGCTGTTCTGCTGACTTTTAAAAAACTTCTTGTTTTTAATATTTATTTATTTGGCTGCATTGGGTCTTAGTTGCAGTTCAGTTCCAGTTATCTATTGTTAAATAATGTGTGTGTGTACTCAATCGCTCAGTAGTGTCCGATTGTTTGTGACCCCATGGACTGTAGCCCTCCAGGCTCCTCTGTCCATGGAATTTTCCATGCAAGAATACCAGAGTGCATTGCCATTTCCTTCTCCAGGGGAGCTTCCCGACCCAGGGATCGAACCCAGGTCTCCTGAATTGCAGACAGATTCTTTACCATCTGAGCCACCAGGGAAGCCCTAAATAATGAAGTCACCCCAAAACTTAATGACAATACATATTGTCATTATTTCCTTTTCTCTGGCGAATGGGATCTTGTTCCCCAACAAGGGATGGAAACTGTGCCCCTTCAGTGGAAACGAGGTGGAGTCCTAATCACTGGACCACCAGGGAAGTCTCTTATTAATATTTCTGTATTATCTCTCATGGTTCAGGACATTCACTGGGTTCAGCTAGGCGGCTGTCACTTGTGGGTTTCCTGTAGTTGCAGTCAGATGGGGATGGAGTCATCTTGTGAGCGCTTCCTCACTCAAACCTGGTGTTGAGATTAATGTTGACAGCTGTAAGCTCAGTGGGTTCAGCCAGCACATCCACATGGCCTGGGCTTCCCCACAGCATGGCATGTGGGTTCCAAGAGTGAGTGTCCCGTGGGTATGAGGATGGGGCCTAGGTTCAATTCTTGGCAGGGAAACTATTACTAAGGTCCTGCAAGCCACACAGTATGGCCAAAAAACAAACAGATGAAAAACAATACCCCCCACAAAATCCCCACAAAGCAAAAAACTAAGAATAAAGCACTCCTGGGCATATATCTGGAGAAAAACATGTTTCGAAAGGGTACATACATCCCAGTGTTTACTGCAGTATTGTTTACAATAGCAGGGATGTGGAAGCAACCTAAATTTCCATCCATGGAAGAATGGATAAAGAAGATGAAGTACATATATACTATGGAATATCCTCAGCTATGAAAAAGAACAAAACATTGTCACTTGCAGCAACATGGATGAACTTGGAGAGTACCATACGAAGTGAAATAAGTCAGATGGAGAAAGACTAATACCATATGATATCACCTGTATCTAAGAAAAATTGCGGAATTGAAGTGATACAAATAAACTTATTTACAAAACACACTCACACAGACTTATGGTTACTGGGGGGAAGGGTGAAGGGAAGGGATAGTTAGGGAGTTTGGGATGGACATGTACACTCTGCTATATTTAAAATGAATTACGAAGAAGGACCTATTGAACAGTCCAAGGAATTGTGCTCAATGTTATGTAACAACCTAAATGGGAAAAGAACTTAAAAAAGAATAGATACACATATGACTGAATGACTTTTGTTGTATACCTGAAACTAACACAACATTGTTAATCAACTATAGTATAAAATAAAAATTAAAAAGATAAAAATAAAAGCTACTACAATTATTACTGTAGGAATTTCACACAATTTTCTTTCCGTTACTAGAAAGTTCCTTGAGGGAACTGGGCCTTCTTATTGGTGTTGGGATGTAGCTACACTTCTTTTTTAAAAGTGATTTTTCTACATGAAAGAAGTACATCAATAAACAATCTTCTTTTAGTGTTCCTGAACAGTACGTGAATTGGAATTTTGGCAAGCATGGCTTCTATTTGACCATGGTCCAGATCCCCTGTATGTTGTGGAACTAGGAAGGAAGGAGGGTGAAGTCGCTCAGTCGTGTCTGACTCTTTGCGACCCCATGGATTACAGTCTACCAGGATCCTCTGTCCATGGGATTTTCCAGGCAAGAATATTGGAGTCGGTTGCCATTTCCTTCTTCAGGAGATCTTCCCGACCCAGGGATTGAACTCGGGTCTCTCGCATTGTAGGCAGACACTTTACCATCTGAGCCACCAGTGGAACTAGGATTCTCCTTAATCCCAATATTTCCTTCTAGAAATACTTCCTGCAGGGAAGCGAAGCTCTGCAAGTGCTGCAGGGCACAGGGGAGACTTCAGCTTTAATCTGCGAGGGCCTGGCTAAGGTTGAGTGCTAAATTGGCCAACTCCATCCTTCATTCAGGGCCAAGGAGGAAATTGGAAAGTCTGATCTTGAATTCAAGTGGTTTGTTCAAAGGTTTGAGAGTAGAAAATTCTCAAAAAATTACTGAGCGGGTTTCCAGGTGATATACTTATTGTAGGTGAGCTTGCTGGCATTGCCTGTACCCTGAAGTCACCCTAATTTGTTATTGAAATTAAAAAGTGGAAGAAAGACTAGTATCAGGGAATTTGACAGAGGTATTATTCCTTAACTAGGCTCACAGCCTTCGAAGGAGTCAGGGCCTCAGTTTAAGAATCCACTGAGGGCGTTTTTTTCCAGCTGAAATAAGCATAGATTTGAAGGGAGAGAGGCTTTTCCCATCTCAGTGACTATAGAGGCAAAAGACACAGAGCCCCAGGGTTGAAAACATCTGCCCTCTTTGCACCATGGAGGCTGAATTACCAGACAGAGCTCATCTACCAATGCAGCCTTGAGAGCCAGAAGCTTGGGTCTGCAGAGGGGAAATGGAAATGAAAATGTCTGCATAGGAGCACCCCCACCCCTACATGCTAAGTACGGAATGCCCAGATGAACCCTTTTCAAGATGATTTCTTCTGATTGTGTAACATTGCACGTGTGATTTGCTGTCTCCTTGAGAGTCTGAAAATGTTTCACTTGCGTGGCAAAATTGAAAAAGAGAAGACGGAACATGGTGTGCATCAGAGAGAGTCACCAACTTTTTGTGAAGTGTTGAATTCCACAGGATGAGGAGAAGGAATCACGGACAATTTGGTGACATGTTCTTTTTCCTTCTGCTCATGTTTGGAGATGAAGTTATTGCTGTTTATTTATTAAGGTCTTGAATGCTTAGTCACTCAGTCATGTCCAACTCTTGTGACCCCATGGGCTGTACTCTTCCAGGCTCCTCTGTCCATGGAATTTTTCAGGCAAGAGTACAGTGGGTAGCCATTTTCTTTGCCAGGGCATCTTCCTGACCCAGGGATTGAACCCTCATCTCCTGTGTCTCCTGCATTGGCAGGTTGATCCTTTATGAGCCATTGGGGAAGCCTTATTAAGGGCTTACTGAGTGCTGAATATATGCTGAATGCCTAGCATACATGATCTCATTTAATCATGGTCATAAACAGGCCCTGACAATGACAGCTGTTTTTGAGCTGGTGATATTATTCCAGCTGTTTTTGAGGTAGGTGATATTATTCCCATTCCACACATGATGAAGCTCAGAGAGGTTAAAAAACTTTTCAAAAGTCATGCAGCTAAAAGCAGCTACTAAATGGTCTGAACTCACTGGTGCACTCATGTAGTCATTCATTTCTCAGGTTCTCACTGAGCTTAGTTCTTTTTTTTCAAAATTATTCTATTGAAATAAAGTTGATATGCAATGTTGTGTTAATTTTTGCTGTACAGCACAGTGATTCAGTTATGTGTATATATATATTCTTTTTCAATTCTTTTCCATTACAGTTTATGACAGGATATTGAATATAGTTCCCTGAGCTATACAGTGGGACCTTGTTGTTTATCCATTGAGCATTGTTCTTAATTGCAAGAAATAGGAACCAATTCTGGTAGATTGTAGCAGAAGAGGAATTTATTAAAGGGGTCCTGGGATGCTTTTAGAAGTGCCAGGAGAGCTGAGGAGCCGGGTGTGGACACGTCACAGCAGGAGCAGTGGACACAGTGTGGCTGCCACTGTCCCTGCCATGTCCTGGTCACTTCCACCTTGCGAGGCTCACCCACTGGGGCAGGCTGCTGGGTGCTGCCTGCAAGCCCCAGCTCCTCCTCCATCTTAGGGTGGCTACCACCTTCCCCAGAGGTTCTGTAGGGCCTGCTTCTTGGCATTACTGCTTCTGGCTTCAAAATCTAGACAGTACTTCTGATGAATGGAGTGTGAGTATACAGTTTGCTCCAGAGCTGATAGATAGCTAAGAGACACGCTTCCTGTATGTGCATCAACTCTCCTGGGAGATGGGCTCTGTTCCCAAGACTCACAATGAGGAGCTCCCCAAATGTTGTAAAGATGTTCCGATGCTGGGCAGCTAGAGGAACACCTTTAAGTTCCTCTTTACATTGACTGCATGAATGATGCAGCTAGACGTGGTGGAGCATGCAAAGGTGGGTCCTAGAACCTGCCTGCAGACACCTCATTGACTCAGAATTCCCTTCCTTTCAAAGTGTGCATTTATTTGGCACCACAGTTTGCAAAGCCCTCTCTTCTCACTGTTTCCTTAGGTCATTCGGGCAGACAGCCGTGCAAGGTAGACAGAAGTGAAGAAGGGAAGTCGCTCAGTCGTGTCCAACTCTTTGCGACCCTGTAGACTGTAGCCTGCCAGGCTCCTCTGTCCATGGGATTCTCCAGGCAAGAATACTGGAGTGGGTTGCCATTTCCTTCTCCAGAGGATCTTCCCAACCCAGGGACTGAACCTGCATCTCCTGCATTTCAGGCAGACGCTTTATCCTCTGAGACACCAGGGAAGGTAGACAAAACTGATATTCTATTTCATCCTTGAAGAAGCTAAGAAGTTAGATGATGAGCCCAAGGTCCCCCTGCTGGTGAGTGGCAGAGTGGAGACTTGGCCTGTCTGAGTCCAGGCCTGGTGTCAGCCGGAAGCAAATGATCACAAATATCATGCTGCATCAATTCCTAGGCATGTGGTTTTCCCCTGAAATTTTTTTTTATGTGAACAAAACCAGCCTTCTTTATTTATTTTTAACTTTTCATCAGAGACATTTTCAATCATACACTAAAAGAAAATAACATAATAAGTTCCTATTACCCATCATTTCAATAATGATAACCTAAGGCCAATTTTGTTTCATCTATAATCCCCACTCACCCCCACCTCCACCTCTAGAATTTTATTTTATTTTAATTTTGTTTTCCAGAACTCCCCTGACCAGAGATTGAACTCATGCCACCTGAAGTGGAAGCATGAAGTCTTAACCACTGGGCAAGTCCTACCTCTCAGTGGTTTTTTTTTAAAGCAAATAGGTTTCCCTAAAAAATGGGACTTTAAACTTAGTGATTACACATGTCACATGCCTGTTTCTTTTTCATCACCTCACCAAGACACCAGATATGATATGGCACCACTTTATGCCAGTTTGAAGTAGCACAACAAAAGTATCAACAAAGTCTCATTTTAGATGCTGATTACAAATTATTTTTTTTAAATACCAGGAATTGTGTAATTATTAAAAATTAAATAATTTCAGAGTTGGTAGGCTAGTAAGTCTGTCATGTTTTTGTCACCACAGTTGCTTAACAGAAATGCCTACCTACCTTCATGATCACTCCACTTGTATGGTTTAGAATAGAACAATTATCGTGACTATTTTTCAGATTAACACTTGCCATTATTTTAATGTAAAACTGTTTTTAATAGCTCAAACAATGCCATGAAGTGCTGACATTTATGTTTAAAACTCTCTTCCGGGGACTTCCCTAGGGGTCCAGTAGTTAAGACTTTGCCTTTCAGGGCAGGAATGTGAGTTCAATCCCAAATTGAGGAGCTAAGATTCCAGATGACTTGTGGCCAAAAAACAAAAACATAAAACAGAAACAATATTGTAACAAATTCAATAAAGACTTAATAAGTGGTCCACATCAAAACAAACAAACAAAAAACAAACACAACTCACAGCCATATCAATAGCTCTGGAGTAGAAGTTAATGTGATAAATTGCTCTGAAGAAGGCCAGGCCCCACAACATCTGGCATTGTTTAGAACACTTCTGAATTCGGATGCATCTTGGAATCAATGATACGGCACAGTTTAATTGGCAACTTAAAAATTCCTGTCACTCTGCTTATTTAACTTATATATAGAGTACATCATGAGAAACCCTGGGCTGGATGAAGCACAAGCTGGAATCAAGATTGCCGGGAGAAATATCAATAACCTCAGATAGGCAGATGACACCACCCTTATGGCAGAAAGTGAAGAAGAACTAAAGAGCCTTTTGATGAAAGTGAAAGAGGAGAGTGAAGAAGTTGGCTTAAAGCTCAACATTCAGAAAACTAAGATCATGGCATCTGGTCCCATCACTTCATGGCAAATAGATGGGGAAACAGTGGAAACAGTGGCTGACTTTATTTTTCTGGGCTCCAAAATCACTGCAGATGGTGATTGCAGCCATGAAATTAAAAGACGCTTACTCCTTGGCAGGAAAGTTATGACCAACCTAGACAGCATATTAAAAGCAGAGACATTATTTTGCCAACAAAGGTCCGTCTAGTCAAGGCTATGGTTTTTCCAGTGGTCATGTATGGATATGAGAGTTGGACTATAAAGAGGGCTGAGCGCTGAAGAATTGATACTTTTGAACTATGGTGTTGGAGAAGACTCTTGAGAATCCCTTGGACTGCAAGGAGATCCAACCAGTCCATCCTAAGGGAAATCGGTCCTGGGTGTTCATTGAAAGGACTGATGTTAAAGCTGAAACTCCAGTATTTTGGCCACCTGATGCGAAGATCTGACTCATTTGAAAAGACCCTGATGTTGGGAAAGATTGAAGGCAGGAGGAGAAGGGAACGACAGAGGATAAGATGGTTAGATGGAATCACCGACTCAATGGACATGAGTTTGGGTAAACTCCGGGAGTTGGTGATGGACAGGGAGGCCTGGCGTGCTGCAGTTCATGGGTTCACAAAGAGTCAGACATGACTGAGCGACTGAACTGATGTCAAATAAGGAGGCACTTTACTTGAAGAAATTGCAGATTCTTTGGAATGCGGTCACTAAGACAGGGGTAGAAAGTGACAAGGGACAGGAGGAGAGCTTAGGGGGTGGCGGAGGGTGTCAGGGAAGGATCTGGTGAGAAGGTCTGCCACCCTCGGTCCCTTATCTGAAGCTCTAAATTCTAAAAAGCTCTGGAATATGAGTGTTCATTTGTTTTCTTCTTCCAAATTTGGAACCAAACCTAACCTGAACTAATGCAAAGTAACTTTTAAACATAATCTATAATGATAAGTTTATTCTAGTCACTGTGAAGATCAATCTGTTTAGCTGCAGAAATATTCTTTGTTGATGGAGCATTATCCCAGTCCCTCATGGGGAGGGACAACAAGAATTGTTGCCTACTTTTTTTTTTTTTTTTCTGGTCATTTTTTGAAGCTTGTGGGATTTTAGTTTCCCAACCAAGGATAGAACCTGGTCCCTCTGCAGTGAAATCACAGAGTCCCAACTACTGGACTGCCAGGGAATTCCCTGCACTGCCTTTATATTTTATTTTTAAACAAAACGTGTTTTATAATTTTTCTTTCTGTCCTTTGATATAGGAATTTCTTTTGACTTACTTATTTTTGGCTCTGCTGGGTCTCGGTTGCTGTGTGGGGGCTTTCTCTAGTTGCGGTTCTCGGGCTTCTCATTGCAGTGGCTTCTCTCGTTGCAGAGCACAGGCTATAGGTGTGTGGGCTTCAGTAGTTGCAGCTCAAGGGCTCCAGAGCGAGAGCTCAGTAGCTGTGGTGCGTGGGCTTAGTTGCACTGTCCCACCGTGGAATTGTCCCGGACCAGGAATCCAACCCGTATCCCTTGTTTTGGCAGCTGGATTCTTAACCACTGGACCACGAGGGAAATCCCTGATGGCTGGATATAATTTAGATATGTGGAGACACGGAAGAGTTTTAAGAAGAGGAAAAAGCATCATCTCACATGGCGACAGAGGATGAGATGGTTGGATGGCATCAATGACTCAATGGACAT
Organism: Bos indicus; assembly: GCF_029378745.1. Lineage (NCBI taxonomy): Eukaryota > Metazoa > Chordata > Mammalia > Artiodactyla > Bovidae > Bos > Bos indicus. The sequence goes on along the minus strand of NC_091764.1, from coordinate 103,949,667 downwards.
GAGTTTGAACAAACTCTGGGAGATGGTGAAGGACAAGGGAGCCTGGCCTGCTGCAGCCCATAGGGTCGCAGTCAGACTCGACTTAGCTGCTGAACAACAATAACACATCAGCTTGGGTTTAAGTGTAAGTCAGGATCCAATCATTACATTTGCCTTAGAGGCAGAGATGACCTGCATTTCTTTCTTTGTTTGTAAATATTTATACACTCTGTGTACTTTTCTTTTTTTAAAAGTTATTTATTTATTATTTATTTGGCTGCACCTGGTCTTAGTTCGGCATGCAGGGTCTTTTAGCTGTGGCATGCAAACTCTGAGTTGTGGCACGTGGGATATAGTTCCCTTACCAGGGATTGAACCTTGGGCCTCCTGCATTGGTAGCAGGGAGTCTTAGCCACTGAACCACCAGGCAAGTCCTTAAGTGGCATTTCTGATAACTCCTCTCTCTTTTAATTTGTGTTTCATATGCAGCTGGAGGGCTGGACTTCCTGTTTTGCTTTTCCTTAGAGTATTAATCCCCTCCTTTTCGCACAAATCACCTGACTTCCCCGAAAACTCTAACACACCCTTTGGCTAAAAAAGAGTGTTAGGCAATCAGTGAAATTCCCCAATCCCTCCTTCGGAGCCTGCAGCCCAGGACAGAGGAGTGTCAGGCTGGAAAAAGGATGCAGTTCTTGTTTCAAAAGCAGAGGGAGCTCCAAGATCAAAGCTCAGCTCCACTTTCCCTAAGCCATGGTCTCCCAGCCCCCTCTTTGTTTGGATCAGGGAATTTCAGACATGCACCCTGGGGATCACAGGGAAGGAACCAGAGAACCAGATCCAGGGAGGCCAGCGGAGGTTGCTGCAGAGGGAGCGTCCAGCTCTGAGCCGCTCTTCCTGGGAGCGGGCAGGGTCGCTCGGCCTGCCCACTGGCAAGAGGGACGGGACTGACCCACTTGTTCCCATCAGCTTCTGAAGGTAAAATCCTTAAACTTGAAGAACAGAGCTTTGATGGAAGGAAAAAGGAAGGCAGAAAACTTTACATAGGGAAGTTTTGGGCAGAGATCGAGGGCTGAGAAGAGCAGAATCCAAAGGAGGGAAAATATAGACCACCTATTTTTCTTAGGTTGACCCCATTCACCCTCATGTCACCCCCCCGCCCCAAAACAGTGTTCAGGGTTAGAAGCATATTTGGTAACACTTTTCTAGGGACTACGAGGAGATGTCTTATCTTTTTAGTAAAGGTAAAAAAGAAAAGGAAAAAAAGATCTGGAAAATTAAGGTAGGAAATTGAGGAAATAGCTTTCGTCTCCTTTTGTGTTCATTCACCTGCCCCTTTTCTTCTCCCCTCACACAACTCTGTCTGAGACCACTTCTCCCAAGGTCACTGCCTTCCTCTAAGGAAACAAGTCCATTCCTCCGTCAGTGGTCTTTGGGAGCATTAAGAGAAATACATGCAATAACACACAGGCAAGAGAGTTGGTTCGAAGTGATAAGGGGGCTCCTTGTCAAAAGAGGAGGGAGACCTGTCCTGGTGGATGGTCATGATGCGGACAAACTCCTGAAATTCCAAGTGGAGACGGGGATGCTGTTCTGTGAGGGGAGAAGAGAGGCTGACAGAGCGGAGGCAGGGTGGAAGTTGGGGGTGAAGAAGGAGCACAGAGGAAGCAAAGCACTTGGGAAAAGTCTCATGCTTTTGGAAGAAAACCGGGAGAAGGTCCTGAGAAGCCATGGGAGAAGGATAAGGTTTAGTTTCAGTCTAGAACGAGAGCCAGTGTGAGAGGAGGGGTGTCATACACTGTTGCTTAATGATACAGCTCTGTTTAACCTCGGTGTTATTCACACCAAGGTGACACTGACCCCTTACCACTGAAACAGGTGCCTGTGTTTGTTCGACAAATACTGCTAGGCCTGCCACCCCTTTAGCTCCAAAGTCAGAGGTGCAGAGAGCCAGGACCAAGAGAAGAGCTGCTCACCAGGGATGAACAAATTGCCAGAGATGTGGTGAGTGATCCCAGGTCTAGAGAGATGTACATGGAACGCATTCCCTTCATCCTCTCAAGAGAACAGCTCAGATCCTAAGCCTGGGTTTGGCTTTGCCCTTGGCTTTTCTGCTTCATTCCAGCCCAAGACTCTATTCCATGTGCTGGTGCCCTTCGCCTCTCCCCTCCCATCTCCCTGCCCTAGTCCACTCGTACCTGGGTCACCCACCTCTCCAATTGCCTTTATTATTTTTTTTTTTTAGGTGCATTGTCCTGTTTTCCCTTGTGGCCTGGGTTTATGCCGAGCCTACTATGTATGGAGAGATTCTATCCCCCAACTACCCTCAGGTGTACCCCAACGAGGTCGAGAAGTCTTGGGACATAGAAGTCCCTGCAGGGTACGGGATCCACCTTTACTTCACCCACCTGGATATAGAGTTGTCTGAGAACTGCTCCTATGATTCAGTGCAGGTACACTGTGATGGGTGCGAAAGGATGGGGCTGGGGTGGTGGACTGAGAGCGTGAGCACACAGTAAGCCGGGTCACATAGTCCTAAGGTGGGAAGTGGTCTATCTCTCTACCCTCCATGCCAAAATATTACCCTTTCCTGGGTTCTTTTGACTCTTCTCTTAGATAATGTCGGGAGGCCATGAAGAAGGGAAACTCTGTGGACGGAGGACCAACAAGAATTCAAACTCCCCAGTGGTGAAAGAGTTCCACATCCCATACAGTAAATTGCAGGTGATCTTCCGGTCGGACTTCTCCAACGAGGAGCGTTTCACCGGGTTTGCTGCGTACTATGTTGCTGAGGGTAAGGCTCACCTCTTTGTGCCTCATTGATCCAGCCATGAGACTGGAAGCAGGGCAAATATTGAGCAATACAGGGAGTGAGGATTCCCTTTGTAATTCTTATGAAGTATTGACTTGGCTTGGATCACTCCATGAATTGCTTTTGTGAAAGTCAAACATGTAATCAAACGTGTATCTTGATGGTGATGATGGTAATGAAAAAAATAGATAAAAAACACCCCAGTAATTTATTGAGAACCACTATGAGCTGGGTATTGTGTTAAGAACTTTACTTATATTAATTAAATCTTTACCTATATTAATTAAATCTTTACCTAAATTATATAATTTGAAGAGCTTCACAAGTGGCACTAATGGTAAAGAACCCACGTGCCAAAGCAGGAGACACAGAGTCACAGGTTCAATCCCTGGTTCGAGAAGACCCCCTGGAGAAGTGAATGGCAACCCCCTCCAGTATTCTTGCCTGGAGAATGCTGTGGACAGAGTAGCCTGGTGGTCTACAGTCCATAATGTTGCAAAGATTTGGACAGAAGCGACTTAGCACTCACTCAAATTATATTTATTTACTTATGGTTGCACTTGGTGGTCGCTATTGCACACAGGCTGTCTCTTCTTGCTCTCTTGGGTGCTAGTCTCTAGTCAGAGTGCATGGGCTTCTCTTTGCTGTGGCTTTGGCTTCTGTTGTTGCAGAGCATGGGCTCTAGGCCATGTGGGCTTCAGCAGTCGTGGCATGTGGATTCAGTAGTTACCGTGCAGGAGCTTAGTTGCCCCGAGGCACGTGGAATCTTCCTGGACTAGTGATCGAACCTGTGTCCCCTGCATTGTCAGGCAAATTCTTAACCACTGGACCTCTAAGGAAGTCCTACCTCAATTCTGAAAGTAGGTGTTATTATCTCTACTTAAAGATAGGAAAAGTAAAGATTAACGAAGTTAAATAACTTGCCAAGGCTCACACAAGGAATGTGTGGTATTCAAACCCATTTAACATATAGCAAACAAACTTTCACATTCTATGTGCGTCTACACCTATCTTCAGGGTATCATGATGTTAGAACATCTCATAAAGCCAAAGCCTTGTTTAGATTTGACAGAAGTGCCAGCATCATGTAAGGAAATACATGTATTAGTTGTTCCTCCCTGCAGAAGACATATTATGTTAAGCTTGCAGAATGCTATCCCTGGAGCGGAAATGCTCTGTTTATGAAAAAGGTCAAGGGTCTTCGGTGTTGACAGCTCCCACTATAGACGCACAATGGTAAAGCAGAAGTCTAGAATCATATTTCAGGAGAGTAACATGGAATAACTGGAGGAGGGCAGGGCAAATACTGGCAACCCACTCCAGTATTCTTGCCTGGAGTATCCCATGGACAGAGGAGCCTAGTGGGTCCTCTGGGTCCATAGGGTCACAAAGAGTTGGACATGAATGAAGTGACTCAACACAGTATAGAGTATAGTGTCTGAGATGTGATTCACTGAATGTCTCGAAACAACAGACCCTTCCTACTTTTCTTACACTTGCAGTTTTGGGCTTAACTTCATTCTTCCTTCTAGGTCTTTGTCCTTGACCACCGTTTTTCTCTACTTTTTGTAGATATAGATGAGTGCACAGCCTTTGCAGATGCTCCTTGCAGCCACTTCTGCAATAACTTCCTTGGTGGTTACTTCTGCTCCTGCCCTCCAGAATACTTCCTCCATGAAGACAAGAAGAACTGTGGAGGTGAGCTTGGCATCAGGAGAGGCGAATGTTCCCTGGGATTTGGGCTGGCTGGAGGCTTCAGTAAGGTGTCTGTCTACCCTTTTCGATTTTGATTAGCCACGGCCTTGACTTGGCATCAATTTTTAGTTACTCATAAACAGAAAGGGAGCCACAAGAGTGGAGAAAGATAAGCCTACAGGGTCAAGTTAATTAATTGGAGAAGAGAGATAGGTGTCAACTTGGGCCTCTTCATAACCATGAAAAGCTCCACATAAGCAATGCGATGGAAACCCAATACATATTAGGTATCTCTGCTGTTATGCATTGGTGTGTAATTGTGGCACATGGGCTTCAGTTCATAAGAAGGACCATAGTAAAGAGCTGGGACTCCTTGGCCTGACCCTATATTTTATTCTCCTTTTCTCTTTTTCTTCCTTAGTCAATTGCAGTGGAAATGTATTCACCACAATGACTGGGGAGGTTGAAAGTCCTAATTACCCCAGTCCATACCCAGAGAGCTCAAGGTGTGACTATCAGATCCAGTTGGAGGAGGGGTTCCGAGTGGTGGTGACCATGAGGAGAGAAGACTTTGATGTGGAACCAGCTGACTCCGAGGGCCACTGTCCCGACAGTTTGCTCGTGCGTGATGGATGATCAGTTTTCTTCCAACTCACTCAGAGAGAGTTCTCCCTGAAGATGCATTATCTAGCTTTCTGTCCCTTCTTTTTTTCTTTCTCTCCTTCTTATTTTATTTTACTTTTATCCCTTCCGTGTTACCTTTTTCTTTTCGTTCTTTCTCTCTTCTGATTTCCCCATTTTGATTCTCTTCAGTTTGTGGCAGGAGACCAGCATTTTGGTCCTTACTGTGGGAACGGCTTTCCTGGGCCACTAACAATTGAAACCCAGAGCAGTGCTCTGAATATCATCTTCCAAACTGATGGATCAGAACAAAGAAAGGGATGGAAATTTCGTTACCATGGAGATCGTGAGTAACCTAGAAGCTGCCCTCTGGTTGGTGGGACCAGAGTCCTTGCCCAAGGTAAAATCAAAACAGTGAATTGTTGTAGGGATGGATATCCTGAGAACACAGCAGCTCCTCAGCACCATGTAAACCTGTTAGTGGTTGTGAGAAACCCTCAACTTTTAGGAATCCTTCAACTGGATTTTCAAATGCAGATGGCCTGGAGGTGGTTAGTTAGTAATGTCATTATTCTATTTTATTTCATTTCATTTCACTGTCAGACTTGCGAGATTTTAGTTCCTTGATTAGGGATCAAACCTGTACCCTCAACAGTGAGAACGCTGATTCCTAAGCACAGGATCGCCGGGGAATTCCCTGCCATATTATTTTAACCACCTCCATGTTGGAATGCTGGGTTTCAGGACTGAGGATGAGTCAACAACTGTAGAAAATATGTTGTTATTTAGTTGGTAAGCTGTGTCTGACTCTTTTGTGACCACATGGATTGCAGCCTTCCAGGCTTCTCTGTCCATGGGATTTCCCAGGCAGGAATACTGGAGTGGGTTGAAATTCCTTCTCTAGGGATCTTCCCGACCCAGGATCAAACAACATCTCCTGCATTGGCAGGTGGATTCTTTACCACTGAACCACCAGGGAAACCCAACAAATGTGAGAATGATTATATGTAATAATGATTCTCCAATGATTTGGTAAAGTTCTTTTCCTATCCTTTTCAAGCAATCCCTTGTCCTAAAGAAGTCACTGCCAATTCCTTCTGGGAGCCTGAGAGAGCAAAATATGTGTTCAGAGATGTGGTGAAGATAACCTGTGTGGATGGGTTTGAAGTTGTGCAGGTAAAGCACTATCAGGGGCTCCTCTCTAGTCCCTAGGTCAGGATGAGCACACTGGAATTATCTGATCAATTACCGAATGTTCTCGTTTGAATGAGGTCTAGCACCTTCTCCATCAAGAGAACCCCTCAGATCTCTAGTTGTCTTCTCAGCCATGAAGATCCTTGGACATTTTCACATTCTCCTTTTGGCTTCAGTTTTCCTGGGGAAGGGGACTGGTATGTTGGGACAAAGTTCTTTTAGCTCCAACTCCTGGATGCTTTGGGTCATTCTGCTAAGATGTCCCCAGGCTTCTTGTAGTAAAGACTTCTCATTGATCCAAGGCCAGAGATCAATTCCATTTTTGGCTTTTGATTCCCTGTATCTCTCTTTATAAACTAATATTGAGGTTTATTATTTTCCAGGGAAGTGTTGGTTCCCCATCTTTCTACTCTACTTGTCAAAGCAATGGAAAGTGGAGTAATTCCAAGTTGCGGTGTCAACGTATGCATCTCTTTAAAATGGGACTACTTTTGTCAAAAAGTGGGCGGTGGCCCAATTCTTGGAAATCCCCACTCATTCCCCAAAATAGTTGGAATAATTCTACTCATTAGCCTATGAAATTACTCAGTCTTATGAAAACTCACAACCCTGGTGCCTCTCACCTTCTGAGATGGCCCACAGTCTGTCTACTGAATAAACCTTCTTTCCCTTAAGAATAAAGAAGGGAATAATTTCCCCTCTCCCAAAGGAAATGGAAAGATTAAGGCACTGAGATACAAATGCATGGTTTCTTCTTAGGCTTGTGAGATAGTGGATTGGGTTTTGAAGGGAAATCAGTCGTAGAATCCTAGTCCTGATCTGACCCCAGGCCTGCCAGACTAGCAGCTTTCTTAGAAAGAAAGGGGCTATGAGATTAGTAGAGTTAATAGCATTCTATGGGTCCATTTCTACAGAGGCCTCACCAACCACTGGGAAGCAGGTTAGTTCTTGCCGTGTTCTAAGGGCCATTTGAAGTGGCAGGACTCAGTAGGCTGGGGAGATGATCATGGCCACAGAAGCTGATGTGGGGGATTCACCCCAGATGTGCTTATGGATGGGGGAGGCAGGGAAGGAGTGAGGATCAGAGCTGGGAGGATGGACTGGCCCAGGGACTCTTCCTGGGAAGAAGTGTCTATCCTGACCATCTCTCTCCTGTCTTCCTCATGTAGCCGTGGACTGTGGCGCTCCTGAACCCATTCAGCATGGTAGAGTTGAAGATCCAGAAAGTACTCTATTTGGTTCCATCACTCGCTACTCTTGTGAGATGCCATATTACAGCATGGAATATGAAGGGAGCGGTAAGGTTTCTTTGACTAAAGAAAAGAGAAAGAAAGAGTGAGAGTGTTGGAGGGTGAATAGTACGATCTTTCTGGGTTGGAGAGAGTTTGGAGAGAATGAGGGAGATGGGCTGGGCTTTGTTCATACTCTTTGTTTAGTCTAAAGATACAATTTTCACACAGGATAGGGTTGGGGGCATGGGTTGTACAGGATCACCTGTAGAGTATCATAGAGGTCACCTAGTTCAGCTTCAAGAACTCCCCCTAAAATATCCATTTTCATGTGGTCATCCAGCTTTTGACCAACTATGTAATGTAGAACCCACAGGAGTAATGCTTCCAGCTTCAAGTCTCTATTCTATGATGACTTTTTTTTTTTTTCCCCCACACCATGTGGCATGTAGGATCTTAGTTCCCAATCAGGGATCAAACCAGTGCCCCCTGCATTGGGAGCACAGAGTCTTAACCGGTGGACCACCAGGGAAGTCCCACAACTGACTTTCTTGATGGAAAGGCCTTGGTGGTGCTGGATGAAGGGCTGGATGGCTCATGATATGTCCCAGTTCATTACTTTCAATTTAATTTCCTACTTGAAGCACTTTCCCAGCCTCCACCTTAATCCTCATCCTTCTGCTTTGGAGAATGTTCCTTCTAATTCCTGGGCAAGGGGATTGTTTGGGGCCAAAGGGATTTTTTGGAGGATGTTCTCAAGATTATTTTATGGTAGGTTTGATCCCATTGCCTCCTAAAATCCCAGAGGCACTGAGGCTCTGAATGGAAGGCAGAAGATAAGTGAGAAGATATGATGGTGAGTGTGTTCCTTCTCTCTGTGCTGTTTCAGAGGTGTATCACTGCAGTGGCAATGGGAGCTGGGTGAACAAGGTGCTGGGCATAGAGCCGCCGAAATGCATTGCAGGTAATCAGGGCTCAGACTTGGGGAGAGAGCGTGTTCTCAGGTGCATGTGCATAGGGCTCACCTTCTAAAAGGAGTTGTAATCCTCTTGGGAAGGGACTTGAAGGGACTTGGGAAGGGACTTGAGCCTAGCTCAGTGAGGTGGAGACAAATTTGGGCATGGATCTGCCAGGGCCTTGGGGAATTCATCAACCGCATTGTCAGGGTGACTGACCTAAAGAGAAAAGTCAGCCAGTGACAGTTGGTGTCAGAGTCTGGGGTGTTAGATTTGGTAATGTTGGTGCAGGAAGAGGATCTAGGATTGCTAAAAACAGGGTCTGAAAATTGAGAGTGAGCAACCAACACTTAGAAACAGGATTAGTTGAATATCCTAGTTATTATATTAAAAGACTATCTGGCAACAAGATACAGAAGAATGAAAGAAATAAGGGGTTATATAGAGATTAGACGGCTTCTCCTGGTTGCTTAGATGGTAAAAAATCTACCTGCAATTTGGGTTCAGTCCCTGGGTTGGGAAGATCCCCTTGAGTAGGAAAATGTAACCCACTTCAGTATTCTTTCCCGAAGAATTCCATGGACTGAGGAGCCTGGTGAGCTAGTCCATGGGATCAGAAAGAGTTGGACATGACTGAGCAACTAACACTCAGACCATCATTATAGAGATTAGAGTTGAGTAGAAGAAGACTCCTAGACAAAGCCAAGAATATAATAATGATGCTCATAGTAACAACATTGTAATTGAGAGCTAGGGACTCAGCTAACTAATTGAAATTATTATCTCATTCAGTGAAGTCTTTGCAATAACCCTCTGGGCGAGGTGTTATTGGTCCTACTTTACGGTTGAATGAATTCATTGTGAGTTCACAGTTCAGGAAGGGATGGGATAGGCTTTAAACCCACATCTGTCTGTTATGTTCAACTCAGAGTCCATTCGGGCGGACCAGTGTGGGATTTAGGTAAGCCAACTTGATCTGAAATACAATTCAGTTTTAGTTGCATTGGGTAATGGCAAAGCAACCTTACCTGAGTCATTGGAGGATGAGATGAAAGATGGGAAAAGAGAACCCTCTCTTTGCCCTACATCCAGTTCCTAGGAAGTACTTGGCTGCAGTTAGGACTTGAGTGAAGAAGGTAATAGTTTTGGACCTGGGCATCAGAGGCAGATAGAAGGCTTGCCTTCCCACTACATGTGTGAGAACAGAGACTCCCAGCTGGGGCTCCTAGTTGGGTCCCTGACCAGATGTGCTGAGACTGGGGTGACATGTGCCTCCTGTAGGACTGTGAGTTAAGCTGTCCATAGTGTGAGGCTCATTTAGGTTCAGTACTTTATACATGGCTCTGTTTAACCAGTCTCCCCCACAAGCCCACTCTTGGCACTGGCGATGTGGGATATTTGATCCTTAAGTGAGTTCAGATAAGTCAGGCAGTGAGTTGGTTGACCAAATACAGTAAGTCCCCTACATATGAATGAGTTCTGTTCCAAGAGCATGTTCATAAGTCCAACAATATGAGCTTAGGTACCCAACTAACACAACTGTACTGTACTATAACACCTTATAGTATAATAATGGTTTATAATACTTTTCACACAAAGGGTTTATAATACTTTCACACAAATAATACATACAAAATACAAAACAATACAAAAAATAAAGAAAATATTTTCTTAAAAAAATCTTTATTTACTTATTTGGCTTTGCTGTGTCTTAGTTGCAGCATGTGGGATCTAGTTCTCCAGTCAGGGATGGAACCCGGGCTCCTTGGTTTGAATGCACAGCGCCTTAGCCCCTGGGCCACCTGAGAAATCCGGAGAAAACACTTTTAATCTTACAGTAGGGGACCTTGAAAAGTACAGTAGTATCTTTCAACAGCTGGAGCTTCTTGACAATACCAGCCATATCACTGCTGTTTTTACACTGGCTTCCAGACATCCTGGGCTTGAAGTAGAGATGCTATACTAGTGTACTTTACACCACTGTACAGTAAGTTCACAAATGCACAGCCGCTTGTAGAGGAGGTGTGCACAGGGCAATGTACCCCAGACACCGGAACCTACTTGTGTGATTGTATGTGCAAGCGCATGTTCACGTCTTTGAAAGTTTACAACTTGAAGGTTGGTGTAGGAGATTTCCTGCATAAGGTTGGCTGTGTTGTGCTGAGAACAATGAAGCCCAGCAGGTGTTTGAGTGGCTGGAGGATTGCTGGGGGCCAGCGACTACCCACCTTGTTCTTTTTCCTTTCTAGTCTGTGGCACCCCCAGCGAGCCTTTTAGATCAACACAAAGAATATTTGGAGGCTCCATTGCGAAGATTGAAAATTTCCCCTGGCAAGTCTTCTTCTCGAACCCATGGGCTGGTGGGGCTCTCATTGATGAATACTGGGTGCTGACAGCTGCCCATGTCGTGGAGGGAAACGATATCCCAGTGATGTATGTTGGGTCCTCCTCAGTGGTCACCTCACAATTGTCAAATGCTCAGATGCTCACTGCAGAGAGAGTGTTTATCCATCCAGGATGGGAGGTCCTGGATCCTTCGATAACACGAAAGAATTTTGACAATGACATTGCGCTGGTGCGGCTGAGAGACCCAGTGAAAATGGGACCCAAGGTCGCCCCTATCTGCCTACCAGGCACCTCCTCAGAATATGACCCTCCGGAGAACGTCCTGGGCCTGATCTCAGGTTGGGGTCGAACAAATGTCAAAAGTCATGTTATTAAGCTCAGAGGGGCAAAGCTACCCGTTGCTCCCTTATCCAAATGCCGGGAGATGAAGGGGGTCAATCCTGGAATAGATATCAGTTCTTTTGTTTTCACTGAGAACATGATCTGTGCCGGTAATGACAAGGGTGTTGACAGCTGTGACGGGGACAGTGGTGGGGCCTTTGCTGTACAGGACCCTAAGGAAAACAAGCCCAAATTCTATGTTGCTGGTTTGGTGTCCTGGGGCCCCCAGTGTGGGACCTATGGGATCTACACTCGAGTCAAGAACTACGTTGACTGGATAAGGAAGACAATGCAGGAGTATAGTGCCCCCAGTGTAGACTAACCATACAGGTCCCACCAGCCTCTCTAAGGGCTGTGACCCCTCTGGACTTTCTCTTCCTCACAATAGTTCCATTATTTCACCATGACTGAGAGAGGACACGGGAGTGAGATTGAGCTAGTGCCAGGACTTGGTTGTCGGGACACTGGGTTGGAGGTAGGGTTCTGCTCCTGTGGCTGTGTTGGTTTTTCAGTATAGTTGGACTAACTACATGGGGTCCTCTCCCCCGAGTCCATCCTGTGGACTTCAGTGTGCAAGGGAAACCCTCTCTTTCTCTATTCATGGGGTGGGGGGTCCTCTTTCTGGATGACCCACTCCTGTTCCAGTTCTGACTCTGAAATTTGCTGTGGGGCATTCTCTTGATTTTTTTTGGTTTCCCCTTTACCTGTTTGAAGTTGACCACATCGTTTCTGCTATCTACTTGTAATAAAGCATGTTTATAACCCAGCGCTGGTTGACTTGTCTCATTCCACATCAAGACCTCAGCACCATAGAAAAGGAGTTTAATGGGCTGTTGTGTCCTGGAAACTCAGGGCCCCCAGAGCTCATATTTAAATATCATGAAAACAGGGAATCAGCTTCTCTCCTCTCTTCCAATGGAGAGTAACTGAGCATTGTGGATTAGTATAACATCAGTGCGAGGTGCCATGTTCTGCTTTAGAAACTCATCAAACATACCTGAACCTCAGTCGGAAGTCCACATACAGCAGTTAGAACTGGCTATTTAAGATTTTAGAGTCTAAAATTTCAAGGTAAAAATTGCTTCAGTGTGTCTCCTGAAAGTCAGTTTTCCTTTTGTATTAATACAAAATTATGAGCTAATGAAAAAGAAAAACAAATAAATTCTGCATGCTCTCATCTGCTTCCCTGGTGGTTTTGGTTAATTTGTCAGTCAGGCAACAATGTCTTCTCTGGGCTGAATGCTGCACTGAGATGTTACAGTTTATTCTGGTGAGGAGGGATCCAAAGTCTCCCTTTTACTCTTTTCCAAGGAAACAGAAAAACAAGCCAGCAAGCACACAAAGAGCTCCTCATTTTCCACAAAATGATCAGTGGTGAAGAAGGACTGGACAATAGAGACTAGTATTTTCTTTTAATTGAAGTACAGTTGATTTACAATGTTCTAAATATATATATATGTGTATATATATATATATATATATATATATATACTTCCCCGGTGGCTCAGCAATAAGGAATCTACCTGCAATGCAGGAGCTGCAGAAGATGCGGGTTCCATCCCTGGGTCAGGAAGATCCCCTGGAGGAGGGCAGGGCAACCCACTCCAGTATTCTTACCTCCAGAATCCCAAGGACAGAGGAGCCTGGCAGGCTACAGTCCATGGGATCACTGAGTCAGATACTACTGAAGTGACTGAGCACATACACATATATCAGTTCAGTTCAGTTCCATCGCTCAGTTGTGTCTGACTCTTTGTGACCCCATGGACTGCAGCATGCCAGGCTTCCCTGTCCGTCACCAACTCCTGGAGCTTGCTCAGACTCATGTCCTTCGAGTCGGTGATGCCATCCAACAATCTTATCCTCTTTCATCCCCTTTTCCTCCCACCTTCAATCTTTCCAAGCATCAGAGTCTTTTCAAATGAGTCAGTTCTTCACATCAGGTGGCCAAAGTATTGGAGTTTCGGCTTCAGCATCAGTCCTTCCAATGAATATTCAGGATTGATTCCCTTTAGGATGGACCGGTTGGATCTGTTTGTAGTCCAAGAGACTCTCAAGAGTCTTCTCCAACATCACAGTTCAAAAGCATCAATTCTTCAGCACTCAGCTTTCTTTATAATCCAACTCTCATATCCAACAGTTAGAACTGGACATGTAACAACAGACTGGTTCCAAATAGGAAAAGGAGTTCGTCAAGGCTGTATATTGTCACCCTGCTTATTTAACTTATATGCAGAGTACATCATGAGAAATGCTGGGCTGGATGAGGCACAAGCTGGAATCAAGATTGGCAGGAGAAATACCAATAACCTCAGATATGCAGATAACACCACCGTTATGGCAGAAAGTGAAGAAGAACTAAGGAGCCTCTTGATGAAGGTGAAAGAGGAGAGTGAAAAAGCTGGCTTAAAGCTCAACATTCAGAAAACCAAGATCATGGCATCCAGTCTCATCACTTCATGGCAAATAGGTGGGGAAACAGTGGAAACAGTGTCAGACTTTATTTTTTTGGGCTCCAAAATCACTGCAGATGGGGACTGCAGCCATGAAATTGAAAGATGCTCCTTGGAAGAAAAGCTATGACCAAACTAGACAGCATATTCAAAAGCAGAGACATTACTTTGCCAACAAAGGTCCATCTAATCAAGGCTATGTTTTCTCCAGTAGTTGTGTGTGGATGTGAAAGTTGGACTGTGAAGAAAGCTGAGTGCTGAAGAATTGATGCTTTTGAACTGTGGTGTTGGAGAAGACTCTTGAGAGTCCCTTGGACTGCAAGGAGATCCAACCAGTCAATCCTAAAGGAAATTAGTCCTGAATATTCATTGGAAGGACTGATGCTGAAGCTGAAACTTCAATACTTTGGCAACCTGATGCGAAGAGCTGACTCATTTGAAAAGACCCTGAATCTGGGAAAGACTGAAGGTGGGAGGAGAAGGGGATGACAGAGGATGAGATGGTTGGATGGTCCCACCAACTCAATGGGCATGAATCTGAATAAACTCTGGTAGTTGCTGATGGACAGGGAAGCCTGGCATGCTGTAGTCTATGGGGTCACAAAGAGTTGGACAGCACTGAGCGACTGAAGTGAACTGAACTGAACTCATATCCATACATGACTACTGGAAACACCGTAGTTTTGACTAGATGGACTTTGTTGGCAAAGTAGTGTCTCTGCTTTTTAATATGCTGTCTAAATTGGTCATAACTTTTCTTTCAAGGAGCAAGTGTCTTTTAATTTCATGGCTGCAGTCACCATCTGCAGTGATTTTGGAGCCCCCCAAAATAAAGTCTGTCACTGTTTCCATTGTTTCCCCATCTATTTGCCATGAAGTGATGGAACAAGATGCCATGATCTTAATTTTCTGAATGTTGAGTTTTAAGCCAACTGTTTCACAATACTGTTTTCCATTACGGTTTATTATAGGATATTGAATATAGTTCCCTGTGCTATATAGTGGGACCTTGTTTTTTGTATCTACCCTGTATATAATAGTTTGGAATCTGCTAATCCCAAACTCCTCATTTATCCCTCCCACCCCTTCCCCCCTTCAGTAACTATAAGCTTTTCTACCCAGAGATTAGTACTTTTTAAACTGAGGACAGGAGAGCTATCTTGGGGTGGTCATTGCCCCAGATGAGGTGTCTTACGAAAGCCATGGCCTGAAATTAAGAGTTCAGGGGGACTCTGGTCTGTTTGATGTGACACGTGGCTTTCAGGAATCCAGTTTTTTTTTTTTTTTAATCAGAAGCCAAAAGGGGTGTATATGTGGCCCATCAAGAAAGGACTTCGACCTCCCACAGACCAAAAGGGCCAAATTCCACAGCTGACCTTAGACTGTATTAAAACATGGTGAAGTAACCAGAACGCTAATCAAAAGGTCTGAAGAACCAAGGGGAGTTACAATAGGAAGCTTCTGGAAGGATCTTGTCCAATTAAGCAAGGAGCATAAAGCCATTTATGTTACTCCTTAACTGTATACCTGCCAACTACCTTCCCCCCCCCGCCCCCACCTGTCATTCCATGTGCCATGGAATTAACTGTGAACCCTGGACTATAGTGCTTTGGACAAGAGAAGGGAGAATCTTCTAGAAAAAAAAAAAAAGAATTGCAAAAATATTAAGATTAAGAAATACGCTTGTGATGTAGACATTTTCCTTCTTTTTAATAACTGGAGGAATAGAAAAAAAGTTAATCTGGAATCTGACAAATAACAGAGAAAAGAAGTCTCTCTCTACCAGCAAGAGTCTTCAGTCTATCTGGGTTCTGCCGTCACTGGCGGAGATACTGGTAAAGATTTGCTTGTTGCTGCTGCCTCAGACAGGAGAAGGCAATGGCACCCCACTCCAGTACTCTTGCCTGGAAAATCCCATGGACGGAGGAGCTTGGTAGGCTGCAGTCCATGGGGTCGCTAGGAGTCGGACACGACTGAGCAACTTCACTTTCACTTTTCACTTTCATGCACTGGAGAAGGAAATGGCAACCCACTCCAGTGTTCTTGCCTGGAGAATCCCAGGGCAGGGGAGCCTGGTGGGCTGCTGTCTATGGGGTTGCACAGAGTCGGACACGACTGAAGCAACTTAGCAGCAGCTGCCTCAGACAACAAGATGGGTTGTTTTTCTCATCACTAGCTGTATTATCAGATAATTTCCCTGGTGAGTGGCAGGGAAGGGTTCTAAGTGAGTCATCATCAGAGACTTTAGAGCTGGGAAGGGCTCCTTGCCAAGGCCTTCTGGGCTAGAAAATTGTTCATTGTGGTTTAAATCAATCATACAGCCTTGCAAGTCACTTGGGAACAACATGTGTGCTTCATCTGAAACTCAAGAAAAGACAACTTTTCAAAAAGCAGGTGAACCGTCACATTTCTTTGGTCAGAAGAAAAGAAAAAGGACTGGTGGGTCAACGCCTCATGCCTGGGAAAAAAGATGTCGACCAGAGGCCAAGAGGACTCTCTGGGAAAGACCCTGGTTGAAATTGGACCAGAAGGAGCTGGTGGGATTTGGGGATTCTATAAATTGCTTTTACTTTGATTTCTATTGAAAAATATTCTGTGAAAATGTGACTTTTTAACTTTCCAAATATGCATTCTTTTTTTTAAATTTAAACATATGAGAAAACTTCTTTCCAGCTATTTTCAGGTATAACTCACAAGTAAATTGTAAGATAATTAAAGTGTACAATGTGATGATTTGACCTGCATATATATTGTGAAATGATGTCTTCTATCCAGTTAATTCACACACCTCTCACCTCATGTGTGTGTGTGTGTGTTACTCGCTCAGTTGTGTCTGTTTCTTTGTGACCTCATGGACGATAGCCCGCTAGGCCCCTCTGTCCATGGGATTCTCCAGGCAAGAATACTGGAGTGGGTTGCCATTCCCTTCTCCAGGGGATCTTCCTGACCCAGGGATCAAACCTGCATCTCTTGTATCTCCTGCATTGGCATGTTCTTTACTGTCTGAGCTACCAGGGAAGCCCTTAACTCACATATTTATCCTTAATTTTTTTTGTGTGTGGGAACACTGAAGTTCTACTCTCTTGGCAAATTTCAGTGATACAATATATTGTTATCAATTATAGTCACCATGTTACACATTAGATCCTCAGACCTTATTTATCTTATAACTATAATTTATACCCTTATATCGATCACTTTCTATTTCCCCTATGCCTCAACCCAGGGTGACAACTTTTTTATTTTCTCTTGCTATGAGTTTAACTTTTTCAAAAAGATTTGACACATATGTGATATCTTGCAGTATTGCCTTTCTCTGGCTTATTTCACTTAAAGTAACCTCCTCCAGTTTCACCCATATTGTTGCAAATGACAGGATTCCCCCCTCCCCACCCCCACTTTTTTTTAAGGCTGAATAATATTATATATATTGTGTACACACACACACATACTTACACACTATTTTTTCTTGGTCCATCCATCTATTGATTGACACTTAGGTTATTTCCAAGTCTTGGCTATTGTGAATAATGCTGCAATGAACACGGAAATACAGATGTCTTTTTGGGATAATCGTTTCATTTCTTTTGGATAAATACCCAGAGTTGGGATTGATGGATGCCACAGTAGATCTATTTTTGATTTCTTGAGAAATCATACTGTTTTAGTAGCAGCTGTATCAATTTACATTCTCAAAAACAATATACGAGGATTCTCTTTTCTCCATATCCTTGTCAGTATTTGATATCTCTTGTTTTTTTTTTTTGATAATAGCCATCCTAACAGATATGAAGTGATATTTCATTTTGTGTGTGTATGCATTTTTTTTTGGCTGTGCCACGAGGCTTGTGGGATCTTAGTGACCAGGGATTGAACCCATGCCCTTGGCAGTGAAAGCGCAGAGTGCTAACCACTGGACCACCAGGGAGTTCCCTCACTGTAGCTTCGATTTGTATCTCCCTGATTATTAGTGATGCTGAGCATTTTTTCATGTACCCATTGGCCACTGTCATACAGCTTCGTTGGGGAAGGTCTGTTCAGGTCCTTTGTTAATTTTTGAATTGGGTTATTTCCTTTTTTTTTTTTTTTGGCTATTGAGTCATATGAGTTCCTTGTGTATGTTGGATATTGACCGATTGTCAGAGAAGCAGTTTCAGATTATTTTCTCCCATCATGTTGGTTGCCTTTTCATTTTGAAGATGGTTTCCTTCCTGAGCAGAAGCTTTTTAGTTTGATGTAGTCCCACTTGTTTATTTTTGCTTTTGTTGCCTAGTGGTCTTCTTTCCTGGGGGTGCAGCTTCTGTTTGAAAAGCCTCTTGTACAAAGGAATACAAATGACATAGAATACCAACAACAGCCCAGCAAGGCGCTAATCCTAATTTTAACCACTGTATTCTGTCTGACCTCCAAATAGGCTGTTTGCTATCTGTCTTCCTTTATGTTTAGCGTGAAAGTAAATTATCTCTTTTGTCTTCTCTGCTTGGGATTGACTTTGATATATTTTTGGCACAGTATGCTCAGGTTTGTCTGGGTACTCTCTACTCAGGGGTAAAATGAAAATGTTTCTTCATCTGTCTTGCACAGGAAGCAAGAAGAACCTAAGGTTTCCAATGGGGAAAAAAAAGAGGTTGGTTAGAATAAAAATTCACAGGAGCCAGGGACAAAAGCAAAAAAAGTGCCTAAGTAAACAGTGGAGACAAACTCAGGATAAAAGAAATACAATTCTGGAATCAGTGGAAGCAAAGAGAGAGAATCTGGTCTTTACATGGAACCAAGCAGAGGTGGTGAGAATGGAAAAGGGCTGAACCCAAGAGGCTGGACAGAGGTATTCTGATCGAGATTTTGGAAAAATTAATTAACTAAATTGGACCTGGGCTCCCCCAGTGGCTCAGAGGTAAAATATCTGCCTGCAGTGTGGGAGACGCAGGAGACACAGGTTCAGTCCCTGGGTTGGGAAGATCCCCTGGCAGAGGAAATGGCAACCCACTCCATTATTCTTGCCTGAATGGACAAGAGGAGCCCCTGCACAGCTACAGTCTAAAGAGTTGCAAAGTGTTGGACACAACAGAGCGATTGAGCACACAGGTTGGACCTAGGTGAACTTTACATCTGCTTGGGCATGTGTGTGTGTGTGTGTATTAATACTTATGACATAATTTAATGTAGAATTTCCCCCCAGAAATTTATGAAATTCTCTCAGTGTGTCTTAGGTGGTCCTGACCCTTTCCAGTCTCTTTTCCTTGCACTTGGCTGCTTGCTTTGGCATCCTATGCTGTCTTCATTATCATCTTTTATCCTTCAGTGTGAATAGATATGGTAACTCATCGTGATGAGCAGAGATAGAGAGATTACTTGAGAGTGGGGATGTAAAATTGCCTTCAGTTCAGTTCAGTCGCTCAGTTATTACAGACTCTTTGTGACCCCATGGACTGCAGCACACCAGGCTTCCCTGTCCATCACCAGGTCCTGGAGCTTGCTCAAACTCATGTCCATCGAGTCAGTGATGCCATCCAGCCATCTCATCCTGTGTCATCCCTTCTCCTCCTGCCCTCAATCTTTCCCAGCATCAGGGTCTTTTCAATGAGTCAGTTCTTCCCATTAGGTGGCCAAAGTATTGGAGTTTCAGCTTCAACATCAGTCAACATTCAATATCCTTGCAATGAATATTCAGGACTGATTCCCTTTAGGATTGACTGGTTTGATCTCCTTGCACTGAAGGGACTCTCAAGAGTCTTATCCAACATCACAGTTCAAAAGCATCAATTCTTTGGTGTTCAGCTTTCTTTATGCTCCAACTCTCTAGAAATGCCTATAATGATAGTAGTAATCTATGTTGCATTCCACCAGACTGACTGAAAGGTGTGTTGCATTCCACCAGGCTGACTGAAAAAGTATGATTCTAAGATCATAGTCATGAAGAAGGATCCTGCCTTCCGATTGTGTATATCAAGGCAGTAAGACACTATAGGACCCCTCCCCAGTACAGCTCACAGGGTGCCTGATGCTGCCTTAAGCCTGCCTCTTGTAGTATCTCATTTAGCTCTTAAATATTGATTAAAGAATTTATTGGCATATGCTATACAGCAAAGTGATTCAGTTATATGTGTATATTCTTTTTTCATATTCTTTCCCATTACAGTCTATCACAGGTTATTGAATATACTTTCCTGTGATACACAGTAGGGCCTTATTGTTTACCCGTCCTATATATTTAATAGTTTGCTTCTGCTAATCCCAAGCTTCCAGTCCTTCCCTCTCCCACACCCTGACCCCTTGGCAAGCACAAGTCTGTTCTCTACGTCTGTGAGTCTGTTCCTGTTTCATCGCTAAGTTCACTCGTGTCATATATTAGAGTCCATATATAAGTGGGGAGAAGGCAATAGCAACCCACTCCAGTACTCTTGCCTGGAAAATCCCATGGACGGAGGAGCCTGGTAGGCTGCTGTCCATGGGGTCGCGAGGAGTCGGACATGACTGAGCGACTTCACTTTCACTTTTCACTCTCATGCATTGGAGAAGGAAATGGCAACCCACTCCAGTGTTCTTGCCTGGAGAATCCCAGGGACAGGGGAGCCTGGTGGGCTGCCGTCTGTGGGGTCGCACAGAGTTGGACACGACTGAAGCGACTTAGCAACATATAAGTGACGTCATGTGGTATTTGTCTTTTTCTGACTTACTTCACTGAGTATGACAATCTCTAGGACCATTCATGTTGCTGCAAATGACATTATTTCATTCTTTTTTATGGCTGTAATTCTTTAATATTCATATGAGACTGCAAAAGATACTATTGTATAAGACTTGTATGAGTTACTTTTATTATTACCCACATTTTATAGAAGAAGAAACTTAGGCTCAGTTTGCCTTATGTCTGTGGAAAAACTTTAGCCAAAGAATAAGTTTAACCAGAGAAGTGAGAACATGCAGAAACAAAGGAAAACAGTCAAAGGAGGTCAAATAATAAGAGTTAGACATTAAGCATGGTCAAAGGACCTCTAGTTCCTTCTCAAGGGCTATAGATAATATTCTGAGCCATATCCTGTGAGCTGCCTTATAGATATTGAAACCCCAGGTGGAGAAGTTAATTATAGGATGACTAGACTATAGCCACGATATAAACTGCCACAATTCAAAGAAATGGCCTTAAGGAAATGAGAACAAACCGACCCTGGAATTGAAAAATAAGTGTGCTTAATCAAGGTGATGCTGCTCAGATAACTGATGACTAATTTCCAGATGACTGTAGAGCTGACTGTGCTGTTTCTGCACGTTGCCCCCTCCCTCAGCCGACAAAAGCTCTAGCCCACTGATTGCCAGCCTGTCCAAAGGCCAACTCCTGTCCTTTGGACAATCCCCACTGATCGTTCAGTCACTCAGTCATGTCTGATTCTTTGCAACCCTATAGACTGCAGCACGCCAGGCTTCCCTGTCCTTCAGTATCTCCCAGAGTTTGCTCAAACTTATGTCCATTGAGTGGTGATGCCGTCCAAGCATCTTATCCCCACTAGTTGCTGGTATCCAAAATAAAGCAAACTTTCCTTTCCATCACCAGCCTGGCCTCTTTATTGGCTTTTGAGCAGCCGGTTTCCTTTTTGGGTTACATTACCTCCAAATACCATGATGTTAGAAGTTAAGGCTTCAACATATAAATTTTGAGGGAGAGACACAGACTCACTCCATAGCAGCCGCTTTTTCTGAGCCTGCTTGGATGATTTCTCCTGTTCTCCCAGACTTTTGATGGTGTGTCTCAGGGCATACTCATTGATCTTGATCTTTTTCTCTTCTCTATCCTGCTTCACTCCCTTGGCGGCATCATCCAAGCTGTGGCTTTAAACACCCATCCATATACCTACCAATGACTCTGAAGTTTACATTTTTAGCTCAGACCTTTTGTGTCAACTCCAAATCTACACATCAGCCAACTTAACATCTCTCCTAGGGAGTCTCATAGACACGTTTGTAACTTTTTGACAGTTATAACCATATCATTAGAACAATCATCTTAATGAGTCTGCTAATTCTTACATCTGTATCTGTTCTGGCTTGGTTTTGGTGGATTTTTCCCCTTGTTATGGATCATATTTTCCTGCTTTTTTGAATATTTCATATTCTTTGATTGGCTGTCAGACTGTGAATTTTATCTTGTTGAGTGCGGGATATTTTTGTAATTCTATAAATATTTTTGAGCTTTGTTCTCGGACTCAGTTAAGTTACTTGGAAACATTTTAATCCTTTGAGTCTTGCTTTTAACATTTATTAGCTGGGACCAGAGCAGCATTTAATCTACAGCCCATTGTTCCCTGCTACTGAGATAAGACCCTTCTACTAGAGGAAAACAATAGAATGGGAAAAACTAGAAATCTCTTCAAGAAAATTAGAGATACCAAGGGAATACTTCATGCAAAGATGGGCACAATAAAGGACAGAAATGGCATGAATCTAACAGAAGTAGAAGATATTAAGAGGTGGCAAGAATACACAGAAGAACTATACAAAAAAGATCTTCATGACCCAGATAACCACGATGGTGTGATCACTCACCTAGAGCCAGACATTCTGGAATGTTGTCAAGTGGGCCTTAGGAAGCTTACTATGAACAAAACTAGTTGAGGTAATGGAATTCCAGCTGAGCTCTTCCAAATCCTGAAAGATGACGTTGTGAAAGTGCTGCACTCAATATGCCAGCAAATTTGGAAAACTCAGCAGTGGCCACAGGACTGGAAAAGGTCAGTTTTCATTCCAATCCCAAAGAAAGGCAATGCCAAAGAATGTTCAAAATACTGCACACTTGCACTCATCTCACACGCTAGCAAAGTAATGCTCAAAATTCTCCAAGCCAGGCTTCAACAGTACGTGAACCAAAAATGTCCAGATGTTCAAGCTGGATTTAGAAAAGGCAGAGGAACCAGAGATCAAAATGCCAACATCCGTTGGATCATCAAGAAAGCAAGAGAGTTCCATAAAAACATCCAGATCTGCTTTATTGACTATGCCAAAGCCTTTGACTGTGTGGATCACAATAAACTGGAAAATTCTTAAACAGATGGGAATACCAGAACACCTTACCTGTCTCCTGAGAAATCTGTATGCATGTAAAGAAGCAACAGTTAGAACTGGACATGCAACAGCAGACTGATTCCAAATTGGGAAAGTAGCAGGTCAAGGCTGTATATTGTCACCCTGCTTATTTAACTTATATGCAGAGGACATCATGAGAAATGCTGGACTGGATGAAGCACAAGCTGGAATCAAAATTTCCAGGAGAAATATCAATAACCTCAGATATGCAGATGACACCACCCTCATGGCAGAAAGTGAAGAAGAACTAAAGAGCCTCTTGATGAAAGTGAAAGAGGAGAATGAAAAAGTTGGCTTAAAGCTCAACATTCAGGAAACTAAGATCATGGCATCTGGTCCCATCACTTCATGGCAAATAGATGAGTAAGCAATGGAAACAGTGAGAGACTATTTTTTTGATCTCCAAAATCACTGCAGATGGTGATTGCAGCCATGAAATTAAAAGATGCTTGCTCCTTGGAAGAAAAGCTATGACCAAACTAGACAGCATATTAAAAAGCAGAGCCATTACTTTGCTGATAAAAGTCC
Source organism: Bos indicus (assembly GCF_029378745.1). Lineage (NCBI taxonomy): Eukaryota > Metazoa > Chordata > Mammalia > Artiodactyla > Bovidae > Bos > Bos indicus. The sequence continues at coordinate 103,926,398 of NC_091764.1, read as the reverse complement.
GTCTAGTCAAAGCTATGGTTTTCCCAGTAGTCAAGTATAGATGTGAGAGTTGGACTATAAAGAAAGCTGAGCACCGAAGAATTGATGCTTTTGAACTGTGATATTGGAGAAGACTCCTGAGAGTCCCTTGGACTTCAGGGAGATCAAACCAGTCAATCCTAAAGTAAATTAGTCCTGAATATTCATTTGAAGGACTGATGTTGAAGCTGAAACTTCAAAACTTTGGCAACCTGATGTGAAGAGCTGACTCATTTGAAAAGACCCTGAATCTGTGAAAGACTGAAGGCTGGAGGAGAAGGGGATGACAGAGGATGAGATGGTTGGATGGTCTCACCAACTCAATGGGCATGAATTTGAGTAAACTCTGGTAGTTGGTGATGGACAGAGAGGACTGGCATGCTGCAGTCCATGGGGTCACAAAGAGTCGGACATGGCTGAGTGACTGAACTGACCCACCCTACCTAATGCCCCATACATTTGGAGGTTTTCCAGTTTGGTTGGGCTTCCCAGGTGGCTCTAGGGGTAAAGAACCTGCCTGCCAATGCAGGAGACGTAAGAGATGTGGGTTCGATCCTTGGTTGGGAAGATCACCTGGAGGAGGGCATGGCATCCTGCTCCAGCAATCTTGCCTGCAGAATCCCCTGGACAGAGGGACCTGGCTGGCTATAGTCCACAGGGTCACAAAGAGTTGAATATGACTGAAGTGACTCAGCATGCACTCATGTTGGCTCTAATTTTAGTTTTTAAAGGAACCTCCATTGTGTTCTTCATAGTGACTGTATCATTTTACACTGCCACCAACGTGTAGGAGAGTTCCCTTTTTCCCACACCTTCTTCAGCATTTATTGTTTGTGGATTCTTTTTTAAACATACAATATAAATGATTTATTAACAGCAGATCATCCTCATGGGCTAAGTGGTCAACCAGACATCCAGAATGAAGCCACAAGTTCAGCACAGCCTCTGAGCCGCTTGTTCCGACTCCAGTAGGGTGAGCACGTTGCCCTAATGCACGGGGCCTTTCATACCTCAAATGATGGAGTTGCTCACACCATCCATGAATTCTACATGCACCAACATGACCGTCACTGCAAACCAGTCCTGCCCAGTACCTTGGTGACCCTGGCAAGCTTAATGGGCTGCACACAGCTTATGTCTGTGGTGGCAGCATGGTGATGATTGGCTGGAGAGTTATTGTTTGGAGATTTTTTGGTGGTGGCCATTCTGACCAATGTGAAGTGATACCTCATTGTAGTTTTGAGTTTCATTGCTATAATAATTAGTGATGATGAATATCTTTTCATGTGCTTTTTGGTGGGGTATTATTGGATCTTCCCTGGTGGCTCAGACAGTAAAGAATCTTCCTGCAGTGTGAGAGACCTGGGTTCAATCCCTGGGTGGGGAAGATCGCCTGGAGGAGGGTGTGACAACCCACTCCAGCATTCTTGCCTGGAGAATCCCATGGACAGAGGAGCCTGGTGGGCTATAGTCCATAGTATCACAAAGAGTCAGACCTGACTGAGTGACTTAGCACACACACATCCAGGCTGCTATCACCTCTAATCATCTCACGAGGCTTTTTTCTCCATCCTTCAGTGATTTCCTCGCCTGTGGGTGAATATTTGTAGGGATCTTCTGGAGTTCTCTCTGTGTGGCTGACTCCTCTCTGACACTAAGTTCTGTGCACTTGTGGCTCTGTATCTTCAACTCAAGGAGTCTGCTGAGCCCTACCTGGGTTTCTCCTAGCACCTCAGCTTCGAATCTCTCTCAAGGCAGTTAAGCTGGGGCAATCATAGGATTCAGTCTCTCAGGAATCATTGTCTTTAGTACCTGAGGGCCAATGTCTCAAAAACCATTGTTTCACATATTTGATGTTTTTGTTGCTGCTATGGTTTGTCTGTTTCAGGAGGGAGGGTCCATCTGACCTCTGCTACTCCATCTTTCTAGGGTGCTAAGTCACTTCAGTTGTATCCCAACTCCTTGCAACTGCTAGACTCCTCTACCCAAGGGATTTTCCTGGCAAGAATACTGGAGTGGGTTGCCATTTCCTTTTCCAGGGGATCCTCCTGACCCAGGGATGGAACCCACGTCCTTTACATCTCCTGCACTGGCAGGCAGGTTCTTTACCACTAATGCCACCTGGGAAGCCCTCTCTAATAGGCATTTATTAAAAACTTCATGGTCTTCCCAGGTGGCACAGTGGTAAAGAATACACCTGCCAATGTAAGAGATGCAAGAGACATGGGTTCAGTTTCTGGGTAGAGAGGATACCCTGGAGGAGGAACTGGCAACCCACTCCAGTATTGTTGCCTGGAAAATTTCATGGACAGAGGAACCTGGTGGGCTATAGTCCATGGGGTCACAAAGAGTCAGACACGACTGAGCACATGGACATGCCTGAGCACACACAGACACACACACTCAACATGTTCAAAAGAGGATTCATGTTTGTTTGTTTTTTTAAATCTCCTCCCCTTGTAATCTTCTGCATCTGGTTGACTTCTTTCCTTTTCTCATCCTTCTCTCTCCAATATTTACTCCATCAGGAAATATTTTGGCTCTCTGCAAATTTTGACTACTTTGTATCACCTCCACTAAATCTACCTGGTCTGAGTTACCATCAGTTCTTACCGGGGTAACCATAATTGGTAGCCAGTTACTCCTAACTGGTCCCTTTCATGCTTCCCCACCCCCCATATATAGTGTGGCCACAATCCAGAAGCCAGAATAAGCTTTTCAGACCATGAGTTTGTATCACTGAGCTCTGTTTTGGCTGTCTTTGTCAGTCCCTAATGGAGCCAGCATGTTCTTGCCTCGGGGCCTTTGCACTGGCTGTTCCCTCTTCCTGAATGTTTTTCCCCTGGGGATTCCCAGGTAGCGCTAGTGGTGAAGAACCTGCCTGCCAATGCAGGATGTAAAGGACAAGGGTTCCATCCCTGGGTCAGGAGGATCACTTGGAGAAGGAAATGGAAACCCACTCCAGTATTCTTGCCAGGAAAATCCTTTGGACACAGAAGCCTGGTGGTCACAAAGAGTTGGACACGACTGAAGCGACTTAGCACGCCTAGCACCTGAAGTCTCTGAATATCTGAATTTTTTCAATCTTTGCTAAATATAAGCTTTCTCAATGAGGTTATTTCCTTAAACCTTTCAAAAATTAAAAATATTTTAATACAGCTCTGAGAGCTGGAGCATAAAGAAAGCTGAGCTCTGAAGAATTGATCCTTTTGAACTGTGGTGTGGGAGAAGACTCTTGAGAGTCCCTGGGACAGCAAGGAGATCAAACCAGTCAATCCTAAAGGAAATCAGTCCAGAATATCATTGGAAAGACTAATGCTGAAGCTGAAGCTCCTATACTTTGGCTACCTGATGCGAAGAAGTGACTCCTTAGAAAAGACCCTGATGCTGGGAAAGATTGAAGAAAGGAGGAGAAGGGGATGACAGAGGATGAGATGGTGGGATGGCATCACCGACTCAATGGGCATGAGTTTGAGAAAGCGCCAGGAGTTGGTGATGGACAGGGAGGCCTGGTGTGCTGCAGTCCATGGGGTCACAAAGAGTTGGACATGACTGAGCAACTGGACTGAACTGACTCCAGCTCTGTCTTTGCTTTTGGAACATCTTCCTATTGTTGTTTAGTCACTGAGTCATGTCCCACTCTTTACAACCCCATGAACTCTAGCCTGCCAGGCTCCTTTGTCCATGGGATTTTCCAGGCAAGAATACTGGAGTTGGTTGCTATATCCTTTTCCAGGGGATCTTCCTGACCCCGGGATGGAACCCACACCACCTGCATTGGCAGGTAGGTTCTTTACCACGGAGTCACCTGGGAATACATGGCTCAAAATTGGGAAGATCAAAAGAGAATACAGTGGTAACTTTTATTTTCACTCCTATCCTCCCCCAGAAACCACCATTGTTTCTTTTTAACCTTCCGGTGATATTTTATACATATAAAAGCAATATATAACTACTCTTTTAAAAATACAAATGGTGGTATTTTATTACACTGTTCTGCTTCTTACTTTTTTCATTTATCTGTCTTAGGGATTGAATTACTATGTTGTATTCCATTATTTGGATATTCCATAATTTACTTGAAACTTTGGTACTAGAACTTTCAGAATTCAGGATTCTCATACTTTGCTATAACCAACAATGCTGGAGTGTCTGCCCTTGTACCTAGGTCATTTATCTCATATATGAGAATATCTGTGGGAAAAATTCATGGAGGTGGAATTGTGGGGTCAAAGGAATGTGCCTTTGTAACTTTGATTGCATGTTAGCAAATTGCTGTCTATAGAGTTTGTACCAATTTACATTCCAAACAAAACAAAACAACCCCCCCCCCCCCAAAACCAAAACAATGCATGAGTGACTGTCTTCTCCGTGTCTTCACCAATATAATATATTACTGGTGAATCTTATTGGTAAAAAAAGTGGCATCTTAATTCAAATATATTTCTTTTTATGAGTTAGGTTAATCCCAAAAGTCCAAAAGCAATTTGTACCTTTTTCTATTAATTGCCTATTCACAGAATATTGGTTTTGTCCTTATTTTTCTATTCAGTGCCCTTGAAGAATAAGACGTACATGACTTTGGGGGAAGAGAGTGGGAACCAGGAAGGTCAGAGCAGTCATTGAATTCTCCTGAGGTCCAATAAGGATAATTGGACCATACAATAAGGTCCAAGATAATTACAATAAGGACCAAGGACTCAGAATCTTAAATTTGCCAAGAATCTTAGAAATAACATACAACTGAAATTTTTTAGATCTAGTTTTAGTTTTCACCATTTTCATCTCCACCCACTCCACTCCTATCTCCATCAGAATCCTGAAAATGTTTCACTTCTAAAAACATTTCTAAACATTAAAAAAACTGCAATCAGCATATACTCTTCAAATGTAGCCCACGCCACTTGTGTATGCTTTCACGTAGACTCCATGAGAAAATGTTTTCTTTTCATTTTCAACTATAGAAGTCCACAATCCTGAAATCCCCAATCCTGACATCTAAAATGCTCTTAAAAACGGATAGTGTTTTAATAAGTTTGACACCAAAACTTATTTAGTGGCAAAACCTGCCAGTAACTGATAGGTAGCTATCCAGAGTGTTTATCACACTTACTATGACTATTCAAATGTTTTTTCAGAAGAGTTCTTCTTTTTAAAAAACTGGAGTATAGTTGTTTGCAATGTTGTGCTAATTTCTGCTGTATAGCAAAGTGAATCAGCTATATGTATATATATATATATATATATATCCCCTCTGTTTTGAATTTCCTTCTCATTCAGGTCACCACAGAGCACTGACTAGAGGTCCCTGTGCTGTACAATAGGTTCTCATTAGTTATGTATTTTATACATAATATTAATAGTGTACATGTCAATCTCCCAATTCATCCCACACTCCCTTTCTCACCCTCCTGTCTGCGGTGTCCACGTGGCTGTTCCCTACATCTGTGTTGCCTCTCCTGCCCTGCAAATAGTTTCATTAGTACCATTTTTCTAGAATCCACATGTATGCGAGAATATAGGATATCTGTTTTTCTGTTTCTGACTTACTTCACTTATCTGTGTTCTTGCAAGGTGCTGCCCTGGACACTGCTGTAATATGACGGTATTACATGACACAGATGGTATATTGCATTTCTGAAATCTGTAAAATGTTGAACATTGAAAGGCACTTGGACTTGAGGATGTCAGATAAGGGATTGTGGACCTACATTTAGACTTACAAACTCATCATTACTCAGGAATGGTTTAACTCTGCCTTGATCTTCCTTAATTCAGGCCTGTGTGAGTCAGCTCAAGTAAGGGTGTTCAGACAAGTCCAGCAGAGTCAGTTGTGCAATAATCAGTTCAGTTCAGTTCAGTTGCTCAGTTGTGTCTGACTCTTTGCGACCCCATGGACTGCAGCACAACAGGCCTCCCTGTCCATCACCAACTCCCAGAGTTTACTCAAACTCATGTCCATTAAGTTGGTGATGCCATTCAGCCACCTCATCCTCTGTCATCCCCTTCTCCTCCCTTCACTCTTTCCCAGCATCAGGGTCTTTCCCCATGAGTCAGTTCTTCGCATCAGGTGGCCAAAGTATTGGAGTTTCAGCTTTAACATCAGTCCTTCCAATGAATATTCAGGACTGATTTTCTTTAGGATTGACTGGTTTGATTTCCTTGCTGTCTAAGGACTCTCAAGAGTCTTCTTCAATACCACAGTTCAAAAGCATTAATTCTTCAGTGCTCAGCTTTCTTTATAGTCCAATTCTCATATCCATACATGACTACTGGAAAAACCATAGCTTTGACTAGATGGACCTTTGTTGGCAAAGTAATGTCTCTGCTTTTTAATATGCTATCTAGGTTGGTCATAGCTTTTCTTCCAAGGAGCAAGCATCTTTTAATTTTATGGTTGCAATCACCATCTGCAGTGATTTTGGAGCCCGCCAAAATAAAGTCTCTCACTGTTTCCATTGTTTCTCCATGTATTTGCTATGAAGTGATGGGACCAGATGCCATGATCTTAGTTTTCTGAATGTTGAGCTTTAAGCCAACTTTTTCATTCTCCTCTTTCACTTTCATCAAGAGGCTCTTTAGTTTTTCTTCACTTTCTGCCATAAGGGTGGTGTCATCTGCATATCTGAGGTTATTGATATTTCTCCTGGAAATCTTGATTCCAGCTTGTGCTTCATCCAGTCCAGCATTTCTCATGATGTCCTCTGCATATAAGTTAAGTAAGCAGGGTGACAATATACCTGCAATAATATCATGATAATATTCTGGCGTAAATACTTATAATGTTTATCCCAAGTTTTCAGTCCTTCTCTGGCCTTTAAACATATCTTAAATGATATAAATTATTTGGAAATGCTGTTAATGGAATTTCCCTGGTTGTCCAGTGGCTAAGACTCTACACTTCCTCTACAGGGGTACAGGTTCCATTCCTGGTCCAGGAACTAAGACTCCACATGCTGGGAGGTGTGGTCAAAAAGTAAATACATACATATGTAAATAAATGATTAGAAAAATACCGTTAGTGACTCAATTTGGGAACAAAAATTTCATACCACTCTTCTCTTAAGGAATATTTACAGACTGGAAACTGACCAGTTAAAAAAGATCTTGTATTTGTAGCTGTTTATGTGGGAAAATAAGGATTTTCTTTGCAGTGTATAATAAAAACAAAAGACAGAGATAAAGTACCTACAACTCTAATGATAAATGTGTGCAGCAACTTAACTATTCCCATTGTGCCGGGAGCCAGCGTGAGGAACTCCACCCGTGGCAAAGGTCATGAGGAAGGAGGCTCGGCATACGCAAAGGTGGGATTGAGCCTCAGGAGTCCCCCTGGAAATTCTTGAGCATCTACCCCCAAAACCAGAGTCTGCCTACTTTCTGCTTTGTGCTCTCACCTACACTTCTGACTTTATGGGGGGCTGTCCCCCACCACCTCTCTCTGAAAAAAGAGTTAACTTACAGCTCCCGTTAATAAAGTTCCTGGGCGTGACAAGAGTGTTTTAGTTCACACCTGTGAGAGGCATGAGATGTTCTAAACTGTCTGAATACAGATTCCTTTGAGCAGTTAAAAGATTGATTAGAAATTGTATTGGTGAAGGGTTTTTCACATGTTGGGCCAATGTTTGCTGCTAAGTTTCCATATCCCTTACCTGCTGTGTCCCTGGCAGTGTATTGATTAAAATAATTGGTGTAAGTAGTAGCTTTAATGTTTGTAACCTTGGACGCTTGAGTTAATTCTTTTTCTTGTTATAGCCCACCACACCTTTGCCCTATAGGAATGCAACTTTATCTAATGCTTTTGGAGGGTGGCGCCTGACTAATCACCTTTAGAGAAAAATAAGTTTTCTGAAGAAAGGGTCTTAAAATGTTAACAGGCCTCTGGGCCAGAAGATGATGCAAGTCACCTAAACTTTTGCATATGATAAGTTTGCAGGAAGAAAGCCTGGCTTACTGCATGACTCTACCCCTTCCCCCATTATCCTCTATGCATAACTTAAGGTATAAAAACTACTTTGGAAAATAAAGTGCGGGCCTTGTTCACCGAAGCTTGGTCTCCCCATGTCGTTCTTTCTCTCACCTTCTGGCTGAATTGGAGCATGGAGACTCATCAAGCCTACTAATTATGCCTGGGCTTCTAAGATCTGACCGGGGAGGCCTCAGTGTCTCCTCTCCTTCGGGAGAACGGGAGGATGCCTGCAGCCTACGTAGGTGATGCAAATTCCTTATTTTGAAATTTTATTAGTTTTCCACGTAAACCAAGTTATTCAGCCTCTTTTCTCCACTGAATTTCCTCACTGAGCTATCCTTATTTAACCACTCTTTATATCCTTAATTAACGTTTAATTAAGCAATTGTTTCCTGATCCTCGCCAATGCCGTCCCAGCTTCGAATTCCCTGGATCCACTAGGGCTGGACCCCGGCACCACTGCCTTCCTATGGAAACATTTTACATATGACTTCACTAAATATTTTTAAAAATCAATTAATTTTTTTGGCTGTGCTGGGTCTTCACTGTTGTGTGGGCTTCTCCTATTGCCCAGCACAGGCTCTAGAGTACACTGGCTTCAGTAGTTGTGGCTGGAAGGTTGTGGAGCCCAGGTGCATGGGCTCAGTTGCTCTGAGGCATGTGGGATTTTCCCAGAGCAGGGATCGAAACTGTCTCCTGCTTTGGCAGGCAGACTCTATGGCAGAGCCGCCAGGGAAGCTCTGATGTCACTAAGTATATTTATATTTATTAAATACTGCTTTTAATTCATTTTACACAATGGGATTTCCCATAAAATTTTATTTGGAAGACATTCTATATTCAGTTATGCCATGGTATAAAAATGGAAGAGGACAATGATACCTAGATATGGTGGAATATATCTTGTGCAATTCTTGGGGGAAATAAAGGTGACCTTTGGGTTGTTTCAGGTGAAGAACGTGGATGGGACTATAGAGAAGAGAATTTATTTCACATGGTGTCTTTCTGCATTAGTGATTTTAATATGGATTCTTAGAAGTTATCCACAACTGGTCAGATAAAAAAATTTTTTTTTAATACACTGCTCTCTGGATTCTGACCTAGGCAATCCTGAGGTCAGTCTTCCACTTCCATCACTTTCTTGATCCAGTCCACATACTTGAGGACATTGGTGTAAAACCCGTACCCTTCACCACACCCGATGCCCCAGGACACGATGCCCGTGGCCACCCAGCGGTCATTTTTCTTATCACTTACAGCAAAGACCCCTCCACTATCCCCTTGGCAGGAATCTTGCCTTGTGGCTGGGTTCCCAGCACAGAACATGTTTTCAGAAAACACATCATTCCTGTTTTTTTGCCGGAGCCAGCGCTCACAAATCTCTCGCTTAGCTACTGGCAGACGGACAAATCTGAGGTTGTGAGAAATTCTCTCCTCCATGATCCCAAAGCCACTGACATAGCCCATGAGACCCGGGTCATAGAGGGTCTCGTTGTCTGGGAGGCAGATGGGCAGGAGGTTGGGGCCCAGGGTGACGCTATTTTCCAGCTCCAGGAGGGCGATGTCCCCCTCGAAATTGTGGGACTCTTCCTGGCGGTAGTCTGGGTGGATTATGACCCTACGGACCGGGTGGTTGGACAGCTTGGTGATATCTTCCACATTGATGTGGCCCAGGAACACGTCTATGTTGGGGCTGCCCTGCGCCTCGTGGTCCTTGGGGTTGATGGTGTGCGCGGCCGTGAGGATCCAGCGGTCCCCCAGCAGCGCGCCACCCCCGGGCCCGTGGATGTTGGTGTAGGCCTGCCAGGGGAAGTTGCCCAGCTTGGCCTTCAGGCCTCCAATGATGCGCTGCCTCTGCTCGACAGGGTGGACTGGCTTCCCGCACACTGGGGAGGAGAAGATGGGTTCAGGGAGAGAAACATCAGTGCCCGTCAGCCCACCTCCCTCCATGGTCTGTCCCCTCCCCTTTGCCCCTCTTTTTGGTTTAGGACCCTTTCCTTTCTCCCCATCTTTCCACCCCAACCCTCTCCTCACCCCTCGTCTTTGGCATATTGTCAGTCATCTCTCCTCGTTCTTATTTATTCTTTCCTGGGGCTTTTCTTGCCCTTTTTATTTATTCTTGGTCTCCCATCTGCTCAGTGAAAAGTCCAGGACTGTCAGGACAGGGCCAGCTCTCTGGGTCCCTCTGACCTTCTCCTGGGGCATCTCCTCTCCTTTTTTCAGATGCACCATGTCCTTCTTCAGCTTCAGGCTGGACTGTCTCTCTCTTGTCTATGCCACCCCTCCTCCAGGCCCTGCATGGCTGCCAAGGTCACAGAGGACAGTGGAGGGCTTCCACTCACCTGGCAAACACCGAGGCATCTTCTCTCCTACCAGCTCGTTCTTCCAAATGCCCTGAGCCGTGCAGGTGTACAGCCCTGAGGGGAGAGGGGGCTGAGCTCAGGTTGGGGGATTGTGGGCAGGGGCCAAGAGCACCAAAGCGAGGACAGAATGGAGGAGGAACAAAGGGAAAGGTTGGAATACCTGCAGATGGGATACTGAAAGTGTGTTTTTTGAAAAGCTTCATGTGTATGTTTTTGTTTTGATGCTAAATGGAAAAATCAGAATACTTAACTCATATTTGTTGTGATCCCTATGTGTGAAAGTTGACACAAAAACTGGAAGGAACTTATCAAGAAGATCTTATCATTATTGCATCTTGGTGCTGGGTAGTGGGTGATTATGGGAGTTATGTTTTATTGTTTTGTTTTTTGAGGGTGTTTGTTTGGCTCTGCTGTGCAAATCTTAGTTTCCCAACCATGGATTGAACCCAAGCCCTCAGCAATGAAAGCATGGAGTCCTAATTGCTGGACCATCAGGGAATTACCCGTAGCTATGTTTTCTGATTGTGGACAGTGTACCTTGCTTGACCTCAACATTTTATTGCATTGAAGCACCTTGGTGATGCTTTCAGATATGCATCATTACCCTCCTCCTAGACACAAGGAGGGCTTCCCTTGTGGCTCAGATGGTAAATAGCCAGCCTGCAGTGAAGGAGACCAGGGTTTGATCTCTGGGTCAAGAAGTACCCTGGAGAAGGGGAAGGCTACCCATTCCAGTATTCTTGCTTGGAGAATTCCATGGACAGAGGAGCCAGGCAGCCTACAGTCCATGAGGTCTCAGAGTCGGACTAACACTAGAATTGAGAAAACTGGGTTTAAATAATTTATACAAGGTCATAAAACTTCTAAGTGCCAGAACCAAGATGCAAATGGAGAGTTGTCTTACTTCAAAGTCCAGCTCTTAAATAATACCATATATAGCCTGTAAACATGGAGAAGGACATGGCAGCCCACTCCAGTATTCTTGCCTGGAGAATCCCATGGACAGAGAAGCCTGGCAGGCTACAGTCCATAGGGTCACAAAGAGTCAGACATGACTGAATGACTAACAACAGCAACAACAATAGCCTATAAACAAGATATTTGTTTCTTTTTTTGGCATGTTTTAAACCTACAAATCATGTGATTTCTTTCATTAAAAAGTTTTCAAGATACCCACTGATGAGTCTGAAAGTAATTTAGTAATGTAAAAAGTCACAACACAGCAACCTGAGAGGGGATGTGGGGAGAATGCCGAGGAAACCCACTGATAAACCTGTAGTGGGGGTCTGGGTGAGAGAGAGCTGTTTATGAGATTTGAGTCTTTCATTCTATCAGCTCAAATGTTTCCTCTTTCAACCTTATTAGAAGCTTCTTGGCACCCCTGAAGCCAGTGCCCGGGATAAATATCTTAATATTCCCTCCTTGGAGACTCTGTTCAAAGAAATTGCAGAAGATGTTTCAACAAGACGGAGTAGACAGCCATTTACACGTGTCCCTACCTCGCTCAGACTCGCTTGTGCTGCCTTTGGTGTGCATCTTGTAGAAGGGCTCGTGGCAGTAGTACTGGATACGCGCCTCGTAGGTGTTCACCCCCTCTCTGGTGGTGTAATTGAAGGCCCCGTTGAGCAGGCTTCGGGGCTGCCCACAGTCCTTGACTTGGAGAGAACACAGGGCCATATGAGAACTGAGAAGGACTGTACTGGAACTTCAGTGGGAGGGGTGGGAACCTGCTGAGAGCCTTCGGGAAATATGGTCATTGGGGGCTCTTATGATGCATGAGAATTGGATGGGATAAAACTCAGTTCTGGGCAGAGCCCCTCATCTGCAGAGATGAAGGCCGACTGGTTCCCAGTGGGCTGGAGCCTTCAAAGGACAAGTCAGGGGAATGGCCTTTGGGGGTGATGCTTAGGCCCGACCCTCTTCCCTTCTCCTGGGGGGGAGACAGATGCTTGAGTTGCAACTTACTCCTGCACCTGGGCATGGCACGGTGCCATGTGCCATCATCCTGGCAGACAGCTGTGAAGGACAGGAGTGCCTTGTTCCCCTGTTGGAGCAGAGGTGGAGCAGCCATTAGTACAAGGAGGCCCTGAGGCTCCCTCCTGCCCTTGCCCACAGGGGATCGGTAAGGATGCAAAGTCAGCTCTCAGCCCTTGAACCTCAACACCTGTGGACGTGTCTCCTGGCCCTTCTTCCTAGCTGGTCCTCTCAAACCAGACTGACAGATGGGCGCACTGAGCCACCCAGCAGGAAGTCAGAGCTGGGGACTTGCCTGGTGGTTTAGTAGTTAAGAATCTGTCCTCCTGTGTAGGGGATGTGGATTTGATCCTTGTTCAGCGAACTAAGACACCACATGCTGGGGAGCAACTAAATTTGAATGCCACAAATACTGAGCCCACATGCTGACACAGCCAAATAAGTAAATAAATAAATAGTTTTTTTTTTAAAAAATATCAGAGCTAGGGCTAGTTGTTATACCCAATAGTCCCCTCTCTAGACTCTTGAGGGAATTTCAAGAGTTTCCACTGAGGTCCAGTTGAACCCCATAATTTTATTTTTGAAAATATTTATTTATTTATTATTATTTATTTTGGCTGCTTTGGGTTTTAGTTGTGGCACTCAGGATCCTCAATCTTCATTGTGGGATCTTTAGTTGAGGTATGTGGGGTCAGGTTTCCCGACTAGGAATCGAACCCAGGCCCCCTGCACTGGGAGTGCAGAAACTCAGACACTGGAATACCAGTGAAGTCCCTGAACTTCACAGTTTTAAATTAAAAAGCAAACAAGCCACAAGCACAGTTGCACGTTCTCTGCATTGAAACAAAAGTCTCTGCCCTGAAGTAGGGCCGTGTTTCTTCCCTCTGGACTGCCCTGCCAGGTAAGCCCCGTATCACCCCATCGCCCCCAGGCTGCAGTCTCTAAGAGCCTTTCCTAAAATGCTAGTGCAGCCCAGCCACTTTCAAGGGGGCTCAAGATGCTGACATATGCTAGGTGCTGGTCCTAGGCCAGCAGACGGCAGGGACAGGACAGGAGATGGTACCCTCCGAAATGAAAAGTAACTGGGCAACATGAATGAGTTTTATTAACACCAACAAATCATCTCAGATTGTTAGCCCTGGATCAGACTGCAAGAGAATGTGTATAAGAACTAGGACATCTGAGCAAAATGTAAATTATCATGTAGTCGCTCAGTCATGTCCCTACTGTTTTGCAACCCCATGGACTGTAGACCGTCAGCTTCCTCTGTCCATAGACTTTTCCAGGCAAGAATACTGGGGTGGGTTGCCATATTCTTCTCCAGGGGAATCTTCCCCACCCAGGGATTGAACCAGTGTCTCCTGCATTGCAGGTGGAATCTTTACTGCTGAGTCAAATAAAAAGTAAATAATGTGAGATAAACTGTGTGACTAGGTTTAAAGTTGATGATGTGAATGATAAGTAGCAAGGTAAGGGTGCTGGGGGCATAGATGGGGCAGGTTGCAACCTGAACGGGGGGGAGGGGTGTGCCCAGGACCCTCAGTCCTTCCTGGACTAACGAGCAGTGATCTGGCTGACTCATCTCTATTCAAAGGGAAGCTCCACGAAACCTGTGTGAACATGTGCATTTCTTTTTACTATACTTCCCACATCCAGAACACTGCCTGCCACTGAATCAACACTTAAAATGTTTGTTGGGTGAATTCACCACAACAAACTGAAGGTCTCTTCTCTGATTCAGGGTGGATCTTCCGAGGGGACCTACTGGACAAAGATAGGATGTCCAGTCCCAGGTCCCTGGCCAGGGTAACTCCAATTGTATGGTTTATAAAAAATAGCATTAATTAATTAATTATTATTATTAATTGCCTTCACTGGTTCCTCACTGCTTTCAGTACTTGTGGCGCACGGGCTTAGTTGCCCTGAGACATGTGAGATCTCAGTTCCCCAACCAGGGATCAAACCCACGCCCCCTGCACTAGAAGGTGGATTCTTAACCACTGGACCACCAGGCAGTCCCGAGAGTAGCATTTTAGTTTCCCAGCTTTTGTGAGATTGACCAGTGGAGCAAACCGCATTCTTTCCTGGGTCTGCAAAGCTCTGGACAGGGTGGTGGGTCTGGGGTAAGACCACCGGTGGACATAAACGGAGCCTCTTCTGATTGTCCGATCGGGAATGCTGCCTGATTCATGAATCTTTGAGTAAAGCTAGGTAGGTTTTAAAAACAAAAACCGAGAGCCCTGGAGCAAGAAGCAGGGGATTTGTTGCCGGTCTCTGCTGTACACAATCCCAGTGATGTTGAGTGAGTGAGGCCTCGCACTTCAACTCCACCCCCGCCTGTTTTGTTCCTCAATGCATAGTGAGTTATAGGGCGAGGTCCTGTAGTTCTTAGACTTGGCTGGGCATTAGAATCACCGAGTAACTGTAGGTAATCCTGACACCCATGCTCCCCTTCAGACCCATGGACTAGTCTCTAGCAGGGGACTGGACATCAGAATTTTGAAATCCTATTTCCAGTGTGCAGTCAAGTTGGAGCAGGCCCAGTAACCCTTCCAGCTCAAACATGCTTATGTTTCCATGTGGGGCTGAGCCTCCATCTTCTGTGTGAATTATGCTGGACTCTGGGTCAGCTCCCTCCCCTCGGCCCTGGCTCTTACCTCCACAAGCTCGTAGCCTTTTTTGCAGGTGGCGATGAAATAGTCCCGGTACTGGTATTGAGGCTGCAGGTCCTGAATGATGGTGAATGAGTCCAGGGTCTTGGGCTGGGGGCACTTGATGACTGTTAGAGAGACCAGAGGGCATGTTTATTTCCGAGCCACTGGCCTCCTTTCTACCTGCCTCATCCTGCCCCCTTTCTGGCCCGTGAGGGGCCCCGGGCAGCCTTACCTTCACTGGTGTAGTACAGCTTCCAGCCCCGGCTGTCCCCTGACTCGTCCGTGAAGAAGAGCAGGTCCACCGAGTTGCTTTGGGCATCAATGCGCTCGGGCTTTTGCTTTCCACAGAACTCACCGATGTTCCTCCCGCTGACATAGATCTGTGGAGGCGGGGGAATGGAGGGAGGGTCATGTCTCCAATTCAGATACAGGGCCAGGGTGGTGGTGCTGGTGGTGTGGATCCTGCTTGGTGTATGTTTTCAGCTGGAGGGTAGTAGGCCTCCCGAGGACCCACTGGCCAGGAGTGTGTGCTAAGTTGCTCAGTTGAGTCCAACTCTTTGCGACCTTATGGACGGTAGCCCACCAGGCTCCTCTGTCCATGGAATTCTCCAGGCAAGAATACTGGAGTGGGTTGCCATGACCTCCTCCAGGGGATTTTCCTGACCCAGGGATTGAACCTGAATCTCTTACATCTCCTGCATTGGCAGATGGGTTCTTTACCACTAGAGCCACTTGGGAAGCCAGGTGTGTAGAACAACTCATGTGGGACATTGGCCATTTCTGCACCCATTGGCCAGACAGTCCAGTGGGGAGGAGGGATGAGAGGAGACGTGTGGGGATGGGGACAAGAGGATTTCTCTGTGGGGGTGGGTTGGCTGTACCTGCAGCTGGTCGTAGGGACAGTGTATTTGCTGGTGGTCATCAATTTCAAAAGGCTCCAGGAATTGAAGGTGGAGGGTGTGGCCTCGCTCTACTCGGATACTGTAGTTGCAGCGCAGGTCAGGGGGGTAGGGCCGGGGGTACTCCAAGCTGGAGATGTAGCCTGAGGGCTCCGTGAACAGCTCGCTGCTGCATTCGGCTGGGAGAACAGAGCGGGAGCGGGAGCGGGTCACCCAGCGAGCCCCACCTTGCTCAGTCCCTGTCTCCTCTGAGACCACCCAGGCAAGACCTCACCCTGGCAGGAACGCCCATCCGGCTGGAGCTCATAGCCTGGACGGCAGGAGCAGAAATAGCCGCCGACGTAGTTGTGGCACAGGTGCTGGCACCCGGCCGGGGGGTCCTCCTCGACTGAGTTGAGCTGCAAGGCACATTCGTCCACGTCTGGAAGAGATTCCAGAAGGAAGGATTCAATTCCACAGAAGCCAGGGTGGGGGGTGGGGCAGGGACCTGTGGAGGCGCTGGTCTCAGCGAGGTCACTCATCAGAGGCCTAAGGACAAGGTTATCTCAGGCCACCTGGAACTCCCGGCCCCTCTGACCCTTTCTGGGACCTGCTCAGTGGGGACAGGGCCCTGGTGGATAGCTCTCTCCTAGAAAAAGCTCTCTTGGGAAAAAACAAGAAGGCCAGGCTTCCCGAATCTTTGGATTCAAGAATCCCCTTTTCCGGCCCCCATTCAGTAGGAGCCCAGGAGCCCAGCACAGGCACCACTCACCCACGGCTTGGTAGTATGCCAGGAAGCCCTTGTAGAACATGATGGTGCCGTTCTCCTCGTTGGAGAAGTCCGAGTGGAAGGTCAGCAGCATCTTGTTCCCTTGGGACATGAATTCCTTCCTTCCTGGGGGATTGCTCAGGGGAGAACCCAGCTGCCCACAGAACCTCCCCATGGTCTTCTTATCAGCAGAAATCTGTGGAGGAGGGACAGGCGGACAAGCTGTTGAGGGGACATGTCCCACATGGAAGGTTATGAAGGTCATCCTTCTCTTGTCCCAGAGAGGGGATCCCGCCCCGCTCCCGACCCCCCTGGATGGTCTCCAGCTGCTCTCTACCTGCTGGGCTCTGGCTGTTCCAACTTCCCCAGAGGCCTTTCCTCTGTCCTGCATCCCCACCGACTGACCTTGCACGTTATCCTGTGTCTGGGACTCGGCCCTCCCTTTTTATGACCCCCAGCTATGACAAACCTAGACAGCATATTAGAAAGCAAAGACATCACTTTGCTAGAAAGGTACGTCTAGTCAAAGCTATGATGTAGTAGTCATGTATGGATGTGAGAGTTGGATCATAAAGAAGGTTGAGCACTGAAAAACTGATGCTTTCAAATTGTGGTGCTGGAGAAGACTCTTGAGAGTCCCTTGGACAGCAAATAGATCAAACCAGTCAATCCTAAAGGAAATCCACTCTGATTGTTCACTAGAAGGACTCATGCTGAAGCTGAAGCTCCAATATTTTGGCTACCTGATATGAAGAGCTGACTCATGGAAATGGTCCTGATGCTGGGAAAGATAGAAGGCAGGAGGAGAAGGGGATGACAGAGGATGAGATGGTTGGATGGCATCACTGACTCAATGGATGAATTCAAGCAAACTCTGAGACATGCTGAAGGACAGAGAAGCCTGGTGTGCTGCAGTCCATGGGTTTGCAAAGAGTCTGACACAACTTAGTGACTGAACAACATGTGTCAGACCTTTCTTTACCCCCATCTCTTCCCATGTCCACCTCCCACTGGAATCCTGGTTGCCTTTACCTGGTTTCTATCATTCCTTCATCCCTAGAGGCTGGATGGTCAGCTTTATCCTCTGTCCTGTCCTTCACCTTGTCTTGGTCAACCCATTCCTGTCCAGCCATGACTCCTGATATTCAGCTGAATGTGAGCATCCGGGACCTGCCAGCTTAGAAGGCATCACTGAGATCCCTTTACCTCTTCCTTCACAGATTCCTTAACTCCTGCAAAGCAGAAGACGTCCCTCCTCCTATCTCATCCCCACTTTGCCTACCACCAGGAACCTCCCTACCAGCACTGCTGACATCTGAAGTCCTCTGGGCTGGGAAGATACGGCATTTTCATGGTATTCTTTTATTTATTTATTTATTTTTTTCATGGTATTCTTTTATACCTTCCAGGGGATCTCTTGGAAATAGTATTTATGGGTTGTGTGTAGGCTCTATCTGAATCCTGAATCAAGAACCTCATTTAAAAAATTTTTTTTATTTTTAGGCTGTGCTGTGCAGCATGTGGAATCCCTAACTTAGGTTAGTTCCTCAACCTAAGTTCCCCAGGAATCAAACCTGGGCCTCCTGCCTTGGGAGCACAGAGTCTTAGCCACTGGATCATTGGGGAAGTCTCCAGGAATCTCATTTTTACTGGATGTAGAAAGAGGGACTGGGACGACGCTCTTGGTCATGACAGAGGAGAGGGGACTGAGCCCACTGTCCTGGCTGGAGACCACCCTTGAGCCACCACCACACACATGCCACTTCCCCACGTCCCTGTGTTCCTGGTGAGGAGGCAGCCACGGTGACACTCTCCATGGCAACAGGGAAACCGAGGCATGGAAGTTTCCAAAATCCTCCGGGCAAGTAAGCAGACAGGGAAGGTTTTTCTGACTCCTGTGGACAGTGCATTCCCCAAGAGCAGGGCCTGTCCCCTCCCTCTCTGTTTCTCCCCTCTGTGCTCCACGAGGGTCTCTCAGAGCAGTGGCCTCCCATCCTCGATACCTCTGGACTTCCAGAGCCCCACCTGGCCATCAGCTTTCACCGGCTTGGGGCTGTGTCCCCAGGCAGGGTGTCCTAGCCAGGCCAGTCAGAACCCGGGTCCCCTGGTTCCAGAGACACTCAGTCCTCCCTCTGCCCACCCCCCTAATCTGCCCCCTACCTTGACATAGTCATAGAGACAACCTTCCGAAGGCTCCAGGTCAAACTGCCAGAAGACAAGCTTCACCTTGTACCCCGTGGGTACTGTGATCACAGTGGTCCTCTCAAAATTGTTAGGGTAAGGCTTGGGGAACAGCGGGGACATCACCTCCCCATAGAGCTTCTGAGGGGTGGGTGTGGCGCCTCCCACCCTGTAGAACAGGACTGGCAGCAGGAGGTATAAGAGCCACCTGCCAAAAGAAAAAAGGTGTCTGTAGGGCGGGAGGGGTGCAGACCCTTGTTGTTTGGTAGGAGATGGGATTGCCGTACCGCTGGGCATTTTCCTCTCGGTCCATTCTAGATCTCAGGGAGATGTCCTAGGGTGGGTGGGGAAGGTGCTGGGGGGAGGCTGGTCTCTGCAGCTGCTGCACTGGGTGCGCCTCCCCAGGCCAGTGTCCAGTCCAGAGGTCATCGTGCTGCCCCCACCTCTCTCCCCAGCCTCCTCCCTGCCCTGTTGCATCACTCTGCTCCCCTTCCAGGAATTGGGCTGGCTTGGGACCAGTAAACTGAGGGTGGGGGTTTCTAATCATGGTCTCTGAAATGGCTCCCACATGCTCAGCAAGGCCTCTGGGAGAGACCACCTATGGAAGAGTGTCTCAGGCACAGAGGCTGACTGTCTAGGCCGAGGAAGGGACCACCCCCCCGCGACCCCCACCTTGCTGCTCCCTGTGAGCTGGAGGAGGAAGGCAGTGCGGACTCACCTCCTGGGTCTGAGCCTCCTTTCTCCTTGGGAGGAGAGATGGGGCATGCATTTGCGAGCGTGCACGTGTGGGCACACTGGAGGGATAAGGTGTATGGGGAGGGTCAGGGTGCTCCCAGCTCCCTGAGTAAGTCTGGGACAGGAGGCCCCCAGTGCCCAGGATCGTCCCCTCTAGTGTCTCCCTCCCTCCTTGGTCCCCACCAGGCTTACTCACATTTCTCAAGGCCTGTTGTTGGATCCCTGACTCTTGTGACAGCGTCTTCATGCAGTCTGGGTGCAGAGAGAGCAGGGTCATGCAGAGGAGGGAAGGGGGAGGGAGGGACTGTGGAGGGGGAAGGGGTGACCATTCCGGGAGGAAGGTTGTAGGGAATGAACTATTTGCATAAACAAAACCAAAAAAGAAAAAAAAAACAATTCTTTTTCGGTTTAGTTTTGGTTGTGAAATGCCTGATGGTGCTGCCACCTGCTGGCCTTCAGGGTAAGGGCTAGAGAAGGTTCTGCATTTTTAGGGACAGAAGGCCTTGGGTTGGAGGTCCAGACGTCCCTTTCTAAACCTGATGGGAATCCCGCCCCCCTTCCTCAGGGCCCTTTCTGGTGACTGCAGCTGAGTGTTCCGGGTTCCTACCCAAAGAGCAGTGGAAATCGCAGTTGAGGGGGGTCTTTTGTGACCCTCTCTTCTCCTTTAACCCCAGTCCTTAGTTAGCCAGAAGCTCTGGTACAGGAATGACCAGGGTTCAGTGCCCAGGATAATGGGACAGGAGCAAGGATTAGAGACGGGGAGTGTAGGAGGGCACAGAGGAGACAGAAGCTTGCTTGACCTGGGGTCCTGCCCTGCTTCCCTCAGCAATGACACTTAGAGGGAACTTACCTGAAGCTCTAGTAGTTAAAAATCAGTGTTTCCAATCCCTGGTCAGGGAACTAAGATCCCACATGCCATGTAGTGCAGCTAATAAAGAAATTTTAAAAAATGACAAGTAGTGACCCCAAAGCACCACTAGGGTCTGTTTTAAGACCCTCCCTGGACTTCCCTGGTAGTCCAGGGATTAAGACACCCAGCTTCCCAGGCAAGCAGCATGGTTTTGATCCCTGGTCAGGGTACTAAGATCCCAGCAAAAAAAAAAAAAGAAAAAGGCCCTTCCTCCCCCCTCAATGGACTCAGGCATGCTAATGAGCTTGTCCCAGAAGGTAATGGCACCCCACTCCAGTACTCTTGCCTGGAAAATCCCATGGACAGAGGAGCCAGGTAGGCTGCAGTCCATGGGGGTCGCTGAGGGTCGGACACGATTGAGCGACTTCACTTTCACTTTTCACTTTCATGCATTGGAGAAGGAAATGGCAACCCACTCCAGTGTTCTTGCCTGGAGAATCCCAGGGACGGGGGAGCCTGGTGGGCTGCCATCTATGGGGTTGCACGGAGTTGGACACGACTGAAGTGACTTAGCAGCAGTAGCAGCTTAGGGAAACAAGGGCAGATGAGGATGGGATGGAGACATCCTTTTATCCTCAGCATCTGGTCCAGAGTGTGAACCCCTGAAGGTCTTGGCACCAGGGGCTGGGCAGACAGGCTGGCTGTGGACCACCAGTTGTGGATGTGACTGGTAATGGAAGTAAAGTCTGATGCTGTAAAGAACAATATTGCATAGGAACCTGGAATGTTAGGTCCAAAATCAAGGTAAATTGGAAATGGTCAAACAGGAGATGGCAAGAGTGAACACTGACCTTTTAGGAATCAGTGAACTGAAATATTTAGAACAGGAATGGGAGAGTAGGAGGAGAAGTAGGTCAGATGACCATTGTATCTACAACAGTGGGCAAGATTCCCTTAGAAGAACTAGAGTAGCTCTCATAGTCAACGAAAGAGCCCAAAATGCAGTACTTGGGTGCAATCTCAAAAAACCACAGAATGCAAAGAAATAGAGGAAAATAATAGAATGGGAAAGACTAGAGATCTCTTCAAGAAAATTAGAGATACCAAGGGAACATTTCACACAAAAATGGGCACAATAAAGAAAATGGTATGGACCTAACAAGCAGAAGATATTAAGAAGAGGTGGCAAGAATACACAGAAGAACTATACAAAAAAGATCTTTATGACCCAGATAACCACGATGGTGTGATCACTCGCCTAGAGCCAGACAACCTGGATTGGGAAGTCAAGTGGGCCTTCGGAAGAATTACTACAAACAAAGCTAATGAAGGTGATGGAATTCCAGTTGAGCTCTTTCAACTTCTAAAAGATGATGCTGTGAAAGTGCTGCACTCAATATGCCAGCAAATTTGCCAAACTCAACAGTGGCCACAGGACTGGAAAAGGTCAGTTTTCATTCCAATCCCAAAGAAAGGCAATGCCAAAGAATGTTCAAACTACTGCACACTTGCACTCATCTCACACGCTAGCAAAGTAATTTTGAAAATTCTCCACGCTTGCTGCAATAGTATGTGAACCGAAAACTTCCAGATGTTCAAGCTGGATTTAGAAAAAGCAGAAGAACCAGAGATCAAATTGCCAACATCTGTTGGATCATAGAAAAAGCAAGAGAGTTCCAGAAAAACATCTATTTCTGCTTTATTGACTATGCCAAAGCCTTGAACTGTGTGGATCACCACAAACTGTGGAAAATTCTGAAAGAGATGGGAATACCAGATCACCTGACCTGCCTCCTGAGAAATCTGTAGGCAGGTCAAGAAGCAACAGTTAGAAATGGACATGAAGCAAACTGGTTCCAAATTGGGAAAGGAGTATGTCAAGGCTGTATATTGTCACCCTGCTTACTTATTTAACTTATATGCAGAGTACATCATGTGAAATGAAGTACATTTCATTTCGGGCTGGATGAAGCACAAGCTGGAATCAAGATTGCCAGGAGAAATATCAATAACCTCAGATATGCAGATGACACCACCCTTAATGCAGAAAGCAAAGAGGAACTGAAGAGCTTCTTGATGAAAGTGAAAGAAGAGAGTGAAAAAGCTGGCTTAAAACTCAACATTCAAAAAACTAAAATCATGGCATCTGGTCCCATCACTTCATGGCAAATAGATGGGGAAATAATGGAAACAGTGACAGACTTTATTTTCTTAGGCTCTAAAATCACTGCAGATGGTGACTGCAGCCATGAAATTAAAGACACTTGCTTCTTTGAAGAAAAGCTATGGTTAACCTAGATAGCATATTAAAAAGCAAAGACATTACTTTGCCGACAAAGGTCCATCTTGTCAAGTGAAAGTCGCTCAGTCGTTTTCCAGTCTTTGAGACTCCATGGAATTCTCCAGGCCAGAAACCTGGAGTGGGTAGCCTTTCCCTTCTCCAGGGGATCTTCCCAACCCAGGGATCCAACCCAGGTCTTCCAAATTGCAGGCTGATTCTTTACCAACTGAGCTAACATGGAAGCCCATCTAGTCAAAGCTGTGGTTTTTGCAGTAGTCATGTATGGATGTGAGAGTTGTCCATGTAGTCCATGGGGTAGCTTAGAGTCCACAGAGTCAGACATGACTCAACGACTGAACTGAACTGAAGGTCATCACTAAATGTAGTCTGAGAGCAGGCACACAGAAGAGGCCAGGTGGGTCCTGGTTGGAGGGTTTCTCCAGCAGGCTTGTTTGTTGGAGCCGAGGAGTGGATGTGCTGGCAAGGCTGATCCATGACATGACCCACACACGGTCTGTGCCCTGTCAGGTGAGGAAGGACAAAAGATAGGGGAGAGGGTGAGGGCCAGATCAGGGGGCAAGAAAGAGGGGGCATCTAGGGACTTACCTGGGGGTCCAGTGGTTAAGACTTCACCTTCCAATGCAGGGGGCAAGGGTTTGAACCATGGTTGGGGAGCTAGGATCTCACATGCCTTGTGGTAAAAAAAACCCAAAACATAAAACAGAAGCAATATTGTAACAAAGTCAATAAAAACTTTAAAAATGGTCCACACACACAAAATCTTTAAAAAGAAAGAGTTGGCATCTTGTCTAGCAAATGCAAGTTAATATCTGGATGGCAGTGTGTGTGTGTGTTGTGTGTTCACCGTGAGGGTAGGATGGCAGATGTGCGCGTAGAAGAGGTGGTTCAAGAAGGGAAGTCTTGGCAGAAGCTCTCCCATCTGTCTTAGGGGTTCTGTCCTGGGATCATGTAACATGACTGGACCTCATTAGCCCAGCCCCAGCCTGACCTGCACTCTGCCCAACCACACACAACAACCTTGACTTATACACAGTGTTACGCTTTCCTGGTGGATCAGCTGTAAAGAATCTGCCCCTTGTAGGAGACCCGAGTTCAATACCTGGTTTGGGAAGATCCCCTGGAGGAGGCAATGGCAACCCACTCCAGTTTTCCTGCCTGGAGAATTACATGGACAGAGGAGCCCGGCAGGCTATAGTTCATAGTGTCGCAAACAGGTGGACATGACTGAATGACTTAACACTTTCAGTTCCTTCATATGTTGTGTTATACCCTTGACAGAAAGAAGAAATGGCCATGTGACGATTACTCATGAACTTGTTTTGAAACCAGTATTGAAGACACTGTTATATTGATCATGCCTTTTATGATTTGATTCTGGGGAGAAAAAAGTTTCTTAAGGTAATGTAAGTTTTTCCTCTGAGGATATATTTATATCTATATAACTGTATCAGTTCAGTTCAGTCTCTCAGTCATGTCCGACTCTTTGCAACCCCATGGACTGCAGCATGCCAGGCTTCCCTGTCCGTCACCAACTCCTGGGGCTTGCTCAAACTCACGTCCATCGAATTGGTGATGCCATCCAACCATCTCTTCCTCTGTCGTCCCCTTCTCCTCCTGCCTTCAATCTTTCCCAGCATCAGGGCCTTTTCCAATGAGTCAGTTCTTCACATCAGGTGCTCAAAGTATTGCTGTTTCAGCCCCAGCATCAATCCTTGCAATGAATATTCAGGACTGATTTCCTTTAGGATTGACTGGTTTGATCTCCTTGAAGTCCAAGGGACTCTCAAGAGTTTTCTCCAACACGACAGTTCAAAAGCATCAATTCTTCAGAGCTCAGCTTTCTTTATAGTCCAATTCTCACATCCATACATGACCACTGGAAAAACCATAGCTTTGACTAGATGGACATTTGTCAGCAGAGTAGTGTCTCTTCTTTCTAATATGCTCTGCTTTTAATGTCTCTGCTTTTTAATCTTTTAATATGCTGTTTAGATTTAACTATATACCTGTACCTATATCTGTGTCTACCTCTATCTATATCTAGATATGTCTAGATCAGAATATATTGACACATACATATAGATTCCACTGTTTGCTAAATTTTATTGAGTATATATTAGTTTTATTTATCTATTTTGATGATTGAAAAAATGATACAAGTTTCTCCCTGCCAAGGCAAAAATATATATACCTAGATATAAAAATAAATAAGATAAATAAAATTAATATATGCTGATTAAATACAATTTAGCAAATAGTGGAGAATAGGGGGAAACAAAACAGACAAAATAACACTAAAGGTAACTCAGTTTAATATTTTGGGCATTTGGTACTGTGTATAGGTTTCAGCTGTCTGTGGCTCTGGAGTAACACCTGAGAAACGACTAAGACTAGGTTAGAAAGGCCATGTTTGACTAAAAAAACTGGGTTTCAAAAGTGGTGGACCTGAGGGAATTTCCTGGTGCTCCCGTGGTTAGGACTCTGGGCCTTCAATGCTATGGACCTGGGTTCAATCCCTGGTTGGGGAGATAAGATCCCAAATTTCATGACTCAGCCAAAAAACTGAAAAAGCAAAACAAGCAAAAATCCCAAATGGTGGACCTGAACCCTCCTCTGTTGCTGGTGTTGCTGGTAAAACGGTGCAGTCGCCGTGGGAAACAGCATGGCAGAGCCTCAAAGAGTTACACAGAGTTAGGACGTGTGTGTGTGTGTGTGTGTGTGTGTGTGTGTGTGTGTACACGCGCGCGCGTGTGTGCGCTCAGTCGTGTCCGACTCTTTGCAACCCCATGGACTGTAGTGCCCCAGGCTCCTCTATCCATGCAATTCTCCAGGCAAGAATACTGGAGTGAGTTGCCATTTCCTCCTCCAGGGGATCTCCCCGTCTTATAGATTGCATCCTTGTTTCCTGTGTTTCTGGCATTGCAGATGGATTCTTTACTGCTGAGCTACCGGGGATGTGAACCAGCAATTCCAGTAGAGAACTGAAGACTCTTAAAATAGAAATTTGTACAGGAATGCTCACTGCAGCAATATCCATAAAAAGCAAATAGTGAAAATGATCCAAATACCAACCCATCGCTGAATGCGTAAACAAAATGTATTTCACCCACACAGTGGAATTCTATTCAGATGTGAAAAGAAATGGAGTACTGACACCCATTACAGCGCGGGTGAACCTGGAAAGCATCACACTAACTGCGTGAAGCCAGGCACAAAAGCCATTATAGGATTCCCTTGAGATGCCATGTCTGGAACAGGCAAGTCCACAGAGATAGAAAGTGGTTAGTGGTTGCCAGAGGACTGGGAGAAGGTAGAGTTGGAGTCTCTTTTGGGGATGATGGAAATGTTCTAGAATAAGTGCTAATGGTTGCACAAATCGTGAACATGCTAAAATGACTGAATTGTGCACTTTAGTGATTTTTATGTTATATGAACTTTACATTACACACACACAAAATGCTTTAAAACAATGCTAGGCTTTCAGGCACTATAGCATCAAGGTAGGGAGATATTTGGGGGAAGACAGCCTGTCTGTGTATCCTTAAAGCAGACCATGTCAATAGAGGGTTTTCTCTTATTTCAGCTCATCTGTTCCTGTTCCTCTTTCATTTTCCATCTGGTTAACTTCCCTCTGGCTTTTCCTTTCCGGGTTATCCCTTGACCCTCAAGAAGAAGGGGTGTGCTCCTTGCTTCTCCTTTTCTGGGCCTTCTTGGTTCCCCTTTCCTTCCTCACTTTCTCCCTCTCCTTCCCCCTTTCTATTCTAAGGCTGTCAGGCACCCACAGGCCCATTCGCAGCTGAGGCCCTTCTGGTCAGGAAACTAAGATCCCACAAGCTACATGCTGTGGCCAATGTATATATATAATTTATATATTTTTAATTGAATGAAAAATGTCAAATTTAAAACATTGTGACTATTATGCAACACACACACACACCCCCCACAGTATTTATATTCTCGTGGCCTTGAATGCCTTAGGAAGAATACCCAGGAATAGAGAACAGGGAAGGATGTGAGACCCTCAGAGAGGTTAAATAACTTTCCAAAAATCACACAGCTAGAAGCAGCTACTAAATGGTCTGAACTCACTGGTGCACTCATGTAGTCATTCATTCCTCAGATACTCACAGAACTTACTTCTTTTATCTAAAAAATATTATGTTATTGATGTATAATTGATTTACAATGTTGTGTTAATTTCTGCTGTACAGCACAGTAATTCAGTTTTATATATATATTCTTTTTCATATTCTTTTCCGTGACAGTATGACAGGATATTGAATATAGTTCCCTGTGCCACACCTTAGGACCTTGTTGTTTATCCATTGAGCACTGTACTTGATTGCAAGAAACCGAAATCAACTCTGGTAGATTGTAGCAGAAGAGGGATTTATTAAAGGGGTCCTGGGATGCTTTTAGAAGTGCCAGGAGAGCTGGGGAGCTGGGTGTGGACACGTCACAGCAGGAGCAGTGGACACAGTGTGGCTGCCACTGTCCCTGCCATGTCCTGGTCACTTCACCTTGCGAGGCTCACCCACTGGGGCAGGCTGCTGGGTGCTGCCTGCAAGCCCCAGCTCCTCCTCCATCTTAGGGTGGCTACCACTGTCCCCAGAGGTTCTGTAGGGCCTGCTTCTTGGCGTTACTGCTTCTGGACTCAAAGTCTAGACAGTGTCTCTGATGAACAGAGCCTGAGTGTATGGCTTCCTCCAGAGCTGACAGACTGCTGAGGGACCTGCTTCCTGCATGTGCATCTTCTCTCCTGGGAAATGGGCTCTGTTCTCAAGTCTCACAATGAGGAGCTCCCCAAATGTGGTAAAGATGTTTCGATGTTGGGCAGCCAGGGGAACACCTAAAGGTCCTTCTTCCATCAACTGCGTGAATGATGCAGCTAGACATGGAGCATGCAAAGGTGAGTCACACCTAGAACCTGCCTGCAGACACCTCACAGACTCAGAATTCCCTTCCTTTCAACTTGTAGTTATTTGCTACCACAGTTTGAAAAGCCCTCTCACTCTTTGTTTCTTTAGGTCGTTCTGACAGACAGGCCGTGTAAGGTAGACAGAACTGACATTCTCTCTATTTCATCCTTGAAGAAGCCAAGAAGTTCGATGATGAGCCCAAGGTCCCTCTGCTGGTGAGTGGCAGAGGGGAGACTTGGCCTGTCCTCTGATTCCAAGCCCAGTGTCAGCCGGAAGCAAGACATGATCACAAATATCATGCTTCATTGGTTCCTGGGCATGTGGCTTTCCCTCTGTATTTTTTTTTTTTTTTTAATGTGAACAGAACCAGCCCTCTTTATTTTTAACTTTTCATCACACACATTTTCAAACACACACTGAAAAAATAATATAATAAACTCCCACTACCCACCATTTCAATAATTATAACTGAAAGGTTGCTGCTACGAGATGTGAATGATGCTGGAATTCTTGGCCTCTGGAGAGGAGGAATTCAATCCGGGGCTAGGGATAAGGCTTGATCACTCAGAACTTTTTGTGTAATAAAGTTTTATTAAAGTATAGAAGAGACAGAGAAAGCTTCTGACACAGGCATCAGAAGGGGACAGAAAGAGTGTCCCCTTGCTTGTTTTTAGCAAGGAGTTATATACCTATTAGCAAGCTGCTAATTAGAGAAAGGAAATGCCTCAAAACTGAGAAAGTCACACCAGGCCCCTCACCCACAACATGCATTTTGAGATAGCTTGGCACAAGATGAGTCATCCCTGGGCTATAAAACATTTGACATGAATCTTGAAGACAGGCAGATTTCCAAGCAAGTACATAGTTCATTAACATAGCTTAAGAAAACATTTTCATAAGAAAAACGCAGTGGTTAGCTCAAGGATTGAGAGAAAGTTAAGTTCCAGGTGAACCAGGTGTCGCCATGACAACACAAGATTAGAAGAAAAAAAACTAATGTCTGCCACTTGGAGTTTTATTTCCTCTTGCCACTTGGGGACCTCTGGCCTCCCTACCAAGGATATTAATGCTCTCATTTTCCCATTTTCTCTTAGGAGAATTATATTGCCAAGGGAAAGGGGCGGTGTTCTCATTCCATAACTGCTTCTGAGCTGGTAAGGGGTGTTGTCCCTAAATTATTGAGGCAACATATTCTCCTATGGGGCTTCCCTCATAGCTCAGTTGGTAAAGAATCTGCCTGCAATGCAGCAGACCTGGGTTCGATTCCTGGGTCGGGATGATCCCCTGGAGAAGGAAATGGTAACCCATTCCAGTATTGTTGCCTGGAGAATCCCATGGACAGAGGAGCCTGGCAGGCTACAGTCCATGGGGTTGCAAGAGTCAGACACGACTTAGCAACTAAAGAGATACTCCTAAGCTGTCTATTGAGGGTCTCTGATTCAGGGACCCAAAGTAATAGTTGGAGGAGGCTGTGGCACTCACAGGAGACTGAATAACCATAACTTTATGCAGCTAGAAACAAATCCAGCTACACAGTTACAGGTGCAGGGAGCAGACAGCAAAAACAGAACGATCAGCAAAGTTAAAAGTCACATTATGTCCATAAAGGTACAAAGGGTTACACCAGTCCATTTTAGGACTGTTAGATGTCATTAGATTAAGAAGAGACATCACATATGATTGTTGTTGGCAAAGGTAGTCGTGGACTTGGAAAAAATCCTTTCCCTGACGTGGAGATGTCTACCACGGGAAACCTTCCATTGATGAGGAGGGGAGCACTCTGCAGACCCAGCAATTGGACAGATTGTGGAATGAGGTGTAGGAATGAGCCTAGGACAGGAAGGCGTTGTCTTGAGGGTCAAACGGCAAACTCAGGATTTTTGGAATCAGCAAAAGCAGGCCCACATAGATTACGAAACCCATCTATTGCAGGAGGGGGGACGCCTTCCAGGGCCCAAAGCTGGGCTGTTGTCTAACACATGGAAATGAATTTTCCGAGGAGACACATGTGCTGACAAAGCAAGAGATTTTATTGGGAAAGGGCACAGGGATGGACAGCAGTAGGTAAGGGAACCCAGGAGAACTGCTCTGCCGCGTGGCTTGCAGTCTCGGGTTTTATGGTGATGGGATTAGTTTCTGGGTGGTCTTTGACCAATCATTCTAATTCAGAGTCTTTCCTGGTGGCACACGCATCGCTCAGCCAAGATGGATGCTAGCGAGAGGGATTCTGGGAAGTGGACGGACACGCGGTGTCTCCTTTCGGCCTTTCCTGAACACTTCCGGTTGGTGGTGGCTGATTAGTTCCGTATTCCTTATCAGGATCTCCTGTTATAAAACAACTCATGCAAATGGTTACTATGGTGCCTGGCCAGGGTGGGCGGTTTCAATCAGTGTGCTTCCCCTAACACATCTGGTAAAGGCCTTCTCAGAGGCCTTGAGAGATTGCCCCCCAGGTCCCAATGTCTTTATTATCAGAATCTTGGTTCGTGGCTCAAACAGCATTGTTTGACTCAGAGGCTGGGTCAAGAGTCACCTCCCAGAGTTCCTGTAATGTCTGTTGAAAAGCTAAAAGTTGAGTTACATAGTTAGTTAATTCCAAGGCTTTAGGAAAACTCTGGGTGTAAGCCTTTAAGAATTTTTCATTGAGCCTTTTCAGGAATTATTAATCTTCCATCCTCAGACTGTATCCTTCCTTTTCCATTAATCTTTGTTCCTCTTTTCTTTATCTTTTTAATTCTTCTTCTGTATATTGAGATTCTTCCTGTTCAACGGGACCTGTCCAGAACAAGGGTATCTGTAGTGAAAGGGGTTCCTTCGTAAAGGAGTTCAAAAGGGATTCAGCAGTTAGCCAGCTGATTACCCTGATTTACTTCCATCCCATTTGTGCCCTTTGCAATGCAGAACAGCTACTTTCTTAGGCCATCAAAAGTCTTTCAATGTCTTTGAAATGTTTAATAGGTTCTCATGTTGCTTTTATTCCATATTGCAGCAGGAGCATGTAAAGTCAAATAAGCAAATGGAGTCAGTGTAGATATTTACTCGCTAACCTTTGCTTAACTCTAGAGCTCCGGTCAGAGCCACAAGCTCCGCTAACTGAACATTCATCCCTGGGAGGCGGGGTGGGGGGAAAGAGACTCTTCTTCTAAAACCTGTTCAACTATCACCATGGCATAACCTGTTTTCCATTTCCCATCCTGCACAAAGGAACTGTCATCCAAACATTAACTTTAGAGTTTGAGATTTCACTCACATCAGAAGTCAGCACAGTGAGACTTAGCCCATTAATAAACTTAAGAGCTTTAGGCATTAGCAAAACAATAGTAGCAATTACCCTTAAGCAATGTGGCCAAAGCCTTTTTCTCCCCAGTAACTCTCATTCTGTGGAACCTGCAGAAGAGCAGCTTGAAGAGCCTTAAAAGCCTTTTGAGTCTCTGCAGACCAAACCAGCTTGTTGGTTTGGGCCTGCTGAGTTTCAGTTGTAAGTTTATATAAAGGGCGGACAAGTTCCCCATAACCCAGAATCCAAATGTGGCAACAGCCTGTGATGCCCCCCAATACTCTAAGTTGTCTTAAAGTCATAGGTCGTTGATGATTAATATAGGCTTAATTCTCTTGGGGCCTATGGCCATCGTCCCTTCTAGAAAAGAAAGCATCTTTCACATCAATGACTGAAGAATATTTGGCTCATTTAGGAATTTCAGACAATGCAGTATAAAGATTAGGTACCTTGAGGTATAAAGGAACCACAGCCCCATTTGTTATTGTGACTCTTGAACTAATCTCCATTTATCATTTGACATTTTTATACCCAAGATAAAAGAATGGCATGGACTGTTACAGGGAATTAATTGTCCCTGTTCCTTTAAATTCTCAGCGGTGGGTTGTAACCCTTTCTTCATCCTGGGTTTCAGTGACTACTGCTTTTGATGTGGAAATAGGTGAGGGTCTTTGGGCTTGACAATGACAGGAATAGCAGTCTGTGCTTGACCCACAGTTTTTCCATCAGCCCATTCTCTAGGATTTACATTTTGTCCAATTAATGGGAGAGAAAAAGAGGGCTCCATATTCATGAAAACAGAGGCATGGAGCTTGCTCAGTATATCCTTCTCCAAAGGGGTGAGGGACACTCTGGCACAATCATAAATTTGTGTGGAAACAGCAGAGTTTCAGTTGCAGCTTAGAGGACAACTGAAATAATAATGTTTGGCTCTTCCAGACAGCCCCATTACAGTAGTGGATCAGGGAGAAAGTGGGCCAGGGGCTTCAGTAAGCATGGAGTAAGTTGCCCCAGTGTCTAAAAGGAAATCGACTGATTTGCGCTTCCCCTCATCCCGACCCCAGCCCCACACCCCCAGTTATTAATACCTGTGGTTCCTCATGTGTAATTAGGATAGGAGCTTGTGTGGGGACCACCGGGCACCTTCAGTCCTGATTGTCTTTCGAGTCTGACCCCTGGGGCCCATGCCTCAGAGGGCAGTCTCCTCTCCAGTGTGGCCCTTTGAAGACCTGACATGGAGCTGGGGGCGACTTAGACACCTGAGAGCAACCTCACTTGAGAGGCCCCTCCTTTCCACAGTAATAGCAAGTCCATCCCTTTTCACCTGGGTCCCTCTGGGCATTTTCCTTTGGCTGTTTTAGAGCAGATCTGAGAGCCATTGCCCAGGCTTCAGTCTTTCCTGGTCTTTTTCTGCCTCTTCTCCTCCTCCTACCTGCCATAACAAACTGTCTGAGCCACTTGCAACAGGTTATCAAAGGCTGATTTGGTTCATACGCCTGTTTTAGGAGCTTAGTGGATATCTGGAGCCAGCTGAGTGAGAAGTCTCTCTTTTAACATCATTCTTCCCTTTGCAATTTAGAGGTCAATCTCAGTGAATCTGTGAAGGGCTTCCTGCAGTCTATCTAGGAAGTTACTAGGAGCTTCCTTCTCTCCCTGTTCTGTGTTAGTCAATTTGGCAAAAAGTCTTAGCCTGTACCCACTTGAGTCCTGACAAGAACACATCTGACAAAGTGACGCTGGTCCCCATCTTTCTTTAGCCATGTTATAATCCCAGTCTGACTCTGTTCTGTTGTGGGGACCATCTGATTCCCAGTAGAGAAGGTGGCTGTCTTGCCCTCTCCTTTTTCTGCTGATTCATTACCAAGCCATTTATCTCCATAGGCAACAGCTTTTCCCCCAAACTCAAGTTTTGGAGTTGGGAGTTAGTGTCTGTACCAAGACACAGATTATGCCTCTCCAGGTAAGGTCATAAAGTAAAGTTAGTCCCATAAAGGCGTCTATATACTTTTTGGATCCTCTAAACAGTCTCAACTGCAATTGGAACTGTTTGAATTTCTACTGAGACTGAGGCAACCCCTCCTGGAAGGGTGTCCTGACTCTCAACTTGCTTAGTTAGGAGCCCCAGAAATGGGCAAAGTAAGAGGACAGGAGGGAGCTGAAGATTTCACGCCCAAATCTGCACCCTTAAGACACAAGTCTGGCGTGTCTTGCAGAGAGAAAGAGCAATACATATGGCACTTCTGCCCATTTTTCTTGTTTTTTTACAGAGCCAGTCTAACTGTAAAACAGTTATTATAATTAAGAGACCCTTCAACTGGCCAGCATCCCCCATCTTCCAAAGGATACTGTGACCATTCAGTATGACAGAACATAAGGCATGTCTTTTTAAACTCTGGAGATCTAATTTGTTCCAGTTTTTTTTAAAATACATTTTAAAGGGGGTAGTTCTGGAACTGCTAGCTCCCATCTGTAAGAGAGAAAAAAGTGGCATCTACAGCCTTGTCTTTTTTTTTTTTTTTACTGGAGGCATCCCTCCCTGCTCTAGATGGGAGTGGAGACAGACTTTACAGTGAAGCTTTCCTTCTCTGTCAGATTTAGTCTGTCCCTTACCGACACAGGCTCCTTCCTCGTCCCTCCTGGTTCTACCACCAAGGTGGGGTGGAGATGCACAGGGGTAGACCTGATGGCATCCAAGATTGAAGTCCAGTTCCTCACCATTAAAACCTTTGCCTGAGTTTTTTTTTTTTTTTTCTTTCTCTGATGCCACCTGGCATGCAACAGAGTAGCCTTCCAGAATGCCTCCCAAGCTAGGACCCCTAGGGGGAAGCATCTGTCCTCCATGTGCAGGTGCACATTCCTGAGCTCAGTCCTGACTGCAGTAGAAGTGGTGAGTCATAAGGGAGTGAACAACAGCCAGGATGTCCCTTCTGAGTGTCACCATATCAGTGTATGTGATAGCAAAAGAGGCGATGATGGCCAGCCAGCGAGAAAAAAGTGATTTTTGTCCTCAAGCTATTAAGGCCAATCCTTCCAGTTCATTCCACAGATTCCACAGAAAGAATACTTAAGGAGTTGAGACAAAAGCCACCAGAGAGCCTCCTCTGGTCCACTAAGAGCTAGTGCTATCAAAGGAAGAAGCCCATTGCACTTCCAAACCGACCAGACCCTGGGATTCCCGATCTGTGTCCTCAAAACCCCATGATCACCAGCAGTGATTCTATCCACATAGATTGGAGGGACAGCCATGGCAAAGATTCACTTTTAGGTCACAGGTCCCCTAGACAGGCAGTCAAAAGAGTGACCTCTAGCCTGAGAGATGTTCCTGGAGCTAGAATTCCACCTCGTTCCTTATTATGTTCTTGTAACTTATGGTTCCTAGCAAGGCCAGGTGCTTCCAAAGTTGGGATCTAAGTAAAAGTACATAGTAAGAGTGGATCACAAGTCCCTTGAAAGTCTATAATTTGACAGATTAGGTTAGTACTTCTAATTCCCAGGCAGTTATGAAATGGTCAAAGAGACCAGAAAGTTTGACCAAGAAAGGAGGGTTCCATTCACACGCTTCATTCATCTCTGGCTTCTCCCCCAGAGGAGTCATTGGGTGCCTCTTGACATTAGCAGGTCAGTATATCCCCCAATGATTCTGCCATAAACCATATGAGGTTGCCATGGAACCGCAGATTAGGACACAACTCCTGCTTCACACTTGTTTGTGCATTTCTTTCAATCAGTCACACACACAGGCACACTGTACAGTTAGCAAAGTAAAGCAGAAAACGTGTTTACTAGGAGAACAAAGAACTAGAGCTCTGAATGTCTTTACCTTGTCCTAAAACCAGACGAGACCCCAAGATGAAAGGTTGCTGCTAGGAGCTGTGAACAAAGCCGGGATTCTTGGCCTCTGGAGGAGAGCATTTCGATCCAGGGCTATTTCCTCCTGCTGTTGGGGACCTCTGGCCTCCTTACAAAGGCGATTCACACTCTCATAACCTATGGCCAATTTTGTTTCATTGATAATCCCCACTCACCCAATCTTCATCCCTAGTATTTTAATTTAATTTAATTTAATTTTCCAGAACATCCTTGACCAGGGATTGAATTCATGCCCCCTGAAGTGGAAGCAATGAGTCTTAACCACTGGACCACTGAGAAAGTCCCATGTTCATCCCCAGTGTTTTAAAACAAATAGAATTCCCTAAAAAATGGGACTCTAAACTTAACGATCATACACCTCACATACTGTTTCTCTTTCATCACCTCACCAAGACACTAGATATGGTATGGCATCATTTTATGCCAGGTTGAAGTAGCACAACAAAAACATCAACAAAGTCTCAGTTTAGATGCTAATTACAAATTATTTTTTAAATACCAAGAATTGTGTCATTATTAAAAGTTGAATAATTTCACAGTTGGTGAGCAAGTAAGTCTCTTTATGTTTTTGTCATCACAGTTGTTCAACAGAAATGCCAACCCAACTTCCTGATCATTCCACTTGTATGGTTTGGAATGGAATAATTTTCATGACTATTTTTCAGATTTACACTTGCCATTATTTTAATGTAAAACTGTTTTTAATAGCTCAAACAGTCCACCAAGTATTGACATTTATATTTAAAAACTCTCTCCGAGGGACTTCCCAGGCTGTCCAGTGGTTAAGACTTCGCCTTCCAGGGAAGGAGCGTAGGTTCCATCCCTGGTTGAGGAGCTAAGATTCCAAATGCATTGTGGCTAAAAAAACCAAAACATAAAACAGAAGCAATATTGTAACAAATTCAATAAAGACTTAAAACGTGGTCCACATCAAAACAAAAAAACCAAATGAACAAAAAAACACAGCTCACTGCCATGTCAATAACTCTGGAATAGATGTTAATGTGATAAATTGCTCTGAAGAAGGCCAAACCCCACAATATCCAGCATTGTTTGTTTAGAACACTTCTGAATTTGAATGCATCTTGGAATCAATGATATGGGACAGTTTATTTGGCAACTTAAAAAATTCCTAGGGGTATGTCAAATAAGGGGGCATTTTCAGTGGATGAAGTTTCCTTTTCATTGGAATGCAGTCCCTAAGACAGGGGTAGAAAGTGACAAAGGACAGGAGGAGCGCTGGGGGAGTCGGGAGGCTCTGATGAGGAGGTGAACAGGTCCACCACCCCTTGTTCCCTTATCTGAAGCTCTAAATTCCAAAAGGCTCTGGAATCAAAGTGTTTCATTTTTGTTTTTTTTCCCCCA
The DNA here is from genome assembly GCF_029378745.1 of Bos indicus. NCBI lineage: Eukaryota > Metazoa > Chordata > Mammalia > Artiodactyla > Bovidae > Bos > Bos indicus. The sequence goes on along the minus strand of NC_091764.1, from coordinate 103,890,274 downwards.
TGTTTGGCACCAAAACCTAACCTAAACTGACTTAAAGTAATTTATAAATAGAATATGTAATGATAACTAATTGGTAACTTAATTCTACATATTGTGAGGATCAATCTGTTTAGCTGCAGAGATATTAATGTTTGATGATGGAGCATTATTCCAGCCCCTTGGGAGGAAGCACAGGAGGAGATGTTAGCTATTCGGTCTCTATACCCGGGGGAGTCTTTTTGGGGGGGGCATGTTTTGAGGCATGGGGAATCTTAGTTCCCCGACCAGCGATTGAACCTGAGTTCTCAGCAATGAGACCTGGGGACCCTACAATGAACTGCCAAGGAATTCCCTGCACTGGTTTTTCCAAAAGCCACAAAATCTTGAGTTTTGAAGCATATGTGGACCTAAGGGTTATAGGTAAAGGACACTGGGTTGTATCTGAATCTCACCTTGGTGGGTGGATATAATTTAGATGTGTAGTAAAGTGGAGGGGATTTCAGGAAGAGGAAAAAGCATCATTTCCTGGATGGATCTCAGTGTTAAGTCAGTATCCAGTGTCCAGATCTCAATGTAAGTCAGTATCCAGCCACTACATTTGCTTTAAAGGCGGAGATGGCCTGCATTTCTTTCTTTCTTTTTGTATTTCTAATTCTGTGTACTTTTCTTTTTTGCGAAAACTATTTATTTTATTTGTGTATTATTTATTTCCTTGGCTGCTCGGGGTCCTGACTGTGGCAGGCAGGGTCTTCCATCTTTTGAGGCATGCAGGATATTTCATGTGGCATGCGAACTCTTAGTTGTGGCATGTGGGGCAGTTCTCTGCCCAGCTATGGAACCCAGACACCCTGAATTGGGATCGAGATCCCAGGGAGATGTTCTAGGGGTGGGTGTGGTGGGTGAAAGGGGCGGCTGCTCTATGCAGCCACTGCACTGGGGGCTCCTCCCTGGGGCGGTGTCCAGTCCAGAGGTCATCACACTCTGCCCACCTCTCTCCCCAGCCTCCTCCCTGCTCTGTCCCCTCACTCCGTCCCCTTCTGGGATTGGGCTGGCTTGGGACCAGTTAACTGAAGGTAAGGGTCTCCAGTCATGGCCTCTGAAAGGGCTCCCACGTGCTCAGCAAGGCCTCTGGGAGAGACTACCTGTGGAAGAGGGTCTCAGGCACAGAGGCTGACCCTCCAGGCCGAGGGACCCCCCGCCCCCACCTTGCTGCTCCCTATGAGCTGGAGGAGGAAGGCAGTGTGGCCTCACCTCCTGAGTCTGAGTCTCCTTTCTCCCTGGGAAAAGGGATGGGGCAAGCGTTTGCTAGTGTGCATGTGTGTGCACACGGGAGGAATAAGGTGTATGGGGAGGGGCAGGGTGCTCCCACCTCGCTGAGTAAGTCTGGGCACAGTGGTCCTCCCGTGCCCAGGATTCTTCCCTCTGGTGTCTCCCTCCCTCCTTGGTCCCCATCAGGCTTACTCACATTTCTCAAGGCCTGTTGTTGGATCCCTGACCCTCGTGACAAGGTCTTCATCCACTCTGCATCCAGGGAGAGCAGCGTCATGCAGAGGAGGGAAGGAGGAGGGACGGACTTTGGAGAAGGAAGGGGGGAACCATTCTGGAAGGAAGACTGTAGGGAATGAACTATTTGCATACAGAAACCCCCCGCTCCCAAATTTTCCCCGTTTAATTTAGTTTTGAAATCCCTGATTGTGCTGCCATCTGCTGGCCCACAGAGGAAAGGGCTAGAGATGCTTCCGCATTTTTAGGAACAGAAAAGCCTTGGGCTGGAGGCCCGGATGTCCCTTTCTAAATCTGATGGGTATCCCCCTCTTCCTCAAGGCCCTTTCTGGTGACTGCGGCTGTGTTCAGGGTTCAGGCTATGTTCAGGGTTCCTACCCAAAGAGCAGTGGAAATGGCAGTCTCTCTCCCTTAATTCCATTCTCCCTGTCCTTAGTCTGCCAGCAGCTGTGGTCCAGGAATGACCAGGGTTCAATGCCCAGGATAATGGGACAGGAACAGGGCTAGAGACCGGGAGTGTGGGGAGTACAGGAGGACGCAGAGGAGAGAGAAACTTGGTTGACCTGGGGCCCTGCTCTGCTTCCCTCAGCAATGACAAGTTGAGGAAACTTACCTGGTGGTATAGTGGCTAAAAATCCATGTTTCCAATGCAGAGGGAACAGGTTTGATCCCTGGTCAGGGAACTAAGATCCCACATGTCATGTGGTGCTTCTAATAAAGAAATTAAAAAAAATGACATGTTGAACAGGGACTGCCATGATCCCAAAGCACCACTGCTGCTGCTGCTAAGTTGCTTCAGTCGTGTCCGACTCTGTGTGTCCCCATAGACGGCAGCCCACCAGGCTCCCCCGTCCCTGGGATTCTCCAGGCAAGAACACTGGAGTGGGTTGCCATTTCCTTCTCCAATGCATGAAAGTGAAAAGTGAAAGTGAAATCGTTCAGTTATGTCTGACTCTTAGCAACCTCATGGACTGCAGCCTACCAGATTCCTCTGTCCATGGGATTTTTCAGGCAAGAGTACTGGAGTGGGGTGCCATTGCCTTCTCCAATATATACAAAATATTCTTTTCCATTTTTCTCTCCTTCCTCCCTGCCTCCCTCCTTCCCTTCCTTCCTATTTACTTATTAACATATAGGTTTTGACAACAGGGTGTATGGTATGTAATTTTTGTGTGCTCTGTTCACTACTGCTTAATGTCTAGCGCTCAATGAATATTTGTAGAATGAAAGCACCACTAGAGTCTATCTTAAGACAGGACTTAAAAAAAAAAAAAGACAGGACTTCCCTGGTGGTCCAGTAAGAAAAGGCAAAGAGACATGACACTGAAAGATGAACTTCCCAGGTCGGTACGTGCCCAATATGCTACTGGAGAAGAGCGAATGGACAGCTCCAGAAGGAATAAGAGGAAGAGCCAAAGTGGAAACAGTGTCCAGTTGTGGATGTGACTGGTGGTGAAAGTAAAGTTCAATGGTGTAAGCAACAATATTGCACAGGAACCTGGAATGTTAGTTCCATGAATCAAGGTAAATTCAGTTCAATTCAGCTGCTTAGTCGTGTCCGGCTCTTTGCCACCCCATGAACGCAGCACGCCAGGCCTCCCTGTCCATCACCAACTCCCAGAGTCCACCCAAACCCATGTCCATCGAGTCGGTGATGCCATCCAACCATCTCATCCTCTGTCGTCCCCTTCTCCTCCTGCCCTCAATCTTTCCCAATATCAGAGTCTTTTCAAATGAATCAGCTCTTCACATCAGGTGGCCAAAGTATTGGAGTTTCAGCTTCAACATCAGTCCTATCAATGAACACCCAGGATGATCTCCTCTAGGATGGACTGGTTGGATCTCCTTGCAGTCCAAGGGACTCTCAAGAGTCCTCTCCAACACCACAGTTCAAAAGCATCAATTCTTCAGCGCTCAGCTTTCTTTATAGTGCAACTCTCACATCCATACATGACCACTGGAAAAACCATAGCCTTGACTAGCAGACCTTTGTTGACAAAGTAATATCTCTGCTTTTCAATATGCTATCTAGGTTGGTCATAACTTTCCTTTCAAGGAGTAAGCGTCTTTTAATTTCATGGCTGCAATCACCATCTGTAGTGAGTCTGGAGCCCCCCAAAATAAAGTCAGCCACTGTTTCCACTGTTTCCCCATCTATTTGCCATGAAGTGGTGGGACCGGATGCCATGATCTTGGTTTTCTGAATGTTGAGCTTTAAGCCAACTTTTCACTCTCCTCTTTCACTTTCATCAAGAGGCTCTTTAGTTCTTCTTCACTTTCTGCCATAAGGGTGGTGTTATCTGCATATCTGAGGTTATTGATATTTCTCCCAGCAATCTTGATTCCAGCTTGTGCTTTCTCCAGCCCAGTGTTTCTCATGATGTACTCTGCATGTAAGTTAAATAAGCAGGGTGACAATATACAGCCCTGATGAACTCCTTTTCCTATTTAGAACCAGTCTGTTGTTCCATGTCCAGTTCTAACTGTTGTTTCCTGACCTGCATACAGGTTTCTCAAGAGGCAAGTCAGGTGGTCTGATATTCCCATCTCTTTCAGAATTTTCCACAGTTTATTGTGATCCACACAGTCAAATGCTTTGGGGAAGTGCTCAAACAGGAGATGGCAAGAGTGAACATCGATATTTAGGAATCAGTGAGCAAAAATAGACCAGAAGGGACGAATTTGATTCAGATTGACCATTATAGTTACTGCTGTGAGCAAGAATCCCTAAGAAGAAATGGAGTAGCCCTCATAGTCAACAAAAGAGTATCAAATGCAGTCCTTGGGTGCAATCTCAAAAACAACAGAATGATCTCTGTTCATTTCCAAGGCAAACCATTCAATATCACAGCAATCCAGGTCTATGTCCCAACCACTGTTGCCAATGAGGCTGAAATTGAACAGTTCTATGATGATCTACAGGACCTTCTAGAACTAACACCAAAAAAAGATGGTCCTTTTCATCGTAGGATTCAGTTCAGTTTAGTCACTCTGTCGTGTCCGACTCTTTGCGACCCCATGAACCGCAGCACGCCAGGCCTCCCTCTCCATCACCAACTCCCGGAGTCCACCCAAACCCATGTCCATCGAGTCAGTGATGCCATCCAACCATCTCATCCTCTGTCTTCCCCTTCTCCTCCTGCCCTCAATTTTTCCCAGCATCAGGGTTTTTTTTCAAATGAATCAGCTCATTGTAGGGTACTGGAATGCAAAAGTAGGAAGTCAAGAGATACCTGGAGTAAGATGCAAGTTTGGTCTTGGAGTACAAAATGAAGCAGGGCAAAAGTTAACAGAGTTTTGCCAAGAGAAAGCACTGGCCTTAGTAAACACCTTCTTCCAACAGCACAACAGACGTCTCTTGGACATCACCAGATGGTCAATAGTGAAATCAGATTGACTATATTCTTTGCAGCTGAAGATGGAGAAGCTCTATACAGTCAGCAAATCAAGACCAGGAGCTGAGTGTGGCTAAGATCAGGAATGCCTTATTGCAAAATTCAGACTTAAATTGAAGAAAGTAGGGAAAACCACTAGGCCTTTCAGGTATGACCAAAATCAAATCTCTTATGATTGATTATACAGTGGAAGTGATAAATAGATTCAAGGGATGAGACCTGATAGAGTGCCTGAAGAACTATGGATGGAGGTTCATGACATTGTACATCAAATCCATCCCCAAGAAAAAGAAATGTGAAAAGGCAAAATGGTTGTCTGAGGAGGCCCTACAAATAGCTGAGAAAAGAAGGGAAGTGAAAGGCAAAGAAGAAAAGGAAAGATATACCCATCTGAATGCAGAATTCCAAAGAATACAAGGAGAGATAAGAAAGCCTTTCTCAGTGATCAATGCAAAGAAATAGAGGAAAACAATAGAATGGGAAAGACTAGAGATCTCTTCAAGAAAATTAGAGATACCATGGGAGCATTCCATGCAAAGATGGACACAATAAAGGACAGAAATTGTATGGATCTAACAGAAGCAGAAGATATTAAGAAGAGGTGGCATGATTACACAGAAGAACTATACAAAAAAGATCTTCATGACCCAGATAATCACGATGGTGTGATCACTCACCTAGAGCCAGACATCCTGGAATGTGAAGTCAAGTGGGCCTTAGGAAGCATCACTCTGAACAAAGCTAGTGGAGGCGATGGAATTCCAGTTGAGCTATTTCAAATCCTAAAAGATGATGCTGTGGAAGTGCTGCACTCAATATGTCAGCAAATTTGGAAAACTCCAGCAGTGGCCACAGAACTGGAAAAGGTCAGTTTTCATTCCAATCCCTAGGAAAGGCAGTGCCAAAGAATATTCAAACTAACACACAGTTGCATTCAATTCACATGCTAACAAAGTAATGCTCAAAATTCTCCAAGCTATGCTTCAGCAGTATGTGAACCGAGAACTTCCAGATGTTGAAGCTGTATTTAGAAAAGGCAGAGGAATCAGAAATCAAATTGCCAGCATCTGCTGGATCATAGAAAAAGCAAGAGAGTTCCAGAAAAACATGTACTTCTGCTTTACTGACCACGCTAAAGCTTTTGACTGTGTGGATCACAACAAACTATGGAACGTTCTTAAAGCGATGGGAATACCAGACCACCTTACCTGCCTCCTGAGAAACCTGTATGCAGGTCAAGAAGCAACAGTAAAAACTGGACATGGAACAATGGACTGGTTCCAAACTGGGAAAGATGTATGACAAGGCTGTATATTGTCACCCTGCTTATTTAACTTATATGCAGAGTATATCATGAGAAATGCTGGGCTGGATGAAGCATAACTGGAATCAAGATTGCTGGGAGAAATATCAATAACCTCAGATATGCAGATGACACCACCCTTATGGCAGAAAGCAAAGAGGAACTGAAGAGCCTCTAGATGAAAGTGAAAGAGGAGAGTGAAAATGCTGGCTTAAAACTCAACACTTAGAAAACTAAAATCATGGCATCTGGTCCCATCACTTCATGGCAAATAGATGGGGAAACAGTGACTGACTTTATTTTCTTGGTCTCCAAAATCACTGCAGATGGTGACTTGCAGCATGAAATTAAAAGATGCTTGTTCCTTGGAAGAAAAGCTATGACCAACCTAGACAGCATATTAAAAAGCAGAGACATTGCCAACAAAGATCCATTTAATCAAAGCTATGGTTTTTTCCAGTAGTCATGTATGGATGTGGGTTGGACCATAAAGAACAGTGAGCATCAAAAATTGATGCTTTTGAACTGTGGTGTTGGAGAAGACTCTTGAGAGTCCCTTGGATTTCAAGGAGATCAAACCAGTCCATCCTAAAGGAAATCAATCCTGAAAATTCATTGGAAGGACTGATGCTGAAGCTGAAGCTCCAATACTTTGGCCACCTGAAGAAGAGCCGACTCATTAGAAAAGACCCTCATGCTGGCAAAGATTAAAGGCAGGAGAAAAGGGGACAACAGAGGACAAGATGATTGGATAGCATCAGCCACTCAATGTACATGAGTTTTAGCAAGATTGTAGATGGTGAAGCACAGGGAAGCCTTCCTTGCTTCAGTCCATGGGGTCGTGAAGAGTCAGACACGACTGAGTGGCTGAACAAAAACCAATGGTTAAGACTCTGGGGTTTCAATGCAAGGGGTATAGGTTTGATCCCTTGTCCGGGAAGTACAATCCCACATGCAGTGCAACTGAAAAAAAAAGAAAGAAAACTGTCCTCCTCTTTACGATGGACTCAGGCCTGCTGATGAACTTGTCCCTTAGGGAAACAAGGGCAGCTGAGGACGGGTTGGAGACATCCTGTTCTCCTCAGCATCTGGTCCAGAGTGTGAGCCCCTGAGGGTCACGGCACCTGGGGCTGTGCAAACACTGACTGTGAACCACCATGACTTGGTCTTTTCCGAGCAGAAACCAGGCCCTGGGAGGAGAATGGGCTCCTGTCTCCCTTCCTCCAGGCCATCGTGTTCTGTATTAAATGTCTGCTCTTTGGGGAAGCCTTCCTTCAACTATCCAGGCCTCTGGGAGAGACCACCTATGGAAGAGGGTCTCAGGCACAGAGGCCGACCCTCCAGGCCAAGGGACCGCCCCCCCCCCCCCCCCCCGCCCCACCTCATCTTGCTGCTCAGTATGAGCTGGAGGAGGAAGGCAGTGTGGCCTCACCTGAGGTCTGAGTCTCCTTTCTCCCCAGGAGGAGGGATGGGGCTTGTGATTGTGAGTGTACATGTGTGTGCACACTGGAGGGATCAGGTGTATGGGGAGGGGCAGGGTGCTCCCACCTCTCTGAGTAACTCTGAGCCCAGGGGGCATCCCATGTCCAGGATTGTCTCGTCTGGTGTCTCCCTCCTTCCTTGGTCCCCACCAGGCTTACTCATATTTTTCAAGGCCTGTTGTATCTTTGACTCTCATGACAGTGTCTTCATCTACTCTGTGTCCAGGGAGATCAGGGTCATGCAGAGGAAGGAAGAGGGAGGGAGGGACTGTGGAGAGGGAATGGGCAGACCATTCTGTGAGGATGATTGTAGAGAATGAAATATTTTCATAAAGAAAACCCACGAAAAAAAATTGTTTCCAGATTAATTTAGTTTTGAAATCCCTGATTGTGCTGCCACCTGCTGGCCTGGATGGGGAACTGCTGTGCTGTGCTTAGTCACTCAGTCGTGTCTTTGCAACCCCATGGACTGCAGCTCACTGGGCTCCTCTGTCCACGGGGATTCTGCAGGCAAGAATACTTAAGTGCGTTGTCCTGCCATCCTCCAGGGGATATTCCCAAATCTGGGATAGAACCTCTGTCTACCGCATTGCACGTGGCTTCTTTACCCTCGGAGCCACCCTGGTAGCCCAGGAAGGGCTAGAGATGGGCTTTTGGGGACAGAAAAGCCTTGGGTTGGAGGCCCAGATGTCCCTTTCTAAATCTCATGGAAATCCCCCCTTCCTCAGGGCCTTCTTGGGGACTGTGGCTGTGTGTTCAGGGTTCCTACCCTAAAGACACTGGATATCGCAGTTGAGGGGGGTTGTTTCCTGGCGTTCTCTTTTCCGTTAACCCTGTTCTTCTTGTCCTTAGTTAGCCAGGGCTCTGTTCCAGGAACAACCAGGGTTCAATGCCCAGAATAATGGAACAGGAGCAAGGATTCGAGACAGAAGTGCATGAGGGTGCAGAGGAGAGACAAGCTTGGTTGTCCTGGGGCCCCGCCCTGCCTCCTTCAGCAATGACATGTAGAGGAAACTAGCCTGAAGGTCCACTGGTTGAAACACCGTGTATCCAATGCAGGGGGTGTAGGTTCGATCTCTGGCCAGGGAACTAAAATCCCACATGCCATGTGGTACAGCTAAGAAAGAAATTTACAAAAATGACCCATAGAGCAGAGGCTGCTGTGACCACAAAGCACCACTAGGGTCTGTTTCAAGACCCTCCCAGGACTTCCCTGGTGGTCCAGGGGTTAGGACTCCCAGCTTCCAATGTAGGGGACAGGGGTTTGATCCCTGGTCGGGGAACTAAGATCCCAGCAAGAAATAAAAAAAAAATCCCTTCCTCCCCGCTCAATGGACTCAGGCCTGCCAATGAACTTGTCCCTTAGGGAAACAAGGGCAGCTGAGGATGGGTTGGAGACATCCTCTTATCCTCAGCATCTGGTCCAGAGTGTGAGCCCCTGAAGGTCACAGTGTCAGGGGCTGGGCAAACAGGGTGGCTGTGGACCACCGGTGACTTGATCTTTTCTGAGCAGAAGCCAGGGCCCTAGAGGAGAAAGGGCTCCTGTCTCCCTTCCTCCAGGCCATCGTGTTCTGTATTAAACATCTTCTCTTTAGGGAAGGCTTCTCTCCAGGGCTCAGAGATCCCACGACAATGTATTCCCCCAGGAGGCTCAGATCCAGAACAGCCTCTGAGTGCTCAGGCCTCTGTCGTCTACCCTGCTTGTTTTCCCTATTGGATGAGTCCCTCCATCTGTCCACCTGCCCGCTCACTTATCCATTTGGAAGCTACCTATTTAACGTGGCAGGCGCATTCCCAGGCCCTGGGGCAGCTCCCTGTGAGGCAGTGAGCAGGTCATCACTGAATGTAGTCTGAGACCAGGCACATGCAAGAGGCCAGGTGGTTCCAGGTTGGAGGGTTTCACCAGCAGGCTTGTATGTCAGAGCTGAGGAATGAACCTGCTGGCAGGGCTGATCCATGACATGACTCACGACATGATCTGTGCCCTTGTCAGCTGAGGAAGGACAAAAGATAGGGAAGAGTGGGTAAGGGCCAGATCCAAGGCAAAAAAAGGGGCCTCTAGGGACTTCCCTGGGGGTCCAGTGGTTAAGACTTCACCTTTCAATGCAGGGGGCGAGGGTTTGATCCCTGTTTGTGGAGCACTGTCTCACATGCCTTGTGGCCAAAGATCCAAAACATAAAACAAGCAATGTTGAAACAAATTCAATAGACTTTAAAAAATGGTCTACATAAAAAGAGAAAAACAACTTTAAAATAAAGAAGGTGCATCTGGTGTAGCTAATTACACATTAGTGTCTGGGCAGCAGTGTGTGTGTGTGTGTGTTGTGCATTTACCATGTACCAAGCGTACAGGTAGAAGAGGTGGTCCAAGAAGGTAAGTCTTGGCAGGAGCTCTCCCATCTGGCCTAGGGGTTCTGAGTTCTGTCCTGGTAGCATGTACCATGACTGGACCTCATTAGCTCAGCCCCAGCCTGACATGGGCCCTGCCCAACCACACACAACAACCTTGACTTATACACTGTGTTATACCCTTAACCCCAGACAGAAAGAGGAAATGGCCATGTGAAGATTGCTCAGGTACTTGGTTTGAAACAAGTATCGAAGACATTGTTATATTGATCAAACTTTTTCAGATTTGATTCTGGGGAGAAAAATGTTTCTCTCTTAAGGTAATGGAAGTTTTCCCTCTGTGGATATATTTATATCTATGTATCTATATACCTGCACTTGTACCTGTATCTACCTCTATCTATATCTAGCTATGTCTAGATATATTGATACAGACATATAGATTCCACTATTTGCTTTATTTTTATTTAATGAGTGAATGTTAGTTTCATTTATCTCATTTATTTTTGTTATTGAAAACATGACATGAGTTTCTCCCTGCCACAGCAAAAAGTACATACCCAGACATATGTTTAGAGATAAAATAAATAAGATAAAATTAATATATACTCCTTAAATAAAATTTATAAACAGTGGAGAATAGGGGAAAACAAAACAGCCAAAATGCCACTAAAAGTAACTCAGATGAATAATTTGAGTATTTTGTACTACACATAGGTTTAAAAATCAAAGTAACCACATGTGTGTATAACTTTGACTTCTGCTATTTTTCAAAGATAAATTCAACTTTTAACCATATAGCTAACTTGATCTTGCAGGCTGGCAAGTTTGCCCTCTTCTGTTTTGCAGTATTCACTTTCTGTTTCCATGTGAACAACTGGATTTCATCTGCCTTTTTTGCTGTGCATCATCTCACGTCTTTATAAAAATTAAAGAATTGGTCTTTTCAGGTGGAGCAGTGCTTGATGGTGGGTACAGGGCCTGGGGAGTGCAGCAGAGCTGGGGGTGCCTAGAGGAATGTTCACCCAGGACTGGGCTCACCGAGGACTCTGCAGTAGTGGGGCTTGCAGGAAAGTGTGAGCGCTTGTTGTCATCTTCACCAAGGCAGGAATTCCAAGGAGGGAGTGTCTGAAAGGATGTGGGGACGGAGGAGTGGGCGATACAGTGGGTCTTCAGGACACCTAGAGGTGTTGAGGTGTGCTGAAAAGCACACGGCTTCGCTGTCCTGTATCAGCTGTGGGGTTTGCAAAAGTCTCTTATCTCCCCAAGCTTCAGTTTCCTCCTTGGTAAAAGGGTGGATGGCAACTCAACCTTTGCAAAGTTGGTGTGAGGAGTCAATGAAGTAACACGGGAAGCACCTGGCTGTTTTTTGTTTTTTTTTTTAAACAACAAAAAAGAGCTACAACTGTAAACGCAGCCACGGGTTGTGCTTGGTAAAACCAAGACTTTGAGTATTTGAAGGTGGACTACAGGGGCTTCGGAATGTTCCCGAAATGAAATGAATTGCGACTACTTCTTCACGGCACTTGAACAGGGGGATGAGAAGGTGACTGTCTCTTAAGAGAGTACAGAAGAAGCTGCGTCCGCAGGAGATGGAGTTCAGAGCAGAGATTAATGGGGCTTCCCGGGTGTGGCACAAGCCCCCTAGGAAGATGGAGGGTGAGGAGGAGGGGCTGTGGGAGGCAAGGATTTCTCTGGCTCTGTGGCCTAAATAGGTCTCCCTGCCTCCACCCGCCCACGCCCAGGGCTCAGTCCTAAACCCAGCCCTCTCCCGTCTGGGCTCCACAGTGGGCGCCCAGCCCAGCCCCTCGGGGTCAGTCCTTCCCGCCCATCACGCCCCACATATATTCACCACAATGACTGGGGAGGTCGCAAGTTCCAATTACCCGGGTCCATTCCCAGAGAGCTCAAGGTGTGACTATAGATCCGGTTGGAGGAGGGGTTCCAAGTGGTGGTGACCATGCAAAGAGAAGACTTTGATGTGGAACCAGCTGACTCCGAGGGCCACTGTCCCGACAGTTTGCTTGTGTGTGATGGATGATCAGTTTTCTCCCAAATCACCCAGAGAGAGTTCTCCCTGAAGACACATTATCTAGCTTTCTGTCCCTTCTTTTCTTCCTTCCCTCCTTCTTATTTTACTTTTTATCCCTTCCGTGTTACCTTTTTCTTTTAGTTCTTTCTCTCTTCTGTTTTCCCCATTTTAATTCTCTTCAGTTTGTGGCAGGAGACCAGCATTTTGGTCCTTACTGTGGGAACGGCTTTCCTGGGCCACTAACTATTGAAATCCAGAGTAGTGCTCTCAATATCATCTTCCAAACTGATGGATCAGAACAAAGAAAGGGATGGAAATTTCGTTACCATGGAGATCATGAGTAACCTAGAAGCTGCCCTCTGGTTGGTGGGACCAGAGTCCTTGCCCAAGGTAAAATCAAAACAGTGGATTGTTGTAGGGATGGATATCCTGAGAACACAGCAGCTCCTCAGCACCATGTAAACCTGTCAGTGGTTGTGAGAAACCCTCAACTTCTAGGAATCCTTCAACTGGATTTTCAAGAGTAGACAGCCTGGGGGTGGTTAGTTAGTAATGCCATTATTTCATTTTATTTTGTTTCATTTCACTGTGAGACTTGCTGGATCTTAGTTCCTTGACTAGGGATCAAATCTGTGCCCTCAGCAGTGAGAGCCCTGAGTCCTAAGCACTGGACTGCCAGGGAATTCCCTGCCATATTATTTTAACCACCTCCATACTGGAATGCTGGGTGTCAGGCTTGAGGATGACTCAACAACTGTAGAAAATATGTTGTTGTTTAGTCGGTGAGTAGTGTCCGACTCTTTTTGTTGTTTAGTTGGTAAGTCATGTCAGACTCTTTTTCAACTCCATGGACTGTAGCCTGCCAGGCTCCTCTGTTCATGGGATTTCCCAGGCAAGAATACTGGGTGGGTTGCCATTTCCTTCTCCAGGGGATCTTCCTCACCCAAGGATCAAACATGCATCTCTTGCATTGGCAGGGGGATTCTTTACCACTGAACCACCAAAGAAGCCCAACAAATATGAGAATGATGTATATATAATAGAGATTCTCAAGCAACTTGGTAAATTTATTTTCTTATCCTTTTCAAGCAGTTTGTTGTCCTAAAGAAGTCACTGCCAATTCCTTCTGGGATCCTGAAAGCAAAATATATGTTCAGAGATGTGGTGAAGATAACTTGTGTGGATGGATTTGAAGTTGTACAGGTGAAGCACTGTCTGGGCTCCTCTCTAGTCCCTAGGTCAGGATGAGCATACTGGAATTGTCTAATCACTTACTGACGTTTTCGTTCAAGTGAGGTCTTGCACCGTCTCCATAAACAGACCAACTCAGGATCTCTAGTTGTCCTTGTCGGTCATGAAGTTCCTTGGACAGTTTCACACTCTCCTTTTGGTTTCAGTCTTGGAGAAGGGGCTGGTATGCTGGGATAAAGCTGTCTTTTAGCCCCAGTTCCTGGCTGCTTTGGGTCATTTTGCTAAGATGACCCCAAGTTTCTTGTGGTAAAGACTCCTCATTGATTCAAGGCCAGAGGTCAATTCCATGTTTGGCTTTTGATTCCCTGTATCTCTCTTTATAAACTAATGTTGATGTTTATTATTGTCTAGGGAAGTGTTGGCTCCACATCTTTCTCTTCTACTTGCCAAAGCAATGGAAAGTGATGTAATTCTGAGCTTCAGTGTCAACGTATGTATCTATTTAAAATGGGACTCTTTTTGTCAAAAAGTGGATGATCAGATCAGATCAGATCAGTCGCTCAGTCGTGTCTGACTCTTTGCAACCCCATGAATCGCAGCACGCCAGGCCTCCCTGTCCATCACCAACTCCCGGAGTTCACTCAAACTCATGTCCATCGAGTCAGTGATGCCATCCAGCCATCTCATCCTCTGTCATCCCCTTCTCCTCCTGCCCCCAATCCCTCCCAGCATCAGAGTCTTTTCCAATGAGTCAACTCTTCCCATGAGGTGGCCAAAGTACTGGAGTTTCAGCTTTAGCATCATTCCTTCCAAAGAAATCCCAGGGCTGATCTCCTTCAGAATGGACTGGTTGGATCTCCTTGCAGTCCAAGGGACTCTCAAGAGTCTTCTCCAACACCACAGTTCAAAAGCATCAATTCTTCGGTGCTCAGCCTCCTTCACAGTCCAACTCTCACATCCATACATGACCACAGGAAAAAACCATAGCCTTGACTAGACAAACCTTTGTTGGCAAAGTAATGTCTCTGCTTTTCAATATGCTATCTAGGTTGGTCATAACTTTCCTTCCAAGGAGTAAGCATCTTTTAATTTCATGGCTGCAGTCACCATCTGTAGTGATTTTGGAGCCCAGAAAAATAAAGTCTGCCACTGTTTCCACTGTTTCCCCATCTATTTCCCATGAAGTGGTGGGACCGGATGCCATGATCTTCGTTTTCTGAATGTTGAGCTTTAAGCCAACTTTTTCACTCTCCACTTTCACTTTCATCAAGAGGCTTTTGAGTTCCTTTTCACTTTCTGCCATAAGGGTGGTGTCATCTGCATATCTGAGGTTATTGATATTTCTCCTGGCAACCTTGATTCCAGCTTGTGTTTCTTCCAGTCCAGCGTTTCTCATGATGTACTCTGCATATAAGTTAAATAAACAGGGTGACAATATACAGCCTTGACGAACTCCTAGTGCAACCCAAAACAGTTTGAATAATCCTACTCATTAGTGCTGGTTACTCAGTTGTGTCTGACCCTTTGTGACCCATGGACTATAGCCCAGCAGGCTTGTTTGTCCATGGGATTTTTCAGGCAAGAATACTGGAGTGGGTTGCCATTTCCTCTTGCAGGGGATCATCCCAACCCAGGGATTGAATCCACCTCTCCTGTGTCTCCTACATTGCAGGCAGATCCTTTACCTGCTGAGCCATCGGGGACACAAATAAGCTCTCAATAAATATTGGTTGAATATAAAGATGTCTCTGGAATTAGCTGGCAGGCCACAAGGGCAGGGACTGGGGTGACCCTAGCACTGTACATGGGAGCCCAGCTCAGTCCCTCTGAGGTTGTTGCTGAATAAGTGAAAAAGGAGCTGAAACCAAAGAGCAGTGGAATGCCAATGGTGGAGCTGTGCTGAGCTATCATGAGCACTTTTAGGAAGGAAAGTGGTTGAAGGTGAAGCTTAGCAGAGGGGGCACTGTGTCTGGTCTTCTGAGCTGGCACCCCACCTACTGGCCCCACAGCTTACTGAGTATGGAATCTGGGGCATGCTGATTAAACTCGCAGAGCCTCAGTGTAGAAAAGGGGCTGCAGTGCCTACTTGGAAAGATGAAGAGAGGGTGGAAATGAAGACCGCTGGTACAGAGCCTGGCACATGGTGGGTTCTTAGCATTTCACTTTTCTCAGTCCCTCTGTGACTTCCTGCAGAGTCTCAAGTGGAACTGTGAGTGAGTCTGTACCTAAGTCAGGTTCTACAGTAGCATATGGGACCTGGCCCCCTCCCTCAGTGACTGAGTATATTCCTTAGAAAGAATACATGGTAGACCACTCAAGTTAGGAGCTGGGGCCCTCAGCAATGCCTATTTCCCTGTCAGATTCCCTCTTATGCCAGATCTTTGGTCTGCTGGAGAAGAACTGGGTTCAGAGTACCCTATCACCCGCACAGAAGGCCATAGAGCCTGGCAGCTCACCTCCCCTCTCTGGGCTTTAGCTCCCCCGCTCTGTATAGTGGGTTCAATGACCATCATCCACTCCTGTCCTGGGGTTGCTCTACTGATTAAACAAGAGGGCAGAAATAAACATATATGGGTGTTCCCAGCGTGAAACGGAGGCTGGTTCGAGACAGGTGCCCACTGAATGGTTGATGGGTGGATGGATGGAAGAATGAATCAACAGAAGGACAGCCATCCAGAAAGCCAGATAAGATGTCAACCAGCGCAAAGAAGAGGTTTGGTGCTGGTAATCCTTGCTGCCATTCAGACCTAGGCCCCCTGGAGCTCCAGCCTGACCCACCCCAGTTGCTTCTGCCTGTGATGGCAGAGATAGGGGAATATGGAGAGGAGGGGGAGTGGAGACCTAGAGGCTTAGGGAAGGCAGTGGGCATGCAGAAGGGGAAAGGGAGAGTCTGGCGACACAGGGTCAGGATGGAAATTGGGATGGGGGCATAGAAAAAGGGTAGGGCTGGAGGAAGAGCCCAGGACACAAAAGTGAGAGAGAGGAATAGAAGAGGGTGTACTCTGGGGGATACAGTGGAACAGCCTGTAAGAACCCAGGAGGCTCTCAATAAGCACATTTTTTTTTTTTTAGGTATATAGGAGAGTCATATTTTATTCCTCCACTGACATATTTACAGCAAATATAAATTAAAGGCCTGCTTGCACACCAAACCTAAGTCCTTTTGGTGGTTCAGTCAAAGAGGTAAGACCTCCAGCTGGCTCACAGGAGAAGCGTCCACTCCTTGGCCCAGGTTTTGGGATTTTGCCAGCCTTCAGTTCATCAATAATTTCTTCAATATCTTTAGGTGTCAGATCCTCATAGTAGTTGTCATTTATTTGAACCATTGGTGCATTTACACAGGCCCCTAAACATTCGACTTCTATAAGAGTGAAAAGTTTGTCAGGTGTAGTCTCTCCAACCTTTATTCCAAGTTTTTTCTGAATGGCTTCCAGTATGCTGTCGGAGTTTTGGAGCATGCAAGGTGTGGTAGTGCGGACTTAAATGTGATACTTTCCAACAGGCTTTCACTTATACATTGCGTAAAAAGTTGCTACTTCATACACTCTCATTGGAGGTACTTGTAAAATTTCTGCAACCTTATTCATAGCAGAGATGGGCAGCCATCCATTCTGTCTCTGGGCTAAATCCAGAACTGGAAGCACAGCTGCTGCCTTATCCCCTTCTGGCTAGTTTTTCACAACGGCCTCTATCCTCTTATAGTTTTCTGGTGTGAAATCAAATGGAGTTTCTGGGTTATTCCAGGAGTATCTCTGTGCACAAATAAGGCTCCTCCAGCTCCATTCTGAACAGCTGTCTTATGCAGATTTCTTATATGTTTTCCCCAGTGGGCGGCGAGGCCGGCCACGCGGGCCTGTAGCACTGCGGAGAGGAACATGGCTGGCCAAACTGCGGGCCTCTGGGCCTCCTCAGTAAGCATTTTTTGAATGCTTGTAATTACCCAGTGCTATGAAAACTGACAACCCCGGTGCCTCATCTTCTGAGATGGCCCACACTCTGTCTATGGAGTGTGTATCTTCCTGAATAAACCTTCTTTCACTTAAAAAAAAAAAAAGGGAGGGGATCATTTTTCCCTCTACCAAAGGGCATGGAAAGATTAAGGCATTGAGATACAAATGCATGGTTTCTTCTCAGGATAGTGAGACAGCGGATTGGTCTTTTGAAGAGAAGTCAGTCTTAGAATCCTAGTTCTGATCTGAGCCCAGGCCAGCCAGACTAGCAGGTTTCTTACAAAGAAAGGGGCTATGAGATTAGTAGAGTTAATAGCATTCTATGGGTCCATTCCTAAAGAGGCCTCACCAACCACTGGGAACCAGGTTCATTCTTGCAGTGTTCTAGGGGCCATCTGAAGTGGCAGGACTCAGTAGGCTGGGGAGATGAGCATGGCCACAGAGAGGCTGATGTGGGGGCTTCATCCCAGATGTGCTTATCGATGGGGGAGGCAGGGAAGGAGTGAGGAACGGAGCTGGGAGGATGGACTGGCCCAGGCACTCTTCCTGGGAGGAAGTGTCTATCCTGACCATCTCTCTCCTGCCTTCCTCCTGTGGCCATGGACTGTGGTGCTCCTGAACCCATTCAGCATGGTAGAGTCGAAGATCCAGAAAGTACTCTATTTGGTTCCATCACTTGCTACTCTTGTAAGGTGCCATATTACAGCATGGAATATGAAGGGAGCAGTAAAGTTTCTTTGACTAAAGAAAAGAGAAAGAAAGAGTGAGAGTGTTGGAGGGTGAATAGTACAATCTTTCTGACCAGCCAGAGTTTGAGAGTGGGGATTTAAAATTGTCTTGGGACCCTGAAAATGCCTTTAATGATAGTAGTAATTTATGTTGCATTCCACGAGACTGACTGATAAAGGGTGAAAAATGTGATTCTAAGATCATAGTCACAATGAAGGATTTTGCCCTCCGATGGTGGATGTCAAGGCAGTGAGACACCAGAGGACGCCTCCCCAGTACAGCTCATAGTGTGCCTGATGCTGCCTTAAGCCTGTCACTTGTATTATCTTATTTAACTCTTTAATATTGATTAAAGACTTTATTGGCATACGCTGTACAGCCAAGTGATTCAGTTATACATATATATATATGTATTCTTTTTCATGTTCTTTTCCATTATAGTCTATCACAGGACACTGAATACAGTTCCCTGTGCTGTATAGTAGGGCCTTGTTGTTTACCCATCCTATATATTTATTTATTTATTATTATTATTTTTTATTTATTTTAAATTTTATTTTATTTTTAAACTTTACAATATTGTATTAGTTTTGCCAAATATTGAAATGAATCTGCCACAGGTATACCTGTGTTCCCCATCCTGAGCCCTCCTCCCTCCTCCCTCCCCATACCCTCCCTCTGGGTCATCCCAGTGCATCAGCCCCAAGCATCCAGTATCGTGCATTGAACCTGGACTGGCGACTCCTTTCATACATGATATTATACATGTTTCAATGCCATTCTCTCAAATCTCCCCTCCCTCTCCCTCTCCCCATCCTATATATTTAATAGTTTGCATCTGCTAATCCCAAGCTCCCAGTCCTTCCCTCTCCCACACCCTGACCCCTTGGCAAGCACAAGTCTGTTCTCTACGTCTGTGAGTCTGTTCCCGTTTCATCACTAAGTTCACTCGTGTCATGTATTAGAGTCCACATATAAGTGACATCACAGGGTATTTGTCTTTCTCTTTCTTGCTTCACTGAGTATGACAATCTCTAAGTCCATTCATGTTGCTGCAAACGGCATTATGTCGTTATTTTTTATGGCTGTAATTCTTTAATATTCATATGAGACTGAGGCAGGAGATAGAACAGCTCCAGGTTGGACATTTACAATCAGCCAGCCTCCTCTTCGCATTTCCTGAGGCAAGAGATAGGTGGTCTCCAGTTGAGGAATTTACAACCACCCCCTGTTTGCGCTCAGAAATGGAAGTAACAACAGAAACAGGGTAGATAGCCAGTCTTTGTCTCCTGCAAACGTCTCAACAAAATAATCACGGCAAGGACAGAGAGGCAAAACCTTGTCTGAATAAAGGGTAAGGGAGACACTACACTCGTGCAGAAAGGCCCCTTGGAGTCAAAAGTCAGGGGATAACTCCAGGCCATAATGAGTCTTGCTCCTCCCAGAAGCCTTCACTTCAAGATCCATCTTGGCTGAGGGGTGTGTTTGCATTCCAGAGGAGGGTCCCAGGGTAGCTCAGGTGTGGAAAAAGAAACCAGGTAATTGGCCGGAAGGAAGACAAAGACCTGAAGGAACTGACCTATATAAATGACCTAATCGCCTCTTTATTGCGCTCCTCCTCACTAAGGGGGACGCCCATGCCCTTTTTCTCCGGGTATGCATCCATGTCTTGCTTTTATCGCAACTAAACAAACTATTTCTCTACGTGCTGTCCCGCTTGTTGTGCTGTCTCTAATAATAACCTTTGTACTTGCATTTACAGTTTCTGCCTCTGTGATAAATGCATTTCCACTGGGGGCAAAACTCCAGGGAAAAACACCTCCTAACCTCTATCCCTTGCTGGTTTGGTGGCTAGGATTCCTGGTTTTCATTCAGGCTATCCAGGTTCAGTTCCTGGGCAGGAAATTAAGACCTTGCTTCTTGCCACTGCTTACTGCTGCCTCACTGAGATCAAAATTGCATAAGATACTGTTGTGTAAGATTTGTATGAGTTACTTTTATTAATCCCATTTTATAGAAAAAGAAATTGAGGCTCAGTTTGCCTTCTGTCTGTGGAAAAAGTTTAGCCAAAGAATAAGTTTAACCAGAGAAGTGAGAACATGCAGAAACAAAGGAAAACAGTCAAAGGAGACCAAATAATAAGAGTTTAGACATTAAGCATGGTCAAGGACCTCTAGTTCCTTCTCAAGGGCTAGAGATAATATTCTAAACCATATCCTGTGAGCTGCCTTATAGATACTGAAACCCCAGGTGGAGAAGTTAACTACAGGATGACCAGACTGTAGCCGTGACATAAGCTGCCACAATTCTAAGAACTAGCCTCAAGGAAATAGGAACAAACCGACCCTGGAACTGAAAATTAAGTGTGCTTAAAACAGTCAAGGTGATGCTGGTCAGACCACCGATGACCAATTTCAGGGTGACTGTCAGAGCTGACTGTGCTGTTTCTGAATGTAGCCCCCTCTCAGCCGACAAAAGCTTTATCTAACCGACTGATTGTCGGTGGGGGGAGTCACCCTTCGGATAGGTGTCTGCCCTCTCCCACTGGTTGCCAGAATCCAAATAAAGCAAACTTTCCTTTCCACCAATGGTCTCCTTATTGGCTTTTGAGCAGCTGGTCCCCACTGTGGGTTACGTCACCTCCAAAAATCATGATGTTGGAAGTTAAGGCTTCAACATATAAAATTTGAGGGAGAGACACAGACATTCATTCTGCAGCAGCTGCTATTTCTGAGCCTGCTTGACTGATTTCTCCTGTTCTCCCAGACTTTTGATCCTGGTGTGTCTCAGGGCATACTCATTGATCTTTTTCTCTTCTCTATCCACTTTCACTCCCTTGGTGGCCTCGTTCAAGCTGTGGCTTTAAACACCCATCCATATACCTACCAAATGAGCCTGAAATTTACATTTTTAGCTCAGACCTTTTGTGTCAACTCCAAATTTACACATCAGCCTATTCAACATCTCTCCTGGGGTCTCATAGACACATTTGTAACTTTTTGAACACAGAATATACAGTTATAACTGTATTGTTATAACAATCGGTTTAATGTTCTGTTCTGCTAATTCTTACATCTGTATCAGTTCTGGCTTTTTGGTGGATTTTTCTCCTCATTATGGATCATATTTTTCTGCTTCTTTGTACATCTCATATTCTTTTCTTGGTTGTCAGATTGTGAATTTTGTCTTGCTGTGTGTGAAGTCGCTCAGTCGTGTCCGACTCTTTGCATCCCCGTGGACTGTAGCCTGCCAGGCTCCTCTGTCCATGGGGTTCTCCAGGCAAGAATACTGGAGTGGGTTGCCATTTCCTTCTCCAGGGGATCTTCCCAACCCGGGGATTGAACCTGGGTCCCCTGCATTGCAGGCAGATGCTTTATCCTCTGAGCCACCAGGGAAGCCTTATCTTGCTGAGTGCTGAATATTTTTGTAATTCTATAAATATTTTTGAGCTTTGTTCTGGGATTTGGTTAAGTTACTTGGTAACATTTTGATCCTTTTGGGTCTTGCTTTCAGTATCTGTTTGCTGGGACCAGAGCAACATTTAATCTAGGGCCCATTGTCACCTGCTACTGAGGTAAGACCCTCCTACCCACCCTACCTAATGCCCCGTGCATTTGGAGGTTTCCCAGTCTTGTTGGGCTTCCCGGTGGTAAAGAACCTGCCTGCCAATGCAGGAGACGTAAAGCAATGTGGGTTCGATCCCTAGGTTGGGAAGATCCCCTGGAGGAGGGCACGGCAACCCACTCCAGTGTTCTTGCCAGGAAAACCCCTTGGACAGAAGATCCTCGCAGTCACAGGGTTGGAAATGATGAAGTAACTTAGCATTCCTAGCACCCTTGGTCTCTGAATATCTGACTTCTCTCAATCTTTGCTAAATATCAGCTTTCTCAATTAGATTATTTCCTTAAAACTTTTAAAAATTCTTTAATACAGCTCTGTGTCTTTGTTTTTGGAACAGATAAAACATCTTGCTGTTGTTGTTTAGTCACTAAGTTGTGTCCAACTCTTTACAGCGCCATGAACTGTAACCCTCCAGGCTCCTCTGTCCATGGGATTTCCCAGGCAAGAACATTGGAGTGGGTTGCCATTTCCTTCTCCAGGGGATCTTCCTGACTCAGAGGCCAAACCCACATCTCCTGCAATGCAGGTGTGTTCTTTACCACAAAGCCACCTGGGAAGTCTGGATAAAACATCTACATGGCTCAAAACTGGGAAGATCAAAAGAGAATACAGTGGTAACTTTTCTTCTCACTCCTATCCTCCCCCAGAAACCACCACCGTTTCTTATTTAACCTTTCAGTGGTATTTTATGCATATAAAAGCAATATATAACTACTCTTTTAAAAATACAAATGGTGGTATTTTATTACACTGTTCTGCTTCTTACTTTTTTCATTTATCTATCTTAGAGATTGAATGACTATGTTGTATTCCATTATTTGGATATTGCATAATTTACTTGAAACTTTGTACCAGACATTTCAGAATTCAGGATTCTCATACTTTGCTATAAGAAACAATGCTGGGGTGTTCACCCTTGTGCATAGGTCTTTTATCTCATATATGAGAATATCTGTGGGAAAAATTCATGGAATTGTGGGGTCAAAGGAATGTGCCTTCGTAATTTTGATTCAGTTCAGTTCAGTTCAGTTGCTCAGTCATGTCTGACTCTTTGCGACCCCATGAATTGCAGCACGCCAGGCCTCCCTGTCCATCACCATCACCCGGAGTTCACTCAATCTCACGTCCATTGAATTGGTGATGCCATCCAGCCATCTCATCCTCTGTCGTCCCCTTCTCCTCCTGCCCCCAATCCCTCTCAGCATTAGAGTCTTTTCCAATGAGTCAACTCTTTGCATGAGGTGGCCAAAGTACTGGAGTTTCAGCTTTAGCATCATTCCTTCCAAAGAACCCCCAGGGCTGATCTCCTTCAGAATGGACTGGTTGGATCTCCTTGCAGTCCAAGGGACTCTCAAGAGTCTTCTCCAACACCACAGTTCAAAAGCATCAATTCTTTGGCACTCAGCTTTCTTCACAGGCCAACTCTCACATCCATACATGACCACTGGAAAAACCATAGCCTTAACTAGACGGACCTTTGTTGGCAAAGTAATGTCTCTGCCTTTGAATATGCTATCTAGGTTGGTCATAACTTTTCTTCCAAGGAGTAAGCATCTTTTAATTTCATGGCTGCAATCACCATCTGTGGTGATTTTGGAGCCCAGAAAAATAAAGTCTGACACTGTTTCCACTGTTTCCCCATCTATTTGCCAGTAATTTTGATTACATATTGGCAAATTGCTCTCTATGGTGTTTGTACCAATTTACATTCTAAACAAAATAAAACAAAAACAAAACAATGGATGAGTGTCTGTCGGGAACCGCATTAGGCATTACTGACAACATGGAGGCATGGCCCCAACTCCTTCTCGTTGTCCCGCAGGCATGGACCCAGATGAAGGAGTATGCCTTGTGATTCTGACTTGTTCTTTCCTTTACTCGGCTGAGTTGACTGAAAAGAATATTAAGGTGCTTATTGTTCTTGAGAGGAGCATCAGATCAGATCAGATCAGATCAGTCACTCAGTCATGTCCGACTCTTTGCGACCCCGTGAATCACAGCACGCCAGGCCTCCCTGTGCATCACCAAATCCCAGAGTTCACTCAGACTCACGTCCATTGAGTCAGTGATGCCATCCAGCCATCTCATCCTCTGTCGTCTCCTTCTCCTCCTGCCCCCAATCCCTCCCAGCATCAGAGTCTTTTCCAATGAGTCAACTCTTCCCATGAGGTGGCCAAAGTACTGGAGTTTCAGCTTTAGCGTCATTCCCTCCAAAGAAATCCCAGGGCTGATCTCCTTCAGAATGGACTGGTTGGATCTCCTTGCAGTCCAAGGGACTCTCAAGAGTCTTCTCCAACACCACAGTTCAAAAGCATCAATTCTTTGGCACTCAGCTTTCTTCACAGTCCAACTCTCACATCCATACATGACCACTGGAAAAACCATAGCCTTAACTAGACGGACCTTTGTTGGCAAAGTAATGTCTCTGCTTTTGAATATGCTATCTAGGTTGGTCATAACTTTCCTTCCAAGGAGTAAGCGTCTTTTAATTTCATGGCTGCAGTCACCATCTGCAGTGATTTTGGAGCCCCCCAAAATAAAGTCTGACACTGTTTCCACTGTTTCCCTATCTATTTCCCATGAAGTGATGGGACCGGATGCCATGATCTTCGTTTTCTGAATGTTGAGTTTTAAGCCAACTTTTTCATTCTCCTCTTTCACCTTCATCAAGAGCCTTTTTAGTTCCTTATAAGGGTAGTGTCATCTGCATATCTGAGGTTATTGATATTTCTCCCGGCAATCTTGATTCCAGCTTGTGCTTCTTCCAGCCCAGCGTTTCTCATAGGAATAATTAAAATAGAAGCTAAAGATTTAAGGAATGTTGTAATGTTAGCATATTTTACTATAGCTTATAGAGATTAAGAATTTTGGAGATATTAGTGGTTAGAAGCCTTTTTAAAGAAAGTGAGCTCAGGATACTAGGGGCAAACAGGATTTAGAAAGATAAGAAATAAACTGAGGAATGTGGTATGCAGCCCAGACATTAGCATGAGTTACAATGTATTCACAAGGACACTTGAGAAGTAGATAAGAGTATAGCTGAGGCAGGAACTCCTTTTGAGGGGCAGCAGTGATTTATGGAGACAACAAATCTGGGTCAGGGGGAACTGAAAATGTCAAATCTCTGACCTAATGCTTTTGTAAAAGTATAAAAGAGAATCTTAAGCTTGAAATAAATATGCAGTCCAGGAAAACTGAGAGGCTGCATCGTTTCTCATCAACACTGCCCATCCCTTTAGGCTGATTCCCTGGCTACTGGAGCTGGACTCTGGCAAGTGTCTGTTTTTTCTATGTCTTCACCATATAATGTATTACCTTTGCCAATCTTACTGGTAAAAAAAGTGGCATCTTAATTTAAATACCTTCTTTTTTATGAGTTAGGTTAAATCCAAAAGTCCAAAAGCAATTTGCACTTTTTTCTGTTAATTGTTTATTCTCAGAATATTGGTTTAGTCCTCACTTTCCTATTCAAGGCCCTTGAAGAATAAAATGCATGTGACTTTGGGGGAAGAGAGTGGAAACTAGGCAGGTCAGAGCAGTCATTGGTCTCCTGAGGACACATAAGATAATTACAATAAGGACCAGGGACTCAGAATCTTAAATTTGCCAGGAATCTTAGAAATAACACACAACTGAATTTTTTGTATCTAGTTTTAGTTTTTACCATTTTCATCTCCACTCATTCCACTCCTGCCTCCATTGGAATCCTGAAAGTGTTTCACTTCTAAAAACATTTCTAAACATTAAAAAAACTGCAATCAGCATATACTCTTCAAATGTAGCCCATGCCACTTGTGTATGCTTTCACAAGACTCTATGAGAAAATGCTTTCATTTTCACTTATAGAAGTCCACAGTCCTGAAATCCTCAATCCTGACATCTAAAACGTTCTTAGAAATGGAAAGTGTTCTATAATAGGTTTGACACCAAAACTTTGAAAGTGGCAAAATCTGACAGTAACTGATGGGTAGCTGTTTAGAGTGTTTATCTATCATACTTACTGTGAGTATCCAAATGTTTTTCAGAAGGATTGTTCATCATCTTTACTCTTTTTTAAAATTGGAGTATACTTGTTTGCAAGGCTGTGCTAATTTCTGCTGTACAGCAAAATGAATCAGCCATATGTATACATATATCCCTTCTTTTTGAATTTCCTTCTCATTCAGGTCACCACAGAACACTGGGTGGAGCTCCCTGTGCTGTACAGCAGGTTCTCATTAGTTACCTATTTGATACACAGTGTCAGTAGTGTATCAGTAGTGTAGATGCCAATCCTAATCTCCCAATTCATCCCACCCTCTCTTTCTCACCTTGTCCCCTGCTGGGTCCACACAGCTGTTCTCTACATCTGTGTTGCCTCTTCTGCCCTGCAAAAAGGTTCATCAGTACGATTTTTCTAGATTCCACATGTATGCAAGAATATATGATATTTGTTTTTCTCTTTCTTACTTCACTTATCTATGTTCTTACAGGGTGTTTCCCTGGATGCGGCTGTAATATAATGATATTATATTATATAGACGGTATATTGCATTTCTGAAATCTGTAAAATGTTCAACAGTCAAAAGCACTTGAACTTGATGGTGTCAGATAAGAGACTGTGGACCTGCATTTGGACTTAAAAACTTGTCATTGCTCAGGAATGTTTTAACTCTGCCTTGATCTTCTTGAATTCAGGAGGCCTGTGTGAGTCAGCTCAAGTAAAGTTGTTCAGACAAGTCCAGCAGAGTCAGTTGTGCAATAATATCATGAGAATGTGAAACGTTTAGTCACTCAGTTGTGTCTGACTCTTTTGCCTGGCTCCTCTGTCCATGGGATTCTCCAGGCAAGAATATTAGAGTGGGTTGCCATGCCCTCCTCCAGGGGATCTTCCCGACCCAAGGATCGAACCTAGGTCTCCTGCACTGCAGACAGATTCTTTACTGTCTGAGCCACCAGGGAAGCCCATCATGGTAATATTCTGGCATCAATAGTTATAGTGCTTATCCCAAGTTTTGGGTCTACCTCTGACATTTAAACATATCTTAAAGAATACAGATTATTTGAAAATATTGTTAATGGATTTCCCTGGCTGTCCAGTGGTTAAGACTGCGCTTCCACTACAGGGGTACAGGTTCCATTCCTGGTCCAGGAACTAAGACCTCACATGCTGCAAGGTGTGGCCAAAAAATAAATATACACATAAGTAAATAAATAATTAAAAAGATAAAACTACTGTTAGTGACTTAATTTGAGAACCAAAATGTCATACCACTCTTCTCTTAGGGAGTATTTGGAGATTGTGAAGTGAGCTGTTAAAAAAGTCTTATATATGAAACTGTTTATGTAGGAAAATAAGGATTTTCTGTGTAGTGTATAATCAAAACAAAATACAGAGATAAATTATCTACAACTTTAATGACAAATGTTTGCAGCAACTTAACTGTTCTCATTGCCTTACTAAGTAAATATTTTACATATGATCTCACTAAATGTTTGTTTAATTTTTTTGGCTGTGCTGGATCTTCGTTGCTGCGTGGGCTTCCCATTGCAGTGGCTTCTCTTGTTGTGGAGCAATGCACTAGGGTATGCTGGCTCAGTAGTTGTGTCTGGAAGGCTGCAGAGCTCAGGTGCATGGGCTTAGTTGCTCTGAGGCATGTGGGATTTCCCACACCAGGGACTGAACCCATGTCTTCTGCATTGGCAGAAGCTGAAGTTGAATGGTTCAATAAAGACCTACAAGACCTAGAACTAACACTAAAAACAGATGTCCATTTCATCATAGGGGACTGGAATGCAAAAGTAGGAAGTCAAGAGATACCTGGAGTAAGAGGTAAGTTTGGCCTTGGAGTACAAAATGAAAGCAGGGCAAAAGCCAATAGAGTTTTGTCAAGACAAACAAACACCCACTTCCAACAACACAAGAGCTGACTCTACACATGGACATCACCAGATGGTCAATACCAAAATCAGATTGATCATATTCTTTGCAGTCAAGGATGGAGAAGCACTATACAGTAAGCAATAACAAGCCTGGGAGCTGACTGTGGCTCAAATCAAGAATTCCTTATTGCAAAATTCAGACTTAAATTGAAGAAAGTAGGGAAAACCAGTAGACCATTCAGGTATGACCTAAACCAAATCCATTACTATTATACAGTGCAAGTGACAAATAGATTTGAGATTATATCTGATAGACAGAAAGCCTGAAGAACTATAGACGGAGGTTTGTGACATTGTACAGAAGGTGGTGATCAAACCCATTCTCAAGAAAATGAAATGCAAAAAGGCAAAATGGTTGTCTGAGGAGGCCTTACAAATAGCTGAAAAAAGAAGAAAAGTGAAAGGCAAAGGCAAAAAGGAAAGATATATCCATCTGAATGTAGAGTTCCAAAGAACAGCAGGGAGAGATACGAAAACCTTCCTAAGTGCAAAGAAATAGAGGAAAATAATAGAATGGGAAAGACTAGAGATCTCTTCAAGAAAATTAGAGATACCAAAGGAATATTTTCATGCAAAGATGGGCACAATAAAGGACAGAAATGGTATGGACCTAACAGAAGCAGAAGATATTAAGAAGAGGTGGCAAGAACACACAGAAGAACTATACAAAAAAGGTCTTCATGACCCAGATAACTACAATGGTGTGATCACTCACCTGGAGCCATACATCCTGGAGTGTGACGTCAAGCGGACCTTAGGAAGTATGACTATGAACAAAGCTAGTGGAGGTGATGGAATTCCAGCTGAGCCTTTTCAAGTCCTAAAAGATGATGCTTTGAAAGTGCTGCACTCAATATGCCAGCAAATTTGGAAAACTCAGCAGTGGCTAGAGGACTGGAAAAGGTTAGTTTTCATTCCAGTCCTAAAGAAAAGCAATTCCAAAGAATGTTCAATCTACTGAACACTTGCGCTCATCTCACACGCTAGCAAAGTAATGCTCAAAATTCTCCAAGCAAGCCTTCAACATTACATGGGCCAAGAACTTCCAGGTGTTCAAGACGGATTTAGAATAGGCAGAGGAACCAGAGATCAAATTGCCAACATCTGTTGGATTCACAGACAAAGCAAAAGAATTCCAGAAAACCATCTACTTCTGTTTCATTTACTACTCTAAAGCCTTTGACTGTGTGGATCACAACAAACTGTGAAAAATTCTTAAGGAGATGGGAATACCAGATGACCTTACCTGCCTCCTGAGAAATCTGTATGCACGTTTGAACAGGACATGGAACAACAGACTGTTTCAGCATTGGGAAAGAAATAACATCAAGGCTGTATATTGTCATTCTGTTTGTTTAAATTATATGCAGAGTACATTACGCAAAATGCTTGGCTGGATGAAGCACAAGCTGGAATCAAGATTGCCAGGAGAAATACCAATAACCTCAGATATGCAGATGACACCACCCTATGGCAGAAAGTGAAGAATAACTAAAGAGCCTCTTGATGAAAGTGAAAGAGGATAGTGAAAAAGCTAGCTTAAAATGCAACATTTAGAAAACTAAAATCATGGCATCTGGTCCCATTGCTGCTGCTGCTGCTGCTAAGTCGCTTCAGTCGTGTCCGACTCTGTGTGACCCCATAGACAGCAGCCCATTAGGCTCCTCTGTCCCTAGGATTCTCCAGGCAAGAATACTGGAGTGGGTTGCCATTTCCTTCTCCAATGCATGAAAGTAAAAAGTGAAAGTGAAGTCACTCGGTCATGTCCGACTCATAGCAACCCCATGGACTGCAGCCTACCAGGCTCCTCCGTCCATGGATTTTCCAGGCAAGAGTACTGGAGTGGGGTGCCATTGCCTTCTCCCATTACTTCATGGCAAATAGATGGAGAAATAATGGAAACAGTGACAGACTTTATTTTCTTGGGCTCCAAAATCACTGTAGGTGGTGACTGCAGCCATGAAATTAAAAGACGCTTGCTCCTCGGAAGAAAAGCTAGACAGTATATTAAAAAGCAGAGATGTTACTTTGCCAGCAAAGGTCCGTCTGGTCAAAGCTATGGTTTTTCCAGTAGTCATGTATGGATGTGAGGGTTGGACCATAAAGAAAGGTGAGCACCGAAGAATTGATGCTTTTGAACTGTGGTACTGGAGAAAACTCTTGAGAGTCTCTTGGACTGCAAGGAGATCAAAGCAGTCAATCCTAATGGAAATCAACCCTGAATATTCATTGGAAGGACTGATTTTGAAGCTTAAGCTCCATTACTTTGGCCACATGATGTGAAAACTTGACTCATTAGAAAATACCCTGAGGTTGGGAAAGATTGAAGGCAAGAAGAGAAGGGATGACAGAGGATGAGATGGTTGGATGGCATCACTGACTCAATGGACATGAGTTTGAGCAAGTTTCGGGAGTTGGTGAGGGACAGGGATTCCTGGCATGTTGCAGTCCATGGGATTGTGAAGAGGTGGACACAACAGAGTGACTGAACTGGACTGAACCAGGGATTAAACCCAAGCCCTCAGCAGTGAAAGGGTGGAGTCCTAAATGCTGGACCTTCGGGGAATTTCCTGTAGCTATGTTTTCTCACTGTGGACAGGGAACCCTTACTGATGCTCAGCACTTTATCCGTATTAACTCATTGAAGCACCTCAGTGATGCTTTCAGAAAGCATCATTATCCTCTAAGAAAACATCATTATCCTCCTCTTAGTGATGAGGAGGGCTTCCCTGATGGCTCACATGGTAAAGAATCCACCTGTAATGCAGGAGACAGGGGTTGAATCCTTGGGTTGGGAAGATCTCCTGGAGAAGGAAAGGCAACATATTCCAGTATTCTTGCTTTGAAAATCTCATGTTCAGAGGAGCCTGGCAGGTGACAGTTCATGGAGTCACAGAGTCATACATGATTGAGCGACTAACATTAGAGTAAAAAAAACTGGGTCTAAATAATTTGCACAAGATCATATAACTTCTGAGTGCCAGAATCAAGATGCAAAGGGAGAGATGTCTGACTTCAAAGCTCAGCTCTTGAATAATACCCAATATAGCATATAAGTAAGACTTTTGTTCCCTTTTTAGCACGGTTCAAACCTACAAAGCATGTGATTTCTGTCATTAAAAAAAGTTTTAAAGCAATCTGCAATGAGTTTGAGAGTAATTTAGTAATGCAGAAAGTCACAACACTGCAGCTTGAAGGGATGTGAGGAGTATATGAAGAAATGGCACTGATATACCTGTAGTGGTGGTGCTGGTGCGGGTGTTAGTGAGGGTGGTGGTGAGGGTGGGGGGGTGGCGGTGACTGGATGGTGATGACGGTGGTGGTAATGGTGATGGCTGTGGTGGTGATGGTTCTGGTTTTGATGGTGATGGATGGTGGCAGTGAGAGAGTGCTATT
This sequence comes from Bos indicus, assembly GCF_029378745.1. NCBI lineage: Eukaryota > Metazoa > Chordata > Mammalia > Artiodactyla > Bovidae > Bos > Bos indicus. The sequence goes on along the minus strand of NC_091764.1, from coordinate 103,859,423 downwards.
TATGATATTCCAGTCTCTATCAGCTCAAGTGTCTGCATCATCAACCTTATTAGATGTCTCATGGCAACCCTGACGTCAGTGCACGGGATATATACCGTTGGAGGAAATTGAAGAAGATTTCCAAAAGATTCTCCTGGGTGGTTGTGGTGGTGCAGATGGTTATTGGGGTGGCGGTGGCGGTGGCAGTGGGCATGGCGGTGGGGGTGGAGATGGAGGTGGCTGTGTGGGTATGAGTGGCAGTGGCAGTGTCTGTGGCAGTGGGCATGGAGGTGGGGGTGGAGATGGAGGTGGCCGTGTGGGTATGAGTGGCAGTGGGGGTGGGGGTGGCGGTGGCAGTGGGCATGGAGGTGGGGGTGGAGAGGGAGGTGGCCGTGTGGGTATGAGTGGCAGTGGGGGTGGGGGTGGCGGTGGCAGTGGGCATGGAGGTGGGGGTGGAGATGGAGGTGGCTGTGTGGGTATGAGTGGCATTGGCGGTGGCTGTGGCAGTGGGCATGGAGGTGGGGGTGGAGAGGGAGGTGGCCGTGTGGGTATGAGTGGCAGTGGGGGTGGGGGTGGCGGTGGCAGTGGGCATGGAGGTGGGGGTGGAGATGGAGGTGGCTGTGTGGGTATGAGTGGCATTGGCGGTGGCTGTGGCGGTGGGCATGGAGGTGGGGGTGGAGATGGAGGTGGCTGTGTGGGTATGAGTGGCATTGGCGGTGGCTGTGGCGGTGGGCATGGAGGTGGGGGTGGAGATGGAGGTGGCTGTGTGGGTATGAGTGGCATTGGCAGTGGCTGTGGCGGTGGGCATGGAGGTGGGGGTGGAGATGGAGGTGGCTGTGTGGGTATGAGTGGCATTGGCGGTGGCTGTGGCGGTGGGCATGGAGGTGGGGGTGGAGATGGAGGTGGCTGTGTGGGTATGAGTGGCATTGGCGGTGGCTGTGGCGGTGGGCATGGAGGTGGGGGTGGAGATGGAGGTGGCTGTGTGGGTATGAGTGGCATTGGCGGTGGCTGTGGCGGTGGGCATGGAGGTGGGGGTGGAGATGGAGGTGGCTGTGTGGGTATGAGTGGCATTGGCGGTGGCTGTGGCGGTGGGCATGGAGGTGGGGGTGGAGATGGAGGTGGCTGTGTGGGTATGAGTGGCATTGGCGGTGGCTGTGGCGGTGGGCATGGAGGTGGGGGTGGAGATGGAGGTGGCTGTGTGGGTATGAGTGGCATTGGCAGTGGCTGTGGCGGTGGGCATGGAGGTGGGGGTGGAGATGGAGGTGGCTGTGTGGGTATGAGTGGCAGTGGGGGTGGGGGTGGTGGTGGCGGTGGGCATGGAGGTGGGGGTGGAGAGGGAGGTGGCTGTGTGGGTATGAGTGGCATTGGCGGTGGCTGTGGCGGTGGGCATGGAGGTGGGGGTGGAGATGGAGGTGGCCGTGTGGGTATGAGTGGCGGTGGGGGTGGCGATGGCGGTAGCGGTGCCAGTTGAGCTGGGGGTAGGGGTGGATGTGGCTGTAGGGGTGGCTGTGGTGGTGGCTGTAGAGGTGGCAGTGGGGACAGAGGTGGGGGTGGTGGTGCCTGTGGGAGTGGGTGTGGGGGTCGCTGTCAGGGTGGCAGTGGAGGTGTTGAGTGGGGTTTGGGTGGCGGTGGCTGTATGGGTGGGGGTGTAGGAGGTGGTGGAGGGGGTGGTCGTGATGGGGGTGGTCCTGGTGGTGGTGCGGGTGGTGGTGCGCTTTTGGGATTGGGGTATCTTAATGGAGATTTGTGGGAATCCTGGTTGGATTATCGGTGGGTGTTGGGCCAGTTTTCGTGGTCTGCTGGTGGGAGTGGTGGCGGTGCTGATGGGGGTGTTCATGGGGGTGGCGGTGGAGGTAAAGGTGGAAGTAGGTGTGGGGGTGGTGGTTGTGGTGGCGGTGGGCGTGGAGGCGGGGGTGGGGGTGAGGCTAGGAGTGGGGGTGGCGGTGTAAGGGGTGGTGGGACTGGGGGTAGTGGTGGCGGTGGGGGTGGTGATGGGGGTGTTCACGAGGGTGGCGCTGCTCGTGGCGGTGGGGATGGAGGTGGAGTTGGAGGTGGGGGTGGCCGTGGTGGTTGTGGTGGCCGTGGGAGTGGAGGTGGCAGGAGCAATGGGAGTGGGGGTAGTGGTGGGCGTGGTGTTTGTTAGGGTGGGGGTGGGGGTGGCGGTGGGGGTTATGGTGGGGGTGGCGCTGGTGGTGGCGGTGGGGGTGGGGCTGGGAGTGGGGGTGGCAGGAGCAATGGGAGTGGGGGTAGTGGTGGGCGTGGTGTTTGTTAGGGTGGGGGTGGCGGTGGGGGTGGCGGTGGGGGTGGCGCTGGTGGTGGCGGTGGGGGTGGGGCTGGGAGTGGGGGTGGCAGGAGCAATGGGAGTGGGGGTAGTGGTGGGCGTGGTGTTTGTTAGGGTGGGGGTGGCGGTGGGGGTGGCGGTGGCGGTGGCGGTGGCGGTGGAGGAGGTGGTGGGGGTGGGAGTGGGCTTTAGGTTGTCAGTGGGTTTGGGGGTGGGAGTGGGATTGGTGCAGGGCTCACAGGTGAAATTGCTCAGCTTGGTCTTCTGGCCTCCAATGTTGCCTGGCCCCTGCTCCTGGCTGTGAACTGGCTCTTCACACCCTGGAGAGGAGAAGATGGGGGTGGAGAGGGAAGTCAGTGGGAGGAGTGGGAGCCCACAGAACAAGCTGAGAGCCTTCAGGAGACATGGCCAATGGGGGCTCTCCTGATGCACCAGAGTTGGATGGGATGAAACTCAGTTCTGGGCAGAGTTCCTCATCTGCAGAGATGAGGGCCGACTGGTTCCCAGTGGGCTGGAGCCTTCAAAGGACAAGTCAGGGGAATGGCTTCTGGGGACAAAGCTTAGGCCTGACTCTCTTTTCCTTCTCATGGGGGAGACACATGCTTGAGTTGCAACTTACTCCTGCACCTGGGCATGGCACGGTGCCATGTGCCATCATCCTGGCAGACAGCTGTGAAGGACAGGAGTGCCTTGTTCCCCTGTTGGAGCAGAGGTGGAGCAGCCATTAGTACAAGGAGGCCCTGAGGCTCCCTCCTGCCCTTGCCCACAGGGGAGCAGTAAGGATGCAAAGTCAGCTCTCAGCCCTTGAACCTCAACACCTGTGGTTGTGTCTCCTGGGCCCTTTTTCCTAGCCGGTCCTCTCAAACCAGACTGACAGATGGGTGCATTGAGCCACCCAGCAGGAAGTCAGAGCTGAGGACTTGCCTGGTGGTGCAGTGGTTAAGAATCCACCTTGCAGTGTAGGGGACCCTGGGTGGAGCCCTGGTTGGGGAACTAAGATCCCACATGCTGGAGAGCAACTAAGCTCAAATGCTGTAACTGTTGAGCCTGCATGCTGATGCAGCCAAATAAGTAAATAAATAAAAGGTTTTTTTAAAAAGCCAGAGTTAGGGCTAGTTGTTACCTCCAATAATCCCCTCTGTAGACTCTTGAGGGGATTTCAGGAGTTTCCACTGAGGTTCAGTTGAACACCATAAATTTATTTTTTAAAATATTTATTTATTTTGGCGGTATCGGATCTTAGCCGCCGCACTCAGGATGTTTGATCTTCTTTGTAGGATCTTTAGTTGAGGTATGTGGGGTCAGGTTTTCTGACCAGGGATTGAACCCAGGCCCCTTGCATTGGAAGTGCAGAATCTCAAACACTGGAACACCAGGGAAATCCCTGAACTTCACAATTTCAAATTAAAAAACGAACAAGTCACAAGCCCAGTTGTGTGTTCTCTGCATTGAAACAAAGTCTCTGCCCTGAAGTAGGGCCGTGTTTCTTCCCTCTGGATGGCCCTGCCAGGTAAGCCCCGTATCACCCCATCGCCCCCAGGCTGCAGTCTCCTCAAGGCTAAGGGCCTTTCCTAAAATACTAGCGCAGCCCAGCCACTTTCAAGGGAGCTCGAGATGCTGACATATGCTAGGTGCTGTCCTAGGCCAGCAGATGGCAGGGACAGGACAGGAGATGGCACCCTGCAAAATGAAAAGTAACTGGGCAACATGAATGAGTTTTATTAACACCAACAATCATCTCAGATTGTTAGCCCTGGAACAGACTGCAAGAGAATGTGTATAAGAACTGGGATATCTGAGCAAAATGTAAATAGTTGTATCGTCCCTCAGTCATATCCAACTCTTTGTGACCCCATGGACTATAGCCCACCAAGCTCCTCTGTCTATGGGATTTCCCAGGCAAGAATACTGGAGTGGGTTGCCATTTCCTTCTCCAGGGGATCTTCCACTCCCAGGGATTGAACCCATGTCTCCTGCATTGCTGGCAGAGTCTTTACTGCTGAGTCACTGGGGAAGTCCACATAAAAAGTAATGTGAGATAAACTGTGTGACTAGGTTTAAACTTGATGGTGTGAATGATAAATGACAAGGTAAGGGTGCTGATGGCATAAGATGGGGTGGGTTGTAACCTGAATGGTGGAGACGGGGGAGTGCCCAGGACACTCAGTTCTTCCTGGACTAACTAGCAGTGATCTGGCTGACTCATCTCCATGCACCATTTAAGGGAAGCTCCATGAAGCCTGTGTGAACATGTGCATTTCTTTTCACTGTACTTCCCACCTCGAGAACACTGCCTGTCACTGAATCAACACTTAAAATGTTTGTTGGGTGAATTCACCACAACAAACCAAAGGTCTCTTCTCTGATTCAGGGTGGGTCTTCCAAGGGCACCTACTGGACACGGATGAGACATCCAGTCCCAGGTCTCTGGCCAGGGCTAACTCCAACTGTATCTTTTTAAAATAGCATTTTATTTCTTTATCTTTAATTATTGTTATTATTAATTGCCTTCACTGGTTCCTCACTGCTTTTGGTAGTTGTGGCGCACGGGCTTAGTTGCTCTGAGACATGTGGGATCTCAGTTCCCCAACCAGGGATCAAACCCACGCCCCCTGCACCAGAAGGTGGATTCTTAACCACTGGATCACGAGGCAGTCCCGAGAGTAGCATTTTAGTTTCTCAGCTTTTGTGAGATTGACCAATGGAGCAATGACCATTTGACCAATGAACCAAACTGCATTCTTTCCTGGGTCTGCAAAGCTCTGCACAGGGTGGTGGGTCTGGGGTAAGACCACTGGTGGACATAAACAGAGCCTCTTCTGATTGTTCTATTGGGAATGCTGCCCAGTTCATGAATCATCAAGTAAAGCCAGGTAGGACTTAAAAACAAAAACCGAGAGCCCTGGAGCAAGAGGCAGGGGATTTGTTGCCGGTCCCTGCTGTACACAATCCCAGTGATGTTGAGTGAGTGAGGCCTCACACTTCAACTCCACCCCCGCCTGTTTGGTTCCTCACTGCATAGTGAGTTGTAGAGCGAGGTCCTGTGGTTCTTAGACTTGGCTGGGCATTAGAATCACCAAGTAACTGTAGGTAATCCTCATACCCATGGTCCCCTCCAGATCCATGGACTAGTCTCTAGCAGAGGACATCAGTATTTAAAATCCTTAATGTTTCCAGTGTGCAGTCAAGTTGGAGCAGGCTGGGTAACCCTTCCAGCTCAAACATGCTTATGTTTCCATGTGGGGCTGAGCTACCATCTACTCTGAGCCTGAGCATGTGATTTACTCCAGAAACCACCCTCAGCCCTGGGTCTTACCTCCATGAGCTGGTAGCCTTCTTTGCAGGTGGCAGTGAAACGGTCCTTGAAATGATATAGAGGCTGCAGGTCCTGAATGATGGTGCATGAGTCCAGGGTCTTGGGCTGGGGGCACGTGATGACTGTTGGGGAGACCAGAGGGCACGTTTATTTCCGAGACACTGTCCTCCTTTTACCTGCCTTATCCTGCCCCCTTTCTGGCCCATGAGGGGCCCCAGACAGCCTTACCTTCACTGGTGTAGCACAGCTTCCAGCCCCGGCTGTCCCCTGACTCGTCCGTGAAGAAGAGCAGGTCCACTGAGTTGCTTTGGGTATCAATGCGCTCAGGCCTTTGCTTTCCACAGAACTCACCAATGTTCCTCCCACTGACATAGATCTGTGGAGGCAGGGGAACGGAGGGAGGGTCATGTCTCCAATTCAGATATAGGGCCAGGGCGGTGGTGCTGGTGGTGTGGATCCTGCTTGGTGTATGTTTTCAGCTGGAGGGGAGAAAACCTCCCAAGGACCCACCTGCCTGGTATGTAGGACAACTCATGTGTGATGTTGGCTGTTTCTGTACCTGAGGGCCAGACGGTCCAGTGGGGATCGGGGGTGGGAGGAACCATGTGGGGATGGGGACGAGAGGATTTCTCTCTGGGGGTGGGTTGGCTGTACCTTCAACTTGTCGTAGGGACAGTGTATTTGCTGGTGGTCATCGATTTCAAAAGGCTCCAGGAATTGGAGGTGGAGGGTGTGGCCTCGCTCTACTCGGATACTATAGTTGCAGCGCAGGTCAGGGGGGTAGGGCCGGGGGTACTCCAAGCTGGAGATGTAGCCTGAGGGCTCCGTGAACAGCTCGCTGCTGCATTCGGCTGGGAGAACAGAGCGGGAGCGGGAACCGGTCACCCAGCAAGCCCCACCTTGCTCAGTCCCTGCCTCCTCTGAGACCACCCAGGCAAGACCTCACCCTGGCAGGAACGCCCATCCAGCTGGAGCTCATAGCCTGGACGGCAGGAGCAGAAATAGCCACCGACGTAGTTGTGGCACAGGTGCTGGCACCGGGCTGGGGGGTCTTCCTCGACTGAATTGAGCAGCAAGGCACATTCATCCAGGTCTGGAAGAGATTCCGGAAGGAAGGATTCAATTCCACAGAAGCCAGGGTGGGGGGCGGGGCAGGGACCTGTGGAGGCGCTGCTCTCAGCGAGGTCACTCATCAGAGGCCTAAGGACAAGGTTATCTCAGGCCACCTGGAACTCCCGGCCCCTCTGACCCTTTCTGGGACCTGCCCAGTAGGGACAGGGCCCTGGTGGATAGCTCTCTCCTAGAAAAAGCTCTCTTGGGAAAAAACAAGAAGGCCAGGCTTCCCGATTCTTTGGATTCAAGAATCCCCTTTTCTGGCTCCCATTCAGTATGAGCCCAGGAGCCCAGCACAGGCACCACTCACCCACGGCTTGGTAGTATGCCAGGAAGCCCTTGTAGAACATGATGGTGCCGTTCTCCTCGTTGGAGAAGTCCGAGTGGAAGGTCAGCAGCATCTTGTTCCCTTGGGACATGAATTCCTTCCTTCCTGGGGGGTTGCCCAGGGGAGAACCCAGCTGCCCACAGAACCTCCCCATGGTCTTCTTATCAGCAGAAATCTGTGGAGGAGGGACAGGCGGACAAGCTGTTGAGGGGACATGTCCCACATGGAAGGTTATGAAGGTCATCCTTCTCTTGTCCCAGAGAGGGGATCCCGCCCCGCTCCCGACCCCCCTGGATGGTCTCCAGTTGCTCTCTACCTGCTGGGCTCTGGCTGTTCCAACTTTCCCAGAGGCCTTTCCTCTGTCCTGCATCCCCACCGACTGACCTTGCACGTTATCCTATGTCTGGGACTCGGCCCTCCCTTTCTATGACCCCCAGCTATGACAAACCTAGACAGCATATTAGAAAGCAAAGACATCACTTTGCTAGAAAGATACGTCTAGTCAAAGCTATGATGTAGTAGTCATGTATGGATGTGAGAGTTGGATCATAAAGAAGGTTGAGCACTGAAAAACTGATGCTTTCAAATTGTGGTGCTGGAGAAGACTCTTGAGAGTCCCTTGGACAGCAAATAGATCAAACCAGTCAATCCTAAAGGAAATCCACTCTGATTGTTCACTAGAAGGACTCATGCTGAAGCTGAAGCTCCAGTATTTTGGCTACCTGATATGAAGAGCTGACTCATGGAAATGGTCCTGATGCTGGGAAAGAGAGAAGGCAGGAGGAGAAGGGGATGACAGAGGATGAGATGGTTGGATGGCATCACTGACTCAATGGATGAATTCAAGCAAACTCTGAGACATGCTGAAGGACAGGGAAGCCTGGTGCGCTGCAGTCCATGGGTTTGCAAAGAGTCTGACACAACTTAGTGACTGAACAACATGTGTCAGACCTTTCTTTACCCCCATCTCTTCCCATGTCCACCTCCCACTGGAATCCTGGTTGCCTTTACCTGGTTTCTATCATTCCTTCATCCCTAGAGGCTGGATGGTCGGCTTTACCCTCTGTCCTGTCCTTCCACCTATCTTGGTCAACCCATTCCTGTCCAGCCATGACTCCTGATATTCAGCTGAATGTGAGCATCCGGGACCTACCAGCTTAGAAGGCATCACTGAGATCCCTTTACTTCTTCCTTCACAGACTCCTTAACTCCTGCAAACCAGAAGACGTCCCTCCTCCTATCTCATCCCCACTTTGCCTGCTACCAGGACCCTCCCTACCCACTCCAGTGTTCTTGCCTGGAGAATCCCAGGGATGGTGGGGCCTGGTGGGCTGCCATCTATGGGGTCGCACAGAGTCGGACACGACTGAAGTGACTTAGCAGCAGCAGCAGCAGGACCCTTCCTACCAGCACTGCTGACATCCCAAGTCCTCTGGGCTGGGAAGATATGGCATTTTCATGGTATGCTTTTATACCCTCCAGGGGATCTCCTGGAAATAGTATTCATGGGTTGTGTGTAGGCTCTATCTGAATCCTGAATCAAGAACCTCATTTTTTAATTTTTATTTTATTTTTAGGCTGTGCTGTGCAGCATGTGGAATCCTAGTTCCCCACCTAAGTTCCCTAGGAATCAAACCTGGGCCCCCTGCCTTGGGAGCACAGAGTCTTAGCCACTGGACCACTGGGGAAGTCTCCAGGAGTCTCATTTTTATTGGATGTAGAAAGAGGGACTGGGATGGGGCCCTTGGTCATGACAGAGGAGAGGGGACTGAGCCCACTGTCCTGGCTAGACACCACCCTTGAGCCACCACCACACACATGCCGCTTCCCCACGTCCCTGTGTTCCTGGTGAGGAGGCAGCCATGGTGACACTCTCCATGGCAACAGGGAAACCGAGGCATGGAAGTTTCCAAAATCCTCTGGGCAAGTAAGCAGACAGGGAAGGTTTTTCTGATTCCTGTGGACAGTGCATTCCCCAAGAGCAGGGCCTGTCCCCTCCCTCTCTGTTTCTCCCCTCTGTGCTCCACGAGGGTCTCTCAGAGCAATGGCCTCCCATCCTCGACACCCCTGGACTTCCAGAGCCCCACCTGGCCATCAGCTTTCACTGGCTTGGGGCTGTGTCCCCAGGCAGGGTGTCCTAGCCAGGCCGGTCAGAACCCGGGTCCCCCGGTTCCAGAGACACTCAGTCCTCCCTCTGCCCACCCCCCTAATCTGCCCCCTACCTTGACATAGTCATAGAGACAACCTTCCGAAGGCTCCAGGTCAAACTGCCAGAAGACAAGCTTCACCCTGTACCCCATGGGTACTGTGATCACAGTGGTCCTCTCAAAATTGTTAGGGTAAGGCTTGGGGAACAACGGGGACATCACCTCCCCGTAGAACCCCTGAGGGGTGGGGATGGCGCCTCCCACCCTGTAGAACAGGACCGGCAGCAGGAGGTGTAAGAGCCACCTGCCAAAAGGAAAAAGGTGTCTGTAGGGCGGGAGAGGTGCAGAACTTGCTGTCTGGTAGGGGATGGGATTGCCGTACCGCTGGGCATTTTCCTCTAGGTCCATTCTAGGTCTCAGGGAGATGTCCTAGGGTGGATGGGGAGGGTGCAGTGGGGAGGCTGGTCTCTGGAGCTGCTGCACTGGGTGCGCCTCCCCGGGGCGGTGTCCAGTCCAGAGGTCATCACACTCCCCCCACCTCTCTCCCCAGCCTCCTCCCTGCCCTGTTGCATCACTCTGCTCCCCTTTCAGGAATCGGGCTGGCTTGGACCAGTAAACTGAGGGTGAGGGTTTCCAGTCATGGTCTCTGAAATGGCTCCCACATGCTCAGCAAGGCCTCTGGGAGAGACCACCTATGGAAGAAGGTCTCAGGCATAGAGCCTGACTGTCTAGGCCGAGGGAGGGACCCCCCTCAGGGACCCCCACCAACCCCCACTTTGCTGCTCCCTATGAGCTGGAGGAGGAAGGCAGTTGGCCTCACCTCCTAGGTCTGAGCCTCCTTTCTCCTTGGAAGGAGAGATGGGGCATGCATTTGCGAGCGAGCGTGTGTGGGCACCCTGGAGGGATAAGGTGTATGGGGAGGGTCAGGGTGCTCCCAGCTCCCTGAGTAAGTCTGGGCACAGGAGGCCCCCTGTGCACAGGATTGTCCCCTCTGGTTTCTCCCTCCTTTCTTGGTCCCCACCAGGCTTACTCACATTTCTCCAGGGGCCTGTTGTTGGATCCCTGACTCTCGTGATAGCATCTTCATCCACTCTGTGACCAGGGAGAGCAGGGTCATGCAGAGGAGGGAAGGGGGAGGGAGGGACTGTGGAAGGGGAAGGGGTGACCTTTCCGGGAGGAAGATTGTACAGAATGAACTATTTGCATATAAAAACCCCAAATGGAAAATTCTGTTTGCACTTTAGGTTTGGTTTTGTAATGCCCGAGGGTGCTGCCACCTGCTAACTTGGAAATGTTCTAGAAAAAGTGCTAAAGGTTACACAAATCGTGAACATGCGAAAATGACTGAATTGTGCAGTTTAGTGATTTTTATGTTATATGAATTTTACATCACACACACACACACACACACAACACTTAAAAATGCTAGGCTTTCAGGCACTATAGCATCAACGTAGGGAAATATTTGGGGGAAGAGAGCCTGTCTGTGTATCCTTAAAGCAGACCATGTCAATAGAGGGTTTTCTCTTATTTCAGCTCATCTGTTCCTTTTCCTCTTCCATTTTCCATGAACTGTGGTGTTGGAGAAGACTCTTGAGAGTCCCTTGGACTGCAAGGAGATCCAACCAGTCCATTCTGAAGGAGATCAGCCCTGGGATTTCTTTGGAAGGAATGATGCTAAAGCTGAAACTCCAGTACTTTGGCCACCTCATGCGAAGAGTTGACTCATTGGAAAAGACTCTGATGCTGGGAGGGATTGGGGGCAGGAGGAGAAGGGGATGACAGAGGATAAGATGGCTGGATGAAATCACTGACTCGATGGACGTGAGTCTGGGTGAACTCCGGGAGTTGGTGATGGACAGGGAGGCCTGGTGTGCTGCGATTCATGGGGTCGCAAACAGTGGGACACGACTGAGCGACTGAACTGAACTGAATTCTGTCTGGCTTTTCCTTTCCGGGTTATCCCTTGACCCTCAAGAAGAAGGGGTGTGCTCCTTGCTTCTCCTTTTCTGGGCCTTCTTGGTTCCCCTTTCCTTCCTCACTTTCTCCCTCTCCTTCCCCCTTTCTATTCTAAGGCCGCTGTCCGGTACCCACAGGCCCATTCGCAGCTGAGGCCCTTCTGGTCAGGAAACTAAAATCCCGCAAGCTACATGCTGTGGCCAATATCTATATATAATTTATGTATTTTTAATTGAATGAAAAATGCCAACTTTAAAACATTGTGACTATTATGCAACACCCCCCCCCCCACAGTATTTATATTCTCATGGCCTTGAATGTCTTAGGAAGAATACCCAGGAAACAGAGAACAGGGAAGGATGTGAGACTGGTGCATTGGTGCACTCATGTAGTTATTCATTCCTCAGATACTCACAGAACTTACTTCTTTTATCTAAAAAATATTATGTTATTGATGTATAATTGATTTACAATGTTGTGTTAATTTCTGCTGTACAGCACAGTAATTCAGTTTTATATATATATTCTTTTTCATATTCTTTTCCATGACAGTATGACAGGATATTGAATATAGTTCCCTGTGCCACACCTTAGGACCTTGTTGTTTATCCACTGAGCACTGTACTTGATTGCAAGAAACCGAAATCAACTCTGGTAGATTGTAGCAGAAGAGGAATTTATTAAAGGGTCCTGGGATGATTTTAGAAGTGCCAGGAGAGCTGGGGAGCTGGGTGTGGACACGTCACAGCAGGAGCAGTGGACACAGTGTGGTTGCCACTGTCCCTGCCATGTCCTGGTCACTTCACCTTGCGAGGCTCACCCACTGGGGCAGGCTGCTGGGTGCTGCCTGCAAGCCCCAGCTCCTCCTCCATCTTAGGGTGGCTACTACTGTCCCCAGAGGTTCTGTAGGGCCTGCTTCTTGGCGTTACTGCTTCTGGACTCAAAGTCTAGACAGTGCCTCTGATGAACAGAGCATGAGTGTATGGCTTCCTCCAGAGCTGACAGACTGCTGAGGGACCTGCTTCCTGCATGTGCATCTTCTCTCCTGGGAGATGGGCTCTGTTCCCAAGTCTCACAGTGAGTAGCTCCCCAAATGTGATAAAGATGTTTCGATGTTGGGCAGCCAGGGGAACACCTAAAGGTCCTTTTTCCATCAACTGAGTGAATGATGCAGCTAGACATGGAGCATGCAAAGGTGAGTAACACCTAGAACCTGCCTGCAGACACCTCATATACTCAGAATTCCCTTCCTTTCAACTTGTAGTTATTTGCTACCACAGTTTGCAAAGCCCTCTCACTCTTTGTTTCCTTAGGTCGTTCCGACAGACAGGCCGTGTAAGGTAGACAGAACTGACATTCTCTCTATTTCATCCTTGAAGAAGCTAAGAAGTTCGATGATGAGCCCAAGGTCCCTCTGCTGGTGAGTGGCAGAGTGGAGACTTGGCTTGTCCTCTGATTCCAGGGCCAGTGTCAGCCAGAAGCAAGACGTGATCACAAATAGGGCATGTGGCTTTCCCTCTGCAGTTTTTTTTTTTTTTTTTTAATGTGAACAGAACCAGCCTTCTTTATTTATTTTTAACTTTTCATCACACACATTTTCAAACATACACTGAAGAAAATAATATAATAAACTCCCACTACCCACCATTTCAATAATTATAACTGAAAGGTCGCAGCTACGAGATGTGAATGATGCTGGAATTCTTGGCCTCTGGAGAGGAGGAATTCAATCCGGGGCTAGTGATAAGCCTTGATCACTCAGAACTTTTTGTGTAATAACGTTTTATTAAAGTATAAAAGAGATAGAGAAAGCTTCTGATACAGGCATCAGAAGGGGATAGAAAGAGTGCCCCCTTGCTTGTTTTTAGCAAGGAGTTAAATACCTATTAGTTCAGTCGCTCAGTTGTGTCCGACTCTTTGCGACCCCATGAATTGCAGCACACCAGGCCTCCCTGTCCATCACCAACTCCCGGAGTTCACTCAGACTCACGTCCATCGAGTCAGTGATGCCATCCAGCCATCTCATCCTCTGTCATCCCCTTCTCCTCCTGCCCCCAATCCCTCCCAGCATCAGAGTCTTTTCCAATGAGTCAATTCTTCGCATGAGGTGGCCAAAGTACTGGAGTTTCAACTTTAGCATCATTCCTTCCAAAGAAATCCCAGGGCTGATCTCCTTCAGAATGGACTGGTTGGATCTCCTTGCAGTCCAAGGGACTCTCAAGTCTTCTCCAACACCACAGTTCAAAAGCATCAATTCTTTGGCGCTCAGCTTTCTTCACAGTCCAACTCTCACATCCATACATGACCACTGGAAAAACCATAGCCTTAACTAGATGAATATTTTTTGGCAAAGTAATGTCTCTGCTTTTCAATATGCTATCTAGGTTGGTCATAACTTTCCTTCCAAGGAGTAAGCGTCTTTTAATTTCATGGCTGCAATCACCATCTGCAGTGATTTTGGAGCCCCCCAAAATAAAGTCTGACACTGTTTCCACTGTTTCCCTATCTATTTCCCATGAAGTGATGGGACTGGATGCCATGATCTTCGTTTTCTGAATGTTGAGCTTTAAGCCAACTTTTTCACTCTCCACTTTCACTTTCATCAAAGGCTTTTTAGTTCCTCTTCACTTTCTGCCATATGGGTGGTGTCATCTGCATACAAATTTGGCCTTGGAATACGGAATGAAGCAGGGCAAAGACTAATAGAGTTTTGCCAAGAAAATGTACTGGTCATAACAAACACCCTCTTCCAACAACACAAGAGAAGACTCTATACATGGACATCACCAGATGGTCAACACCGAAATCAGATTGATTATATTTTTTGCAGCCAAAGATGGAGAAGCTCTATACAGTCAGCAAAAACAAGACCAGGAGCTGACTGTGGCTCAGATTATGAACTCCTTATTGCCAAATTCAGACTTAAATTGAAGAAAGTACGGAAAACCACTAGACCATTCAGGTATGACCTAAATCAAATCCCTTATGATTATACAGTGGAAGTGAGAAATAGATTTAAAGGCCTAGATCTGATAGATAGAGTGCCTGATGAACTATGGAATGAGGTTCGTGACACTGTACAGAAGACAGGGATCAAGACCATCCCCATGGAAAAGAAATGCAAAAAAGCAAAATGGCTGTCTGGGGAGACCTTACAAATAGCTGTGAAAAGAAGAGAAGTGAAAAGCAAAGGAGAAAAGGAAAGATACAAACATCTGAATGCAGAGTTCCAAAGAACAGCAAGAAGAGATAAGAAAGCCTTCTTCAGCGATCAATGCAAAGAAATAGAGGAAAACAACAGAATGGGAAAGACTAGAGATCTCTTCAAGAAAATTAGAGATACCAAGGGAACATTTCATGCAAAGATGGGCTCAATAAAGGACAGAAATGGTATGGATCTAACAGTAGCAGAAGATACTAAGAAGAGATGGCAAGAATACACAGAAGAACTGTACAAAAAAGATCTTCACGACCCAGATAATCATGATGGTGTGATCACTGACCTAGAGCCAGACATCCTGGAATCTAAAGTCAAGTGGGCCTTAGAAAGCACCACTACGAACAAAGCTAGTGGAGGTGATGGAATTCCAGTTGAGCTATTTCAAATCCTGAAAGATGATGCTGTGAAAGTGCTGCACTCAATATGCCAGCAAATTTGGAAAACTCAGCAGTGGCCACAGGACTGGAAAAGGTCCATTTTCATTCCAGTCCCAAAGAAAGGCAATGCCAAAGAATGCTCAAACTACCGCACAATTGCACTCATCTCACACGCTAGTAAAGTAATGCTCAAAATTCTCCAAGCCAGGCTTCAGCAATATGTAAACCGTGAACTTCCCGATGTTCAAGCTGGTTTTAGAAAAGGCAGAGGAACCAGAGATCAAATTGCCAACATCCACTGGATCAGCAAAAAAGCAAGAGAGTTCCAGAAAAACATCTTATTTCTGCTTTATTGACTATGCCAAAGCCTTTGACTGTGTGGATCACAATAAACTGTGGAAAATTCTGAAAGAGATGGGAATACCAGACCACCTGACCTGCCTCTTGAGAAATTTGTATGCAGGTCAGGAAGCAACAGTTAGAACTGGACATGGAACAACAGACTGTTTCCAAATAGGAAAAAGAATACGTCAAGGCTGTATATTGTCACCCTGCTTATTTAACTTATATGCAGAGTACATCATGAGAAACGCTGGGCTGGAAGAAGCACAAGCTGGAATCAAGATTGTTGGGAGAAATATCAATAACCTCAGATATGCAGATTAGCAAGCTGCTAATTAGAGAAAGGAAATGCCTCAAAACTGAGAAAGTTGCACCACCCCTCACCCACAACATGCATTTTGAGATAGCATTGGCACAAGGTGAGTCATCCCTGGACTATAAAACATTTGACATGAACCTTGAAGACAGGCAGATTTCCAAGCAAATACATAGTTCATTTGTATTTGCTAAAACGCAGTGGTTAGCTCAAGGTTTGAAAGAAAGTTAAGTTCCAGAGGAATCAGGTGTCGCCATGACAACACAAGATTAGAAAAAAAAAAAAAAAAAAAGTCTGCCACTTGGAGTTTTATTTCCTCCTGCCACTTGGGGACCTCTGGCCTCCCTATTAATGCTCTCATTTTCCCATTTTCTCTTAGGAGAATTATATTGCCAAGGGAAAGGGGCGGTGTTCTCATTCCATAACTGCTTCTGAGCTGGTAAGGGGTGTTGTCCCTAAATTATTGAGGCAACATATTCTCCTATGGGGCTTCCCTCATAGCTCAGTTGGTAAAGAATCTGCCTGCAATGCAGCAGACCTGGGTTCAATTCCTGGGTCGGGATGATCCCCTGGAGAAGGAAATGGTAACCCATTCCAGTATTGTTGCCTGGAGAATCCCATGGACAGAGGAGCCTGGCAGGCTACAGTCCATGGGGTTGCAAGAGTCAGACACGACTTAGCAATTAAAGAGATACTCCTAAGCTGTCTATTGAGGGTCTCTGATTCAGGGACCCAAAGTAATAGTTGGAGGAGGCTGTGGCACTCGCAGGAGACTGAATAACCATAACTTTATGCAGCTAGAAACAAATCCAGCTACACAGTTACAGGTGCAGGGAGCAGACAGCAAAAACAGAATGATCAGCAAAGTTAAAAGTCACACTATGTCCATAAAGGTACAAAGGGTTACACCAGTCCATTTTAGGACTGTTAGATGTCATTAGATTAAGAAGAGACATCACATATGATTGTTGTTGGCAAAGGTAGTCGTGGCCTTGGAAAAAGTCCTTTCCCTGACATGGAGATGTCTACCATGGGAAACCTTCCATTGATGAGGAGGGGAGCACTCTGCAGACCCAGCAATTGGACAGATTGTGGAATGAGGTGTAGGAATGAGCCTAGGACAGGAAGGCGTTGTCTTGAGGGTCAAACGGCAAACTCAGGATTTTTGGAATCAGCAAAAGCAGGCCCACATAGATTACGAAACCCATCTATTGCAGGAGGGGGGACCCCTTCCAGGGCCCAAAGCTGGGCTGTTGTCTAACACATGGAAATGAATTTTCCGAGGAGACACATGTGCTGACAAAGCAAGAGATTTTATTGGGAAAGGGCACAGGGATGGAGAGCAGTAGGGTAAGGGAACCCAGGAGAACTGCTCTGCCGCGTGGCTCTGGCTCGCAGTCTCGGGTTTTATGGTGATGGGATTAGTTTCCGGGTGGTCTTTGACCAATCATTCTAATTCAGAGTCTTTCCTGGTGGCACACGCATCGCTCAGCCAAGATGGATGCTAGCGAGAGGGATTCTGGGAAGTGGACGGACACGCGGTGTCTCCTTTCGGCCTTTCCTGAACTCTTCCGGTTGGTGGTGGCTTATTAGTTCCATATTCCTTATCCGGATCTCCTGTCATAAAACAACTCATGCAAATGGTTACTATGGTGCCTGGCCAGGGTGGGCGGTTTCAATCAGTGTGCTTCCCCTAACACATCTGGTAAAGGCCTTCTCAGAGAGGCTTGAGAGATTGCCCCCCAGGTCCCAATGTCTTTATTATCAGAATCTTGGTTCCTGGCTCAAACAGCATTGTTTGACTCAGAGGCTGGGTCAAGAGTCACCTCCCAGAGTTTCTGTAACGTCTGTTGAAAAGGTAAAAGTTGAGTTACATAGTTAGTTAATTCCAAGGCTTTAGGAAAACTCTGGGTGTAAGCCTTTAAGAATTTTTCATGGAGCCTTTTCAGGAATTATTAATCTTCCATCCTCAGACTGTATCCATCCTTTTTCAGTAATCTTTGCTCCTCTTTTCTTTATCTTTTTAATTCTTCTTCTGTATATTGAGATTCTTCCTGTTCAACCAGACCTGTCCAGAACAAGGGTATCTGTAGTGAAAGGGGTTCCTTCGTAAAGGAGTTCAAAAGGAATTCAGCAGTTAGCCAGCTGATTACCCGGGGCTACTTTACTTCCATCCTATTTGTGCCCTGTGCAATGCAGAATAACTACTTTCTTAGGCCATCAAAGGTCTTTCAATCTGTTTGAAATGTTTAATAGGTTCTCTTGTTTAATAGGCTTTTATTCCATATTGCAGCAGGAGCATGTAAAGTCAAATAAGCAAACGGAGTCAGTGTAGATATTTACTCACTAACCTTTGCTTAACTCTAGAGCTCTGGTCAGAGCCACAAGCTCCGCTAACTGAACATTCATCCCTGGGAGGCGGGGCGGGGGGAAAGAGACTTTTCTTCTAAAACCTGTTCAACTATCACCATGGCATAACCTCTTTTCCATTTCCCATCCTGCACAAAGGAACTGTCATCCAAACATTAACTTTAGAGTTTGAAATTTCACTCACATCAGAAGTCAGTACAGTGAGATTTCACCCATTAATAAACTTAAAAGCTTTAGGCATTAGCAAAACAATAGTAGCAATTACTCTTAAAAAATGTGGCCATAGCCTTTTTTTCCCCCAGTAACGGACTTAACTCAGATCCTGTGGGCATGCTCAAAGCCGGAGCCTGCAGAAGAGCAGCTTGAAGAGCCTTAAAAGCCTTTTGAGTCTCTGCAGACCAAACCAGCTTGTTGGTTTGGGCCTGCTGAGTTTCAGTTGTAAGTTTATATAAAGGGCGGACAAGTTCCCCATAACCCAGAATCCAAATGTGGCAACAGCCTGTGATGCCCCCCAATACTCTAAGTTGTCTTAAAGTCATAGGTCGTTGATGATTAATATAGGCTTAATTCTCTTGGGGCCTATGGCCATCGTCCCTTCTAGAAAAGAAAGCATCTTTCACATCAATGACTGAAGAATATTTGGCTCATTTAGGAATTTCAGACAATGCAGTATAAAGATTAGGTACCTTGAGGTATAAAGGAACCACAGCCCCATTTGTTATTGTGACTCTTGAACTAATCTCCATTTACCATTTGACATTTTTATACCCAAGATAAAAGAATGGCATGGACTGTTACAGGGAATTAATTGTCCCTGCTCCTTTAAATTCTCAGTGGTGGGTTGTAACCCTTTCTTCATCCTGGGTTTCAGTGACTACAGCTTTTGATGTGGAAATAGGTGAGGGTTTTGGGGCTTGACAATGACAGGAATAGCAGTCTGTGCTTGACCCACAGTTCTTCCATCAGCCCATATTCTAGGATTTACATTTTGTCCAATTAATGGGAGAGAAAGAGAAAGCTCCATATTTGTGAAAACAGAGGCATGGAGCTTGCTCAGTATATCCTTCTCCAAAGGGGTGAGGGACACTCTGGCACAATCAGAAATTTGTGTGGAAATAGCAGAGTTGCAGTTGCAGCTTAGAGGACAACTGAAATAATAATGTTTGGCTCTTCCAGACAGCCCCATTACAGTAGTGGATCAGGGAGAAAGTGGGCCAGGGGCTTCAGTAAGCATGGAGTAAGTTGCCCCAGTGTCTAAAAGGAAATCGACTGATTTGCGCTTCCCCGCCTCCTCTCCCCACCCCCCCCCCCCCCCCCCCCCCCCCCGCCAGTTATTAATACCTGTGGTTCCTCAGGTGTAATTAAGATAAGAGCTTGTGTGGGGACCCTCGGGCACCTCCAGTCCTGATTTTCTTGCAAGTCCGTCCCCTGGGGCCCATGCCTCAGAGGGCAGTCTCCTCTCCAGTGTGGCCCTTTGAGGACCTGACATGGAGCTGGGGCGACTTAGACACCTGAGAGCAACCTCACTTGAGAGGCCCCTCCTTTCCACAGTAATAGCAAGTCCATCCCTTTTCACCTGGGTCCCTCTGGGCATTTTCCTCTGGCTGTTTTAGAGCAGATCTGAGAGCCATTGCCCAGGCTTCAGTCTTTCCTGGTCTTTTTCTGCCTCTTCTCCTCCTCCTACCTGCCATAACAAACTGTCTGAGCCACTTGCAACAGGTTATCAAAGGCTGATTTGGTTCATACGCCTATTTTAGGAGCTTAGTGGATATCTGGAGCCAGCTGAGTGAGAAGTCTCTCTTTTAACATCATTCTTCCCTTTGCAATTTAGAGGTCAATCTCAGTGAATCTGTGAAGGGCTTCCTGCAGTCTATCTAGGAAGTTACTAGGAGCTTCCTTCTCTCCCTGTTCTGTGTTAGTCAATTTGGCAAAAAGTCTTAGCGTGTACCCACTTGAGTCCTGACAAGAACACATCTGACAAAGTGATGCTGGTCCCCATCTTTCTTTAGCCATGTTATAATCCCAGTCTGACTCTGTTCTGTTTTGGGGACCATCTGATTCCCAGTAGAGAAGGTGGCTGTCTTGCCCTCTCCTTTTTCTGCTGATTCATTACCAAGCCATTTATCTCCATAGGCAACAGCTTTTCCTCCAAACTTAAGTTTTGGAGTTGGGAGTTAGTGTCTGTAATAAGACACAGATTATGTCTCTCTAAGTAAGGGCATAAAGTAAAGTTAATTCCATAAAGGCTTCTATATACTTTTTGGATCCTCTAAACAGTCTCAACTGCAATTGGAACTGTTTGAATTTCTACTGAGACTGAGGCAACCCCTCCTGGAAGGGTGTCCTGACTCTCAATTTGCTTAGTTAGGAGCCCCAGAAATGGGCAAAGTAAGAGGACAGGAGGGAGCTGAAGATTTCACACCCAAATCTGCACCCTTACGACACAAGTCTGGCGTGTCTTGCAGAGAGAAAGAGCAATACATATGTCACTTCTGCCCATTTTTCTTGTTTTTTTACAGAGCCAGGCTAACTGTAAAACAGTTATTATAATTAAGAGACCCTTCAACTGGCCAGCATCCCCAATCTTCCAAAGGATACTGTGACCATTCAGTATGACAGAACATAAGGCATGTCTTTTTAAACTCTGGAGATCTAATTTGTTCCAGTTTTTTTAAAAATACATTTTAAAGCGGGTGGTTCTGGAACTGCTAGCTCCCATCTGTAAGAGAGAAAAAAGTGGCATCTACAGCCTTGCCTTTTTTTTTTTTTTTTTACTGGAGACATCCCTCCCTGCTCTAGATGGGGGTGGAGACTGACTGTACCCTGAAGCTTTCCTTCCCTGTCAGATTTAGTCTGTCCATTACCGACACAGGCTCCTTCCTCGTCCCTCCTGGTTCTACCACCAAGGTGGGGTGGAGATGCACAGGGGTAGACCTGATGGCATCCAAGATTGAAGTCCAGTTCCTCACCATTAAAACCTTTGCCTGATTTTTTTTTTTTTTTTCTTTCTCTGATGCCACCTGGCGTGCAACAGAGTAGCCTTCCAGAATGCCTCCCAAGCTAGGACCCCTAGGGGAAGCATCTGCCCTCCGTGTGCAGGTGCACATTCCTGAGCGCAGTCCTGACTGCAGTAGAAGTGGTGAGTCATAAGGGAGTGAACAACAGCCAGGATGTCCCTTCTGAGTGTCACCACATCAGTATATGTGATAGCAAAAGAGGCGGTGATGGCCAGCCAGAGAGAAAAAAGTGATTTTTGTCCTCAAGTTATTAAGGCCAATCCTTCCAGTTCATTCCACAGATT
The DNA here is from genome assembly GCF_029378745.1 of Bos indicus. Classification (NCBI taxonomy): domain Eukaryota; kingdom Metazoa; phylum Chordata; class Mammalia; order Artiodactyla; family Bovidae; genus Bos; species Bos indicus. The sequence goes on along the minus strand of NC_091764.1, from coordinate 103,838,374 downwards.
CCACAAAAAGAATACTTAAGGAGTTGAGACAAAAGCCACCAGAGAGCCTCCTCTGGTCCACTAAGACCTAGCGCTATCAAAGGAAGAAGCCCATTGCACTTCCAAACCGACCAGACCCTGGGATTCCCGATCTGTGTCCTCAAAACCCCATGATCACCAGCAGTGATTCTATCCACATAGATTGGAGGGACAGCCATGGCAAAGATTCACTTTCAGGTCACTGGCCCCTGAGGCAGGCAGCCAAAAGAGTGACCTCTAGCCTGAGAGATGTTCCTGGAGCTAGAATTCTCCCTCGTTCCTTAATATGTTCTTGTAACTTACGGTTCCTAGCAAGGCTAGGTGCTTCCAAAGTTGGGATCTAAGGAAAAGTACATAGTAAGAGTGGATCACAAGTCCCTTGAAAGTCTATAATCTGACAGATTAGGTTAGTACTTCTAATTCCCAGGCAGTTATGAAATGGTCAAAGAGACCAGAAAGTTTGACCAAGAAAGGAGAATTCAGTCGACACGCTTCATTCATCTCTGGCTTCTCCCCCAGAGGAGTCTTTGGGTGCCTCTTGACATTAGCAGGTCAGTATAATCCCCCAATGATTCTGCCATAAACCATATGAGGTTGCCACAGAACCGCAGATTAGGACACAACTCTGGCTTCACATTTCTTTGTGCATTTCTTTCAATCAGTCACACACAGGCACACTGTACATTTAGCAAAGTAAAGCAGAAAATGTGTTTACTAGGAGAACAAAGAACTAGAGCTCTGAATGTCTTTACTTTGTCCTGAAACCAGACGAGACCCCAAGGTAAAAGGTTGCTGCTAGGAGCCGTGAACAAAGCCGGGATTCTTGGCCTCTGGAGGAGAGCAATTTGATCCGGGGCTATTTCCTCCTGCTGTTGGGGACTTCTGGCCTCCCTACAAAAGTGATTAACACTCTAATAACCTAAGGCCAATTTTGTTTCATTGATAATCCCCACTCACCCCACCTCCATCCCTAGTATTTTAATTTAATTTAATTTTGCAGAACGCCCTTGACCAGGCATTGAATTCATGCCCCCTGAAGTGGAAGGAAAACATCTATTTCTGCTTTATTGAGTATGCCAAAGCCTTTGACTGTGTGGATAACAATAAACTGTTGAAAATTTTGAAAGAGATGGGAATAGCAGACCACCTGACCTGCCTCTTGAGAAACCTATATGCAGGTCAGGAAGCAACAGTTAGAACTGGACATGGAACAACAGACTGGCTCCAAATAGGAAAAGGAGTACGTCAAGGCTGTGTATTGTCACCCTGCTTATTTAACTTATACGCAGAGTACATCATGAGAACTGCTGGGCTGGAGGAAGCACAAGCTGGAATCAAGATTTCCAGGAGAAATATCAATAACCTCAGATATGCAGATGACACCACCCTTATGGCAGAAAGTGAAGAGGAACTAAAGAGCCTCTTGATGAAAGTGAAAGAGGAGAGTGAAAAAGTTGGCTTAAAGCTCAACATTCAGAAAACTAAGATCATGGCATCTGGTCCATCACTTCATGGCAAATAGATGGGGAAACAGTGGAAACAGTGTCAGACTTTATTTTTTGGGGCTCCAAAATCACTACAGATGGTGATTGCAGCCATGAAATTAAAAGACGCTTAGTCCTTGGAAGTAAATTATGACCAACCTAGATAGCATATTGAAAAGCAGAGACATTACTTTGCCAACAAAAGTCCGTCTAGTCAAGGCTATGGTTTGTCCAGTACTCATGTATGGATGTGAGAGTTGGCCTGTGAAGAAAGCTGAGCGCCAAAGAATTGATGCTTTTGAACTGTGGTGTTGGAGAAGACTCCTGAGAGTCCCTTGGACTGCAAGGAGATCCAACCAGTCCATTCTAAAGGAGATCAGTCCTGGGTGTTCTTTGGAAGGAATGATGCTAAAGCTGAAACTCCAGTACTTTGGCCACCTGATGTGAAGAGTTGACTCGTTGGAAAAGACTGATGCTGGGAGGGATTGGGGGCAGGAGGAGAAGGGGACGACAGAGGATGAGATGGCTGGATGGCATCACCGACTCGATGGACGTGAGTTTGAGTGAACTCCAGGAGATGGTGATGGACAGGGAGGCCCGGCGTGCTGCGATTCATGGGTCGCAAAGAGTTGGACATGACTGAGCAACTGAACTGAACTGAAGTGGAAGCAATGAGTCTTAACCACTGGACCACTGAGAAAGTCCCATGTTCATCCCCAGTGTTTTAAAGTAAATAGAATTCCCTAAAAAATGGGACTGTAAACTTAATGATTACACACATCACATACTGTTTCTCTTTCATCACCTCACCAAGACACTAGATATGGTATGGCACCATTTTATGCAAGTTTGAAGTAGCACAACAAAGTCTCAGTTTAGATGCTAATTACAAATTATTTTTTAAATATCAAGAATTGTGTCATTATTAAAAGTTGAATAATTTCTGAGTTGGTGAGCAAGTAAGTCTCTTTATGTTTTTGTCACCACAGCTGCTCAACAGAAATGCCGACCCAACTTCCTGATCATTCCACTTGTATGGCTTGGAATGGAATAATTTTCGTGACTATTTTTCAGATTTACACTTGCCATTATTTTAATGTAAAACTATTTTTAATAGCTCAAACCATCCATCAAGTACTGACATTTATATTTAAAAACTCTCTCCCAGGGACTTCCCAAGCTGTCCAGTGGTTAAGACTTCACCTTCCAGGGCAGGAGTGTAGGTTCCATCCCTGGTTGAGGAGCTAAGATTCCAGATGCCTTGTGGCAAAAAAAACCCCAAAACATACAACAGAAGCAATATTGTAACAAATTCAATAAAGACTTAAAAAGTGGTCCACATCAAAACAAAAAAACCAAATGAACAAAAAAACACAGCTCACTGCCATGTCAATAACTCTGGAATAGATGTTAATGTAATAAATTGCTCTGAAGAAGGCCAAACCCCACAATATCCAGCATTGTTTGTTTAGAACACTTCTGAATTTGAATGCATCTTGGAATCAATGATATGGGACAGTTTATTTGGCAACTTAAAAAATTCCTAGGGGTATGTCAAATAAGGGGGCATTTTCAGTGGATGAAGTTTCCTTTTCATTGGAATGCAGTCCCTAAGACAGGGGTAGAAAGTGACAAAGGACAGGAGGAGAGCTGGGGGAGTCGGGAGGCTCTGATGAGGAGGTGAACAGGTCCACCACCCCTTGTTCCCTTATCTGAAGCTCTAAATTCCAAAAGGCTCTGGAATCAAAGTGTTTCGTTTTTGTTTTTTTTCCCCCATGTTTGGTACCAAAACCTAACCTAAACTGACTTAAAGTAGTTTATAAATAGAATGTGTAATGATAACTAATTGGTAACTTAATTCTACATATTGTGAGGATCAATCTGTTTAGCTGCAGAGATATTAATGTTTGATGATGGAGCATTATTCCAGCCCCTTGGGAGGAAGCACAGGAGGAGATGTTAGCTACTGGGTCTCTATACCCGGGGGAGTCTTTTTTGGGGGGGGCATGTTTTGAGGCTTGGGAATCTTAGTTCTTCAACCAGGGATTGAACCTGAGTTCTCAACAATGAGATCTGGGGTCCCTACAATGAACTGCCAAGGAATTCCCTGCACTGGTTTTTCCAAAAGCCACAAAATCCTGAGTTTTGAAGCATATTTGGACCCAAGAGTTATGGGTAAAGGACACTGGATTGTATCTGAATCTCGCCTTGGTGGGTGGATATAATTTGGATGTGTAGCGACGTGGAGGGGATATCAGGAAGAGGACAAAGCATCATTTCACACAGTCTCAGTGTAAGTCAGTGTAAGTCAGTATCCAGTGTCCAGATCTCAGTGTAAGTCAGTATCCAGCCACTACATTTGCTTTAAAGGCGGAGATGGCCTGCATTTCTTTCTTTCTTTTTGTATTTCTAATTCTGTGTATTTTTCTTTTTTGGGAAAACTATTTATTTTATTTGTGTATTATTTATTTCCTTGGCTGCTTGGGGTCCTGACTGTGGCAGGCAGGGTCTTCCATCTTCGTTGAGGCATGCGGGATATTTCATGTGGCATGCGAACTCTTAGTTGTGGCATGTGGGATCTAGTTCTCTGCCCAGGTATGGAACCCGGACACCCTGAATTGGGATCAAGATCCCAGGGAGATGTTCTAGGGGTGGGTGCGGTGGGTGGAAGGGGCGGCTGCTCTATGCAGCCACTGAACTGGGGGCTCCTCCCAGGGGCGGTGTCCAGTCCAGAGGTCATCACACTCCGCCCACCTCTCTCCCCAGCCTCCTCCCTGCTCTGTCCCCTCACTCCGTCCCCTTCGGGGATTGGGCTGGCTTGGGACCAGTTAACTGAAGGTAAGGGTCTCCAGTCATGGTCTCTGAAAGGGCTCCCACGTGCTCAGCAAGGACTCTGGGAGAGACCACCTGTGGAAGAGGGTCTCAGGCACAGAGGCTGACCCTCCAGGCCGAGGGACCCCCTGCCCCCACCTTGCTGCTCCCTATGAGCTGGAGGAGGAAGGCAGTGTGGCCTCACCTCCTGAGTCTGAGTCTCCTTTGTCCCTGGGAAAAGGGATGGGGCAAGCGTTTGTGAGTGTGCATGTGTGTGCACACGGGAGGAATAAGGTGTATGGGGAGGGGCAGGGTGCTCCCACCTCGCTGAGTAAGTCTGGGCACAGTGGTCCTCCCGTGCCCAGGATTCTTCCCTCTGGTGTCTCCCTCCCTCCTTGGTCCCCATCAGGCTTACTCACATTTCTCAAGGCCTGTTGTTGGATCCCTGACTCTTGTGACAAGGTCTTCATCCACTCTGCATCCAGGCTGAGCAGGGTCATGCAGAGGAGGGAAGGGGGAGGGACGGACTTTGGAGAAGGAAGGGGGGAACCATTCTGGAAGGAAGATTGTAGGGAATGAGCTATTTGCATCCAGAAAACCCCCCAAAATTTTTCCCTGTTTAATTTAGTTTTGAAATCCCTGATTGTGCTGCCACCTGCTGGCCCACAGAGGGAAGGGCTAGAGATGCTTCCGCATTTTTAGGGACAGAAAAGCCTTGGGTTGGAGGACCGGATGTCCCTTTCTAAATCTGATGGGAATCCCCTCCTTCCTCAAGGCCCTTTCTGGTGACTGCGGCTGTGTTCAGGGTTCAGGCTATGTTCAGGGTTCCTACTCAAAGAACAGTGGAAATGGCAGTCTCTTCTCCCTTAATCCCATTCTCCCTGTCCTTAGTCTGCCAGCAGCTCTGGTCCAGGAATGACCAGGGTTCAATGCCCAGGATAATGGGACAGGAACAAGGACTAGAGACCGGGAGTGCGGGGAGTACAGGAGGGCGCAGAGGAGAGAGAAACTTGGTTGACCTGGGGCCCTGCTCTGCTTCCCTCAGCAATGACAAGTTGAGGAAACTTACCTGGCGGTATAGTGGCTAAAAATCCATGTTTCCGATGCAGAGGGAACAGGTTTGATCCCTGGTCAGGGAACTAAGATCCCACATGTCATGTGGTGCTTCTAATAAAGAAATTTAAAAAAATGACATGTAGAACTGGGACTGCCATGACCCCAAAGCACCACTAGAGTCTATCTTAAGACAGGACTTCCCTGGTGGTCCAGTAAGAAAAGGCAGAGACATGACACTGAAAGATGAACTTCCCAGGTCGGTACGTGCCCAATATGCTACTGGAGAAGAGCGAATGGACAGCTCCAGAAGGAATAAGAGGAAGAGCCAAAGTGGAAACAGTGTCCAGTTGTGGATGTGACTGGTGGTGAAAGTAAAGTTCAATGCTGTAAACAACAATATTGCACAGGAACCTGGAATGTTAGTTCCGTAAATCAAGGTAAATTCAGTTCAGTTCAGTTGCTCAGTCATGTCCGACTCTTTGCGACCCCATGAATGCAGCACGCCAGGCCTCCCTGTCCATCACCAACTCCCAGAGTCCACCCAAACCCATGTACATCGAGTCGGTGATGCCATCCAACCATCTCATCCTCTGTCGTCCCCTTCTCCTCCTGCCCTCAATTTTTCCCAGCATCAGGGTTTTTTTTCAAATGAATCAGCTCATTGTAGGGTACTGGAATGCAAAAGTAGGAAGTCAAGAGATACCTGGAGTAAGATGCAAGTTTGGCCTTGGAGTACAAAATGAAGCAGGGCAAAAGTTAACAGAGTTTTGCCAAGAGAAAGCACTGGCCTTAGTAAACACCTTCTTCCAACAGCACAACAGACGTCTCTTGGACATCACCAGATGGTCAATAGTGAAATCAGATTGACTATATTCTTTGCAGCTGAAGATGGAGAAGCTCTATACAGTCAGCAAATCAAGACCAGGAGCTGAGTGTGGCTAAGATCAGGAACGCCTTATTGCAAAATTCAGACTTAAATTGAAGAAAGTAGGGAAAACCACTAGGCCTTTCAGGTATGACCAAAATCAAATCTCTTATGATTGATTATACAGTGGAAGTGATAAATAGATTCAAGGGATGAGACCCGATAGAGTGCCTGAAGAACTATGGATGGAGGTTCATGACATTGTGCATCAAATCCATCCCCAAGAAAAAGAAATGTGAAAAGGCAAAATGGTTGTCTAAAGAGGCCCTAAAAATAGCTGAGAAAAGAAGGGAAGTGAAAGGCAAAGAAGAAAAGGAAAGATATACCCATCTGAATGCAGAATTCCAAAGAATACAAGGAGAGATAAGAAAGCCTTTCTCAGTGATCAATGCAAAGAAATAGAGGAAAACAATAGAATGGGAAAGACTAGAGATCTCTTCAAGAAAATTAGAGATACCATGGGAGCATTCCATGCAAAGATGGACACAATAATGGACAGAAATTGTATGGACCTAACAGAAGCAGAAGATATTAAGAAGAGGTGGCACGATTACACAGAAGAACTATACAAAAAAGATCTTCATGACCCAGATAATCACGATGGTGTGATCACTCACCTAGAGCCAGACATCCTAAATGTGAAGTCAAGTGGGCCTTAGGAAGCATCACTATGAACAAAGCTAATGGAGGTGATGGAATGCCAGTTGAGCTATTTCAAATCCTAAAAGATGATGCTGTGGAAGTGCTGCACGCAATATGTCAGCATATTTGGAAAACTCCAGCAGTGGCCACAGAACTGGAAAAGGTCAGTTTTCATTCCAATCCCTAGGAAAGGCAGTGCCAAAGAATATTCAAACTAACACACAATTGCATTCAATTCACATGCTAACAAAGTAATGCTCAAAATTCTCCAAGCTATGCTTCAACAGTATGTGAACCGAGAACTTTCAGATGTTCAAGCTGTATTTAGAAAAGGCAGAGGAATCAGAAATCAAATTGCCAGCATCCGCTGGATCATAGAAAAAGCGAGAGAGTTCCAGAAAAACATGTACTTCTGCTTTACTGACCACGCTAAAGGTTTTGACTGTGTGGATCACAACAAACTATGGAACATTCTTAAAGCGATGGGAATACCAGACCACCTTACCTGCCTCCTGAGAAACCTGTATGCAGGTCAAGAAGCAACAGTAAAAACTGGACATGGAACAACAGATTGGTTTCAAACTGGGAAAGATGTATGACAAGGCTGTATATTGTCACCCTGCTTATTTAACTTATATGCAGAATATATCATGTGAAATGCTGGGCTGGATGAAGCATAACTGGAATCAAGATTGCTGGGAGAAATATCAATAACCTCAGATATGCAGATGACACCACCCTTATGGCAAAAGCAAAGAGGAAGTGAAGAGCCTCTTGATGGAAGTGAGAGGAGAGTGAAAATGCTGGCTTAAAACTCAACACTTAGAAAACTAAAATCATGGCATCTGGTCCCATCACTTCATGGCAAATAGATGGGGAAACAGTGACTGACTTTATTTTCTTGGTCTCCACAATCACTGCAGATGGTGACTGCAGCATGAAATTAAAAGATGCTTATTCCTTGGAAGAAAAGCTATGACCAACCTAGACAGCATTAAAAAGCAGAGACATTGCCAACAAAGATCCATTTAATCAAAGCTATGGTTTTTTCCAATAGTCATGTATGGATGTGAGAGTTGGACCATAAAGAAAGCTGAGCACTGCAGAATTGATGCTTTTGAACTGTGGTGTTGAAGAAGACTCTTGAGAGTCCCTTGGATTTCAAGGAGATCCAACAAGTCCATCCTAAAGGAAATCAATCCTGAAAATTCACTGGAAGGACTGATGCTGAAACTGAAGCTCCAATACTTTGGCCACCTGAAGAAGAGCTGACTCATTAGAAAAGACCCTTGTGCTGGCAAAGATTAAAGGCAGGAGAAAAGGGGATAACAGAGGACGAGATGATTGGATAGCATCAGCCACTCAATGTATATGAGTTTTAGCAAGATTGTAGATGGTGAAGCACAGGGAAGCCTTCCTTGCTTCAGTCCATGGGGTCGTGAAGAGTCAGATATGACTGAGTGGTTGAACAAAAACCAATGGTTAAGACTCTGAGGTTCCAATGCAAGGGGTATACGTTTGATCCCTTGTTGGGGAAGTAAAATCCCACATGCAGTACAACTGAAAAAAAAAGAAAGAAAACTTTCCTCCTCCTCACGATGGACTCAGGCCTGCTGATGAACTTGTCCCTTAGGGAAACAAGGGCAGCTGAGGACGGGTTGGAGACATCCTGTTCTCCTCAGCATCTGGTCCAGAGTGTGAGCCCCTGAGGGTCACGGCACCTGGGGCTGTGCAAACACTGACTGTGAACTACCATGACTTGGTCTTTTCCGAGCAGAAACCAGGCCCTGGGAGGAGAATGGGCTCCTGTCTCCCTTCCTCCAGGCCATCGTGTTCTGTATTAAATGTCTGCTCTTTGGGGAAGCCTTCCTTCAACTATCCAGCCCTCTGGGAGAGACCACCTATGGAAGAGGGTCTCAGGCACAGAGGCCAACCCTCCAGGCCAAGGGACCTCCCCCCGCCCCCCACCTTGCTGCTCAGTATGAGCTGGAGGAGGAAGGCAGTGTGGCTTCACCTGAGGTCTGAGTCTCCTTTCTCCCCAGGAGGAGGGATGGGGCTTGTGATTGTGAGTGTACATGTGTGTGCACACTGGAGGGATCAGGCATATGGGGAGGGGCAGGGTGCTCCCACCTCTCTGAGTAACTCTGAGCACAGGGGGCATCCCATGTCCTGTATTGTCTCGTCTGGTGTCTCCCTCCTTCCTTGGTCCCCACCAGGCTTACTCATATTTTTCAAGGCCTGTTGTTGTATCTTCGACTCTCATGACAGTGTCTTCATCTACTCTGTGTCCAGGGAGATCAGGGTCATGCAGAGGAAGGAAGCGGGAGGGAGGGACTGTGGAGGGGGAATGGGCAAACCATTCTGTGAGGATGATTGTAGAGAATGAAATATTTTCAAAAAGAAAACCCACAAAAAAAAATCTGTTTCCAGTTTATTTTAATTTTGAAATTCCTGATTGTGCTGCCACCTGCTGGCCTGGATGGGGAACTGCTGTGCTGTGCTTAGTCACTGGTGTCTTTGCAACCCCATGGACTGCAGCCCACAGGGCTCCTCTGTCCATGGGGATTCTGCAGGCAAGAATACTTGAGTGGGTTGCCATGCCCTCCTCCAGGGGATATTCTCAAACCCGGGATAGAACCTCTGTCTACCGCATTGCATGTGGCTTCTTTACCCTCGGAGCCACCCTGGTAGCCCAGGAAGGGCTAGAGATGGGCTTTTGGGGACAGAAAAGCCTTGGGTTGGAGGCCCAGATGTCCCTTTCTAAATCTCATGGGAATCCCCCCTTCCTCAGGGCCTTCCTGAGAACTGTGGCTGTGTGTTCAGGGTTCCTACCCTAAAGACACTGGAAATCGCAGCTGAGGGGGGTTGTTTCCTGGCCTTCTCTTCTCCGTTAACCCTGTTCTTCTTGTCCTTAGTCAGCCAGCAGCTCTGTTTCAGGAACAACCAGGGTTCAATGCCCAGAATAATGGAACAGGAGCAAGGATTCGAGACAGAAGTGCATGAGGGTGCAGAGGAGAGACAAGCTTGGTTGCCCTGGTTCCTCCAGCAATGACATGTAGAGGAAACTAGCCTGAAGGTCCAGTGGTTGAAACACTGTGTATCCAATGCAGGGGGTGTGGGTTCCATCTCTGGCCAGGGAACTAAAATCCCACATGCCACGTGGTACAGCTAAGAAAGAAATTTACAAAAATGACCCATAGAGCAGAGGCTGCTGTGACCACAAAGCACCACTAGGGTCTGTTTCAAGACCCTCCCAGGACTTCCCTGGTGGGCCAGGGGTTAGGACTCCCAGCTTCCAATGTAGGGGACAGGGGTTTGATCCCTGGTCGGGGAACTAAGATCCCAGCAAGAAATTAAAAAAAAAAAAAAACCCTTCCTCCCCCCTCAATGGACTCAGGCCTGCTGATGAACTTGTCCCGTAGGGAAACAAGGGCAGCTGAGGATGGGTTGGAGACATCCTCTTATCCTCAGCATCTGGTCCAGAGTGTGAGCCCCTGAAGGTCACAGTGTCAGGGGCTGGGCAAACAGGGTGGCTGTGGACCACCGGTGACTTGATCTTTTCTGAGCAGAAGCCAGGGCCCTGGAGGAGAAAGGGCTCTTGTCTCCCTTCCTCCAGGCCATCGTGTTCTGTATTAAACATCTGCTCTTTAGGGAAGCCTTCTCTCCAGGGCTCAGAGACCCCACGACCATGTGTTCCCCTGGGAGGCTCAGATCCAGAACGGCCTCTGAGTGCTTAGGCTCTGTCGTCTACCCTGCTTGTTTTCCCTATTAGATGAGTCCCTCCATCTGTCCACCTGCCCGCTCACTTATCCATTTGGAAGCTACCTATTTAACGTGGCAGGCGCATTCCCAGGCCCTGGGGCAGCTCCCTGTGAGGCAGTGAGCAGGTCATCACTGAATGTAGTCTGAGACCAGGCACACGCAAGAGGCCAGGTGGTTCCAGGTTGGAGGGTTTCACTAGCAGGCTTGTATGTCAGAGCCAAGGAGTGAATCTGCTGGCAGGGCTGATCCATGACATGACCCACGACATGATCTGTGCCCTTGTCAGCTGAGGAAGGACAGAAGATAGGGAAGAGTGGGTGAGGGCCAGATCCAAGGCAAAAAGAAGGGCCATCTAGGGACTTCCCTGGGGGTCCAGGGGTTAAGACTTCACCTTTCAATGCAGGGGCGAGGGTTTGATCCCTGTTTATGGATCTGGGATTTCACATTCCTTGCTGTCAAAAATCCGAAATATAAAACAGAAGCAATATTGTAACAAATTCAATAGACTTTAAAAATGGTCTACGTAAAAAAAAATTCTTAAAAGAAAGAATGGGCATCTGGTCTAGCTAATTGCACATTAGTATCTGGATGGCAGTGTGTGTATGTGTGTGTGTGTGTGTGTGTTGTGTGTTTACCATGGAGGTAGGATGGCAAGCCTACAGGTAGGACAGGAGGTCCAAGAAGGTAAGTCTTGGCAGGAGCGCTCCCATGTGGCCTAGGGGATCCGAGTTCTGTCCTGGTAGCATGTAGCATGACTGGACCTCATTAGCTCAGCCCCAGCCTGACCCCCTCTCTGCCCAACCACACACGACAACCTTGACTTATACATAGTGTTGGGCTTCCCTGGTGGATCAAATGGTAAAGAATCTGCCTGCAGTGCACAAGACCCAGGTTCTGTACCAGGGTTGGGAAGATCCCTTGGAGAAGGAAATGCAAACCCAGTCCAGTATTCTTGCCTGGAGAATTCATGGACAGAGGAGCCTGGAGGGCTACAGTTCATAGGATTGCAAAGAGCTGGACATGATTGAGTGACTAACACTTTCACTTCCTTTATACTTTGTGGTATACCCTTGACTTACATCCTGGGCAGAAAGAAGAAATGGCTATGTGATGATTTCTCAGACACTTGTTTTGAAACCAGTATTAAAGACATTGTTACATTGATCATGACTTTTAAGATTTGATTCTGGGGAGAAAAAAGTATCTCTCTTAAGGCAATGGAAGTTTTCCTTCTGTGGATATATTTATATCTATACACCTGCACCTATATCTGTTTTTACCTCTATCTATATCTAGACATATAGATACAGACATATAGATTCCACTATTTGCTAAATTTTATTTAATGAGTATATCTTACTTTTATCTTATTTATTTTTATTATTGAAAACAAGTTGTAAGTTTCTCCCTGCCAAGGTAAAAAATATATATCTAGATGTATGTCTAGACATAAAAATAAAGATAAATAAAACTAATATATTCTCATTAAATAAAATTTAGCAAATAATGCAGAATAGAGGAAAACAAACAGCCAAACTACCACTAAAAGTAACTCAGTTTAATATTTTGAGTGTTTGGTACTACGTATAGTTTTAAGCTATCTGTGGCTCTGGAGTAAAACCTGATACACGAGTAAGACTGGGTTAGAAAGGCAATGTTTGACTCAAAAAACATGGGCTGTTTCATTCTCTAGGTGTGTGACTCCATTCCTGCCCTGTACCATTTTCTAGATTCCACATGTGTGTTTTAATATATGACATTTGTTTTTCTCTTTCTGACTTACTTATCTGTGTTCTTGCAGGGTGCTGCCCTGGATGCTGCTGTAATACACTGATACTACATCACACAGACAGTATACCGTGTTTCTGAAATCTGTAAAATGATGAACACTGAAAGCCACTTGGACTTGAGGGTGTCAGATAAGGGATTGTGGACCTACATTTGGTCTTACAAACCCGTCATTTCTTGGGAATGTTTTAACTCTGCCTTGATATTCTTAATTTCAGGCCTGTGTGAGTCAACTTGAGTAAAGTTGTTCAGACAAGTCCAGCAGAGTTGGTTGTGCAATAATATCATGATAATATTCTGGCATAAATACTTATAATGCTTATCCCAAGCTTTGGGCCCTTCTCTGGCCTTTAAATATACCTTAAAGAATATGTTATTTGAAAATATTGTTAATGCACTTCCCCAGCTGTCCAGTGGTTAAGACTCTGCACTTCCACTGCAGGGGGTGCAGGTTCCATTCCTGGTTGGGGAACTAAGATCCCACATGCTGCCAGGAGTGACCAAAAAATAAATACATACATATGTAAATAAATGATTAAAAAGATAAAAGTCCTATTAGTGACTCAGTTTGGGAAAAACATTTCATAGCATTTTTCTCTTAAGGAATATTTAGAGGTTTGAAAGTGAGCTGTTAAAAAAGCTCTTATATCTGCAACTATGTATGTGGGAAAATAAGGATTTTCTTTGTAGTGTATAATCCAAACAAAATACAGAGATAAATTATCTGCAACTCTAATGGTAAATGTGGGCAGCACCTTAATTGTTCTCATTGCATTCCTAAGTAAATATTTCACATATACTCTCACTAAATATTTTTTTGAATTCATTAATTCATTTTGGGCTACGCTGGGTCTTTGTTGCTGCCTGGGCTTCTCACTGCGGTGGCTTCTCTTGTTGCCCAGCACAGGCTCTAGGGGACGCAGCTTCAGTAGTTGTGGCTGGAAGGCTGTAGAGCGCAGGTCCGCGGGCTTAGTTGCTGTGCCACACGTGGGATCTTCCTGGATCGGGGATCAAACCCTGCATTGGCAGGTGGATTCTTTATGGCTGAGCCATCAGGGAAGTCCTGAACTCACTAAATAATTTATATTTATTAAACACTGCTTTTAATTCATTTTACACCATGGGCTTTCTCATAAAACTTTATCTGGAAGGTGTTCTATATTCAGTTACCCGATGGTATAAACACGGAAGAGGACAGGGATAACCAGAGATTGTGGCATCTTCTGCAATCCTTGGGGGAAATAAAGGTGCCCTCTAAGTTGTTTCAGGTGAAGAACGTGGGTGGGATTATAGAGAAGAGAAATTATTTCACATGGTGTCTTTCTGCATTAATGATTTTAATATGGATTCTTAGCAGTTATCAACAACGGGTCACTGCTCTCTGGATTCTGACCTAGGCAATCCTGAGCTCAGTCTTACACTTCCATCTCTTTCTTGATCCAGTCCACGTACTTGAGGACATTGGTGTAGAACCCGTACCCTTCACCACACCCGATGCCCCAGGTCACGATGCCCGTGGCCACCCAGCGGTCATTTTTCTTATCCCTCACTGCAAAGACCCCTCCGGCATCCCCACGGCAGACATTGTGCTTTAAGGTTGGGCTCCCAGCACAGAACATGTTTTCAGAAAACACATCATTCCTGTTTTTTTTTTTTTTTTTTTTTGCCGGAGCCAGTGCTCGCAAGTCTCTCGCCTAGCTGCTGGCAGACGGACAAACCTGAGGTCGTGAGAAATTCTCTCCTCCATGATCCCAAAGCCACTGACATAGCCTATCAGACCCGGGTCATAGAGGGTCTCGTTGTCTGGGAGGCAGATGGGCAGGAGGTTGGGGCTCAGGGTGACGCTATTTTCCAGCTCCAGGAGGGCGATGTCCCCCTCGAAACTGTGGGACTCTTCCTGGCGGTAGTCTGGGTGGATTATGACCCTACGGACCGGGTGGTTGGACAGCTTGGTGCTATCTTCCACGTTGACGTGGCCCAGGAACACGTCTAAGTTGGGGCTGCCCTGCGCCTTGTGGTCCTTGGGGTTGATGGTGTGCGTGGCCGTGAGGATCCAGCGGTCCCCCAGCAGCGCACCACCCCCGGGCCCGTGGATGTTGGTGTAGGCCTGCCAGGGGAAGTTGCCCAGCTTGGCCTTCTGGCTTCCAATGATGCGCTGCCTCTGTTTGACAGGGTGGATTGGCTCCCCGCACACTGGGGAGGAGAAGATGGGTTCAGGGAGAGAAACGTCAGTGTCCGTCTGCCCACCTCCCACCATGGCCTTTCCCTTCCCTTTGCCCCTCTTTTGGCTCAGGGCCCTTTCCTCTCCCTTCATCCTCCCCAACCCACCATCTTTGGCATATTGTCACCACCTCTCCTCGTTCTTGTTTATTCTTTCCTGGGGCTTTTCTTGCCCTTTTTATTTATTCTTGGTCTCCCATCTGCTCAGTGAAAAGTCCAGGACTGTCAGGACAGGGCCAGCTCTCTGGGTCCCTCTGCCCTTCTCCTGGGGCATCTCCTCTTCTTTTTTCAGATGCACCATGTCCGTCTTCAGCTTCAGGCTGGACTGTCTCTCTCTTGTCTATGCCACCCCTCCTCCAGGCCCTGCTTGGCTGCCAAGGCCACAGAGGACAGTGGCGGGCTTCCACTCACCTGGCAAACACCAAGGCATCTTCTGTCCTACCAGCTCGTTCTTCCAAATGCCCTGAGCCATGCAGGTGTACAGCCCTGAGGGGAGAGGGGGCTGAGCTCAGGCTGGGGGGGTGTGGGCAGGGGCCAAGAGCACCAAAGCGAGGACAGAATGGAGGAGGAACAAAGGGAAAGGTTCGAATATCTGCAGGTGGGATACTGAAAGTCTAAGGGGCACCATGTGTATGCTTTTGTTTTGATGCTAAATGGAAAAATCAGAATACTTAACTCATATTCAGTGTGATCCCTGTGTTTGAAAGTTGACACAAAAACTGGAGGGAACTTATCAGGAAGATCTCATCAATGATTGCATCTTGGTGCTGAGTTGTGGATGATAATGGGAGCTATTTTTTGTTTGTTTGTTTGGAGGGGGGAATTTGTTTGGCCGAGGAGTGCAGATCTTAGTTCCCCAACTAGGGATTGAACTTGAGTCCTCAGCAGTGAAAATGTGGAGTCCTACCTGCTGGACTGTCAGGGAATTCCCCATAGCTATGTCTTCTGATTGTGGACAATGAACCCTGCTTGATGCTCAACACTTTATCTGTGTTATGTCATTGAAGCACCACGGTGATGCTTTTCAGCTTCCCAGGCGGAGCTAGTGGAAAAGAACCCTGCCAATGCAAAACACGTAATAGACACAGGTTCAGTCCCTCGGTTGGGAAGACCCCCTGGAGGGAGAAATGGCAACCCACTCCAGTATTCTTGCCTGGAGAATTCCATGGACAGAGGAGCCTGGTGGGCTATAATCCATGGGGTTGAAAAGAGTCTGACACAACTGAGTGACTAACACTAGAGACGAGGAAACTGGGTTTAAAGTTTTTTGCACAAGGTCATATAACTTCTAAGTGCTAGAACCAAGATGCAAAGGGATGATTGTCTGACTTCAAAGCCTAGTTCTTAAATAATACCCTATAGAGCATATAAATAAGATTGTTTTTCTGTTTTGCACATTTCAAACCTACAAGGCATGTGATTTCTTTTATTTAAAAAAAGTTTTTAAGATAACCATAGATGAGTTTGAGAGTAATTTAGTAATGCAAAAAGTCACAACACAGCAACCTGAGAGGGGATGTGGGGAGAATGCTGAGGAAACCCCACTGATAAGCCTGTAGTACGGGTGCTGGAGAGGGTGCTGGCGGTGGTGATGGTTGTGACGGTGATTGTGACAGCGGTGTAATGATGGTGCTGGTGGCGGCGGCAATGCTGATGGCAGTGGTAGTGATGGTCGTGGTTTTGATGGTGATGGTGGTGATGAGAGAGCTGTTTATGAGATTCAGGTCTTTCTATCAGCTCAAGTGTCTCCATCTTCAACCTTATTAGAAGCCTCTTGGCACCCCTGAAACCAGTTCCCTGGCTAAATATCTTAATATTCCCTCCTTGGAGATTCTGTTGGAAGAAATCGCAGAAGATTCCCAACAAGAGGGAGAAGACAGCCATTTGTGTGGGTCCCTACCTCGCTCAGACTCGCTCGTGCCATCGTTGCTGTGCATCTTGTAGAAGGGCTCGTGGCAGCAGTACTGGATACGGGCCTCGTACGTGCTCACCCCCTCTCTGGTGGTGTAATTGAAGGCCCCATTGGGCAGGCTTCGGGGCTGCCCGCAGTCCTTGACTTGGAGAGAAGAGAACACAGGGCCATGTGAGAACTGAGAAGGACTGTACTGGAACTTCAGTGGGAGGGGTGGGAACCCGCAGGCCAGGCTTCCCGCTTCTTCGGATTCAAGAATCCCAAATTCTATCTTTCATTCAGTACGAGGCCAGGAGCCCAGTACAGGCACCACTCACCCACGGCTTGGTAGTGGGCCTGGAAGCCCTTGTAGAATATGTCAGTGCCATTCTCCTTGTTGGAGAAGTCTGTGTGGAAGGTCAGCAGTATCCTGTTTCCTTGGGACACGAATTCCATCCTTCCAGGGGGGTTGCCCAGGGGAGAGCTCAGCTGCCCACAGAACGTCCCTAGGGTCTTCTTATCAGTAGAGATCTGTGGAGGAGGGACCGGGGGACAAGCTGTTGAAGGGACACGTCCCACGTGGAACATCATGAAGGTCAGTGAGGGTCATCCTTCTCCTGAACCACAGAAGTGATCCCGCCTCTTTCTGGACAGCCTCCAACTGCTCTCTACCTGATGGGCTCTGGCTGTTGCAACTTCCCCAGGGGCCTTTCCTCTGTCCTCTGCATCCCTATTGGCTGACTTTGCACATTATCCCGTGCCTGGGACATCGGCCCTCCCTTTTATGCCCCCCATCTGTGACAAACCTAGGTAGCATATTAAAAAGCCGAGACATCACTCTGCCGACAAAGTAGTCAGAGATATGGTGTTTCCAGTATTCATGTATGGATGTGGGAGCTGAACCATAACGAAGGCTGAGTGCTGAAAAATTGATGCCTTCAAATTGTGATGCTGGAGAAGACTCTTGAGAATCCCCTGGACAACAGATAGATCAAACCAGTCAATCCTAAAGGAAATCAACCCTGAATATTCATTGGAAGGACTGAAGTTGAAGCTGAATCCCCAATACTTCGGCCACCTGCTGCAAAGAGCTGACTCAGTGGAAAAGACCCTGATGCTGGGAAAGACTGAGGGCAGGAGGAGAAGGGGACGACAGATGAATGATGGTTGAATAGCATCACCAACTCAGTGGACATGAGTTTGAGCAAACTCTGGGAGACAGTGAAGGACAGGGGAGCCTGGTGTGCCGCAGTCCATGGGTTTGCAAAGAGTCAGATACGACTTAGTGACTGAACGACAACATGTGTCAGACCGTTCTTCACCCCCTACCTCCTCCTGTGTCTGCCTCCCACTGGAATCCTGGTTACCTCTTCCCGGTTTCTATCATTCCTTCATCCCTAGAGCCTTGATGGTATGCTTAACCCTCTGTCCTGTCCTTCCACCTTGTTTTGGTCAACCCATTCCTGTTCAGGCATGACTCCTGATATTCAGCTGAATGTGAGCATCTGGGAACTGCCAGCTTAGAAGGCATCACTGAGCTCTCCTTACCTCTTCCTTCACAGATTCCTTAACTCCTGCAAAGCAGAAGACGTCTCTCCTCCTATCTCATCCCCACTTTGCTTACTACCAGCACTTCGGACATCTCAAGTCCTCTGGGCTGGGAAGATATGGCATTTTCATGGTATTCTTTTTATACCCTCCAGGGGATCTCCTGGAAATAGTATTTATGGGTTGTGTGTAGGCTCTATCTGAATCCCGAATCAAGAGCCTCATTTTTTATTTTTATTTTTTTATTTTTAGGCTGTGCTGTGCAGCATGTGGAATCCTAGTTCCCCACCTAAGTTCCCCAGGAATCAAACCTGGGCCCCCTGCCTTGGGAGCACAGAGTCTTAGCCACTGGACCACTGGGGAAGTCTCCAGGAATCTCATTTTTATTGGATGTAGAAAGAGGGACTGGGATGGGGCCCTTGGTCATGACAGAGGAGAGGGGACTGAGCCCACTGTCCTGGCTAGATACCACCCTTGAGCCACCACCACACACATGCCGCTTCCCCACGTCCCTGTGTTCCTGGTGAGGAGGCAGCCATGGTGACACTCTCCATGGCAACAGGGAAACCGAGGCATGGAACTTTCCAAAATCCTCGGGGCAAGTAAGCAGACAGGGAAGGTTTTTCTGATTCCTGTGGACAGTGCATTCCCCAAGAGCAGGGCCTGTCCCCTCCCTCTCTGTTTCTCCCCTCTGTGCTCCACGAGGGTCTCTCAGAGCAGTGGCCTCCCATCCTCGACACCCCTGGACTTCCAGAACCCCACCTGGCCATCAGCTTTCACCGGCTTGGGGCTGTGTCCCCAGGCAGGGTGTCCTAGCCAGGCCGGTCAGAAGCCGGGTCCCCCGATTCCAGAGACACTCAGTTCTCCCTCTGCCCACCCCCCAATCTTCCCCCTACCTTGACATAGTCATAGAAACAACCTTGCGAAGGCTCCAGGTCAAACTGCCAGAACTGAGTTTCACCCTGTACCCCGTGGGTACTGTGACCACAGTGGTCCTCTCAATGCTTGGGGAACAGAGGGGATGTCACCTGCCCATAGAGCCTCTGAGGGATGGGGATGGCGCCTCCCACTCCGTAGAACAGGACTGGTGGCAGAAGGTATAAGAGCCACCTGCCAAAAGGAAAAAGGTGTCTGTAGGGCGGGAGGGGTGCAGACACTTGCTGTCTGGTAGGGGACAGGATTGCTGTACCGCCAGGCATTTTCCTCTCGGTCCATTCTAGATCTCAGGGAGATGTCCTAGGTTGGGTGGGGAGGGTGCAGGGGGGAGGCTGGTCTCTGCAGCTGCTGCATTGGGTGCTCCTCCCCGGGGCAGTGTCCAGTCCAGAGGTCATCACACTCCCCCCACTTCTCTCCCCAGCCTCCTCCCTGCCCTGTTGCATCACTCTGCTCCCCTTCCAGGAATCTCGTGGCTTGGGACCAGTTAACTGAGGGTGAGGGTTTCCAGTCATGGTCTCTGAAATGGCTCCCACATATTCAGCAAGGCCTCTGGGAGAGACCACCTATGGAAGAGGGCCTCAGGCATGGAGGCTGACCCTCCAGGCTGAGGGACTCCCCACCTCGCTGCTCCCTATGAGCTGGAGGAGGAAGGCAGTGTGGCCTCACCTCCTGAGTCTGAGTCTCCTTTCTCCTGAGGAGGAGGGATTGGCATGTGTTTGAGTGTGTTCCTGTGTGTGCACACCGGAGGGATATGGCATATGGGGAGGGGCAGCGTGCTCCCATCTCCCTGAGTAATTATGGGCACAATGGTCCTCCCATGCCCAGGATTCTTCCCTCTGGTGTCTCACTCCCTCCTTGGTCCCCATCAGGCTCACATTTCTTAAGGCCTGTTGTTGGATCCCTAACTCTCGTGACAAGGTCTTCATCCACTCTGTGACCAGGGAGAGCAGGGTCATGCAGAGAAGGGAAGGGGGTGGGAGGGTCTGTGGAGGGGAAGTGGTGACCATTCCGGGAAACCATTCCCCGGAGGAAGGTTGTAGGGAATGAGCTATTTGCATAAGCAAAACCAGAAGGAAAAAAAAATTCTGTTTCCAGTTTAATTTGGTTTGGTTGTGAAATGTCTGATGGTGCTCCCAACTGCTGGCCCACATGGGGAAGGGCTAGAGATGGTTCTGCATTTTTAGTAGCAGCAGTGAAAGTCGCTCAGTCATGTCTGCCTCTTTGGGACCCCATGGACTAAAGAGTCCATGTAATTAATTCTCCAGGCCAGAATACTGGAGTGGGCAGCCTTTCCCTTCTCCAGGGGATCTTCACAACCCAGGGATCGAACCCAGGACTCTTGCACTGCAGGCGGATTCTTTACCAGTTGAGCCACAAGGGAAGCCCAAGAATACTGGAGTGGGTAGCCGATCCCTTCTCCAGCGGATCTTCCCGACCCAGGAATCGAATTGGGCTCTCCTACATTGCAGGCAGATTCTGCATTTTTCGGAACAGAAAAGCCTTGGGTTCGAGGCCCAGATGCCACTTTCTAAATCTGACGGGAATGCCCCCTTCCTCAGGGCCCTTCCTGGGGACTGCAGCTGTGTGTTCAGGGTTCCTACCCAAAGGGCACTAGAAATCACAATTAAGGTTTTTTTTTTCCTGGGCTTCTCTTCTCCATTAACCTGTTCTTCCTGTTTTTAGTCAGCCAGCAGCTCTGGTCCAGGAACGACCAGGGTTCAATGCCCAGAATAATGGAACAGGATCAAGAATCAGAGACGGGAAGTGCAGGACAACACAGAGGAGAGAGAAGCTTGGTTGCCCTGGGAACCCACCCTGCTTCCCTCATCAGTGACACACAGAGGGAACTTACCTGATGGTCTAGTGGTTAAAACATCATGTATCCAACGCACGGTGTGTGGGTTTGATATCTGGTCAGGGAACTACGATACCACATGCCATGTGGTGCGGCTAATAAAGAAATCAAAAAAAGTAGAGTGGGGGGCTGCTGCCACTGCAAAGCACCACTAGGGTCTGTTTCAAGACCCTCCCAGGACTTCCCTGGTGGTCCAGGGGTTAGGACTCCCAGCTTCCCATACAAGGGGCATACGTTTGATCCCTGGTTGGAGAACTAAGATCCCACACGCAGTGCAGGAACAAAACAAAACAAAACCAAACAACCCTTCCTCCCCGCTCAATGGACTCAGGCCTGCCAATGAACTTGTCCCTTAGAGGAACAAGGGCAGTTGAGGACAGGATGGAGGCATCTTCTTATCCTCAGCATCTGGTCCAGAGTGTGAGCCCCTGAGGGTTATGGCAACTGGGGCTGGGCAAACAGGGTGGCTGTGGACCACCAGTGACTTGGTATTTTCCCAGCAGAAGTCAGGCCCCCAGAAGGAGAAAGGGCTTTTGTATCTCTCATCCTTCAGAAGGCCACTGTGTTCTGTATTAAACATCTGCTCTTTAGGGAAGCCTTCTCTCCAGGGCTCAGAGACCCCACGACAATGTGTTCCCCCAGGAGGCTCAGATCCAGAACAGCCTCTAAGTGCTCAGGCCTCTGTCGTCTACCCTGCTTGTTTTCCCTATTAGATGAGTCCCTCCACCTCTCTACCTGCCCACTCACTTATCCATTTGGAAGCTACCTATTTAATGTGCCAGGCGCTTTCCCAGGCCCCGGGGCAGCTCCCTGTGAGGCAGTGAGCAGGTCGTCACTTAATGTAGTCTGAGAGCAGGAGCACTGAAGAGGCCAGGTGGATCCAGGTTGGAGGGTTTCACTAGCAGGCTTGTATATCAGCGCCAAGGAGTGAATCTGCTGGCAGGGCTGATCCATGACATGACCCACGACATGATCTGTGCCCTTGTCAGCTGAGGAAGGACACAAGATAGGGAAGAGGGTGAGGGCCAGATCAGGGGGCAAGAAAGAAGGGGCACCTAGGGACTTCCCTGGGGGTCCAGTGGTTAAGACTTCACCTTTCAATGCAGGGGACGAAGGTTTGATCCCTGGTTGGGGAGCTAGGATCTCACATGCCTTGTGGTCAAAAAGAATCAAAATATAAACAGAACCAATATTGTAACCAATTCAATAGACTTTAAAAATGGTCTAAATAAAAAAAGATCTTAAAAAATAAAGAAGGTGTATCTGGTCTAGTAAATTTCACGTTAGTATCTGGATAGCAGTGTGTGTATGTTTGTGTGTGTGCGCGCGCCTGTGTGTGTGTGTGTTGTGTGTTTACCATGATGGTAGGATGGAAGACGTACAGGTAGAAGAGGTGGTCCAAGAAGGTAAGTCTTGGCAGGAGTGCTCCCATCTGGCTTAGGGGATCCGAGTTCTGTCCTGGTAGCATGTACCATGACTGGACCTCATTAGCTCAGCCCCAGCCTGACCCCCTCTCTGCCCAACCACACACAGCAACCTTGACTTATATGTAGTGTTGGGCTTCCCTGGTGGATCAAATGGTAAAGAATCTGCCCACAGTGTAGGAGACCAGGGTTCTATTCCAGGGTTGAGAAGATCCCCTGGAGAAGGAAATGGCAACCCAATCCAATATCCTTGCCCGGAGAATTCCATGGACAGAGGAGCCTGGCAGGCTGCAGTTCATAGTGTAGCAAAGAGTCAGACAGGACTGAACAACTAACATTCACTTCCTTCATATACTGTGTTATACCCTTGACTTACACCCTGGGCAGAAAGAATGAAGATTGCTCAGGCACTTGTTTTGAAACCAGTACTGAAGACATTGTTATATTGATCATGCCTTTTAAGATTTGATTCTGGGGAGAAAAAAGTTTCTCTCTTAAGTTAATAGATGTTATCCTTCTGTGGGTATATTTATATCTATATAACTGTACTTATATCTACCTCTAGACATATCTGTCTAGATATAGATATAGAAGTATAGACTCCACTATTTGCTAAATTTTATTTAATGAGTACATGTCACTTTTATTTATCTTGTTTTTATTATTGAAAATGTGGTATGAGTTTCTCCCTACCAAGGCAAAAGATATATTCCTACATATTTTAACATTGTTTTGGTAGGGGAAAAACTCATATCATGTTTTCAATAATAAAAACAAGTAAGATAAATAAAAGTAACATGTACTCATTAAATAAAATTTAGCAAATAGTGGAGAATAAGGGAAACAAAACTGCCACAATCACTAAAAGTAACTCAGTTTAATATTTTGAATATTTTATACTATCTATAGATTTAAAAATGGAACTAACCACATGTATGTATAACTCTGAATTCTGCTATTTTTCAAAGATAAATTCAACCTTTAACCATATAGCTAACTTGACCTTGAAGGCTAGCAAATTTGCTCTCTTCTGTTTTACAGTATTCATTTTCTATTTCCATGTGAAAAACTGCATTTTATTTGCTTCTTTTACTGTGCATCAGCTCAGTTCAGTTCAGTTCAGTCGCTCACTCGTGTCCGACTCTTTGCGACCCTATGGACTGCAGCATGCCAGGCCTCGTTGTCCATCACCAACTGGAGTTTAGTCAAACTCATGTCCATTGAGTCAGTGATGCCATCCAACCATCTCATCCTCTGTCATCCCCTTCTCTTCCCACCTTCAATCTTTCCCAGCATCAGGGTATTTTCCAATGAGTCAGTTCTTCACATCAGGTGGTCAAAGTATTGGAGTTTCAGCATCAGTCCTTCCAATGAATATTCAGAATTGATTCCCTTTAGGATGGACTGGTTGGATCTCCATGCAGTCCAAGGGACTCTCAAGAGTCTTCTCCAACACCACAGTTCAAAAGCATCGATTCTTTGGTGCTCAGCTTTCTTTATAGCCCAACCCTCACATCCACACAGGACCACTGGAAAAACCAATAGCTTTGACTATGGACCTTTGTTGGCAAAGTAATGTCTCTGCTTTTTAATACTCCGTCTAGGTTGGTCACAACTTTTATTCCAAGTAGCAAGCATCTTTCAATTTCATGGCTGCAGTCACCATCTGCAGTGATTTTGAAGCCCCAAAAACTAAAGTCTCTCACTGTTTCCATTGTTTCCCCATCTATTTGCCATGAAGTGATGGGACCAGATGCCATGGTCTTGTTTTCTGAATGTTGAGCTTTAAGCCAACTTTTTCCACTCTCCTCTTTCACTTTCATCAAGAAGCTCTTTAGTTCTTCTTCGCTTTCTGCCATAAGGATGGTGTCATCTGCATATCTGAGGTTAGTGATATTTCTCCCGGCAATCTTGATTCCAGCTTGTGCTTCTTCCAGCCCAGCGTTTCTCATGATGTACTCTGCGTATAAGTTAAATAAGCAGGGTGACAATACACAGCCTTGACATACTCCTTTTCCTATTTGGAACCAGTCTGTTGTTCCATGTCCAGTTCTAACTGTTGCTTCCTGACCTGCATACAGTTTTCTCAGGAGGCAGGTCAGGTGGTCTGGTATTCCCATCTCTTTAAGATGAAAAAAAAAAAAAAATCAGCTCAAGTCCTTATTAAAATTAAAGAGTTGGTCTTTTCAGGTGGAGCAGTGCTTGATGGTGGGGACAGGGCCCGGGCAGTCCAGCAGTGCTGGGAACGCCTACAGGAATGTCCACCCAGGGCTGGGCTCACCAAGGACTCTGCAGTAGCGGGGCCAGCAGGAAGGTGTGAGCACCTGTTGTGATCTTCACCAAGGGAGTGCCTGAAAGGATGTGGAGACTGGGGAGTGGGCGATACAGTAGGTTTTTAGGACACCTAGAGGTGTTGAGGTGTGCTGAAAAGCACGTCTTCACTGTCCTGTATCAGCTGTGGGGTTTGCAAAAGTCCCTTATCTCCCTGAGCTTCAGTTTCCTTTGTGGTAAAGTAGCGGATAACAATTCAACCTTTGCAAAGTTGGTGTGAGGAGTCAATGAAGTAACATGGGAAGCGCCTGGTTGTTTTTTTTTCTTTTTCTTGATTTAAAACAACAAAAAGAGCTATGACTCCAAATGCAGCCATGGGTTGTGCTTGGTGAAGCCAAGAGTTTGAGTATTTGAAGGTGGACTACAGGGGCTTTGGAATGTTCCAGAAATGAAATGAATTGAGACTACTCCTTCACAGCACTTGAACAGGGGGATGAGAAGGTGACTGTCTCCTAAGAGAGTACAGAAGAAGCTGCATCCGCAGGAGATGGAATTCAGAGCAGAGATTAATGGGGCTTCCCGGGTGTGGCACAAGCCCCCTAGGAAGATGGAGGGTGAGGAGGAGGGGCTGTGGGAGGCAAGGATTTCTCTGGCTCTGTGGCCTAATTAGGTCTCCCTGCCTCCACCCGCCCACGCCCAGGGCTCAGTCCTGAACCCAGCCCTCTCCCTGGGCTCTACAGTGGGCGCCCAGCCCAGCCCCTCGGGGTCAGTCCTTCTCACCCATCACTCCCCGGATCCAGTCCACATAGTGGAGCACTTTGGTGTAGAAGCCGTACCCCTCGCCACACCCGATGCCCCAGGACACGATGCCCGTGGCCACCCAGCGCCGGGTGCGATCGTCCCACACCACGAAGGCGCCGCCGCTGTCCCCTTGGCATACACTCTGCGGCCGCGTCTGGTCCCCGGCGCAGAACATGCCATCGGTGAATGCCTCGGGCCTCTGCCTCTCCCGGAGCCAGGCCTCGCAGGCTGCCCTCGGGGCCACGGGCAGCCGCGAGTACTTGAGCTTGGTGCTCAGCCAGTCCATCTCCACGCCGAAGCCGCTGACGTAGCCCCACCGGCCGGGCCGGTACAGGGCCTCGCGGTCCGGCAGGCAGACTGGGAGGAGGTGGGGGCCTAGGGGGACGCTGCGCTCCAGCTCCAGGAGCGCGATGTCTCCGTGGAAGTCATGGGGCTCCTCCTGATGGTAGTCTGGGTGCACGACCACGCGGCGCACGGGGTGGCGGCCCAGCTCCAGCATCTGGTCTGTGTCCGTGTGGCCCAGGAACACCTGGGCGCTCCGGTTCCTCCCGAGCAAGATGCTGTCCTTGGGGTAGATGGTGTGGGCTGCGGTGAGAACCCAGCGGTCGCCCAGCAGGGCCCCGCCGCCCCTGCCATAGATGCTGGTGAGGGCCTGCCAGGGGAAGCTGCCCAGCTCAGCTCTGGAGGCGCCAAGGGACTCCTGGGTCTGGGAAATGGGGACCACCGGCCGTCCACAGACTGAGAGAGAGGAGGGGTAAAGTCAGCGCTGTATCAAGAGACGCTTACTGAAAACCTGCTTCTGCAACCTCCTCTTCCTCCTCAGGCATTTTTAAAGCTGCTTTTTAATTTTCACCTTTATTTATTTACTTATTTGGCTTCACCATGCAGGCATGTAGGATCTTAGTTCCCTGACCAGGGATCGAACCCGTGCTCTGTGTAGTGGAAGTGCAGATTCTTGACCAGTTGCACCCCTTTTTTCCTAAGCCACTGTTTTAGACTTCCTGCCACCTTCTTTGAACAATATCGTGCAGCAAGGAGCATTTGTCTGTGGTGTCTCCTGTCTATTTGTGTGTCATTTCTGTATTTTTGACATCTCCCCCTCCCAGAGCACGAGGTCAGGCTGCCCCTAGAGCTTTCTGTGGCTCTGGAGTAAAACCTGACAAAAGTACTAAGATTGGGTTAGAAAGGCCATGTTTGACTGAGTTTCAAAAATGGTGGATCTGAGGGAATTCCCTGGTGGTCCGCTGGTTAGGCTTCTGTGCTTTCACTGCCATGGCAATTCCATTCGGTCCCTGGTCATTGAACTAAGATCCCACAAGCTGAATGAGTCAAAAAATTAAAAACAAAACCAAATAGACGACCAGCCAACAATGCTAGATCTGAACCGCCCTCTATTGCTGGTAGGAATGTAAAATGGTTCAACTGCTGTGGAAAACTGTGTGGCCATTCCTCAAAAAGGCAAACACAGAGTTAGTGTGTGAGCCAGCAATGCCACTCCTAGGTCTATACCCAAGAGAACTAAAGGTGTTCTCGCTGTGGCAATACCCATAAAAGGCAGAAAAGTGTAAATGACCCAAATGTCAACCCGCCGCTGAATGGATAAACAAAGTGGTTTGTCTGCACAGTGGAATTCTATTCAGCCATGAGGAGGAACGGGATCCTGACATGCGCTGCAGCGCGGGTGAACCTGGAAAGCATCACACTAACTGCGAGAAGCCAGGCACAAAAGCCATTATAGGATTCCCTTGAGATGCCATGTCTGGAACAGGCAAGTCCACAGAGATAGAAAGTGGTTAGTGGTTGCCAGAGGACTGGGAGAAGGTAGAGTTGGAGTCTCTTTGGGGGATGATGGAAATGTTCTAGAATAAGTGGTAACGGTTGCACAAATCATGAACATGCTAAAAATGACTGAATTGTGCACTTCAGTGATTTTTATGTTATATGAACTTTACATTACACACACAAAAAATGCTTTAAAACTATGCTAGGCTTTCAGGCACGATAGCATCAAGGTAGGGAGATATTTGGGGGAAGAGAGCCTGTCGTGTATCCTTAAAGCAGACCATATCTGCTTTATGAAAACCCAATAGAGGGTTTTCTCTTATTTCAGCTCATCTGTTTCTCTTCCTCTTTCATTTTCCATCTGATTAGCTTATTTATGGCTTTTCCTTTCTGGGTTATCCTTTGACCCTCAAGATTAAGGGGTGAGCTCCTTGCTTCTCCTTTTCTGGGCCTTCTTGGTTTCCCTTTCCTTCCTCACTTTCTGCTTTTCCTTCCCCCTTTCTATTCTAAGGCCGTCTGGCACCCACAGGCCCAAACGCAGCTGAGGCCCTTCTGGGAAGCGGCTGTCTTCATGGCACCACAGGTGCCCACTCACCAGGCACACAGCGGGGAGCCTCCTCCCTTTTCTGGGTCTGCTTCCAGGGCACCTGGGCAGTGCAAGTGAGTGTCCCTGAGGAGTGAAACGAGGGAGGCAGAGAATAGGCTCAGAGCTGGGAGGTAGGGGCTGAAAGAGGCCTCAGGTCTCTCAGGGGTGGGAGGGGAGTAAGACAGGTAGGAGCTGAATCCTCTGCAGATGGGGACTCACCTGAGGGCTTGGCCTCGTAATAGGGCTCCTGGCAGCAGCTCTGGATCTCAGTGGGGTTGTCTCCAGGTGTGGGGATGGCCTTGGGGCCCCCAGTGGCCTGGTTGATGGGCTGAGTATAATTCACAGCTATAGGAAAACAGCAGTCATTAGTACGGAGAACAGAATTGCAAACTGGCAACCCAGGGATTGAATCTGGTCTGTGGCCATATTTAGTTTGACCTGCACAGTCTTTTGGAAATTTTTATTTTTTTATTTATTTGGCATTGCATCACAGCTTGGAGGATCTTAGTTCCCCGACCCGGGATTAAACCCAGATCCTCAACAGTGAAGGCATCAAGTCCTAACCACTGGATCACAGGGAATTCCCAGCACAGTCTTTTCTTTTTTTAAACATTTGAATTATTTGAATTGTTTTTCACCAATCAGATTGTTAATGCTAAAAAGTTTGAAAATAACTGTGAAATTAGGGAAGGGGAAACAGACATTTTTCATATGTGGTTAGTGGGAGTGTAAATTAGTAAAACTTTTGTAAGGAAATTTAGCAATATCAAAATTAAAATTGCACACATTTTTCAATTTTTTATTTCTAGGAATTTATCCTCAAGCATGTGCTCAATAATGTATATAAGAAGATATTCAGAGCAGTACTCTTTGTAGGATCTAACTATCTATCAGTGAAAGACTGATTAAATATACTATGATGCATCAATAAAGGAATATTGTATGGTCTTTATAGAGAACCAGGCAATGCTAATTGCCTAAATCCTGGTGGTGCAGTGGTTCGGACTCAGCACTTTCACTGCCAGGGCCTGAGTTTGATCTCTGGTCAGGGAGCTAAGATCCCGCAAGCTACAAGGTATGGCATATATGTATATATATATATATGTTTAATTGAATGAAAAAGGGCAAATTTAAAACATCGTGACTAGTATGCAACACACACACACCACAGTACTTGTATTCGAGGAGCCTAGAATGCCTTTGGAAGAATACCCAGGGAACAGAACAGGGTCATTTTTGGGCAAGGGAGCCAGGGACTAAGGGCCAGAGATCAGAGGAAGATTATTTTTATTGAAAATTTTACTCACGGGCATGTCTTATGTTTCAAAAAGCCTGAGGTTACCATTTGTAAATCTAGAATTTCACTTAAAAATCTGAATTTTCAGCTTCTGTTAAAATATGAGATGATCTGCCAGCACTGGGCCTGTCAATCTGCAGGGAAAAAATGGAGCTGAGCTGGTGCCCCAGGTACCAGGCTACTCACCAGAGGGCAGGCTGGGCAGCAAGGGGCTAATCCCCAGTGTCCCAAACCCCCAGTCTCAGCTTCCACTGGTCACTTCAAGATACCAGGGAGGGCTTCCCTAGTGTTCCAGTGGTTAAGAATCTGCCTTACAATGCAGGCAACATGAGTTGGATCCCTGGTTGAGGAAGATCCCACATACCACGGAGCAACTAAGTCCATGCACCACAACTATTGAGCCCATGTTCCTTCCACAATAAGAGAAGCCACTGCAGCAAGAAGCCCAAGCACCGCAACTGGAGAGTAGCCCCCCTCGCTGCAACTACAGAAAGCTGGCATGCATCAGTGAAGACCCAGCACAGCCAAAAAAAAAAAAAAAGATACCGGGGCCAGGGCTGTGGGCAGGGACTTCCCTCCCTGCACCCTGGGGGGCACCCTCACCCACGGCTTGGTAGAGAGCCAGGAAGCCCTTGTGGAAGCCTGGGGTCTTGTCTTCAGAGGCTGGTGCACTGAAGGTCAGCCGCAAACTGTTCCCTGAGGACACAAACTCCTTCTGACCAGGGGGCCTGCCCAGCAGGGAGCCCTGTTGCCCGCAGAACTGGCCAAGATCCATCCCACTGGCTGTGAGCTGCAAGGGGAGGGGGTAGGCATGTATGGGGTAAACCTGACCACCCATGGTCATAGGGTCATGTCAGAGTGTGGACCCCAGCCCCACTTTGAAGGTTCTGCACACTGTTGGGGTTTGGAAGCTGTATCACCTCCTGGAAACTTCCTTAACTCAGTTCCTGTTCCATTTCTGATTCCCAAGTTTCTTCAATCTATGATCAGATATCTAGCCGATTTCTTTAGCCTGCCATAGTTACATCATACAGCCCACCTTATTTCAAGAATTGAAATGGAAACTTAATAACTGGATTGTACAATGTTATGGATGGAAGTTCATAACATTGTACCAGAGGCTGCGATCAAAATCATTCCCAAGAAAAAGAAATGCAAAAAGGCAAAATGGTTGTCTGAGGAGGCCTTACAAATAGCTGAGAAAAGAAGAGAAGCGAAAGGCAAAAGAGAAAAGGAAAGATATACCCATCTGAGTGCAGAATTTCAAAGAATAGCAAGGAGAGATAAGACAGCCTTCCTAAGTGAAGAATGCAAAGAAATAGAGGAAAACAATAGAATGGGAAAGACTAGAGATCTCTTCAAGAAAATTAGAGATACCAAGGGAATATTTCATAAAAAGATGGGCACAATCAAGGACAGAAATGGTATGGACCTAACTGAAGCAGAAGATATTAAGATGAGGTGGAAAGAATGCACAGAAGAAATATACAAAAAAGATCTTCATGACCCAGATAACCATGATGGTGTGATTGCTCACCTAGAGCAAGACATCCTGGAATGTGAAGTCAAGTGGGCCTTAGGAAGCATCACTATGAACAAAGCTAGTGGAAGTGATGGAATTCCAGTTGAGCTATTTCAAATTCTGAAAGATGATGCTGTGAAAGTGCTGCACTCAATATGCTAGCAAATTTGGAAAACTCAGCAGTGGCCACAGGACTGGAAAAGGTCAGTTTTCATTCCAATCCCAAAGAAAGGCAATGCCAAAGAATGCTCAAACTACCGCACAATTGCACTCATCTCACACACTAGTAAAGTAATCCAAGCCAGGCTTCAGCAGTATGTGAACCGTGAACTTCCAAATGTTCAAGCTGGTTTTAGAAAAGGCAGAAGAACCAGAATCTGCTGGATCATCGAAAAAGCAAGAGAGTTCCAGAAAAACATCTATTTTTGCTTTATTGACTATGCCAAAGCCTTTGACTGTGTGGATCACAATAAACTGTGGAAAATTCTTCAAGAGATGGGAATACCAGACCACCTCACCTGCCTCTTGAGAAACGTATATGCAGGTCAAGAAGCAATAGAACTGGACATGGAACAACAGACTGGTTCCAAATAGGAAAAGGAGTACGTCAAGGCTGTATATTATCACCCTGCTTATTTAACTTCTATGCAGAGTACATCATGAGAAACACTGGACTGGAAGAAGCATAAGCTGGAATCAAGATTGCTGGGAGAAATATCAATAACCTCAGATATGCAGATGACACCACCCTTATGGCAGAAAGTGAAAATGAACAAAGAAGAACCTCTTGATGAAAGTGAAAGAGGAGAGTGAAAAATCTGGCTTAAAACTCAACATTTAAAAAAATTAGATCATGGCGTCCGGTCCCATTACTTCATGGCAGGGACTAAAAAGCCTCTTGATGAAAGTGAAAGAGGAGAGTGAAAAAGTTGGCTCTTTTTAAATGTTAAAGCTAAACATTCAGAAAACCAGATACCAGATAAGATCATGGTATCTGGTCCCATCACTTCATGGCAAATAGATGTGGAAACAGTGTCAGACTTTATCTTTTTGGGCTCCAAAATCACTGCAGATGGTGATTGCAGCCATGAAATTAAAAGACGCTTACTTCTTGGAAGGAAAGTTATGACCAACCTAGATAGCATATTGAAAAGCAGAGATATTACCTTGCCAACAAAGGTCCATCTAGTCAAGGCTATGGTTTTTCCAGTGGTCATGTATGGATGTGAGAGTTGGATTGTGAAGAAAGCTGAGTGCCGAAGAATTGATGCTTTTGAACTGTGGTGTTGGAGAAGACTCTTAAGAGTCCCTTGGACTGCAAGGAGATCCAACCAGTCCATTCTGAAGGAGATCAGTCCTGGGATTTCTTTGGAAGGAATGATGCTAAAGCTGAAACTCCAATACTTTGGCCACCTCATGGGAAGAGTTGACTCATTGGAAAAGACCCTGATGCTGGGAGGGATTGGGGGCAGGGGGAGAAGGGGATTACAGAGGATGAGATGGCTGGATGGCATCACCAACTTGATGGACATGAGTTTGAGTGAACTCCGGGAGTTGGTGATGGACAGGGAGGCCTGGTGTGCTGCGATTCATGGGGTCACAAAGAGTCGGACATGACTGAGTGACTGAACTGAACTGAGGCATCAACAGTATGTGAACTGAGAACTTCCAGATGTTCAAGGTGGAGTTAGAAAAGGCAGAGGAACCAGATATCAAATAGCCAACATCTGCTGGATCATAGAAAAAGTAAAAGAATTCCAGAAAACCATCTACTTCTTCTTTATTGACTATACCAAAGTCTTTGACTCTGTGGATCACAACAAACTCTGGAACATTCTTAAAGCAATGGGAATACCAGACCACCTTACCTGCCTCCTGAGAAACCTGTATGGAGGTCAAGAAGGAACAGTTAGAACTGGACATGAACAATGGACTGGTTCCAAACTGGGAAAGGAGTAAGTCAAGGCTGTATATTGTCACCCCACTTATTTAACTTCTAAGAGTACATCATGTGAAATGCCAGGCTGGATGAAGCACAAGCTGGAATCAAGATTGCCAGGAGAAATATCAATAACCTCAGATATGCAGATGACACCACCCTTATGGCAGAAAGCGAAAATGAACAAAGAAGAAGCTCTTGATGAAAGTGAAAGAGGAGAGTGAAAAATCTGGCTTAAAACTCAACATTTAAAAAACTAAGATCATGGCATCCGGTCCCACCATTTCATGGCAAATAGATGGGGGAACAATGGAAACAGTGACAGATTTTATTTTTGGGGGCTCCAAAATCACTGCAGATGGTGACTACAGGCATGAAATTAAAAGACGCTTGCTCCTTGGAAGAAAAGCTATGACCAACCTAGACAGCATATTAAAAAGCTGAGACATTATCTTGCCAACAAAGATCTGTCTAGTCAAAGCTATGATTTTTTCCAGTAGTCATGTGTGGATGTGAGAGTCGAACCGTAAAGAAAGGCTGAGCACCGAAGAATTGATGCTTTTGAACTGTGTTGTTGGAGAAGACTCTTGAGAGTCCCTTGGACTGAAAGGAGATCAAACCAGTCAATCCTAAATGAAATCAAACCTGAATATTCATTGGAAGGACTGAGGATGAAGCTCCAATATTCTGGCCACCTGATGTGAAGAACTGACTCATTGGATAAGATGCTAATGCTGGGAAAGGTTGAAGGCAGGAGAAGAAGGGGACAATAGAGGATGAGATGGTTGGAAGGGATCACTGACTCAATGGACATGAGTTTGAGCAAGCTGAGGGAGTTGGTGATGGACAGGGAGGCCTGGCATGCTGCAGTCCATGGGATCGCAGAGTCCGATGCAACTGAGCAATTTAACTGAACTGAACATCCAGCTCCTGAGCCCGACAGTGCAGGCACACAACATGCTTGATGATGCACTTTTAATGACTGATGTGTGAGTTCTTGCTTTCAACTCTAGGGATTTGCAGTGTTTGTGTGTCCCTTGGTGAGGCTTCCTGACCTGTGGCCTTCTCTCTCGTTGGTGGGGCCCAAATGGCAGGGTGCACAGGTAAGCATGGGCCCTCAGCTAGGAGACCCGGCCTCCCGGGTAAGCCTCGAGTTTCAGGCCCTGGCCCCCTCCCACTGCCCTGGGCCTCCAGCAGGGGCCCTCCCCATGTGGAGTCCCTCCAGAACCCCACCCAGCTCACTGTGACGGAGTCCCGCTCACAGTCCGGGGATGGCTCCAGGTCAAAGTCCTGGAACAGGAGCCTCACAACATAGCCCTCTGGAGCCTCGATGTCCGTGGAGCTCTCCTGGCCTTTGACGTATGGCTCCGGGTACCCAGGGGACGTCAGCTTCTGGGGCAGCCACTGGGCCAGGAGCACCACGGACCCCTGCGTGGGGAAAGCCTGGAGGACGCCCCAGAGGAGGAACCACCACCTGGGAGTGGGCCAGGGCAGATGGGGCTGCGTGCCTGTGGCCTGCGGCCTGTGGAGACATGAGGGGGCAGGCGGTGCTAAGAGCTGAGAGGCCTGGGCACCTCTGTCCACACTCTTACGGCTCCTCCTGCCCCAATTCCTTCAGCCCCTGGTCAGCCTGTACTTGGACTGTGGATTTTCCACTACTGCCTACCTCCCTGGAGAGGCCCATCCAAGCAGGGGCTGCTTTCTGTCTGCTTCAGCGAACCCCAGCCCACCCTGGCGTCTGATGAGCCTGGAGGTTACAAATGAGAGACATTTAAATATGATAGTGTCCTGGCTGGAGCTTTAGCCAGCACACCCCAGGGCAGGTTGCTGGAGGCTATATGTGTGTGTGTGTGTGTGTGTGTATGTGAGCATGCACATCTGTCCCGAGGTGCCTTGCCCATGTCCCCAAACTTCTCTCAGCCTCTCTGGCCTCCAATCTCCTCAGCCTCTCCAGCCTCCCCAGCCTCCTCTGCCTCTCCAGACTCCCCAGCTTCCTCTGCCTCTCCAGCCTCCTCAGCCTCCTCAGCCTCCCCAGCCTCTTCTCCCTCTCCAGCCTCCCCAGCCTCCTCAGTCTCTCCAGCCTCCCCAGCCTCCCCAGCCTCTTCTCCCTCTCCAGCCTCCCCAGCCTCCTCAGCCTCTTCAGCCTCCCCAGCCTCTTCTCCCTTTCCAGCCTCCCCAGCCTCCTCAGTCTCTCCAGCCTCCCCAGCCTCCTCAGCCTCTCCAGCCTCCTCAGCCTCCCCAGCCTCTTCTCCCTCTCCAGCCTCCCCAGCCTCTTCTCCCTCATCAGCCTCCTCAGTCTCTCCAGCCTCCCCAGCCTCTTCTCCCTCTCCAGCCTCCCCAGCCTCCTCAGTCTCTCCAGCCTCTCCAGCCTCCTCAGCCTCCCCAGTCTCTCCAGCCCCTCCAGGCACACTCACATGTTGCCTGGGCAGCGGGTGGAGTGAGGCTTCCCCAGAGACAGTTCCCGCAACTTTGAGACCAGGCATCTGGAACTCGACATCTGAGCCCTGAGAGGACTTGGCCCGAGCCAGGGAACAGGAAGTGGGGCTTGAGAAGGCCTGTGGGGGAGGAGGGAGAAGTTACTGGAAATGAGTTGAGTAATTCTCCTCAGTTCCCTTTTCTCTAGTTCTCTGGGTTGAGCGCCACCTTCTGTCTGATTCAAGAATAGCTCACCTACCCCAAAGCAGAGGAAAAACAGCTGCACAACCGCCCTGGCCCGGAGAGGCCTTCAGGGGTGGGTGGGTGCACTCACTCTAGTCTTTTTCGCACTGTTTAATTTTTACCGTGTGCGTGTCTCACACTCGGTAGGATGGCTCCTTCTGAGATAGCCTTTCGCCTTTAACCAGCAAGACTTCTCCCTCCCTGACCTCCTGCTCATTCTGTAACCAGCCAGCCTCTTGTACACATTGAACTTTATGACCACCCTACCTCCCGCCTCCCCAAACATGTCTGGGCGGGGGTGGGGGGCGCGCGCACTGAGGGAGTCCTTGAATCCCGCCCACAGGCCCCTGACACTGCTTGTCCAGCAGGCTCAGGCTGACGCAGGGCAGGGTCAGTTTCAGGCCAAAGTTTCTGTAGGGAGGTGGGGGCGGGGGTGGCAGGGGGCGTGTCTGTGGACAAAGGGCTGCCCTGTCTGAACGCCCAGGGCGTGCCATAAAGCTGATTCCTGGTAGGTCACCGCGCAGGGATTCTTCCTGTTAATTCAAATACCTGCAGGCTCCAAAGCTCTTAAAAACTTGAGGGGGTGGGGCAAAAAAAAAGTCTAGCGGAGTAATGGAATTTTACCTTTATGCTAGAAAGGAGAAGAGAGTCCCCAAAGTATCCGTCTGGTCTAACAAATAAACCACAGTCTCACAAGTACTTATGCTTTCTGGAAACGGAAGAGGTTAATTAGTTAATTTACTATTATTTTAGGGACCATTTAAAAAATCTTTATTGAATTTGTTACAATATTGCTTCTGTTTATGACTCAACTAGTAAAGAATCTGCCTGCAATGTGTAAGACCTGGGTTTGATCCCTGAGTAGTGAAGATCCCCTGGAGAAGGAGGCTACCCACTCTGGGATTCTGGGCTGGAGAATTCCATGGACTGTATAATCCATGGGGTCACAAAGAATCGGACACGACTGAGCGACTTCCACTTTCACTTTTCTGTTTTCTGTTTTGGTTTTTTGGCTGCAAAGTATGTGGGACCTTAGCTTCTGGACCACGGGTTGAACGTGCACCCCTTGCATTGGAAGGTGAAGTCTTAACCTCTGAACCACCAGGGAAGTTCCTGAAGAAGTTAATTTAAATATCGGTTTCAGAGGAATAAGTTATCAATGGCTGACCAGAGTTGCAGCCTTTCGTTTGTTTGTTTTGGGGCTGTGCTACACAGCAGACAGGATCTTAGTACCCCAACCAAGGCTTGAACCTGTACCCCAAGCAGTGGAAGCCTGGCATCCTAACCATTGGATTTCCAGAGAATTCCTGAGTTGCTGCCTTTTAAAGTTTATAGATGCCATTGCACTGTTCCTATTGCAATCATCTCTGAAGTCTGAATATCTTAAAAATATTCCTCCATACAAGTTACACTCCCAAAGATGACAGAAGTATAACAGAGAACAGGATTACCTATCTTCACTGAATGTTCTTGATTCACCCCTTTATCAGGATCAACTCTGTGAAGAAGAATCATGTCTGATTTTCTGCAACTCCAGGATAAGAAGGATTATACTCTCATCTTCCTGAGATTTATTTCATGAGCATTTGTGGGCTTGCTTTCTAAAACCAAGTACCAGCATTTCATTATAGAGTATTTAGAGGGGAAAAAAAGACAGCTTAACATGTTCAAAGGAAAAGAGAAAGTTAAATGGATATTGGACACACTGTGTTTTCCATCTTCAGGTGGGAGAATGGTCCTTTCCCTCCAAGCGGAATGTGAGGGCTTGGCCCAAGCGAGGCTGTGGGACTGTGTCTGGGGAAGGCTAAAGGAACAGGTACAGTGGAAAGTTCCTGGAAATATAGTGATCGTCAGCATGACCTTAAAAAAGTCTCTAGAGTAGATACTACTGCTGTCTGACTCAGGGGTAAATATTGGAGATGGTTTATTTTTATTCTCTTTTTTGGCCCTGCAGCATGCAAGATCTTAGTTCCCCAACCAAGAATCAAATCCTGGCCTTCCTGGGTTGGAAGCTCAGAGTCTTAACTGCTGGAGCACCAGGAAAGTCCTGAAACCTGCCCTTTTATTGATATATAACTCTTAGGGTTACAAGGAGCACCTGGGAAGCCAGAGACACATCCACAGGCATGAACAACAGTACCGGCCCATGAGCCATCTGGTGGGAAGAAACCAGCTGAGGCTCCCGTGGGGGCTGGGGATCCTCCTCTAGTCTTCCTTTGGAGCGTCATTCCCTGTTCCCTTGGACAGTCTGTGTGGGCTGGGTTGTACTCTGCTCCTAAGCTTGTGCTCCCTTCCTAAGAGCAAGATTTAGTGGAGTACCTTGGTTAGCCCATCGTTCCTGGAGACATTCTGGAGGAGAGGAGGACAAGGCCCTTGAAAGAAA
Source organism: Bos indicus (assembly GCF_029378745.1). Taxonomy (NCBI): domain Eukaryota; kingdom Metazoa; phylum Chordata; class Mammalia; order Artiodactyla; family Bovidae; genus Bos; species Bos indicus. Next base: position 103,800,775 of record NC_091764.1, on the reverse strand, counting down.
ACCCCAAAGCAGGCAGAACGCCAATTTGCATGGGACTAAAAGCCTTCTTGGGATGTAGGGCTTTCAGTTTTAAAACTGGGGAAATTCTGGATGAACCAGGACAGCTGGTCACTCTAAATGGACAGGGGTAAAGTGCCGGGTGGAGACTGGGTGGGAAAGCGGGCAGGGGACCAAGAGGGTGGAGGGGAGTGACCTCTCCTGCAGCTGGAGTCTGGAGAGGCCCAGGGCCTGGACATAGTCCCCATTTTGGTGAATCTGACCCTTTGCACAGGAGAACCTGACCAGGGCCCACCTGGATAGTGCAGCGGTAGTGTGTGTTGGGGTCAGGGGAGAAAGCCACCAGGGACTGAGGACTGAGAAGGAGCCTCAGCTGGTGACTGCAGGCCCATGTGGGACTAGGGGGGCTAGTGAGGCAGGCCCGTGTGGGGCTGTTGGGGGTCAGCAGTTCCCCAGTCCTGCTTCCAGGATCACCTCCCCTCTCTAGGGCCTCCTCTCCAGCTGGCAAGGAGATAGAAGCAGCTGTTGCTCTGCAGTTTGTAACCTGGGCAGAAGAAGCAGAAGTAGCTGTCCCATCGATTATAGCAGAGATTTAGGCATGGGGGGTCCTCAGGGCTAGGAGTGGGGAGGTAGGGGAGCCTTGGGAAAGGGAGCAGGTCTTAGGGAGAGCAAGCATGTTTATCTTAATTTCTGCACCACTGGGTGCTTTTGCTCACCTTGACCTGCATGTGGGCACAGGCTGTGTGAGGATAAGAGGTGGGGGCCATAGCACTGAGCCTGACCCACCTTCCTGAGCTCCAAGCTCAAGTGCCTCATTCTCTTGCTGTGTGATGCTTGGCTCATAATCTGGTTGTAAGCTACTTGAGTGTCTCAGATGTTTCTACATCATTCCCCTCAACAATGGGTGCTTGGGGGCAGGCTCCAGGAAACCCAGCTAGGACTAAAAGAAGATGACTTAAATTTGGGCTATTGCTCATCTCAAGACAGTCTACAGGTTGAGTGAACCAAGTTAACTGCCTACTTGAAAAAAAATCAATAGTTTTTGGAGGAACATCACAGAACCCACAGACTTTTTAATGTCTAGTATATAATCCACTCCAAATAAGAAAAAACAGGAAAACACAAACTGCACTCTAAAGAAAGACAACAGACCAGCCACTGAGATGACCCAGATGGTGGAGTCAGAGCCCAAGGACTTCAGCACACAGAGATGCAAAGCTACAGTCCATTGGATAGCAAGCTATGCTCCTTTGAAAGAAAAAAGACAGGAACACAAGCAGAGAAACAGAAACTTAAAATATAAAGCCGCAGAGAGGCAGGATATGAAATTAAAAAAAAAATCACTGGCTTAATAGAAGGATGGAGATGGTAGAAGAGTCAGTGACCTTGAAGATAGATAAACAGAAATTAACAGATCTGAAGGACAGAGAGGGAAAAAAACTTTCAAAATGAGCAGAAACTCAGGGGGATGATATTAAAAAAAACCCTTTAAGATATTAAAAAAAACCCTTTAAGATATATATTCTTGGAGTCCCAGAAGGAGAGGAGAGAGAGAGAGTGAGGCAGCAAAAATATTCAAAGGAATAATGACTGGAACTTTCCGGCTTTTGTGAAAGGCATATATCTTTAGGTTCAAGAAACTTCAGAAACTCCAATCGGAATTGAAAGTAAACAAAAAGGCACATCAGAGTCAAACTGCTAAAAACCAAAGATAAGAAGGGAATCTTGAAAGAGGCTGGACAGAGATAAAGGACACGCTGCAAACAGAGAACAACAGTCTCAATGTCACTGCTTTCTCATCAAAAACCACATAGAAGCAAGCAGTGTTGCAGCATCTTCAGAACACCAAAAGAAAAAAAGTCCTCAGCTCCAAGTTACTTTGCCAGTGAAAATGTTCTTCAAGATTGAAGATGAAATGAAAGCATTTTCAGATAAAAGAAAATTTCAAGACTTTGTCGTGAGCAGAGCTGCTGTAGGAGAGATGCTCCAGTTTGTAGAGTTATGGGCAGGAAGATCAGGAGAGACGCTACCCTGATGGCTCAGAGGGTAAAGAATTGGCCTGCAATTCGGGAGACCTGGGTTTGATCCCTGTGTCAGGAGGATCCCCTGGAGGAGGGCATGGCAACTCACTCCAGTATTCTTGCCCAGAGAATTCCGTGGACAGAGGAGCCTGGTGGGCTACAGTCCATGGGGTCGCAAAGAGTCGGACACGACTGAAGCAAGTTGGCACATAGTTGATTTATAGTGTTGTGCCAATCTCTGAAGAAATTAAGGAAGGCTATCAACAAGGAATGCTAGTACTGCAAAAAGAAACTAGAAACTATAAGGAGGAGTCAAGGAAAATTAGAAAATTCATTTGCCGAGACAGAAGCTGAGTTAAAGGCCCTGAATAGCAGAATGAATAATGCAGAAGAAAGACGAAATGATCTCAATACTTTTCAAGGGTACAGAGTTTGAGAAAAGTTGCCTAGAGCAACCACCAAAAGTAAATTTAAAAATAAGATAAAAAAAAAAGAAGGCAAAGAGGTAGAGCTGAGGCCAATCTATGGCTTGAAATGAAACTCTGAACTCTAACTCCATTTAGTTTGGGAAGACTTGCTTCTAGTAGGGTGACCTATTAGAAATCATCCTGGTTTGTCTGGGACACGGGGCTTTCAATCCTAAAACGGATTCAGTCCCAGGCAGACTGGTGATTTCTTGTCTTTCAATTATCTGTTCTGTCCCCCTTCCCTTAGTCAAATGTGAGCCCCTAAAGGGTAGAAGCACATTTGCTCTGTGGAGGCCCCCTCCCTCAGCAGGAGAACTGAATAAAGAAAACAAACTATGAAATTCTAAGTGTACTATGTCCACAAAAATAGAAAACACAGGAACAGTCTAAAATAAATACCTTCTAATATACAGGAATAGTATATTAGAGAATAGGGCTATGGATGGTTTAAAAAAAATGTTACTCTGTTTAGTGAAATTCTTGTAATGTTACTAAATGACTTTGATAATTACAAAAGGACTTGGTAATTATGGAAGGACTGATGCTGAAGCTGCAGCTCCAATACTTTGGCTACCTGATGCAAAAAGCTGACTCACTGGTAAAGACCCTGATGCTGGGAAAGATTGAGGGCAGGAGAATAAGGGAGTGACAGAAGATGAGATGGTTTGATGGTATCACTGACTCAATGGACATGAGTTTGAGCAAGCTGCGGGAGTTGGCGATGGACAGGTAAGCCTGATGTATGGTAGTCCATGGGGTTACAAAGATTCCAACATGACTGAACGACTAGACAACAAAAGTGATCATTGTGACCAGACAGCCCTTTCTAAGCCAGATGAGATTAGAAGAATGAGGCCATGGATCCTGAAGACAATGATAGACCTTGGCTCTGGGGGCATCTTGAATCCATGGGATTAATGGAGAAGAACTTTTGGTCCTTGGCTACCAGCTCAGGCCACACAGATCCTTTCAGTCCTGGGAGCTTATGTGGTATGTTCAGTTGCTTCAGTCGTGTCCTACTCTTTGTGACCCCATGGACTGTAGTCTGCCAGGCTCTTCTAGGTTTCTCCAGGCAAGAATACTGGAGTGGATTGCCGTGCCCTCCTCCAGGAGTTCTTCCAGACCCAGGGATAGAACCTGGGTCTCCCGCATTGCAGGCAGACTCTTTATTGCTGAGACCACTGGGGAAGCTCCTGGGAGTTTATATCGCAAGGCAAATCCTTGAGATATATCCTGCTGTCTTTACTCTGCCCTTATCTCCAGTTCTCACTTACACCTTCTGAGCCAACTTCTGCGTCTACTGAGTTGTGTTTCTCATTAACTGAGGAAGGCAGAGGGCTGAGGCAGGGAGGGGGGCAGTCTTTAAAGCTGTGGTGGGGGATGGAGACAGAGCAGGGGGAGAACATGGCCACCAAGGCACTAAGTACAGAGACTCATTTTCAGTTTGGATTTTTATTTTTGCTTTTATTTTTTTAAGTAAATAAATTTACTCATTTTTGGCTGTGCTGGTTCTTTGTAATAGGGCACGGGCTTCTCATTGCAGTAGCTTCTCTTGTTGCAGAACACGGGCTCTAGAGCATAGTCTCAGTAGCTGTGGCACAGGGGTCTAATTGCTGAGGCATGTGGGCTCTTCCTGGATCAGGGATCGAACCTGTGTCTCCTGCATTGGCAGGTGGATTCCTAACCACTAGACAACCAGGGAAGTCCTTTGGTTTTATTTTTGCAATTCCCGTTGGTGCTGCCACCTGCTGTCCTGTGTGGGGAAAGGCCCACGGGGGCAGGGATGGCAGGGTGGTGGGTGGAGGTGGGGTGCTGGGTTTTCCAGATCAGGAAGGTTTTTCTGCAGCCTTCATTAGATCTCAGAATTTAAAGAGGGTTTTGCTGTCTCTTGGACTCCAAACAACCTCAGAACACCCTGGGCTAAAAGGGTGGGGCAGTTTCCTGTGTTTAGACAGCTCGCCCTGGGTCAGGACAGGTTCCATGCCCAGAGTCAGGTGAGGAGAGGTACAGGAGTGAGGTGGAGAGCGGATGGGGCTAAGGAGGCTTGAGTCAGGGATCCTGGGCTTCTGTCCTTAATGGTCACTATAGATGTGGGCAGACCAGGGATTTAGAGGTAAGAGTGACTCTGCTGGACATGGCAAACCGACTTATGGACAAGGGTTGGGGGGAAGAAGGAGAGGATGAGATGAATGAAGAGAGCAGTGTGGAAGCATATACTCTACCATGTATAACATAGAGAGCCAATGGGAATTTGCTGTATGACTCAGGGAACTTAAACCAGGGCTCTGTAATAATCTAGAGGGATGGGATAGGGTGGGAGGTGGAAGGTGGGAGGTAGGTCCAAAAGGGAGGGGACATATTTATAGTTCATTTCAGTTGCTCAGCTGTATCCAACTCTTTGCGACCCCATGGACTGCAGCACACCAGGCCTCCCTGTCCATCACCAACGCCTGGAGTTTACCCAAACTCATGTCCATTGAGTCAGTGATGCCATCCAACCATCTCATCCTCTGTCGTCCCCTTCTCCTCCTGGCCTCAATCTTTCCCAACATCAGGGTCTTTTCAAATGAATCAGCTATTCGCATCAGGTGGCCAAAGTAATGGAGTTTCAGCTTCAACATCAGTCCTTCCAATGAACATTCAGAACTGATCTCCTTTATGATGGACTGGTTGGATTTCCTTGCAGTCCAAGGGACTCTCAAGAGTCTTCTCCAACACCACAGTTCAAAAGCATCAATTCTTCTGTGCTCAGCTTTCTTTATAGTCCAACTTTCACATCCATTCATGACTACTGAAAAAACCATAGCCTTGACTAGATGGACCTTTGTTGGCAAAGTAATGTCTCTGCTTTTTAATATGCCGTCTAGGCTGGTCATAACTTTCCTGCCAAGGAGCAAGCATCTTTTAATTTCATGGCTGCAGTCACCATCTGCAGTGATTTTAGAGCCCCCCAAAATAAAGTCTGCTACTGTTTCCTCATCTATTTGCCATGAAGTGATGGGACTGGGTGCCACCATCTTAGTTTTCTGAATGTTGAGCTTTACGCCAACTTTTTCACTCTCCACTTTCACTTTCATCAAGAGGTTCTTTAGTTCTTCTTCATTTTCTGCCATAAGGGTGGTGTCATCTGCATATCTGAGGTTATTGATATTTCTCCCGGCAATCTTGATTCCAGCTTGCGCTTCTTCCAGCCCAGCATTTCTCATGATGTACTCTGCATATACATTAAATAAGCAAGGTGACAATATTAGCCTTGATGTACTCCTTTTCCTATTTGGAACCAGTCTGTTGTTCCATGTCCAGTTCTAACTGTTGCTTTATGACCTGCATACAGGTTTCTCAAGAGGCAGGTCATGTGGTCTGGTATTCCCATCTCTTTCAGAATTTTCCAGAGTTTATTGTGATCCACACAGTCAAAGGCTTTGGCATAGTCAATAAAGCAGAAAGACGTATGTACACTAATTCATGTTGATTAGCAGAAATGAAACCATTGGCAGAAATGAAACCAACATTGTAAAGAAATTATCCTTCAATTAAAAACAAATAACATTTTAAAAAAGAGTGACTCTGTTGGAGTTGGATCTGTCCTTCTTGCTCCCCTACCCCTGAGTCATCTCTGGTTTCAAGCTAACTTCCATAGCCTAAGGGTATTTGGGTGGGATTGAGTCAATCTGAGAGCTTCCCAGGTGGTGCTAGTGATAAAGAACCAACCTACCAATGCAGAAGACTTAAAGAGATGAGAGTTTGATCCCTGGGTCGGGAAGATCCCCTGGAGGAGGTCATGACAACCTACTCCAGGATTCTTGCCTGGAGAATCCCATGGACAGAGGAGCCTGGTGGGCTATAGTTTATAGGGTTGCAAAGACTTGGACATGACTGAAGTGACTTAGCACATGTGCACACGCACACATACACACTCATGAAACAATCTCAAAGGCAGGTCTGCCACTAGCCTTGCCCCTCTTGTCCACCTTCCCTACTTTGTCAGCTGTCTGTCTACAGTATCCACTGATCACACTCCTCCCCAGTTTAAAACTTTTCAATGACTTTTCTCTCTGATCCTCAAGATGGAGACCAAGCTCTTTCTTTATCAGGGCACCTTATTCATTACAGGCCCACAGAGGTACCTATCTATATATGTGGATGAGCTCTTGCTGGGGGGCAGAGCAGGAGAGCAGGCGCCAGGTAGGTGTTGGAGTTTTCAAGGCAGGTGCCCAGGGAGGAAGGGAGGCCATGGTAGACAGGGGCGTCCAGGAGCTGGGGTTGGCAGTGGGGGCAGATGGTCAGGGAGAAGGTGCCTGAGCATCCTTCCTGTTCTGATCCAGCAAGGGAGGCTCACCTCCAGTGTAACCCCACACCCTTCATTGCTCTGAAGTGAGAGTTCCAGCCTTTGTCATGAGACCCCACCCCTGAAGCTGTGTTGTTGTTGTTGTGTCTAACTCTTTGCGACCTCATTGACTGCAGCACACCAGGTTCCTCTGTCCTCCACTGTCTCTCGGAGTTTGCTCAAATTCATGTCCATTGTGTCAGTGATGCTATCTGACCATCCTCTGCTGCCTGCTTCTCCTACTGCCTTCAACCTCTCCCAGTACCAGCGTCTTTTCCAGTGAGTTGGCTCTTTGCATCAGGTAGCCAAACAACTGGAGCTTCAGCTTCAGCATCAGTCCTTCCAATGAATATTCAGGACTGATTTCCTTTAGGATTGACTGCTTTGATCTCCTTTCAGTCCAAGGGACTCTCAAGAGTCTTCTCCAACATTCCAGTTCAAAAGCGTCAATTCTTCTGTGCTCAGCTTTCTTTATGGTCCAACTCTCATATCCATACATGACTACTGGAGAAAACCATAGCTTTGACTAGATGGACCTTTGTCAACAAAATGATGTCTCAGTTTTTAATATGCTGTCTAGGTTTGTCATAGCTTTTCTTTCAAGGAAAAAGCGTCTTTAATTTCATGGCTGCAGTGACAGTCCGCAGTGATTTTAGAGCCCAAGAAAATAAAATCTGTCACAGCTTCCACTTTTTCCCTTCCACTGCTGGGTACCTTGCCCTTTGTTAGAGAGAGCAGTATTGTGGATGGAGGGTGTCGTTGAGATGGCTCGGCAGGTCCTTACCTGGTGGCCTGGCTAATATCCACTCTGAGTCTTCATTTGGTTGTAGCGCTCTGGCACCGTGGTGGATCTGGCCTGGTGAGTGTTCAGAAGTCACAGTGTGGCTGGCCAGGGGGCTGCTTGTAGTCTCTGACCTTTGGAGAGAATACAGGGAAACAGAGCCATTAAGACACATTCCCTAGTGGCCTCCTCTTTCCTGTCATCAGATTTGGCTAAACCCACTGGCATCTGCTTTGAGTCTTCTTCTGCTCATGTTTCTCCATCTCACCCTCCCTCTTTTCAGCAAAGAAGTATCTGGCTCTAGGATCACTGTGCTGGCCCTTGTGGGCTGGGGAGGATCCCAGAGATTCCCTACTCGGCGAGGTATCCCGAGAGTCCAGGTGTAGGAATGGCTCTTCCCAGACATGTCTGCGTGGATACCACCCCCACCCCCACCCACATTGCTGCTGGCCTTCGGGTCTTTGCCTCTCTGTCCTCTGCAGAATTTGTCAATAAGCTTCCCACCAGCACAGACGTGACTCTAGCTGAGACCCCCTCCCTGCCTCTGGATGGGCATGCTTTCTAATGACGTGAGACTTACCAAGGTGGACTATGCTGTGCTATTGAAACCACAGAGTAAAGTCACACACCTGTCAAAGGGGCAGGGTATCACCTGAAGATGCTGGATGTTCTTTGTAACAATTACCTCTGGAAGAGGTGGGTTCTCAGATAGTGGTCCAGCAGGTGGGCCTCTAAGAGGAAGAACAGACAGGCAGGTCACCTACCTCCACTCTTTCTAGACTTCTGAGGACTGGACACTGAGATGTGGGCCCTGGTTCTGGGTGCTCAGGTGTCTGAGCTTAGGGCTAGGATGGAAGGGCCTATGACACTGGATATGGATATGGAGCCATAGCTTTTTGTGGATGGACAGGTTTTTATTGCCCTAAATCATCTTCCCCCAATTCTTTAAATTTTTTTTTTATTTTTAAATTATGAAAGTATGATAGCACATTTATAGGAGACTTGGAAAATACAGAACAATGTCACATGTGTTGCTGTTGTTCAGTTGCTAAGTTGTGTCTGACTCTTTGCGACCCCACGGACTGCAGCACACCAGGCTCCTTTGTCATGGGATTCTTCAGGCAAGAATACTGGAGTGGGTAGCCATTCCCTCCTCCAGGGGATTGTCTTGACCTAGGCAATGGCACCCCACTCCAGTACTCTTGCCTGGAAAATCCCATGGACGGCAGGGCCTGGTGGGCTGCTGTCTATGGGGTCGCACAGAGTCGGACACGACTGAAGCGACTTAGCAGCAGGGATCGAACATGAGTCTCCTACATTACAGGTAAATTCTTTACCACTGAGCCACCAGGGAAGCCTGAGAAAGAGCAAAGTGGGGGCCCAAGTGGCTTAAATTAAAAAAAAAATTATTATGGAAGAGCTCTTGACCTTAGATGTACCCTCTTAACAAAATTTTAAGTGTACAAGGGTTAGCTATAGGCACAATGTCTCACAGAAAATCCGAAATGTCTTTTATAATCTGGCCTCAGAAGTAACAGAGTATCCCCATTGCCATGTTATATTGGGCCCACAGACCAACTCTGATACAATGTGGGAAGAGACAACTCCAGGAAGGGAATTCAGAGAAGCAGGGATCCTTGGGGGCCAGACTGGGGGCTGGCTATCACACAAGTAGACAGATTATTTCATTTTATGCTGTTTCTTTTTAAAAAATTAATTAATTAATTAATTTTGGCTGTGCTGGGTCTTCATCGTTGTATGGGGGCTTTCTCTAGATATGGTGCCAGAGGTCTACTCTTCTTTGTAATGCTTGGGCTTCTGCTTGCAGTGGCTTCTCTTGTTACAGAGAACGGGCTCTATGACGTGTGGGTGTCAGTAACTGGGGAGCATGGGCTTAGTTGCCCTGCAGTAAGTGGAATACTCCCCACCCAGGGATTGAACCTGTGTCCCCTGCATTGGCAGACAGATTCTTAACCACTGGACCACCAGAGAAGTCCAGAAGTAGACAGCTTATTTTAGTACAATAAATGCAGAGGATCACCTAGCAGGATGTCATTTTTGCTACATATGGTTGTATTTTACATGCGGTAACCTGAAGTCAGAGTGCCTTTCAGGGCTCTGACCCTTTCCTTCTCACTCTTAACAACCAAAACACTCTTTCATCCACCCCATCAAGGACTGCAGAGATCAAAGTATGACCTACAGGGACCAAACATGAGAGGAGACGGGGCTTTGGGAAGACAGCCAAGGGTTGAAAAAGGACCAAGAAGCTGTTTAAAAGGAAAGGGATGGGTAAGGAAAGAGGAGCCCCAGACAGGACGCCCTTTCCAACCTTGGGAGGGTAAACATAGCGAGAATCTAGGACTGCGGTCCCCCGCCAGCAGATCGTCCAAAGAGACGAGTTCAGAGGCTGGAGGTTTCAGTTCCAAAGCTCTTACCCCCTTGGGGGCTTTGTGCTGACTCTCAAGCCTGAAATAAAGTCCTTTAGTGAAGGACTCTTTAAACATAGTGTGTATGTGCCTGGGTTGCTAATGGGCAGGCGGTTCTGCTGTGGCCAGCGCCATCCCTTCCTTTGACAATAAGGAGTCTGTGGGCAAGGCTGCACTTGGACCTCAGATGATCCACTTCTGTCATACTCTCTGTCCTAGCTCCTTTTGTTTTCTCCAAGACTTTAACAAACCCTTATTCCAAACAGTGCCCCTTGTTGCATCTGTGCTGCTCACAAAGAAAGGAAGGGAGGGGAGTGGCAACAGAGGCAGGGGAGCCCTCCCCAGAGGAGTTGGGGAGTGCTCTGTGACCTAGCTGCCCTTCCCTTTTTGGGGTTCTCTCTCCATCTGGGACCTCACACATTAAGAATGACAACAGGTTCCTCACAGGTGGGTCAAAGACAGCAGTGGGCAAGGTCTGCAAACCACTGGGAGGAGAGAGGAAGCCAAGGGGAGAGGCAGGTGTGGAAGGCAGGATGGTAGATGTTACAGAGCATGGAGGCTGAGCGGACAGGTCCTGTGAAGAGACCAAGGCTCAGCAGTGAAATAGTTTGCCCAAGGTCACACAGTGAGGCAGTGACAGCACCTTGGAAAGCCGTGCTTTTAGGTTTGTCTTGCCCAGAACATGGAAGAGAGAAGGGCTGGCTCCCAGCAGTCCTCTAGAATGTGGGTGACAGGCCACACAGATGGGAGTTCCCTGGTGATCCAGCTGTTGAGAATCTGCCTTGCAATGCAGGAGATGTGGTTTTGATCCCTGGTCATGGAACTAAGATCCTACATGCCTTGGGGCAACATGCCGAAGATACAGAAAACCCCCTGCCACAATGAAGAGCCTCACAGCCATCCCCCCCCCCCCACCCCCTACCAATGGAACACACATATCCATGGCTCATCTGCCGGGCCTGAAGGACTGGGTAGGCCCAGCACAAATGGAGGGATGGCTGGAGCCTCCTTCCTTCAGAGGATAACATTTGAGGGGAGGGAATGGGGCTAGAACTCTGCTCTCTCTTTTGGGACTCCAGGGTTTGCAGTGGCCTCTAAGGGTCCCCTGACAAAGTAGGGGTCCCGCTGAGTTACGGGATCAGCTCCAGGTTGGGATGCCTTTGTGTTCTGTAGGTGAGGACTTTCCTGCTGCTCTTTAAACCTGCAAGTCTGGGCACATGGGGTAGCTGCATGGAGATGGTGGCTAAGGTGAGGGGCAACTTGGGAGATACACAGTTTAGACTTTGTCATTCCTGCCCCCTGTGGAGCCCCAACCAGAAAGCGGAGTCTGATTTCTTGGGCAACGTGGGATTGTCTGCTTCAGGGCACATGCCCACTCCTGACCTCTCGGCCAGGTTGGTCAGTTTCTTCTGAGCAGAGGGATCTGGACTGACCTAGGGTAGCTCAGCTGGTAAAGAATCCACCTGCAATGCAGGAGACCCTCGTTCGATTCCTGGTCAGGAAGATCCCCTGGAGAAGGGATAGGCTACCCACTTCCTGGGTTCAATCCCTGGGTTAGGAAGATCCCTTGGAGGATGGCAAGGCAACCCACTCCAGTATTCTTGCCAGGAGAATTCCCATGGACAGAGGAGCCTGGCAGGCTATAGTCCATGAGGTCACAAAGAGTCAGACACAACTGAATGACTAAGCATAGCACAGAGAATCATTTGGGGTTCAGTTGCTTGTGACCATTCGGTGCTATCTGGGCCTGGTGGATGGGGAGGGGTCAGGGGCCTGGCATGGGGCTGGGTTAGAAGGGTGCAGTCACTCTATGTCACATGGAGATAAACATCCTTGATTCCTGATCATTTCCCTGGGCGCTAAGACTCTGGTCAACAAAATTAAAGCTGGTCTTGGGATCCACAACTTTGTGATCCTGGAAAGGCTGGGGTGGGACCACTGGTCCATAGCTGTTTTGCCCGCATCCCAACCCTTGCCTTTGCATCACTCACCCATCAGCGCCCCTGGTGACTAACTCCTCCATCTGAGAGTGAGTGGTTCAGCCTGATTGGAATGAGGGGTAGGGCCTTGGCATAGTGAGCCCATGTGAGCTGAGAACTGGACTGTGCGTGTGTGTGTGTGTGTGTGTCTGTCTGTCTGTCTGGCCAGAGCAGGGATGGAGTGTCTATCCAACAGGGTGTTGGAGGAGGGACTGAATTTGGTGGGTAACTGGCTCCCACTGCAGCAAGCAGCGCCCCCTGCTGCCCACAGGGGAAATAGCAGCCCGAATCTGGGTGGATCCACTTCTACTTGGAGGTACCCCGAAGCCGCTCAGTCCATCCTCCTGTGGCTTGTGTTCCTTTGGTGTTTATAGGCCTCTTGTTACATTCTGGCTCCTGGAGGGGAGGGGTCCAGGGGAGGCTACAGACCCGCGGGTGGGGCGGGTGTGGGTGCTTGCATCATAGGAGTCCTGGGGGACGAGGCTGCTTCTGCTGGGGTCCAGTGGTCACTGGGGAAGCCAACGTGCTCCCAGGTCAGGCCCTCTGGAGAGACCCCAGCCAGGGACCGACATGCAGAGCACAGCGGGCAGTCCTGTGCATAGAGGCCTGGACATGCGCTGTGAGCTCCGAGTGGTGGGGACCTGGTGAATACACACCCAGAGCATTTTTCCCATGGCTTCCCTGCGCTCAGAAGGGAAAGGTAGGGTCCCCAGTTCTCGGAGGGCTCTCCCTTCCCCATTCTGCTGGAGGCCCTGCAAAGAGTCTGTGCAGGGAAGAAGAGGCTCAGGTCCGCTCTGAGTTCTTGTCCTTGTCTTTTCCAAATTTGTTCCAGGCTGGTGCGGGGGTTGAGTGCTGCAATCCTAGTTTGTGGCCAAGCCCCAGAGACCATCTTGAATGTGCAGGGGCCCAGCCATTGCAGGAAGAGGAGGCAGGGGTGGGCATCCAGTGAGCACTGGCCAGGGACTTTTCAGCAATCCCCTCCCCTGCCCCAGCCAGGCACTATCCTCACTCCACCTGAGCCTTCTCTCTGTGCTCTTGCCCCATGGGACTTTTATTCTGAAAGAGCCAAGGCCTCTGTAGGTAGGGAGGTGACCAGAGGCTGGAGTTGGCCTGGCCTCTGGACAGGCCCTACCCTTCTGGGCTGTTTTCTAGGGCAGTGATTCTGGGCCCCTATGGGAGGAGCCATGCTGTCTTCAGTTGTCCTTCTTACCTTCTGTCCCCAGCCTTGCTGGACTGTAGGCAGAGGGTCTTTGAGGCCTGTTGCCTTCACACCGACTATTGCCTTCACACCTTCATGTCCTTCATCTTTCAAGTCCTTGGCCTTGAACCCTCTGAGAATCGTAGTGCATGCCTGCTCAGTTGTGTCCGACTCTTTGCCACCCCATGGACTGCAGCCCACCAGGCTCCTCTGTCCATGGGATTCTCCAGGCAAGAATACTGGGGTGGGTTGCCATTCTTATCTCCAGGGGGTCTTCCTGACCCAGGGATTGAACCTGGGTCTCCTGCAGCTCCTGCTTTGGCAGGTGGATTCTTTACTACTGTGCCACCTGGGAAGCCCAGCCATATCATTAAACAAGGATGTCACGGCCAACATCGAGTCTGGCCCTCCAAAAGTGAATTTCTGAGCCCAGAGGGCACCCAGGAAGAACAACGCCTTCAATCCAGCAGCTGTCAGGCTGCAGTCACTCCTTACAGTCCATCAATTGAGGAACTAAGGATGTGAAAATCAAATCGAATCAAATCAAATTGCAGGATGCTGCCCCCAGATAGCTGAGCTGCATATGAAAGGAATGCTTTCAGTAAGCCCAGGCTCTTGCATCTTCCCATACATAGAAAAGGGCTAAATTCCTTAACTTGAGATATCTGGTTTTCCTTAATTAACAATAATCTTTTGATGTTCAGACTACCTGCCCCTTGTTGCAAAACTTCTACATAACCTGACTGACAACCCCCACACCCAACAGTTTTCAGGGTCACCTAAGATGCTGTCTTTTGGGTCTGAAATCTTAAGAATTCTCACCAAATAAAACATAACTCTGAACTTTCAGTGACTATTTTTAAGTGGACACCTTCATCTGTTTTCCTTTTCAGTCCTTTTTGACCCTCTTGTTGCCTGTCCTTCCCAAAGCAGACGTGGAGACCAGCTCACTATTTAGAAACTTTCCACCTCCCCTGGCACCAGATAAAGGTCTCACCCTGACCCATTCCTCCTCCCCAACATGTAGGATGCAAGCATATGATTGGCAAGGCTCATTAGGTGTCAGTCAACATGTCTGTTGAACTCTGTGTGGCTGGGGCCATGCCTTGGGCCTGGTTCTATTCAGCCCAGGGAATTTCTCAAGAAGAAGGACAAGGAACTGGACAAGAGCCCCAATAGCTCCTGCTTAGATTCTTGAGAGTCCAGTCACTCTTTCTCAAAAGCCCCACCAGGATGGAGTTTCCACTAATGCTCCAGTGCATGAAGCTGAGTGCTTTCTTAGATGGAAAATAAGAGGCCAAACGAATGAAAGAGAGTGGAAGTCCGTTATTCTCAAAGGCTCTTTCCCTTTGTGTGTTTCTCTCATCCAGGAGGCAGACCTTGAGCTCGATATGAGGTCACTTTTGGGCAGTGGAATGTGAGAAGGAAAGGACTTTGGCCCGGGGGCTGCAAGTTATAGATTAACATGGGGCGGGGGAGAGGGACGCAGAAGCAGGGTGAGTGGCCTAGGACAGGGACTGCTGACCTGGGACCATCTGGGCTTGAAGGGGACACAGGAAAGAGGAATCTGGGGACTCTTGTGGTCCAGGAGGGGAGGGGGGCCCTCAGCTCCTCTCCAGCTATTTGACCTTCCTGAAGACACACTGGCACACTGCATCCCGTGCGGTCACTTCCTGGGGGCAGAGTAGGAATAATAAGGACAGAGAAGATTCTTACCAGCCACTCCCCTTTCTCAGTTTCTTGACCTCCACTGAATCCTTCAGGATACATCAGCTGGAGTGTGTGATATATGGGGAACTGTAACCTTTTTCCAAACCCTCAACTTTCCATCCCAGAGGAAGGAAGGGATCTGGTCAGGGAGCTGAAGTGGCTAAGTCTCCATGTCTCCGGTCATGATTTATGGACACGCATCGGACCTGCAGCCAGGGCCCACCATGGCCACTTGACTTCTTCCCCTCTCCACTCTTCCCAGGGCTCCCATGTTCCTTCCTTCCTTGCCTTCTTTGGCAGGGAGCGGGCTGGAGTAGTAGACTTACTTGATTTGGGCAAGGGAATGGGTCCTAGCTGGAGGCCCCCCTCCCAGACACACCCTCATGCATCTCCTCTCCCAGTCCCCACCCCTCTCACCTGATATAACATCTCTTCCTCCAGCCAGAGTCGCCAGCCCCGGTTAGGGACCTCTCCTTTCTGCACACAAACCAGCTGCTCCTCTTCCCAGGTGACTATGGTCTATGGAGAAAGCAGGAATAAAGGAAGACTGGGGGGGGTGTTGTAGGGTACCCCAAATGCATCGCCTTACTCTGCTGGGCTGCCCCCACGCCCTGCATCATAGCAGACGCTGTCTTGCTCCAGCCCCTTCCTTCTGAGTGACTCAGCAAAACTCCCCTCCCCTCCCACTCCTAAAGGCCACTGGAAGGGGCCCCACACTGTGTGACAGTGCCCATTTGGGTAGAGGGGGATGAAGCAGGATAATCTCGGGGTTGGGGGAGATGAAACTGGGGGTTCAGTGATGAAGAATGGAGAATTTGTCCTCTGATACTTCTGGCTGACCTGGAGGAGACTTTGGGAAAGAAGGGAGATTGGTTGGGAGACAACCAGGGAATCTCTTTTCTCCTCTTTCTCAGTCTCAAGGGCAGCTGCAATGTCCTTGAGAATGAAGGGTCAACTCCCCAAATCAGAGCTGAGTGGACCAGAGCTAGGCATTCCAAGCAGCGTTATTTGGACCCCCAATAGTCTATGTGTGTGCTTAGTTGCTCAGTCATGTCTGATTCTTTGTGACCCCATGGGCTGTAGCCCGCCAGGCTCCTCTGTCCATGGGACTTTTCGGGCATGACTACTGGAATGGGTTGCCATGTCCTCCTCCAGGGGATCTTCCCAACCCATGGATCGAAACCCCGTCTCTTGTGTCTCCTGCTTTGGCAGGTGGATTCTTTATCACTAGTGCCACCTGGGAAACCCCAATAGGATAGGCCCTACCCAAACCAGGAGTTCAGAATCTTATGTGTGTTTTTTTTTGCCATGGCTTGTAGGATCTTAGTTCCCCAAGAAGGGATGGAACCCAGGCCCTCAGCAGTGAAAGCTCGGAGTCCTAACCACTGGACCGCCTGGGAATTTCCAAGGAGCTCAGAATCTTGATCGGTTAGAGGAGAGGTCAGTAGGTATTATATCTGTGATGCCAACAAGACTGTTGGTGATGGGAGCAGAGAGGGAAGAGCTGAGTCTTCAAGGAAGGGAGTTAATTAGATTGGAGATAATGGGAACTTTCTAGCAAGTAAAGAAACAGAGGTAAGGAAGATGAGTAGATAGTTGTGAGGGGGCTCTAACCTAGTGTTTTTGTGGGGAGGCCCTTGGATGCTACGTGGAGCGTGTGAACCTTACCTGGAACATAGCAGGTTGTCTGAAAGGGTTTAAGTTAGGGAGTGACATGGTCACTTTTACATTTTAAAAGTACTGTGGTTATGATAGGCAGAGTGGATTAGAGGAGAGTCAAGAATGGGAACCAATTTGGGGCACCAGATGAGAAATGAGGGCCTGAAATAAGGTGGTGTTAGAAAAGCTAGGAAGAAACAGATGACAGCCGTGTAAACAACTGATTCTCAATAGAAATGTAGTGAGACCTAAATGCTAGCCACATATATAATTTTAAAAATTTCTAGTAGCCACATTAGAAAAGCAAAAAGAAACAGGTGAAATTAATTTTAGTATTCTATTTTATTCAACCTAAAATATTATAATTTTATTACATGTAATATATTATATATATTTTTAAACCTAAAATATAATATTTCAGCATGCAATCAATACACAATTTCTGATGTGTCTTATACTCTTGTTTGGTATTATCTTAAAAATCCAGTGTGTATTTCATACCGATAGCACATGTCAAATTTGGACCAGTTACATTTCAAATATCTTTATATGGTTAGTAGCTGCCATATTGGACAGCACAGAACAGTTATAAAGGCTTCTTGACTAATTACATGTGGTCCACATGTGCATGCATGTGTGTGTGTGTGTGTGTGTGTGTGTGTGTGTATACACTCATTTGTTGGGAACACAGAGGTAAGGGAACATAAGGCAAAAACTGTGACTCCCAGGCTTTATTCCTGCTGGTTGTTGCCATTGATGGAGACAGTAAATATAAAGGCAGGAAGAGGTCTGTGTAGGAAGATAATGACTTGGGCTTTGACCTTGGGGCATCCAGATGGAAACATTTTGCAGGCAGTTGAAACTTGGCCATGGAGCTCAGGTGGCACCTCTGACTGGAGAGTTTGTGTCTAGAGCAGTTTGTAGATTTCATTGAACACATGGGTGTATATGCTTTAGCCCATGGATAGTACACAGACAAGAGGGAGAAAGTCAAGACAAGATACTAGGGGATTGCAGCACTATTTGCAATAGCTAGGAAATAGAAGAAACATAGATGGCCATCAACAGATGAATGGATAAGGAAGTTGTGGTACATATACACAATGGGATATGACTCCGCTATAAAAAGGAACACATTTGAGTCAGTTCTAATGAGGTGGATGAACCTAGAACTTGTTATACAGAGTCAAGTAAGTCAGAAAGAGAAACACAAATATTGCATATTAATGCATATATAGAGAACCTAGAAAGATAGTACTGATGATCCTACTTGCAAGGCAGCAAAGGAGACACAGAGATTTTGGACACAGTGGGGGAAGGAGATGGTAGGATGATTTGAGAGAATGGCATTGAAATATATACATTGCCATAAGTAAAATAGATAGCCAGTGGGAGTTTGATGTGTGATGAAGGGAACCCAAAGCAAGTGCTCTGTGACAATCTAAAGGGGTGGGATGGTGAGGGAGGTGGGAAAGGGGCTTAAGAGGGAGGAAACATATGTTTACCTAATGTCGATTCATGTTGATGTATGGCAAAAAACATCACAATATTGTAAAGTAATTATCCTCTAATTTTAAAAAAAGATACTAGGGGAAAATCTCAGTTTAAGGGATTAATAGGGGAACGAGGGTCTGCAGAGGAGGTCAAAAGGAACACGAAAGAAGCAGAAAGGACAGCCTAGGAGCGGAGTTACAGAGGTTGAGAGAAGGGACTGTGGTGTCCACAGGGTCACAGGCTAGAGGGTGAGCACAGGCTTGCTCATTGGCCTGAGGGTCACCTGTTCCTGTTGCCCTTTTGGCTGGTGCTCAGAGTGGGCAGAGGAGACGCTGGAAAGAGTCAGGGATGGGTGGGTGACATCCCAGGGCAGGCTGCTGTGGTCATCGTTTCCTCTTGCTGCGACAGGTCATTTTATTTCACCCCCAGTTGTTGAGAGCCCCCATGCCCATCCACAGCCCCTTCCCACAGGCCTGAGAAAAGACACCTGGCATTTGCGTCCATCCACGGTCCTCAGGTCCTCCTCAAATTCCACTCCCACCTCGAATTCCAGAACGTAGTTCCGGAAGGTGCTGAGGGTTTTCACTGTCATGTGGTTGCCCCGCTGGTCAATCTCCTTGTCCGGCTTGAGCAGCAGGGCGATCTTCCGCAGAGCCATGTTGACATCTGTGGGGACCGTCTCTGAGCAAGGGTCTGAGTGAGGGTCCTTTTAGCGGGCCGGGGGCTTCCCCACCCACATCAGCAGCCTAGGGCTGGGAGCATCCCCTTGCCTGGGTCTAGGACTGTGGATTTACTCCCTTCTAGCAATGTCCCTGGCTAGTAAAGGGACCCAAGGCAGGTGCCAGCACCCCCTACCCCCTGCCTGTCTATAATGTCCAGACCCCAGCATCACCCCCTCCTCAATGGATTGGAGGCAGGAAGGGGGAGGGGAGGAGGGGAGTGAGAGGGTTGAGAGGGGCGAGGACATTACTCAGAGCTTGCAGGTAGTCCTCCAAGTTCTTCTGCGAGACAAAGCGGTAGTAGCCGGTGAGGTTGGGAGGCATGGTCCAGGCTGGCCAAGGTGGAAGTCAAGATTTCAGGAGAATGTAAGAGACTGGGGGAGGATGAAGCGGGTGTTGTCTGACAGGTGGGGCTGGGAGTCTCCCAGCCAGGCTCTGCACACATTGAGGCAGCCTGTGTAAGGTCCTAGCTACCAGGGTTTTTATAGCGCTGGGGGCCCTGCTGCAGTAAGAGCTCCTGCCAGACTTCCTCCCCCCTTCCCCCACGATGAGCGTGAGGCTGGTGTCCACAGCCCCAGAGATGGGCAGGGGACTTGGCAAGGCTGTGCTTGACCTCGGCTTTTCCTGAGGAAGGAACCTGGACCAGGACTGGGGGCTGTCAGTCAGGCAACACTTGAGCCTTTCCGAAGGTCAGTTCTGGCTTCCAGCCCAAGTGTGGAAGGCTTGGTCCGGAGGACCCCCGGGGCAGACTCCCCGGGGAGGGAGCCGACCTTACTGGATGGCGGGGAGGGACCTTTCGGACTCACCCAAGGATAAGTTCTAACAATGTCTCACCAAGGATTCCAAAAGGTATGAAGGGGAGGAAGAGGTGGGGAAAGAAGTGCAGACAGCCAGCTTGCCAGGAGCCCTAGTGAAGAAAATCCTCCAGCGCTGGCCCCCACAGCTTCGTTACACAGCTCTGCTGAGCTGGAGTCCCGACGCTGGAGCTCAGGACCCTGTCCTGCAGGACCGTGAGGAGGGAAGCAGAAAAACTGCAGAGGGGGCTGTCTGAGTTGCTGAGTTCAAAGTCTGGAGCAGAAGGTGAGGGAGGAGTTTGGCTGGCTGTTCTGGAGAACTCTACACTCTTTGGCTTGGGACCCAGGGATTTCCCCTCTCCCTCTGGAGTGGTGGATGGCACCATCAGCTACCCTCATTGCACAGTCCATGCTTCCCAGATGTGTTCCCTTGGAGGCGGAGGTGGTGTGCTCTAGCCTTACCCTCCCCCCTCCCCACCACACTACACCGCACTCTTCTCTGCCTCTTAGACCTACCAACTTTTCTGGCTTCTGAACCAACTAGGCTGGTTTGGGTCAATATGGTTTAAGATGAGAAATTTGGGGAGAGGGAGGCAGGCAGGGTAGACAGCAGGAAAAAATTCCACCTGGTGGTGAACTGTCCCGACAGGTGCCTGGGGGTGAGTGGGGGAGGTGGGGCACAGACATCTCGCTTTTCTTCGGGTCCCAGAGCTCGGTCCACCGACTTGCTGACCACCCCCTGGCTTCCTCAGAGACTCGGGGCTGGGACCTGAAAGGCTAGCATCTCTGGGGCTCAGGTTGTGGGTTTTACTTGGCGGTTCCCAGGAGGCACCCAGCAGGGTCCTGCTGATGGAATGGGCTGTGAAAAGAGGTTAATGCAGAGTTGGTGGTGGTGGTGGTGGTGGTGGGGTGACGTGGATACTTGTCCCTCCTCGCCTCCTTCAGATCTCCGTTTGACGTCTCCTCTTCCCACCCCCGGGCTTCTAGCTGCGCGATCCTCTCCCTGTCCCTCTTTTCCCCCACCTCCTCTACGGCTTTCCAGCTTCCTCCCCAGCCCCCGCAGTTCCCTTGCTCCCCCAAATTGCAGTCAGGGGAAAAAGCCCTAACACGTCCTCCCGCCCCTGCTCCCCAGTCCCATTGGCTCCCTCCCGCCCTGCAGCACCTGGCCCCCCCAGCCACCCGATTGGCCAGCGGCCCCATCAATCCTCGCCTGGCCGTGCTGACGTCATCCTGCAGTAGAGGGGATGGGGTGGGAATGAGAGAGAGAGAGAGAGTGAGGACGCCCGGCTCCAGAAGGAAGGAGCAGCAGCCACTGCCGGTTCCCCCCTGCCCAGCCGCCCAGGTTGGGGTCTGCCCGGGTCTGCCCTATGGACTAGGGTGGGCGGCAGGCTCCTTTCCATCTCTGCCCTGCTCTCTGCCCTCTCCCCTCCCCTCTTCGGAGAGCCCCTGCATCCCTTGCCCAAGGTGGAACAAGCAGGGCTCCAGGCTCTGGGGGCGAGCAATCGGGGCCCTGCCCTGCCTACACCACGCCATGACCCCCTTGCTGTTTCCCCTCTTGCTGGCCTCCCTGCTCCCCTCCAGCTCCTGTAACAAAGGTGAGTGTGGTGGTAGGGGGGTGGGGGCACAGAAGGAGGGGGTCTCAGGCCCCGCGATGTGGGGGTCGAGGCGGGCAGGCGCCCTTTAAGGCTCCCTGGGACACGACAGGTGGTTCTTCGCACCATCCCCCTTCCCATCCATTTTCTCAGACCTGTCCCCTTCTCTTCTCGCTGGCATCTCCAGAACCTCTCTCTGGTCCCTCCTCTCTGGTCCGTCTCTACCCATGTGCTTCTCTTGCTCCCAGGTTGGTCCCCATTCCCATCCTGGGGTCTGTATCTTCCCCTCCCCGCCCCCCCCCCCCCCCCCCTGCTCCCTGCTGGAGCGATCTCGGGTCTCAGAAGGACCTGTTCCTGAGAGGGGTGATGGACCTCTCTGGGCGGGTCCCCGTTTCACGGGGTGTGCCGGCGCTGAGGGTGTGTGGCCACATCCATCTGATCCCTCTCCATCTCATCCCGGGGAGGAACTGTTCCCACAGTTCAGCAATTCGGAGCACGTATGTGTTGGCGTGTTCCTCTGCATCCATCCCCTTCCGCCTGCATACAGGGCTGGGCTGAGGGTTACCAGAGCTGCCCTCTCTGGCAGACGGCTGATAAATTTAGCTGGGTGAGGCTGTTAGAGGGGCCAGGAGAGAGGGAGGGGGTGAGGGCCAAGGGTTTAGGTAGGTGAAGACAGCAGGAAAGGGCAGAGGTGGGTGTGTGTGTGTGGGGGGGGTGCTAAAGAGTGGGGAAAGGGGAAGGGAGAAGGAGAAGGGAGGTGAAGCGTTGGAGGAGATGAGCAGGGGATGGACCAGGGTCAAGGTGGAGGCAAAGGAGAGGGAGAGAAATCAGGAAGAACAGGTGAGGAGAGGGCGAGGGGAAGAGCTCAGGAGGGAGGAGGTAGGGAGTCCAGGAGTCAGTGAGAGGAGATGGACACAAGGAGAGAGTCAGGGGTCAAGAGGAAGGAAGTGGGAAGACACAGGGCGAGGGTGCAGGGTGAGGAGTGGTGGTGAGCTGTGTGAAGCCTCTCCATCTTCAGCTCAGTCTCTGACCTCAGCTGGGCTTCTTAGCTTCCCAACACATCCTGTGCTGCCTTCTAGGCACCATCTGTGGCTTTCTCCTCTGCCCCTAGGGAAGGGGGTTGTGGTGGTCCTCAGCGAGGAAGGGACAGGCATACCAGATACCAGAAGGCTTTGGGGGTGTCACTGGAGGAAAGAATGGAACTCAGGATTTCTCGCTTACCATGACAAGCTGGGGATGAGTGTCCTTTGGGTGATTCAGTTTCTCTCTGATGATAAGTCTTCAGGTCTCAATGATGGGCCCTTGTGAATGTGCTTTGGGAGCTTGGTGCTTTGGCTTGATGGGATTCGATAGAGCAGGCAGTGGAAGTTTCGGTTGGGGGTGAAGTAGAGGGGGCTGGAGCCCACTGAGCCTTCCCCAGAGCCCCTCAGTGGTGAGTGGGCACTTGGTCCTGGGAGGAGACGGGATTGAGTTGAGTCTGGTAGTGGTTGAGAAGACATGGAGGCTGAGTGGGTTGCACTCCTGTCATGGATTGGCTGGTGGTTGAAGGGAATAGGGGTGGGATAGGTGAGAATTAGGACTCAGCCGTGACTCTATAAGAAGGGGGTTCAGGGCGTGTGGGGTTTGGTGGCCTTCTGGGGGACATAGGAGTCAGCTGGTTATGATTATGAGTGTGTTCTTTTGGGTGTGAGGGCGAGAAGCAGGGAGGGGATTTGTCGAGTTTCTAGGCCAGTTCGATAATCCCTGAGGATGCCAGCTCTGCTGGGCCCCATCGTTTGGCATTGATTCCTCTGCTCCATCCCTGCCCCTCTCTGTCCCCCTCCCTCTGTCCTATATATCTCCCTTCTCCCTTCTCTCCTCTTTCCTCTCCTCTGGGAGACTGGCCTTAGGATGGGGCTTAGCCAGGAAAAGAAGGGAACAGGACCAAAATGGGGTGGTGGTCGTGGTGGAGAGGATCAACAACCAGGACCTCAGGAAACATCTAGTCTTCTTTTCCTAATCTCCACTCTGCCCTTAATCTATCCCTTCCCTTTCCCAGGGCCCTCTAATGGCCCATTGCTGCTCCCTGGAGGCCCAACAGCCACACTCCAGCACTTGAAATGCCTAAGAAAAGTCTCTATCCTCTGACCAGCTTTCCCAGGGGAGATGGCAGGACCTCTTCCTCCCCACAG
Source organism: Bos indicus (assembly GCF_029378745.1). Lineage (NCBI taxonomy): Eukaryota > Metazoa > Chordata > Mammalia > Artiodactyla > Bovidae > Bos > Bos indicus. The sequence continues at coordinate 103,777,437 of NC_091764.1, read as the reverse complement.
GGCAGGCTGTTGCCATGGAAACTGTCTATCCAGTGACCTCTGACTCCTTTCATGGCTGATTTCTTGCCCTCAGCCCTTCCCGCTGCGGGTGCTTCTGCAGGGGCTGAAGAGGGTGGTGAGCCTGGAGTGTGCTGTCTAGGTCAACAAGGGTTGTGTGGCCATGGAGGGCCAGCTCACAGGTGCTTCCTCTGCTCTCCCTGGGGGTGGGGTCAGCCAACAAGCACAAGCCATGGATTGAGGCAGAATACCAAGGCATCGTCATGGAGAATGACAACACGGTCCTGCTGAACCCACCGCTCTTTGCCTTGGACAAGGATGCTCCCTTGCGCTATGCAGGTAAGTGGGGCTGGGGCAGGGCAGGGTGGGTGGGACAGAGAGAAGTGGGCAGGAGGGCAGGGGCAAGGGAGGAGGGGGGAGGTCCTGGGAGGGAGAGCAGTACTTGGGCAAAGTGGAAGACGGAGGCTCCAGGAGGGAACCCGGCGATGGTGAAGAGCAGTGGCACAGTAAAGTGAGTCAGCGGAGGATGTGGGCAGGCAGGGGTTAACACACCCAGATTTTGCCAGCTCTCAGAGCTGGTGGCTCAGAGGTTGTGCTCAGGGAACCTGGGGTTGGAGTGAATGTTCGATAATTAATGCTTTTCCATGTGCAAGAAAAAGGACTGGGTCTGGGAGGAGAGGTGAAGTAGGGGCCTGGGGGGAGGTTGGCGAGTGATGGAAGGAGACCCTGGAAGTGGAGCAGGAACCTCATCCTTGTCCCCCCCGCCCCCGGCCAGGTGAGATCTGTGGCTTCCGGCTCCATGGGTCCGGGGTGCCCTTTGAGGCTGTGATCCTGGACAAAGCGACAGGAGAAGGGCTGATCCGGGCCAAGGAGCCGGTGGACTGCGAGGCCCAGAAGGAGCACACCTTCACCATCCAGGCCTACGACTGCGGCGAGGGCCCGGATGGGGCCAACACCAAGAAGTCCCACAAGTGAGGACGCCCTGCCCCTGCCCTTGCCCTCTGCTGCAGGTCCCCCCGCCACGGCCAGGTCCCTCACTTCCCTCTGTCCTCACCATCTTGACGATCTATCCCCTCCCCTCTCTGTTCATGAGGTTTAGGAGCCTTCAGCCAAGGGGGATAGGAGCATGTGGTGAAGCTCAGTGGGACCAGTCTGGGTTCTGTCTCTTTTGACCGTGGACAGCTTCTTAGTCTTTCTGGATTTGCTTTCGCTTGTCTGTAAAATGGAGCAATGATGATGCCTGCTTCTTCAGGTCACTGTGAAGATGAAAGGAGATGGTTTGTGTCAAAAGCAGGCACCGCAGTGCCTGCCAGTTGGGAGAGGATCCAATACACAGAGACAGGATGCTAAGAGAGCGAGGAGGAGGATGGCACTTCAGTACACACCCAGATTCCTTCCCACTGCCCGGCACTGTGTGTACCACACTCACACACAGAATGTGCACTATGCACGTGCACAGCAGTGGGTGAGAGTGGGCAGGAAGGAGGCTGGGACTCGGGACTCCTACCTCTGTCTGCTCCCAGCTCACTTCTCACTTGAGAATGGTGGGAAGGTGGGCGGTCTGGTCTTCCGGGCCACTGTGAGGCGCTGGATATAAACTGCTTTACGTGATGACTCAATTTCCCATTTGGAGATAGGACCTTTGCCTCTGGGCTTTGGGTGCCTGGATCTGGGCTGGGGGCAAGGCTCAGCATGAAGGGTTTAGCCCCAGCCCCAGCTCCTCTGCTTGCCCCATGGGGGCCGGAGTGGGGAGTGGCCACAGCTCACTGCACAAATCAGATGACTTGAGACTTTGGTACAAAACCACTTCCCTGAATATGTGTGTGTGCTCAGTTGCTCAGTTGTGTCCGACTCTGCGACCTTATGGACTGTAGCCCCCCAGGCTCCTCTGTCCATGGGGTTCTCCAGGCAAGAATACTGGAGTGGGTTGCCATGCCCTTCTCCAGGGGATCTTTCAGACCTAGGGATCGAATCTGTGTCTCCTGCTTCTCCTGCATTGCAGGCAAATTTTTTACCGCTTAGCCACTGGGGAAGCCACTTCCCTGAATATGGTTGGTTTTATTTTGGCTTTTACTCTGCATCTGCCTTGATTGGACCTGATTTCATGAAAAAACAACCTGCCGGATTCAGAATCCTGTCTTATGCATCTTGCCATCCTATCCTTTAATATTCTGTACAGAAGTCACCAAAACCAGCCACTGATGGCCCCCAGGGTCATTTTCACCCTGTACATCAGTCACCCTTTCTCCTGAGGTTCCTCTCCCTTTGTGGTACCTGGTACCCCTGAATGGGGGACGGATGAACGTGACCAGGCTCTGGGTCACACTGGTTCCATCTCCTTGGCTTCTGGTGTGGACTCCCATCTGTGGCTGACCCTTCCTTCTTCTCTTTTTGCTCTGGCACCCGCAGGGCCACCGTACATGTGCGGGTCAACGACGTGAACGAGTTTGCCCCGGTGTTTGTGGAGCAGCTGTATCGCGCGGCAGTGACCGAGGGGAAGCTGTATGACCGCATCCTTCGGGTGGAGGCCATTGATGGCGACTGCTCCCCCCAGTACAGCCAGATCTGCTATTACGAGATCCTCACACCCAATACCCCCTTCCTCATCGACAATGACGGTGAGTCCAGCCCCTGCCACCCCAGCTGCTCAGCCCTGGGCGCCCACATCCTTCGTGATGTTCCGGGGCTGCGCCCTCCACTTGTTCTGCCCCTCACCTCCTCATTCCTCATCCTGCTTCCCAGACATGGAACTTCTTTCCCCAGATTCTTTCCTGCCTGCTTCCTGCTGCCTAATTCACCTGCCCTAAAGTTAGCTCCTGAGTCCTCCCCCGGACCTCCTCTAGTGCCCCTGATCCTCTCTGTCCCCTACCCCAGGGAACATTGAGAACACGGAGAAGCTACAGTACAGTGGTGAGAAGCTCTACAAGTTCACAGTGACGGCTTATGACTGCGGGAAGAAGCGGGCGGCGGACGATGCTGAGGTGGAGATCCAGGTGAAGCCCACCTGTAAACCCAGCTGGCAAGGTGAGGAGCTATGCTTTGGGGCCCATGATCCATCCTTCACCTTGGTTTCTCTCTTCCTCCCTTCTGACAACCACAGGGGCCAGGCTAGGAGCTCGGGAGGGATATATGGGGGGCCACCTGATGCGAAGAGTTGACTTATTAGAAAAGGCCCTGATGCTGGGAAAGATTGAGGGCAGGAGGAGGAGGGGATGACAGAGGATAAGATGGTTAGGTGGCATCATCGATTCAATGGATATGAACTTGGGCAAACTCCGGGGGATGGTGAAGGACAGGGACGCCTGGTGTGCTACAGTCCATGGGCGTGGACACGACTAAGCAACTGAACGACAACATTTGGGGGGCAGACTTGTAGCTGTCTCCCCTGGCTGGCCATTTTCATAGGAACCCAAGACCATCAGCAGAATGGGTAGGAGGGGCTGCCTTAACCAGCTCTGTTCCACTGCCTGCTCCCTCTCACCCCTGCAGGCTGGAACAAAAGGATTGAATATGCACCAGGCGCCGGGAGCTTGGCTCTGTTCCCTGGTATCCGCCTGGAGACCTGTGATGAACCTCTCTGGAACATTCAGGCCACCATAGAGCTGCAGACCAGCCATGTGGCCAAGGGCTGTGACCGTGACAACTACTCAGAGCGTGCACTGCGGAAACTCTGCGGTGGGTGTGATCCCCTGTGGCCCTCCCCCCACCCTCCCTGCCTGTGCCCATTGCCATTCCCCAGCCTTTTCCTGACCCTCCTCTACCTCTCTTAGGAATCTGTCGTGGGACTTCCCTAGCAGTGCAGTGGTTACAACTACATGCTTTTCATTGCAGAGGGCACAGGTTCAATCCCTGGTTTGGGAACTAAGATCTTGTAAGCCATGCCGTGCCACCAAAAACAAGAAGAATCTGTTTTACATCTTCCTTTGCCCATCCATAAGTGGAGTGAGAGTTGCTCAGTTGTGTCCAACTCTTTGCGACCCTATGGACTTTATAGTCCATGGAATTTCCCAGGCCAGAATACTGGAGTGGGTAACCTTTCCCTTCTCCAGGGATCTTCCCAACCCAGGGATCAAATCCAGGTCTCCTGCATGGCAGGCAGATTCTTTACCAGCTGAGCCACAAGGGAAGCCCAAGAATACTGGAGTGGGTAGCCGATCCCTTCTCCAGTGGATCTTCCTGACCCAGAAATGAAACTGGGGTCTCCTGCATTGCAGGCGGATTCTTTTTCAACTGAGCTATTAGGGAAGCCCATCCATAGATGTATATATATCAGAGCTTCCCAGGGAGCGCTAGTGGTAAAGAGCCCACCTGCCAATGCAGGAGACATAAAAGAGACTCATGTTTGATCCCTGGGTGGGGAAGATCCCCTGGAGGAGGGCACGGCAACCCACTTCAGTATTCTTGCCTGGAGAATCCCATGGACAGAGGAGCCTGGTGGGCTGCAGTCCATGGGGTTGCAAAGAGTTGGATACGACTGAAGCGACTTATCATAGCACACAGAGACGTCTATATCTATGGGGGTTGTGGCGTGTGGTTGTCTCTTGTGGCCCAAAGAGCACATAAACATGTGGTTGGCAAAGATGCATGATTATGGCCCAAGAAAATCACCAGATACAATACGGAACAATGGCAGGGAGCGATGAAGAGCTGGAGGAGCTGAGGTCACTGGAGAGCTATTCCTAGCCCTTCCTTTCTCGTCTGAGAGTCCAGAGGAGGTGGTGGAAGTAGCTGTAGGGGCTCTTTTCCTGCCCGCATCCCGTCCCCCATCTGCTGCCTCTCGGCTCCGACACCTGTGCTTCTGGGGCTCCTGCAGGCGCAGCCCCCGGGGAGGTGGATCTACTGCCCATGCCTGGCCCCAATGCCAACTGGACGGCGGGCCTCTCGGTGCACTACAGCCAGGACAGCAGCCTCATCTACTGGTTCAATGGCACCCAGGCGGTGCAGGTGCCCCTGGGGGGCGCTGCGGGGCTGGGCTCCGGGCCCCCGGACAGCCTCAGTGACCACTTTACCCTGTCCTTCTGGATGAAGCACGGTGTCACTCCCAACAAGGGCAAGAAGGAAGAGGAAACCATCGTGTGTAACACCGTCCAGAACGGTGAGCCTTCCTCGGGGCGCCCGTCTGAGCATGGGGAGGACTGGCTTCGTGTCCGGCCTCTGTCACTGTCCAGTTGGTGGCTGTGGGTGGGTCATTTCTCTCTCCCTTCGTATGTAAGATAGCAGTGCTCGTTTCACAGTCCCAGTAGGACGAGCTGAGATCCTACTGCTCTCTGCGTGATAGGACTGCTCACCGCCCTTCTCATTTGTAGCTGCCCAATCGCTTTACATCCCCTGTGTAGTAGACTGCCCCCCAGTCTGCTCCCTATAGAGCCCCCTATCAGAATGGAAGAGCCTGAGTAATGCTGTGCTTCATTCTTTCCCTTCCACCACCACCCTGGCCTCCTCCTATAAGGGCTCATGAGCTCCAGCCTCCAGGACCCCCTTCCTTCTATGGCAGGGGGATGTCCCTCTCAGGGGGGCTCGGCCTTGACTTACTCTTTCATTTCTGCCTCTTCTCAGAGCTCATTTCTCTTGATCTGAAAAGGATCAGTACCCATGAAGTTTGTATTAACCAAAGGAACAGTAAAGATCTGGGTAGGGACAGGCTGGTCACTGTCTCCCCTCAGCCAATCAGAGTGCCTGAGAAAAGCCCAACATTGGACTCTGTGTGTATGTGTGCGAGTCTCAGAGAGAGCTGGAGAGAGAGTGACAGATCCTGAAGAATTAGAGAGAGACAGAGAGAACCTGAAGGAATAAAAAGAATCCAGGGAGCCCTCCCTTCTGGCACTTTGAATCTGTTCTTGCCTCCAGTGCTGTGTTTGACTCCTGTCCCCATCCTCTGCCCCCAGAGGACGGCTTCTCTCACTACTCACTGACTGTCCACGGCTGCAGAATTGCCTTCCTCTACTGGCCTCTGCTTGAGAGTGCCCGGCCAGTCAAATTCCTCTGGAAGCTGGAGCAGGTGAGGCTGGAGCCAGGCTCCTGGGAAAGCTGGGTGGGTGTAACTTGCTTTCAGGGGAGGAGGTCCTAGGGCAGGGCTGGGCATTTTCTGGGTTGCCCTGTGCCCCTTTTTTCAATCTCCACTTTCAGTTCCTGACTATTCTTACATCCCCCTGCTCTCAGCCCCAGCTCCATTCTCTGGTTCTCTTTTCCTAAGGCTTGTCTCCTGCAGAAAGCACTCCTGGGTTAAAAGCACATAGGGAACAAATTACTACTAGCACCAAACCAACCAACCATCCATCTCGCTTGTTTTATTTCATCTCTTTCTTATCTGGAAACTTAGTAGTGTGGATTCCAAACTCTCAAGCAGTTAGCATGTTGTAATCAAGGAAATAAGTAACCTAGGGTACACAGATTGGGTTTTGGGCTTCCCTGGTGGCTCAGATGGTAAAGAATCTGCATGCAATGCAGGAGACCTGTGATCCCTGGTTTGGGAAGATCCCCTGGAGAAGGGCACAGCTACACATTCTGATATTCTTGCCTGGAAAATTCCATGGGCAGAGGAGCCTGGCAGGCTACAGTCCTTGGGGTCGCAAAGAGTAGACACAACTGAGCGACTGAACACATATATGTATATAAATTCTCACTATTATTCATGATTATGAGGGATAAATAAAATGAGCAAAAAAAGAAAAATCTTCTGAGCTAACAGTTGCAGCCTCTTCTTTATTCATCTCCAAGCTGACCACAGGGACCATAGGGACTAATTGAGTTTCCATCTCCTTCTGTTTTTCTTGTAAGCCCTGGTGGAGTGGCTGAGTAAGCAAATGGCTGAAAAAAGGCAGGAAGTGGAAGAGAAAGAAACGGGAATGAAAACCCACAAACTCAATAATTGAGGGCTACCTACAAAAGCTTCTGTTTTCTGTGGCACTCTTTTAAAGAGATAGTCTGCCATCTGCTTCTTCTTGATCTTTCCCCCACATTGCTAATATTGGTAACATTCCTCTTCCTATTTTTATTTTATTTATCCTTATTTATTTAACAAAGATTTAGAAAATACAAGTACCTTGCCATTCTGCTAGGTTATGGAGATACAATGCGATCTAAGATGGAATGAAATCTCTGCCTTCATTGAGTTTACATTTTAGTTGGGGAGATAGATTTTTAAAAGTAAGAAGACATGTAGTAAGAGCTTCCCTGGTGGCTTAGATGGTTTAGAATCCACCTGCAACGCAGGAGACCCAGATTCAATCCCTAGGTTGGGAAGACCCCTTGGAGAAGGGAATGGCTACCCACTCCAGTATTCTGGCCTGGAAAACTCTATGAACAGGGAAGCCTGGTGGGCTACAGTCCATGGGGTCGTAAAGAGTCAGACATGACTGAGCAACTAACACTTTTACTTTTCAGACATAATAAAAATGATAAATTGTGCTAATGCTCTGAAAGAAGAAGCAAGGACCCGAGGTAGAGAATAGGAGGCAAGGAGAGGGGAAGTCATCTCAGACTGGACGTTCAGGGAAGGCCTGATGGAAGCGAAATGTAAGCTCATCCTGAAGAGTCCAGGTAGAGGGAAGAGCAGATGCAAAGGTCCTGAGGCAGAAAAGTGTTCAGCATGTTTCAAGCATGGGAAGAGGGCCAGGCAGTTAGAGCACAGTGAAAAGGGCAGACACCGGATTTGAGGCTGGTGAGTTGGGCAGCGATCAGGTGTACGGTGGACTTTGTTAGCTAAAGTCGTTTGGATTTTGTGCTATGAGAGATGGGAAGTCTTTTGAAAGATTTATAGCTGGGATGTGCCTGATCAGACTCACATGTTAAGAGGATCCTTTTGTATATGTATAACTACTTTACTTTGCTGTACACCTGAAACTGGGGCTTCCCTGGTGGCTCAGTGATAAGGAGCCTGCCTGCCAGTGCAGGAGATGTGGGTCCAATCCCTGGGTGGGGAAGAACCCCTGGAGAAGGAAATGGCAACCCTCTACATTATTCCTGCCTGGAAAATCCCATGGACAGAGAAGACTGAAGGGCTGCAGTCCATGGGTCTGCAAAAGAGTTGGACATGACTTAGCGACTAAATAGCAACATCACCACCTGAAACGAATGCAACATTGTAAACCAACTATTCTCCATATTAAAAAAAAGAGTTCTAAATTTTGAAGGTGTTGCTCCACCAAATTTGGGATGTATTTCTCAATTAAAGATAAATTTCTGTTGCAAAAATATTAATAATTTTTCTAATTATGCATCTGAAAAGATTGGTTACAAGTAATGTATTTAATTTGCAATTAGCTGTGATTTTTCTATAATTGTCATTTATATTTGGGAACATTTGTGAAGTGAGGAGAATCCAATCTTTTCAAGAATAATGACTTGTTAGTGAATACTGTTTGACAACATTAAATTTGGTAGTGATTTAAACGTTGGAAAAAGGAAGGCAATCCCTTTGGGAACTATGAGAGGAGGATATCAGAGAGAACTGAGTGTAAGTGCTCAGGTGAGGGTGTTGCAACAGTACACACAAAAAAGGTTGGGAGGACTTCCCTGGTGGCCGAGTGGTTAAGACTTTGCCTTCCAGCACAGAGGGTGCAGGTTCCATCCCTGGTGGAGAAGCTAACATCCCACATGCCTTGGGGCCAAAAAACCAAAACATAAAACAGAAACAATGCTGTAATAAATTCAATACAGAGTTTAAAAATGATCTACATAAAAAATAGTCTAAAAAGGAAAAAAAAAAAAGAAAGACAGGATGGGAATGATGTGTGGACATGGAGACTGAAGAAAACTGCACAGAAACCCATAGCTTTTAGTTCTGCTGGACTCGGGATGGGCAGCACCTGCCAAAGGACACTGTGGTGCTCCTCTTAGGAATGTTGATGGAGTTAAAGGTTTAGAGAAAGAGTGGAATTTTAGGTAGTTTAGGTATGAGGTTGAGCCTGGTCCATTCTGGGCAAGGATTCCTTGAGCTGGGTCTGCAGCAATTCACTGCAAGCCCTGTTGATAGACCAGGGAATATGAAGGACTGTCTCCTGCCCCCCAGGGGATGGGGCAGTGCCTGGGGCTCCTTCCTGGGGATGCAGTAACCGAGGGCTTCCTGCCCTTCCCCGTTCCCAGGTCTGCGATGACGAGTGGCACCACTATGCTTTGAATCTCGAGTTCCCCACGGTCACACTCTATGCAGATGGCATCTCCTTCGACCCCGCCCTCATCCACGACAATGGTCTCATCCACCCGCCTCGAAGGGAGCCTGCGCTCATGATTGGGGCCTGCTGGGCTGGTAAGTCCCCCTGCCTCAACCCCAAGCTTCTCCACGGAGGCGCTCATGGTAGAGGGGCCCAGTGGTTGGTGGAGGAGCAAGGGCAGCTTGACCTTATGACCTCGTCTCCCTGAAGTGGGGCAGGGAGGCTGGGAAAGCTCTCCGCTGGAGGAGACCACCGCCCCTCTGGTCTCCTGCCTGCTGGACTAGTCATCCCCTCTGACTCGGCCATCACCAGCATCTCACTTTCTGTACCTGCAGCCGATTCATACTATGATCCGTCCCCGTCATAATTTCACAGCCTGTTCCTCTGCTGGAGGAGGAACCCTGCAGAGAGTCAGCAACCTTCCAACTTTTAAGCTGTTTCTTTCATTTTTTCCTTCTGGGATGGTGTATGTGTGTGTGTGTGTGTATGCGGTGTGTGTGTGGTGTTTGTGTACATGTAGTGTGTGTGTGTATGTAGTGCATATGGTTTGTGTGTATAGTGTGTGTGTGGTGTGAATGTAGTGTGTGTGTGGTGTGTCTGTATGTAGTATGTGGTACGTTTGTGTATATGGTGTGTCTAAGTGGTGTGTATGTAGTGTGTGTATGTGGTATGTTTGTGTGTGTGGTGTATGTATGTATGTAATGCATGTGGTTTGTATGGTGTGTGTGTGTGTGGGGGGTACCAGAGCCCTTGTATTTCCTCAGCAGCATATTTGGGTTTTGTCTACAACAGAGGCCCGAGATAACCTCAGACAAGACAAAAGAAGGGTTGGGACTCAGTTAGAGGTTCAAGTCCTACATGGCCAGGGGCAGCCCGAGGAAGACCTCCCCAGCCTCCCTGTCAGTCTGGCCCCGCCTCCTTGGGCTCACTGGCACTCTTTCTCCCCCAGAGGAGAAGAACAAAGAGAAGGAAAAGGGAGGTGACAACAGTACGGACGCCACAGCAGGTACTTCCGTGTGAGACCCGAGGCCGCTGAGCTCGCGTCTCAGCCTGGCGCTCTGGGCTCCGCGTCCGCGCGGTCCTACCCGGCCTTGCGCTTCACCGCCTCGCGCGCCACCGGGGTTACAGCCTCCGAGCGGCGTGGCCAGGCGGAGAGAGTGCAGCCGGATGGAGCCGGCTGGGAGCCGGTGTCCTCTTCTGTCCACAGAGTGACATCCAGGGTTCCCGTGCTGGCTTTCCGCGTGGCAGAGCACAGGGGGCAGGAGACGGCCACGCGGCCGGGAGAGCTGGGCATCCCTGAAGCTCCCACGCATCCCTGCCGGCGCCCCCCGCATGCACCGTGGAGACCCCCTCGCTTACTCTCCTCTTCCGCCTTGGGTCTCTTTCCTCCCTTTGGTCCTGCTTTCCTTCTTCTCTTTATCCTGGAAGCCTTTCTCATTCTGTGGCTTCTATTTTTCGCCTTCCGTCCCTCTCTGCCCCAGTTTTTATTCGTCTTCTCCCTCTCCCATCTTCCCTTGGCCTCACTTGCCTCTCATCCATCCTTCTTTTAGCCCTATCTGGCTTCTTTCCGTCTTCTTTCCCTAGCCTGCTGCTCTTTTTCTGTCTTGTTCTCAGCCTCTTCTACCTGGGGCCTCCTCCGCCCTCCCCTCTGACACCTCTTACCTCCCGTCCACCCCTGTGTTCCTGCCCTAGGAGACCCCTTGCCGATCCACCACTACTTCCACGGCTACCTGGCTGGTTTCAGCGTGCGCTCAGGCCGCCTGGAGAGCCGTGAGGTCATCGAGTGCCTCTATGCATGTCGGGAGGGGCTGGACTATAGGGATTTCGAGAGCCTGGGCAAAGGCATGAAGGTATCGCCCCTTCCTCTGGCCCCCTCCCTCCGGGCATGCTCCCTGCCCCCGCCCCGCCCCACCCCACCCCACCCCCTCGGCTCCCTTCCTCTCCGTCCTGCTCTCAGCCCTGTCTGTGTCTGGGGCCCAGGTCCACGTGAACCCCTCGCAGTCCCTGCTCACCCTGGAGGGGGATGATGTGGAGACCTTCAACCATGCCCTGCAGCATGTGGCTTACATGAACACTCTGCGCTTTGCCACGCCTGGCGTCAGGCCCCTGCGCCTCACCACTGCCGTCAAGTGAGTGTCTGGTGGGTGGGCAAGTCACAGAACAGAGCCAGACAGTGTCAGAACTCCTTGGCCTTAGATGCCACCGACGGCTAGGCACATAATGCATCCCCTCCCCTCTGGTTTTAGGGATGGAACACTGACCTTCCCAGTTGACACAGCAATGCAGCAAGAAGAGTGTGGACTAGACTCAGATTTTTCAACAATGAGTTCATTACTCTTTCCACTTGTTAGCTCAGATGGTGAAGAATCTGCCTGCAATGCAGGAGACCTGGATTCAATCCCTGGGTCAGGAAAATCACCTGGTGTAGGAATTGGTGACTCACTCCAGTATTCTTGCCTGGAAAATCCCATGAACAGAGGAGCCTGGCAGGCTACAGTCCATGGGGTCACGAAGAGTCATACATGACAGAGCAGCTAACACATACTCTTCCCACCAAAGCACACTTCCAGCATTTAGGAGTTTTAATCTCTATACGTCTGTGCTGATATTCGAAAGGGGACAGAGGAAGGTCCTGGATTGGGCGCCAGGAGTGGTGGTTTGATTGCTCAGTCGTGTCCGACTTCTTTGCAACGCCCTGGACTCAACCGCCATGTTCGTCTGTCCATGGGATTTTCCAGGCAAGAATACTGGAGTGGGTTGCCATTTCCTTCTCCAAGGGATCTTCCCAACCCAAGGATTGAACCCATGTCTCCTGCATTGGCAGGCGATTCTTCACCGCTGACCCACCAAGGAAGCCCTTAAGTATATTAGTTATTTAAGAATACAGATTGATTTAGGCTCATGAAAACACTAGAGTTATAGATACAGAGTTTTTACTTACTAGCTTTTTTAGTACCGAGAAAGTACCATCAAGTAGAGATACAGTAGAATCTAACTCATGGAATTGTGAGAGTAAACGATACGAGTCCAGATCAAATGCCAGCAGAGTGCCTTTTCTGCACACTTAATGAAAGTGAAAGTGCTCAGTCATGTCTGACTCTTTGTGACCCCATGGACTGTAGCCTACCAAGTTCCTCCATCCATGGGATTTTCCAGGCAAGAATACTGGAGTGGGTTGCCATTTCCTTCTCCACGAGATCTTCCCCACCCAGGGATTGAACCCGGGTCTCCCACAACGTAGGCAGACGCTTTACAGTCTGAACTACCAGGGAAGATTATTACCTGAAGACATTTTCACCACTTATTACCTGAAGGCATTTTCACCCTTTATGCTTGTAGGGAAGTTTTAAGAGCTACTGCCCTCTAGTGGCTGCATCACACAATGCAGGGGTCAGGGTTTCTGGGTTCCCTTCTCCACTGGTCTGCTGCTGCTGCTAAGTCGCTTCAGTCGAGTCCGACTCTGTGCGATCCCATAGACGGCAGCCCACCAGGCTGCCCCGTCCCTGGGATTCTCCAGGCAAGAACACTGGAGTGGGTTGCCATTTCCTTCTCCAATGCATGAAAGTGAAAAGTGAAAGTGAAGTCGCTCAGTCGCGACCCATGGACTGCAGCCCACCAGGCTCCTCCGTCCATGGGATTTTCCAGGCAAGAGTACTGGAGTGGGGTGCCATTGCCTTCTCCGCTCCACTGTTCTGCGTTTGTTCAAAAGCTGTCTGAAGAGAAACATCTCTGACTTGCCCTTATCCTGGCAGGAACGGGTTTGGAGAGAAGGCTCTGAGCCCCGGAGAGTGATGGGCATGGTTGTCAAGCCTCCCAGTTAAAGCTGTGGAAGACGGGGTCGGGTTTGGGGAATTGGACTACTGGTCCATGGTATGGTCCTGGTGTGGAGCTGAAGGCTATGGGCAGATGAGTTCTCGTGGACAACGATCAGCGCTCAGGATGGGCCCCGCCAGGTTCCAGTGAGAGCTCTAGCTGTTAAAGGGCTCTCAAGGTGCCAAGGGCTTCATCCCTCAGGGACCAAGAACTGATCTCATCTCTTTCATAGGCTTAGGGGCCATGTCAGAGGGAGGGCTCTGTCTTCTGGCTTAGGATGGAGCTTTGCAAGGGGTAGCCCTACAAGGTGGGAGTTGATGCCCTCTTTGTTGACTGGCTCATCTGGATTCCTCTGACTTATTACCTGCCCAGGGAAGAGACTTATCTGAGGGTTGGGAACCTGAGCTCTTCCTTTAGTAGAGGGGAGGGGCCTTCTTCCTTTGTGAGGTTAAGAGGGAGGGAGGTCTCATTTTTCCGTTTCAGGGTTTCCATGTGGTTAGTGCTACACTAACACCTCACTGAGGGGCTTCCCTGGTTGCTCAGCTGGTAAAGAATCCTCTTGCGACCCTGGCTCCATCCTGGGTGGGGCAGATTCCCTGGAGAAGGGATAGGCTACCCACTCCAGTATTCTTGAGCTTCCCTAGTGGCTCAGACAGTAAAGACTCTGCCTGCAATGTGGAAGACCTGGGTTCGATTCCTGGGTCAGGAAGATTCCCTGAAAGAGGACATGGCAACCCACTCCAGTATTCTTGCCTGGAGAATCCCATGGACAGAGGAGCCTGGTGGGCTACAGTCCATGGATCCAGAGAGTCAGACATGACTGAGCACTTTCACATGCAACTGTTCAGTCAATGCAGATTTTCCCTAAGTTTTTTTTTTTTTTTAACCTTTCTGGAATTCTTGGAAAGCCCATCTCCTCATGGCATTGACCACTGAACAGATGGGCACCACATCTTTTTCTCTAGCTCTGTTCGCTCTCCCTAGTTTTTGAATTTCTACGTGCTTGCTGTAATCTCTCTCTGGGAAGTTCTGCCCACACCTCAAACAAATGAGCTAAAGCTTAATAATGAACTTCAGTGCCTGAACCAGCCCTGCCCCCGAATTCTCTGCCTCTGTGGCGGTGTCTCTGTCCTTGCAGTCACCCTGGCTTGCAGCCTCTGACCTGCCTCGGAGCCCTCCCTGTGTTTATGCGCCACGCCTGTCAGTCATCCGGTCACCCAGACCCCTTTCACTCGTGTCTGGTGTCTGCTTCCTCTTTCCCCATGTCTGTGTTATGGCTCCAGCAGGCTGTCATGCCCACTCCTCTGGCCTCTTGAGATAGCCTCCAAACTAATGACTGTCTAGTATTCTAACTTCAGTTCTGTCCCTACCCAAAGGCTAGGTTAGTGATCCAAAATCCAAATGTCCATCCTCACACTTCCCTGCTGAAGAAGACGTCTGTGGTTCCCTCCTGCCACTCACAAAAATTGCACTCGGAGCCCTGAACCATCTGTCCCAGCCTTTCCTGCTTCGTGTTCCTCTACTCCCCTCCGTGTGCTCCTCACCATCCACTCTAGGGTCAACTTTCTACCTCCTTCAAAGGCTGGGTCACTTGCTACTTTTTTCCAGTATTCTAACTCTCCCTGACCAAATACCCTACTCCCATCTTAGCCAGAATAACCTCTCCCACTTTGAACGCTCTTGGTTTTGTGTGTGCTCCATTTATGTGATGGTGACCACGTTGGCTCTTGTTTGAAGGTTTGTGTAGAAATTCTAATTTCTTGACCAGATCATCAGCGCCAGGGCCAGCCCTCTGGTCCCCTTTGGGCCTCTTTTGGATCACCCATCACAGTGGGAATATCTGCTGGAGGCTGTGCTTCCAGAGTCAGCTGGACTTATTTCCCAGGAGGCTTTGATTGGGGTTTCTCTGGGACTGTGCAGACCGTCTCAGGCCCTGCTCCTTAGGGCACAGAACTCAGCAGGTTGTGGGTTTGGTCCCTTCAGGGGCTCTGCATTCATGGTATCCGCTGAGATTATGCCTTCTCCCTGTTGGCTCCAGTAGTCAAGCTGCACTCAGTAACACAAATGACAATCCTTTTAGAAAAATAATTTCTCTTAGCTGAGGCAGGTGGACCACAAGCCCTGCTTTGGAATTACCACCTCCCCTGTGAAAACTGCATGTTCAAGGGGGCACTTTTATTTTTTTTGCTGCACCATGCAGCTTGTGGGATCTTAGTTCCTCAACCAGGGATTGAACCCAGGTCCATGGCTGTGAAAGTGCCAAGTCCTAACCACTGGATCGCCTCGGAATTCCAAGGAGACACTTCTTTATAAATAAATTTGATTTGTGCAAACCCAGGTTCCACATGGTGGCTGTGGGTTAGTGGGAAGGCGTGTACTTGGAATGAGAAGAATGGGTTCAAGCCTGGATTGGGATGCATATTTCTTATGCGGCCAAGATGCTTGACCCAGGAGCTTTGGCTTCTGCTGCTTCTTCCAACAGCAGTGAAAGAAGGTTAAGTGAAAGCATGTGGGCAAAATGCTTCACAAAGCAGCAAGTGCTCTGGGGATAACCCTCAGATTGGCTGGAGGAGATCCTGGGAGTGTGTTCTGGAGCGGCTGTGATGTTGGTTGGTCAGGACTTAGTCTTCTTGGGAGGGTTTGTCTGGCACCAAGGTCAGAGAGGCTTCATGGGATGGTGGATGCGGTCTGAGATGGTCAGATTAGCTTGCCTACCGAAGAGTGTTTCTCTGGTACTGGACGAAATGCGTGGAAGATGCACCTGGGAGGAGGATGTCCTTTTTTTTTTTCTTTTTTTTATTGTGGTTGATTTACAGTGTTGTGTTAGTTTCTGCTGTACAGCAACGTAATTCAGTTATACGTATATACACATACCTTTTTAATATTCCTTTCCACTATGCTTTATCATAGGATATTGAATCTAGTTCTCTGTGCTATTCGGTAGGCCCTTGTTTATCCATTGTGTATATAAAAGCTTACATCTGCTAACCCCAGCCTCCCACTCCATCCTTGCCCCATCCCCTCTCCCTTGGCAACCGTCAGTCTGTTCTCTGTGTCTGCGATTCTGCTTCTGTTTGATAGATGGGCTCATTTGTGTCATATTTTAGATTCCACGTATGAGTGATGTGCGTGTGTGCATGCTCAGTCTCTTCAGTTGTGTCCAACTTTGTGCGACCCTATGGACTATAGACCTCCAGGCTCCTCTGTCCATGGGATTCTCTAGGCAAAAATGCTGGAGTGGGTTCCCATTCCCTTCTCCAGGGAATCTTCCCAACCCATGAGTCAAACCCAGGTCTCTTACATTTCCTGCATTGGCAGGCAGGTTCTTTACCACTAGTGCCGCCTGGGAAGCCCATACATATAAGTGATATCATATGGTATTTGTCTTTCTCTTTCTGACTTACTTCACTTAGTATGATACTCTCTAGTTGCATCTGTGTTGCTGCAAATGGCATCATTTTGTTTTTTGATGACTGAGTAGTATTCCGTTGTATATATGCACCACCTCTAATTTATTCATTCATCTGTCAGTGGACATTCAGATTGTTTTCACATCGTGGTTATTGTGAATAGCGCTGCTATAACACAGGGGTGTATGTATCTTTTGAATTATAGTTTTGTGGACATCCTTTGACACACTTCCCACTCCCACCCCACCTTTGTTGTTGAATATTTTTTGACACATATCTACCAGTCCAGTAGTTAAGACTCCGAGCTTCCACTGCAGGGGTCATGGATATCGAGGAACCAGGATCCCTGCATGACTTGGTGTGGCCAAAAATATAAAAAAGAAGGTGATAGATTCCACATATAACTTATATATATGGTATTTGTCTTTATCTTATTTCACTTAGCATAACACCTTCAAGGCCCTTCCATATCATCACAAGAGGCAGACTGAATAGTATTCCATTGTATATATGTCATATCTTCTTGATCCATTCATCTATGGATGGACACTCTGGTGGTCTCTGTGTCTGGGCAACTGTGAATAATGCTGTGGTGAACATGAGGGTGGAGCCAGTGCTCTGAGATAGTGATTTCATCTTTAGTATATACCCATATATACTCATACTTGTTTTCTTTAGATATATAACCGACTCTTTGTGGCCCAATGGACTACACAGTCCATGGAATTCTCCAGGTCAGGATACTGAAGTGGGTAGCCTTTCTCTTCTCCAGGGGATCTTCCCAACCCAGTGATCGAACCCAGGTCTCCCGCATTGCAGGCGGATTCTTTACCAGCTGAGTCACAAGGGAAGCCCAAGAATACTGGAGTGGGTAACCTATCCTTTCTCCAGTGGATCTTCCCGACCTAGGAATTGAACTGGGGTCTCTTGCATTGCGGGAGGTGGGAGGATTCTTTACCAACTGAGCTATGAGGGAAGCCCTCACATCCCCAGGAAGGGAATTGCACTGAATGTGTGCTCAATCACTCCGTCGTGTCCGGCTCTTTGTGACCCCATGGTCTATAGCCCACCAGGATCCTCTGTCCATGAGATTGTCCAGGCAAGACTATTGAAGCGGGTTGCCGTTTACTTCTCCATGAGATAGTGATTTCATTTTCTTTAGATATGTACCCAGGAAGGGAATTGTACTGAATACACTTTTTAAAAATCAAAGAAACAAAAAAGCTCTTAGATGAAGAGCTGTGTATGTACTTACATTTCTGTATGTTCAGTTTGTAAAATACAGTTCTATGGTCTTGGGATTGGGCATTGGTGATGTCATAGGTCAGGGTTGCCTGACCTTTTGCCCCTGCCCCTTCTCTGCAGTGGCCTCCTCCTGGGAAAGGGAATCTCCCCCTCCAGCTTTGCTGTGTGTGTGGTGGGGTGGTCTGCAGAGACACTGTCCCCCTTTCCTCCCCTTTTTCTCCCGACATGGGGGCTCTCTGCAGAGGTAGGGGTCCAGAGTGATGGCCAGACTACAGATTATCAGGGAGTGGTTGCTGGGCTCACAGGCTGCCTCCCTCCCCTCTCCTGATGCAGGTGCTTCAGTGAAGAGTCCTGTGTCTCCATCCCTGAAGTGGAGGGCTATGTGGTGGTGCTACAGCCGGATGCCCCCCAGATCCTGCTGAGCGGCACTGCTCACTTTGCCCGCCCAGCTGTGGACTTCGAGGGACCCGAGGGGGTTCCTTTGTTCCCTGACCTCCAGATCACTTGCTCCATTTCGCACCAGGTGGAGGCCAAAAAGGACGAGAGTTGGCAAGGCACGGGTAAGCATGCCTCTCAGGGAGGGGTCGGTGTCTGGAACCAACGTGAAGGAGAAAATCTGGAGCTGGACATAACAATGTCACCCCATATTCGCTTTTCGAGAATACCTGGCTATTGGGAAGGAGGGCCAGTGGGAGGCCCCCAGGTATAAGGAGGTTGTCAGGTAGTGACCTTCTTGACAGCAATGCTGGCAGCTCTCAGGGGATGACCTGGGAAGGGGAGGAGGAGTGGCCAGGAGGTGGGCCCTTCAGCTCTGACCCGGACCCGACTCCCTCCCGTCCAGTGACAGACACTCGCATGTCAGACGAGATCGTGCACAACCTGGACGGCTGTGAGATCTCCCTGGTGGGGGATGACCTGGATCCCGAGCGGGAAAGTCTGCTCCTGGACATGGCATCCTTGCAGCAGCGAGGCCTGGAGCTCACCAACACATCTGCCTACCTCACCATTGCCGGTCAGTGGAGCCCAAGAGCCGGTCCTCTTTTCTTGGGATGCCCCCGTCCACGACGGAGTCTCTGGGGAGCCCAGAGGGTCCTCCTTCCAGGCCCAGGAATGTGACCAAGTGTCCCCTTGCACCTTCTCCACCTGGGGTCCTCTGGCTTCCAGATTGTCCCTAGAGGCGGGGGCTGGGGCTTAGAATCCTGATGATTCTTTCTCAGCGTCTCTGTCCAGCCCGGCTCACCTCTGCTCTGGGCTCCACTCTTCTCTGGCTCAGTCTCTGACTAGCTTTCTTATTCTCTGGCCATTTGCTACTCATTATCTTCTCTGTCTTCCATCTCACTGATCTCTGGGATTCAGCATAGCTTTTCTTTTGTTCTAATATTTATTTATGTTGCTGTGCTGGGTCTTAGTTGGTGGCACGTGGGGTCTTTAGCTGTGGCATGCAGACTCTTTAGTTGTGGCATGCGAACTCTTAGGTGAGGCATGTGGGACTTAGTTCCCTGACCAGGGATGGAACCCGGTCCCCTTCATTGGGAGCATGGGGCCTTAGCCACTGGACCCCCAGGGAAGTTCCTAAGTGCTCATCTCTTAATGTTTGGTGGTAATGACTTGGGAAGCCTGCTCCTCTCCAAAGGACCCTCTGTTGGGGAGAATAGAAGATGGGGTGGCCGGTCCCCTCCTGTTTCCATTCCCTTCCAGAGCCTCATGGAGGGCTTCTGTGTTTGCCCCTCACCATCTCCCCGCTGCTGCCTCCTCCCTCTGTCCTGCATGCCTCCCTGTTTTCCTTCTCTCCATCCCTCCTCAGCTTGCAGAGGAGGGCAAATGGAGCCTCAGTTTCTCTGTCCCAGTCAGGCAGAGCTGGCGGGGTGCTGGGGAGCCTCTCTCCCTCTGAGGACTCGGGTCACGCACCTGTTGAGTTGAGGGGCGTCAACAGGTGGGAGTTTGGGAGAGAGACCCCGGGCCTCCTCGCTGACTCCTGCTCTGAGCCGCCTCCGGTTCCCAGGGGTGGAGAGCATCACCGTGTACGAAGAGATCCTGAGGCAGGCGCGTTATCGCCTGCGACATGGAGCAGCCCTCTACGCCAGGAAGTTCCGGCTCTCCTGCTCAGAAATGAATGGGCGTTACTCCAGCAATGAATTCATCGTGGAGGTAACCCGAGCTCCCTCCCTTCCAACCGCCCCCCCCCCCGCCCCGCCCCCTCCCCGGGCGAGGAGCCGGGATGAGGGAGCGGACTGAGCCCCCTGGTGGTTGGGGATGGAAACTGCAGCCCAGGCAGGGGACTCCTGGATCCGAGCTGTGGGTAGAGGAGGGGAAGCTGAGGCGGGTGGGGGGTGGTGAGGGGGCAGGGGTGAAGAGATGGGCCTCCGAGGGCTGGAAGAGGACTGGGGAGAAGCGAGTGTGCCCACTGAGCCCGTCCTTGCCCCAGGTCAGCGTCCTGCACAGCGTGAACCGGGTGGCCCACCCCAGCCACATGCTCAGCTCCCAGCAGTTCCTGCACCGCGGTCACCAGCCACCGCCTGAGATGGCTGGACACAGCCTGGCCAGCTCCCACCGCAACTCCAGTACGTAAGGCTGGATGGGCCAGCGGGCAGGTGGGCACAAGCATCCTCCGCCCACCTCTGGGGTGGTGGGTGAGGAGGAAGGGATGGAGCCATGGATTCTGTGAAACCTGGCTTGGTTGACGGTTCCAATCCCTTCACCCCTGGCTCATTCACTTTCCCTAGTGGAGAGTGCGAGCCCTGGGTCATCACAGGTCACTCATATCCCGGCTGATGGTCAGTGCAGGTTTAGTCTTTGTTGGTGCTGCCAACAATATCAAGTCAGCCCCGGACTTCGGGATCCTCAGTAGTGAAGCTATGACGTATTAAGCACCTGCTGCTGCTGCTGCTAAGTCGCTTCAGTCGTGTCCGACTCTGTGCGACCCCATAGACGGCAGCCCACCAGGCTCCCCCGTCCCTGGGATTCTCCAGGCAAGAACACTGGAGTGGGTTGCCATTTCCCTCTCCAAAGCATGAAAGTGAAAAGTGAAAGTGAAGTCGCTGAGTCATGTCCGACTCTTAGCGACCCCCTGGACTGCAGCCCACCAGGCTCCTCTGTCCATGGGATTTTCCAGGCATTAAGCACCTACTGTATACTAATGCTGTCGACAATATCATTAAGAATACAAACAATTATAAGGTAGATACAGTTTCTATTCTAAATAAGGTTGGTGCTATTGCCTGTCAAATTATGTGCTATCTATAAAGTCATAAGGCTATTTCTGAAACAAAATATGCAAACATGTGAAGCGTTACATCCAAATGGACTGATGCCCTTCAGAGCCATCTTGTTCTGTGGCCAGGGTTGCTTACTAGTGATGCAATTTTTAATTCATAATTTGAGCTGCTTAATTATAGAAAAATTAGAAACTATAAGTGTAAAGAAGAAAAGTCATCCATAATTCCACCACAGTTGACCCATTGTTAATAGGGTCTCAACCCAGTTTTTGCCTATGTGACTGTTTTCTTTTCTTCTTTTAACAAACATGAGATCAAACTATTTTTTAACCTAATATTTACACCTAATATTATAAATTGAGTCTTCACATTGTTAAAAACTGCAATGATTCTGATGTTGCTGGAAATGATTTTTGGAATGCCTTTTTTAGAATCGCTTTCAAAGTCAGTTCATGAGATGCATTTATTTTTGTTACTTTCAGGACATACCTTACTTTTGGCCTAGTTCAGTATTCCCCACATCAGAATCCACTTTTGTCAGAGTTGGCTCTGGATAGCATTTTGCGTTTGTACGTGTAAAACCCACTCTGGAAAGGCAGAGAGGTGTCACGTATTAGAAAAAGTCAGGGACTTCCCTGGAGGTCCAGTGGTTAAGACTTTGTGCTTCCACTGCAAGGGGCACAGGTTCGATCCCTGGTTGGAGAACTAAGATTCCACATACCACATGGCATAGCCAAAATAAAAGAGATTAAAAAAAAAAAGTCAAAAGGCGAGTTGCAGGCTCTGAAGGCAATTCCCTAAGGCATTCCAAACATGCTTTCTTGGAACAAGGTCATGGTCACTCACTGAGCCCTACCCTGAAAGGACAGCTCTCTTGTCAACCATGTAATTATTAAGAATAGTAAGCACATTGGTGTGCCAAGCACTTTGCCCGTGAATTTTACACCTATTAACCCAGTGAGTCATTACAGACAACAGATGAAATAGGCGCTAGAATGATTCCCTCTAAAGGCAAGGAAACAGAGACCAGAGAGGTTAAGTACCTTATCCAAGATCACACAGCAAAAATATGGTGGAACCAGGATTCGAGTCCAGCCAGCAGAATTCCAGAACCCGTGCTCTAGCCATCACACTTCATATCCTCTCCATGTTAGATGCTTAAACAAAAGTCTTATCACTTTATAGTTGCACCTAATTTGGGGGAGCCTTGAGGGCTTCCCAGGATGTCTCTGACTGAGACTGGCTCCTGGGTACCCCTGAGAATTTAGTCTGGTTTCCTCTCCTTGGGTAGCGGCCTCCACTGTACTGTCTCTTGTGTTTGCTTTTCCCTGGGACTGGCTCCCCTCATCCTTGCTCTCCCTGAAAACAACTGCAGACACCTTTTAATTGTTTTCCTGTGATGCCTACAGCAAAGCAGATGGAAGTAGGGGTGAGGAGGGAGTGTAAGGCATAAGCAAGTTGCAAGGTTCTAGGAAGCTTCACACAATCTTTAGAGACATGTGAGTGAACTCGACCTACTTTGGTTAAATAGACTTTTGAGGCCATGACTCCCTAGCTCTTCTTCCAGTTCTTTCCTTGGCAATCATTCCACTCAGCCTTGTTGGGGTTGGATACTGGGCCTACCACTCAGATTAGGCTCAAAGTGGGTCTTGGTTGGCATTGCTGTTGAGCTCGGTAACTCTCATCCTTGTTTTCTCTGCTTGCTCTGAGATCCCAATTGAGAGCAGCAGCCTGCTTTTCCTTTCCCCCGATTTTGGCCTGAGTAGGGTACAAAATTCATAGTTCACCCGAGGGCCTTGGTGATTGACATCTCCTGAACTTATCAGGAGATCCATTTTGTCCGTGTATCTTTCCTGACTCTTCAAAGTGTCCCCTTTCTCTCCCTTCCTTCCAGCCCTGAGAGTGGAGTTACAGAATTGTGGTTTAGCGATTTCAAAGTACTCTGACCATGCAAAAGAGGAAGAGATAGAATTCTCTCCAATTGGATGGGAGGTTCATTTCTCTGTAGTGCCTAAGTGCACCAGGAAAGAGCTCAGTGTGAACTGGCACAGTCAGTCAAGGAAGGTCTGCTGGCACATTCAGACCTTGACCTTGAACCTGGAGAGTGAAGGGAGTCTGGATGGACATGAGAGAGAACAAGAGTGTGAGAACTGGGGGTGGGTGGGTGGCTCCGGGTATTGTGTTTGGAGAGAATGAGGCTGCCTGAGAAGGGTAAGATGAACGATGAAGACAAGATTTATCCAGTCCTGCCAAATTTTGATGCATATCAGAATCACCTAGGAGCAGTAAAAAACCTTAGTGCCTCAGCCACATCCCATACCAATTCAATCAGAAGGTCTGGGGTGGGGAGCCAGGCTTCAGTGGGTTTTTAAAGATCCTCAGGTGATTCCAGCGCGCAGTCAGGTTAGGAATTATTTCCTTGCTTTGTTACGTACAAGTATTTGAGACTTTGTGGAGAGACCCACAGTGCAGTAGGATGAGAATAGAAAATGAAGTTGGACGTGAGGCAGAAAGGACAATGATGGAAGAAGATGAAGCCAGGGAATAAGTCAGTTCATAAAACACATGCTGTGAGATACTGCACAATTGCTTGAGTGGCCAGAATTTGGACCTGAGCTTCCTTGGAGCTGAAACGAGAAAAACTGAGCAGTTAGGAAAGTCATATGATAGGACCCACCAGTGCTTCCGGTTGGAGGTTTCTCCCCAGACTCTTCAGAAAGGGGGATCCACGCAGGGCTGTGGACAGGGCATCCACGGTGCCTTACACGAAGCCAGGAGTTTCACATGGGCTACTGGCTAGAACTCAAACACTCCTTCCTGGTGGCCTTGGAGGTCACTCGAGGCCAGAGTCAACTACTTGGAGCTAATGCAGTAGGAAAGGTTGATGATGTTCCCTAAACTCTTGGTTTCTGTCTGTAGCTAACTTAAAAATCCTCCCATCTCCCCGGCCTCCTGGCTCAGTTTAAACTAATTAACTGTACTTGTTTGCCTGCACATGCCGTGTCTGCACTTTGTCTTTCCTGTGGTCATTTCTGATGGCCGGCAGTCAGCTGGTCACTTCCTTCAACAGGCCAGGGGCTTGGAGGGACAAATGCATTTGATTAAGGCACAGAGCAGAAGCTCTGGCTTGTCATCATTGTGGCTGTGGAGCCAGTTCACCCGCTGTGGCCTCCACCCCAAGGAGGGGTTTCTACTTCTACAGCCTGGGCTTGACTACGGGGGCATTCTGCTGGTGGGGGTCACTGTTCTGGGATCCTGGCCCACCGACCTGGAGACCCAAGAGGGGCTTTTTCCTGCAGAGGAGCCGACAGGCCAGCTGGGCCTCCCCTCTCCTTCTCCTCCATCCCCGGCAGTTGAGAAACACTCTCATCTCTCCCCAGGCCCATCTCTCCCCAGAGCCGGCGCCCAGGGAGCCTGCCTCCCTTGCTCTGCAGAGTCAGTTGTCATTGGCCCCAAATGGGCTATGGGTCGGGTCAGACTGGGGACCGACTTGGCAGAGCACCACCAAGGCGGCCTTGGGGAGGCGTGAAGCCAGTGTGGCTGCTCCCACACCTGCTTATGTTTCCACACCTGGCTGGCTCTGGAGCGTGTGGCAGCGTGTGCGTGCACTCTCTGCTGGAGGACAGGTGTGCACCAGGGTGTACCCCACGCTGTGTGCTTCCCTGTGCTCTGCTCCGTCTCTGGCCATGTGAGTCTTGGAGGCTGTGGGTAAATTCGTGTGTGTGTGCGCGTGTGAGTGAGACGCATATACTAACAGCCCCTCAACAACGGGACTGCCCAGGGTGTGGGTCCCACACACCCTCTCTGGTCAGTGAGGCGCTGCTCCTACGTGGCTGGCAGGAGTGGGCACCCATGTGGGGTGTAGTCACCCAGCTGCCCATGAGGGCACTGGGCCTGGGGGCACGCCTGTGGGGTCTCTACCTCCATTTGCTGTCCGTGGGGCTGTGGGCTCCTCTGTTTTGCCTCCTCCTGCTTCTCCGTGTGCTGTCCGTGTGTGTGCAGGAGGTGGGCAAGGCTGTGCTCACGGCTGCTGCCTCCGTGGCCGTCTGGGTCCAGGTCTGTGGAGGGTACATTGTCCTGCAGGGGCTTGCCTGGACTGCCCAGCTGGTGGGGAGCTGGGTGGAGCTGCACGTGTGGCTCTGCTTTGCCTTGCTGGAGACTCTCAGGCGCGTCCTTTCCATCCTGCCGTGTGAGAAGGCTGTCGGGTGGCTGATGCGGGCAGGCGTGCTGGCCGGCAAAGGCCTGGCGCGGGTGCGGGGCGTGGTGACCCTGGTCCGGGTGTGCACCCACACACTCTTCCTGGGCGTGTCCCTGTGTCTGCACATGTGCTTTGCCGCCATCAGCTCCAAGGTCCGAGTGAGGGTGCACGCCCCGCTCTGGGTCTCTCTGCCCTTTAGGGTCCATGCCCCACTGAGCCTGGGCTTCAGAGTGAGGCTGCAGGCCCAGAGGCATGACAGGGCCCAGGGGACGGGGGGTGCATCCCAAGGGCAGCAGAGCCCCCCAGTGTCCAGGACGCCCCCGGTGTCCAGGACGCCCCTGGTGTCCAGGAGGCTCGAGCCCACAAGGAGACGGGAGGCATCACGGAGCAGGGGTGAGCTCTGTCCAGGTGGGTACTTGAAGGGGCTGCTTTCTACCTCTTGGTCCTGTCCCCAGCCTTGGGTGTCAGGCCATGCTTGGAGCCCACTTCTCCTCTTCAAATGAAGGAGAACATTCTCTCCTCTTGTATCATCAAGCCTGTGTGGCCACCTCTCTCCTTTCCCCTCTGGGCTCCCAGGACCTCCTTCCTGGGCTGCATGGTCCCTGGGAAAGGTGCAGGCAGAGGACCTGGGCAGAGTCCAGGCCTTGCCCTCTGTCTGCCGAGCACAGAACCGCTCAGGGCAACGTTGGGCTGAGGGCCCTTTTCCCCCTGCCCTTCCTTCTGTGCAGACCTCCTCCCTCCCTTGGGCTCTCAGTCCCTCCAGCCGCCCCCTTCCCTCCCCGTCTCTGCCCTTCTCTGGGTGAAAGTGAAAAGAGAAAGTGATAGTCGCTTAGTTGAGTCTGACTCTTTGCGACCCCTTGGACTGTAGCCTGCCAGGCTTCTCTGTCCATGGGACTTCCCAGGTAAGAATACTGGAGTGGGTTGCCAGTTCCTCCTCCAGGGGATCTTCCCGACCCAGGGACTGAACCCTGGTCTCCTGCATTGAGGGCAGATTCTGTACCCTTGGGACTCTGCTTCTCTTCCAGCTTCTACAGTGGAGACCTCTATTCCGGGCCATCATGGACCCTCTCTTTTGCTCAGGGATGCCCTGTTCCCAGGCCCCTGACCGCCTCCTGCCATCCCCCTCCCCCGCCAGCAGAGTTGGCTCAGGTGTGCCTGCCTCTCTCTGCAGTGGTTCCCAGTGCGGCGACCCTCATCATCGTGGTGTGCGTGGGCTTCCTGGTGCTCATGGTCGTCCTGGGTCTCGTGCGCATTCACTCACTGCACCGCCGCGTCTCGGGGGCCAGTGGGCCTCCCGGGGCCTCCAGCGACCCCAAGGATCCCGATCTCTTCTGGGATGACTCAGCTCTCACCATTATCGTGAACCCCATGGAGGTGAGTGGGGGGCCTGGCAGAGTCAGGGTGCAGCTGGGACACACTCCCAGCAGGAAGACTCCCAATGAGCACCCCCTCGCCACCCTTCTCCAGTCCTACCAGAGCCGGCAGGTCTGCTTGGCGGGCGCTGCAGGCGGCCAGCAGGACGACGAGGACAGCAGCGACTCGGAGGCGGCCGACTCACCCAGCAGCGATGAGAGACGCATCATCGAGACCCCCCCTCACCGCTACTGAGGCCTCCGCCCCTCCCCAGACAGAGAATTCCATCCCGGTGAGACAGACACACCGAAGATACAGAAGGACCTTCTTAGAGGAGAGAGACCCGGTGGGGTGGAGGAGAGAGCTCTTAGAAGAGTCCTCTCCTAATCTCAGAATCGGGGGGCCCACCAGAGCCCGACCCTCCCCCTCAGCTCCCAGCCCACCCCTGCTCCATGCCTCTGGGCTCCTACTCCCGGGTGGGGGAGATTCTGGCTGCCTTCTCTGTCGCCAGGCAGCCACCCCCTTTGCTGACCCACATCTGTCTCTTCCCCCACCAGCCATGTGCTATATGGTGGGGGGGGTACTGAAGGAAACCTGGTCCCCTGCCCTTACCTTCTCTCCTGTCCATGGAGCCCCCTGGCCAGGCATTCTCTGCTTCTCTTAACGAGCCCCCCCTTTCCATTTCACTCCGGGGATCCCCTCCTCTCCTGGCCCCCTTCCCTCCTCTTCCTCTCCTGTCCCCCCCTCTCCGAGGCCTGGCTGTGGCTGGGTTGTAGGGGTGGGAGTGGGATGGGGGCCCCAGCTGGATTATACATAATGTATATTTTTTCATGTCGTCGTGAGCGCAGCCCCTGTGTTCCTTGTGCAGCTCACAACCTTGTGTGCGTGTGGCATTGTCACGTCCTGGGGTGGGAGTGGGGGTCGGGTGGTGGGTGTGTGAGGGAGGGGACACACCCTAGGGTTTTCAAATAAAACAACTGGAAAAAAGCCTGGTCAGCTGCCTCTGGCCTGCTTGATCCCTGGTGGGTGCTCTGTGGGTGGCCGCTCTGGGGTCTCTGAGCTGAAGTGAGGGGCAGGGCTGGTTTTCTGGGTGCTGTCTCCAGGATCAGATGGCTTCCACTGCACCCCGGGAAGAATACAAACAATTGAGGGGATGTTGCATACGCCAGGGCTTTGTGGAGGACATTGTTATCACCCCCATGTCTTGAAATTTTTCACCTGGGGTGCCTGTGTGCCCAGCCCCAGGGGAGTCGAGGGGGAGAGGGCAGGCAACTCTGCTATTTGTTTTTTAAAAAGGGGTTTTCCTTTTAAAAATTAATTAATTGATTAATTATCGGCCATACCTTGCGGGATGTGGGCTTAGTTCCCCCACCAGGGATTGAGCCTGTGCCACCTGCAGTGGAAGCACAGAGTCTTAACCACTGGACCAGCAGAGAAGTCCCAGTCCTGCTGTTTGTAATAAGAGAGAACGGGCTCTGAGAGGTGTTCCCCAGGTAGAAGGGGCAGGAACCAGATGGGGTTATTTCAGAAGAGTACGCTGTAGACGGAGCATCCTTCCTATGGTGTCCTGGCCCCAGGGAATACCAGGGACCCAGGTCTGAATTACTGTGTGTGAGATGAGGGGCTTAGAGTATCAGTCATGTTACCTCAGGTGGCACAGTCAGTAAGGAATCCACCTGCCAATGCTCTCGGGTTTGATCCCTGGGTTGGGAAGATCCCTTGGAGAAGGAAATGGCAACCTACTCCAGTACTCTTGCCTGAGAAATCTCATGGACAGAGGAACCTGATAGGCTATAGTCCATGGGGTCACAAAGAATCAGACATGACTGAACACACACGCGTGTGCACACACACACACACACACACACACACACACACACACATGTTATCCCTACTTCTCGGTGGTCCTTGTGGACGCAGTGGGGTTGGGGTGGAGCTTACTGGCCCACTGCTCTGCCACCCATGCCTGGTCTTACCTCTGCCAGGCACCCATCCTGGCCCCTGGCTTCAGCTACCGGCCATGTGTTAATGTCCATGTAGACCTCCCACCCAACTACCTGTTGGCAGCTCCACTAGGGCATCCTGTACTTCAGATGCAACCTTGGCCCAGATTCTGCTCTGTGCATTTCACCTTTCTCCCCGTTACCTGAGCCAGAGACCTGGGAGTGGGTTGGGATTTCTCCCTCTCCCTTAACCTCATGTCCACATGGTGACTAACCCTCTCATTTTTACTTTTTACCCCTTAAAATCTCTCAAATGTCTTTTTCTCCCCAGCACCCCATTGCTGGTGCTGCCTTGGCTTATATCTTCAGTATGTGCCTGGTCTGTTGCAAGAACCTCTTATGTGTCGCCTACCTGTTGCCTACCTGTCACCTACCTGCCTCCTACCTCTCCTCCTTGCCCCCAGTGTTTTACTCCACTCCACTCACCTCTGGGTCGGAGTAGCTTTTCTAAAGTTCAGGTTCTCCTCCTGGAACCTTCCCTACTTCCAAATCACTGTCAGGGTCAAGTTTGGACACCTTGAGAGGCCCCCTCAACCCCCCTCCCCCACCTCCCTGGTCCTCCCTGCCACCACCCCTGCACACCTAGGTACCAGTCACACAAACCACTAGTCTTTCCCCAAACCTGCCCTGCTGCTTCTTGTCTCTGTCTTTGCACATACCGTTTGCTCTGTCTAGTGTGCCTAGCCATTTTGTCCTTATCACTCAGGATGCAGCGTTGCCTCTTCCAGGAAGTCTTCTGTGCCCTGGCACCTCTTGTTCACGCCTCCATCACAGCCTTCTTCACTACCTGATGGTTCACATCTGTCTCCACTACCAGACTCTCTGTGTCCTCAGAACTCACACAGGGTCTGGTGCGCAGTAGGGGCTCTGAAGGATGAATGAGATGCGTGTGGCTCTCAGATTGATTCTATGAGAAAAGATGAATTGGTAGGAGGGGAGAGGGGAGCTTCTCTGGTGGCCCTCTGGCCTGGGGGCGTCAGTGCACAAAGGACAGATGTGACCCAGCAGGTGCCTGCAGAACCCTCTCCTGGAGGGGCCCTTGTGGATGCCAAGGTCATGTTTCAATGTCTGTGGCAATAACACGTGGGAGGCAGCCTGCCTGTTCTCCCTGGAGCTGCTCAGAGCAATGGCTCAATGGGCAGAGCCTTCAGATATCGAAGCCTCAGTGCTAACAAGGTGTGAGAGTAAGATTTTAGTCTTTGGTCTTAAGCTTCAGGGAGCTCACCCCTCTCCTCTTACTGTCCCTCCTAGTCCTCACGCACCCCTGGCCTCAGGGTCCACAGCTTCCCACACAGAGCAGTGGAGCCAAGTGTTTGCCCTTGCGCTCAGTCACTCAGTCGTTTCTGACTCTTTGCGACCCCATGGACTGTAGCCTGCCAGGATCCTCTGCATGGAATTCTTCAGGCAAGAATTCTGGAGTGGGTTGCCATTTCCTACTCCAGGGGGTCTTCCCAACCCAGGGATCAAACCCGCATCTCCAGATTTTCTGCACTGGCAGGTGGATTCTTTACCATTAGCGCCACCAAATGGGAAGCCCATTTGCCCCTGGAGCCCCCACAGTGTGGCCAAGACTCAGGACCCGGAATCTTCATTCAAGTTCAAGCCCCAGCTCTTGGGAGCAGATGGGGCAAGTAAACACGTCGGCAGCACAGAGTCCATCTCGTAGCGTCTGCCCAGTCCCGGCCTCCCTGGATCATCCATCTCTGGGACCAACCAGGGTTTCTTCTGAAATGCACCTTTCTGCATTCGTTTCCTGGGGACTCTCCAGGGTCATGGATCACTGATTGTGTCTTACCGGTGCAGCCTTTCCTGTCCCTCCTGTTCATCCGTAGCGCTGACACCCCAGATGCCAGCCCATGGCTGCCGGAACCTCCTGACGTGACAGCTGGGCAGGTGGCCATGTCACCATGGGGTGGGTGGGTCCTGGAGAAGACTTTGAAGCCCATGTGCCCCCACATTGCCCCAAGTGCCCACTCTTGCTTGTGGACTCATTCTCCTCTCTCAGTCTCTCTCTCTTTCTCTCTCTCTCTCTCACACACACACTGGAAATGGGAATCAGGAGTGAGGCAAGATGCTGACTCCCATTGTGCAGAGAAGGGGTGGCAGGCAGGAGTCCAAATGGGTTTCTATTTTGTTGCTCAAGATCTCCTGGAAAGTTCCCCAACCTCCCTCACAGAACCTCCCAAAGCCTCAGGACGCCAGGACTTGGGCAGGGCTTCCCATTTCTCTCCTCATGTAATTTGATACAGCAAACATCTCCTTTGGCCTCATTTGGACCTTCTGTTTCACACTGAAAGCCTGTTTTCCTCTTAAGTCCATTCTCTGCAGTGAAAACTGATGAGCTTCCTGAAAAGTGCATGATGGAGAGCCAGACCCTTGCGAGAAGCTGTAGAGGCAGAGACAGTAACCAAGTGATCAAGAACCAAGTGTCTGCATCCTATTACTAGACCAGAGACCTGAATGCTCATCTTTGTGTCTTCTGGGAAGGTGGACATTCATGCACACACACACACCAGGGCTCTGACCACATCAGGATTCCACCACACTGCAACCTTTCCACGATCCTAAAACCTGCATTTCGGCAGCTGCCAGCCCCTGCCTTGGGGGCTTTGCTGGGACACGTCAGGCATGACATGTCTGCTCCCAGTCGCCTAGCACCCGTGGAAGAGCTCATATTACCTTCTCTGCATGTTGTCCCCCCAAAATATGTCCTCTGGTTCCCCTCGGGGTTCCTCTAGACCAGTCGACTGGTGAATCACCTAGACCCTGGCCTTTCCTGGTGGCTCAGATGGTAAAGAATCTGCTTGCAATGCATTAGACCTGGGTTGGATCCCTGGGTTGGGAAGACCCCTTGGAGGAGGGAATGGCAACCCACTCCAGTATTCTTGTTTGGAGAATCCCATGAACAGAGGAGCTGGTGGGCTACAGTCCATGGGGCTGCAAAGAGTTAGAGACGACTGAACGACCAACACACACACACCCAGACCCTAGGACCTTTCCAGGGTGCCTGTAGCATGAGCTGAGCTTGCATCCTCAGTGCTCCTCGGTGCACTGTGGGCTCCGGGCGTCCTGGACTTTGCCTCCCCTGAAGCCCTCTTCTCACCCAGCGACCTGCTGAGGCCTCCTGCTCCGGGGCGCCCCCTCCTGGAAAGACAAGGAGCGGCAGGAAGGGAGCTGGTGCGGAGAGAGATGGGTGAGTCCAGGCCGGCAGGCAGGCGCATCTGAGAGACGGGAGGAGCTGGCACGCTTATTTTCATCGCGCTGGTGTCGCTGCGTCTCCCGCGGCACCACGCTGCTGTCGCTCCCTAAAATAACCTCGTTCTACAGGAAAAGGACAGATGAGGTTTAAATTTAGCAACGGTGGGTGGGAGGGGGTGGGGGAATGCAGACTCTGGGATGTGATGGGGCTGGCTTTGTCATTGAAGGAATTGGAAGCCGGTGATGCCTGCCTGAGGATTCTCACCCACAGGATAAGGGAACGTCCAGCCCGAATACAATGTCCAGTCTCGAAGACCTGCCCTAAATATCCGAGGTTCTCACCCCAAGTCTTCAGTCCCACCCACCTCCCCACCAGACATGATCTTTTCCCTTAAACAGCTGAGTTGGGGTTACGTTGCCATTTCTCCATGGGCTTCTGCGTGGCTGGTTCTTTGGGAAGAGGCTAAGGGCAAAAGCAGAAGTTGAGAAAACCCCTGATTTTCAGTTAGCCTAATAAAGGGAGAGGAGTCTTCCTGTCCTCAGGGCGCCACAGACAGGGAGAAGTCCAAAAGGCACAGGAGCTGTGGAGAGACGGTGACGTCACTTGCAAACGACAGAAGGGCAAAGGCCCAGGGTACCAGGCCCAGGCGACTCAGCTGCCTAGTCCCCCTGGAAGTCCGGCGGCCCCCCACAGACCACCCAGCCAACGACCCTCCACCTCGGGGCCCTGCTCTTCCTGCATCATCTTGCTGTTTTGAGGAAATTCCAAAGCACAGGGGGCACTCCTGCCAGGGATTGGATGGGGAGGAGGAGTAAGGGAGGAGGGAAGAGGGATTGAGGAACCCCCACCCCCACCTCCCACCCCCATGTTCACATCTCAGCAACTTAGTGTTCAGCCTTGGTCTTCAGCTTCTCTAAGTGATGGCTCATTGGCTGTCAAAAGAATTGCTTACTCCAAGGGTTCAGTGAGGCTTCAATAGGATCACTTTTTCTGGCCCACGCCATGAACAGCCTAGGGGAGGCTTGCACCAACATGAAATGCGTGCACCCACCAGTGCTTCAGTCACTGGTTTGCCAAGAAGTTCCTCAGGGCGCACTGCTCCAGGGACCCATGCACTGACCTCTTCAAGCACTACCATCAGTGTGTTCAGATCAGAAAGCAATAAAGGAGAAGGAGATTCCTGCTGAAGGACTGGAGTTCATGGGTCATGGCAAAGAAAAGCCTGAAAGCTCTTCTTGACTTTGACAGTCACCTTGAAAATGGACATCTCAAATCAGGAAATTGAGGACTCTGGTTCTTGTCAGAACTGAAGATAGCATTGATTTGATTAATTTAGGAGGGAGGAGTTTCCTTTCCTCCTTGATATTTTTCTCTCACTTGTAAAAGATGATAAACTGTCACTCTTTGCTTTGAGATTTCTGGCTTTGGCATCTCAGCAGGAACTCGGTGTTCTAAATAATGGGATTTTGGGGGATTATGGTTGTAATACTTGGTCTGGGGTTAGTTTTAAATATGTCTTGTATGAAAAGACTCGTAACCTTATCAGGATGTCTAAGATTGCCTGACCCTGAGTCATTCTTTGAAGGACATTACAGACACTCTACTGGGGTTATTTGTTCTTGGAAGTAACTGGTTAAGATCTCTTTTCTATGAGAGAACTAGTGCTCCAGAAAGGGTTCCCAGCACAACAGTTGCAGTCAATGCTTGGGAGCGCCGTTTTATTTTTATATAGTAATTTAACTGTTAAGGTTGCTGGTGGACTGGGTTAGCCAAGAGGAAGATGGATTTCAGTCTTCCTGTTAAGACAGTTCCCTATCTTAACAAGAGGTGTCAGAGCTCATATTAAGATGTAAAAGCTTCATGAATGCTGCATTTCAGAGTTCATGGTGTAGTTCAGGAATTAAAATTCTTGAAGTGGCTATGGAGAAAGATCCTAAATTACAAAGATTTGGTGCTGCCAGCTTCCAACCTATGTCAATGAATTAAGTCCAGCTGTATATCGTAAAAATGCCAAAATGCTGCCTATGATTAAATGGGGGTGGGGCGGGATGGAAAAGAGGTTGCTTTGTTTGCCTTGTTTATTCACCCTGCCCTGTAATGCCTGTAATCATGAAAATGGAATAAATTGTAATATTTAGTTTAAAAAAAATCACTTTTTCTGACGCAACTCAGAATCAGCATAATATACATGAGCTATCATTATCATTAATTATTGGAAGATGGGCAGACGATGAAGGGGTCTTTGAAACATGGCCTCTAGGGGATGGCAGGATCGCTGAAGTTCCTTGCCCCTCTGCCACCGCCCCCAGACTCTGGCAGCATGGCTTGTAGAAAAAAAACAAATGGTGATTGTATTTATTTCTAATGTGTATTTATTTATTTTTTTGACTGTGCTACGCAGCATGTGAGATCTTAGTTCCCCCGACTATGGATGGAACTCGCAACCCCTGCATTGGAAGCTCAGAGTCCTAACCACTGGACTGCCAGGGAAGTCCCCGGGCTTGTGGTTTTGAACACGTGCTTTGGAGCTAGACATGCCTGGGTTTTTCTTCACTTGGCAGCTTACAGAAGGTTATTGTGGCCAATGCCCATGGGAGAGTGGCTATTTTCATAGTTTTCAGGCTGATTTAAATAAGCACAGAGTTTTTTTTTAATAGGTGGCGGATCTTAGCCACAGGAGTGGCTAAGATCTCTATAAGCAAGAGCTCACTGGCTTTCAGGTGCTGACTTCATGGTCAGAGGTGACCTGGTACTATAGTAAGGCAAAAATAGAGGTTAGTTCACCAATAGACGGTCTTTGCTCAAAATGAGCAGGATCTTAGCTATAAATGCTTTCCAGGTAAGACTCTGGTGGATGGAATAGCTTTTTGTTCTGTAGTGGTTTTCAGTCAGAATTTAGGTTGAGCTCAGACCTCAAAAGGAGCTGAGTTTCATGTTCACTCCTGACTCTGTGTCCGTGAGCCTTGTGCAGGCCCAGGTAGGCCGTACCTGTCCTTGTGAACTGTGTCAGTGAAGGACAAGGGAGTGAAATGTGGAGAGTTCAATATCTCAGGTCATTAGGCTTATCCACAAGCTCTCAAGAGATACCCACAACTATCTCCAGGTAGCTCTGGAACTGTAGCCTTTATCATCCTTTGGTCAAGTATATAGTCCTTGGCCAAGAATTTGAATTTTGGACTGTGGTTTTAGCTACCAAGGGTGGTATATTTTTTTCCAATGAAGATATCAAAAGGAGTGAAGATCGCTTATTTAACAGAGGATATGCCATTTTCATGGAGAATGTGGCTCAGATGATAAAGTGTCTGTCTACAATGCGGGAGACCTGGGTTCGATCCCTGGGTTGGGAAGATCCCCTGGAGAAGGAAATGGCAATCCACTCCAGGACTAGTGCCTGGAAAATCCCATGGACAGAGGAGCCTGGTAGGCTACAGTCCACGAGATCACAAAGAGTCGGACCCGACTGAGCAACTTCACTCACTCACTCATGCCATTTTCATGTGGACATAGAAAAATAATTGAACTTATTACCCTTATATACAAGGGCTTGTGAAGGCAATTCAAGAGGGCAGTGTCTGGAATATTCTGAGTCTAAGAAACATGCTTGCTCAAGGAGTCAAGAAAGAACTGCTTAAAAACAGCAACAACAAAATAACAATATAGGATTTGACCTTTCTCCTGGAATAAGAAAGGTGAAACTTTTGAAGGAAAAATATTGGGTTGGCCAAAAAGTTTATTCAGAGTTTTTGTATAATGTTACAGAAAAAATTCGAATGAACTCTTTGGCCAATGCAATGCAAGGCTGATTGAGCTGGAGGAAGATGTCGATTTCTTTGGAAGAAAGGTCTGTGGTCTTTAAAGACAGGCTAGGCACATATGGGAGGAGTGTGAGGTCTTAGAGGTCAGGCAGGTTTGAAAAGGAATAGGAGGTTTATGCGGGTGGGTCTGATGACCCTTAATTAGAGGCTTAGAGAAAAGAGGCCATTGACAGGATCAGGTTAAAAAAAGGGTGCTCAGTTGCATCTGACTTTGCAACTCCATGGACCTCAGCCTTCCAGGCTCCTCTGTCTATGGAATTTTCCAGGCAAGAATCTTCCCCACCCAGGGATCGAACTCATGTCTCCTGCATTGCAGGCAGATTCTTTATTGCTGAGTGACTGGGAAAGCCCCCCAGAGAAAAATACAGTGGATTTAATAAGTGAAGGAAATTAGCTGACCTCTAGGTGGGAGTGTGGTAGCAGTCCATCTACCCAAGGTGGGATAAAGATGCCCTGCTGCTGTGAATGGAGAAGGCAATGGCACCCCACTCCAGTACGCTTGCCTGGAAAATCCCATGGATGGAGGAGCCTGGTAGGCTGCAGTCCATGGGGTCACAAAGAGTCGGACACGACTGAGCGACTTCACTTTCACTTTTTCCTTTCATGCATTGGAGAAGGAAATGGCAACCCACTCCAGTATTCTTGCCTGGAGAATCCCAGGGATGGGGGAGCCTGGTGGGCTGCCATCTATGGGGTCGCATAGAGTCGGACACGACTGAAGCGACTTAGCAGTAGCAGCAGCAGCAGCTGCTGTGAACTGTGAGCTAGTCCAGCTGAAAGCTCACCCTGCGGTCAGCGGAGGTAACTCCACCTGGAGAAGTCTAAGTTCACAGGGGTGGAGGTAGGGGGTTACTGTGACTGCCTATAGCCCCCTAGCTCTCCTGCTCTGCTCTTCAATCTGACAGCCAATTGTTTACGGCACTAATTTTTTGACCTACTAACCTCAGCCTTTCCAACAAGGTCAAACTGGTCTCCTGAGGAGGTGTAGAATTTAGTATAGAGACTGTGAAGTAATTGTAATATCTTGATGTTAAGGTAAGCTTTGTGTTTCCAACTTGAAATATCTGTTAATTTCAGAATTATGATTTTTAGTTGAAAGGTGTAAGACACTGCTCAAGTTTATAAACAAATAAATAAATAAACAAATTTAAACAAACAAAAAAATAAATAATTAGAACATTTAAGAGAAATCAAACAGCAGAACATAGTGAATTAAGTAATTAGATTTACAAGAGCTGCATATGTTATAAGAATGATTTTGTGAGTATTTTTAAGTCTACCTTGTCAGGCAATTGAAGTGCACAAGGAGAAAAAAAATCCGATATATCAAGCATATGAATATGGTGTAAAACAGTTATGGAAATTTTACTAACTTTGTAGATGAAACTAATTGCTAAAGAAATGTAAATCTGTTCAAGTTGATTTAAACATCAATCAAAGAACAAGTGGAAGCAATTTAAAAAAAATTAGTACATTTAGAAATAGAATTTCAAGATTTGTAAGTTGAATGTCAAGGTTTGAGCAAAACTGTGTTTTATACTCACAATTTTAATAAATTAAACATTAATTTAAACCCCAGGTAACTGGTAATAGACTTTTCTATGCACATCAGACATCACAAATATTCACAATTATGGGGTATTTGTGGAGCTGGTATTAGTGATTGGGTCAGAAACTGATTGGAGAAGGCAATGGCACCCCACTCTAGTACTTTTGCCTAGAAAATCCCATGGACGGAGGAGCCTGGTGGGCTGCAGTTCATGGGGTCGCTAGAGTTGGACACGACTAATCGACTTCATTTTCACCTTTCACTTTCCTGCGTTGGAGAAGGAAATGGCAACCCACTCCACTGTTCTTGCCTGGAGAATCCCAGGGAGGGGAAGCCTGGTTGGCTGCCGTCTATGGGGTCACACAGAGTCGGACACGACTGAAGCGATGCAGCAGCAGCAGAAACTGATGGACCCAAAGAAATCTGTGGAGATGGAGAAGGCATGGCCCAGACAAGACAGGGTGTGCCAGAAGGGCGCTCCCAGCCAGGACACAGCCGAGTGCTGTGCTGTGCTGTGCTGTGCTAAGTCGCTTTAGTCGTGTCTGACTGCAACTTTATGGACTGTAGCCTACCAGGCTCCTCTGTCCATGGCACTCTCCAGGCAAGAATACTGGAGTGGGTTGCCATGCCCTTGTCCAGGGGATCTTCCCCATCCAGGAGAGGGTCCCTCAGATCTGCAGTACAGTTCACAAGGGAACAACTGAAAACTAGATGATCAAAACAGCCCTACCAACCTCTTGGTTGGAAAATCCTTTCAATGGAGTTTAATTTCATCATCTTTGGTACAGCCTCACAATGGTAACCAGAAGCGTGGACTGTTGTAGAGATCGTCAGCTTCTCAACAAACCTTAGTCCAGCCCACTGTAGGCATCAGCTAAATTATATTCCCCAGCCTCCTCTGCTACTAAGGTGGCCAAAAGGCTGAGCCAATGGAGTGTGGGCTTGACATCACATCAGCCTCCTGATTGGAGAATCCCTTCAACAAAGTTTAATTTCATTGTCACTGGCATAGCCTGACCCTGAAACCAATATTTCCCCCACTATTTATTTTCTCTTATTACTTCTAAACCTTTATTTTACTATGGGATTTGGCTGCATAGCCACAGAGTCTCTCACCTGCAATCCTGAAATCCACAAAATTTTGAAAACCAAAAGTGTTTTTAGGTAGTCTAATGCCACAATTCATCCTGTCCTGAACAGGTGAAACTATTCATAGACTTCATTTCAAAGTAAATATTCATATTTTTCCGAAGAAGTATTTTAATTAATTAATTTGATGCTTTTGAACTGTGGTATTGAAGAAGACTCTTGAGAGTCCCTTGGACTGCAAGGAGATCCAACCAGTCCATCCTAAAGGAGAGTCCTGGGTGTTTATTGGAAGGACTGATGCTGAAGCTGAAACTCCAATACTTTGGCCACCTGATGCAAAGAATTGACTCATTGGAAAAAGACCCTGATGCTGGGAAAGATTGAAGCCAGGAAGAGAAGGGGATGACAGAGGATGAGATGGTTGGATGGCATCACTGACTCGATGGACATGAATTTGAGCAAACTCTGGGAGATGGTGAAGGACAGGGAGGCCTGGCGTGCTGCAGTCCATGGGGT
Organism: Bos indicus; assembly: GCF_029378745.1. Classification (NCBI taxonomy): domain Eukaryota; kingdom Metazoa; phylum Chordata; class Mammalia; order Artiodactyla; family Bovidae; genus Bos; species Bos indicus. The sequence continues at coordinate 103,738,883 of NC_091764.1, read as the reverse complement.
CGCAAAGAGGACACAACTGAGCGGCTGAATTAATTTGACTGCGCCAGGTCTTAGTTGTGGCAAATGTGATCTTTAGTTTTGGCATGTGGGATCTGTTTTTTTTTTTTTTCTTCACTTGAGGCATGGAAACTCTTAGTTGCTACATGTGGGATCTAGTTCCCTGAAGGGATCAAACCTGGGCCCCCTGCATTGAGAACGAGAAGTCTTAGCCCCTGGACCACCAGGGAAGTCCCCAGAAGAAATATTAATGTGCTTGATTCTGAGAGGCTGTCCCAGAGCTGGTCAGGGAAGGTATGTAATTCACATAGACTGGTGTATAATACATAGCCTACGTTTACCTCAATAAAATCTCCAGAGATCGGGATACTGAAACATGTGCTGTGCTGTGCTTAGTCGCTCAGTCATGGCTGACTCTTTGCGACCTCATGGACTGTAGCCTGCCAGGCTCCTCTGTCCATGGGATTCTCCAGGCAAAAATATTGGAGTGGATTGCCATTCCCTCCTCCAGGGGATCTTTCCAACCCAGGAATCGAACCGAGGTCTCCCGAATTGCAGGCAGATTCTTTACCATCTGAGCCACCAGGGAAGCCCCACTGAAACATAACTGGTCCCAAGAGTTTAAGATGAAGGAATGTGGACCTGAGCAAATATACGTATCTGGATTGTATTATGTATTGTTCCAAATTCTGGAATACTGCTTTGCTTGGTCCAATCATTTTGAATTAGAGACCCAGGCTGTATCCATCTGTGCCTCAGCCGTTTCCAACACAGGATTTCCAAGGTCACCGTGTACGGTTGGCTGTACCAAGCTGGAAAGAGCAAGTATCAGAGGATGGCACGTTGGGGGATTTCACAGACCAGGCCTGGAAGGGGTGATTATCATTCTGCTCAGTTTCCATTAGCGACTATCCAGTCATTTGGCCACCTACACAGCTGGGGAGGCTGGGAAATGTAGTTCAGCTGTGTGGCCAGGACGAGGTGGAGTGTTTCAGTAATCAGCTGGCAGTCTCTGCAGCAGTCCATCCTCCTGGTGTTTTGGGCGCAATATCCATTTCACCCTTCTTCCCACGTGGAGGAATACACACCCCTCCTTCCCAAAAGACTCATTCGAGTCCCATCCAGGATTTCTGGATCGTGTATAGTCTTCTCCATATGACTCTTCGTTGCCTGGTGACTTATGAGCTGAAGACACAAGTGATCTGAACACTATCTCCTCCCCACAACCTTTGCCACGACTGCATTGGAGTTCAAATTTTTTGTTTGTTTGTTTCCAATTTGGGAATATTATGGCCTTCCCAGGTGGTGCTAGTGGTAAAGAATGCACCTGCCAAGGGAGGAGATGCAAGAGCCTTGGGTATGATCCCTGGGTCAGGAAGATCCCTTGGAGGAGGAAATGGCAACCCCCTCCAATATTCTTACCTGGAAAATTCCATGGACAGAGGAGCCTGGCGGGTTACAGTCTATGTGACCACAAAAAGCCAGACATGACTGAGGGATTGAGCACTACTTGGGAATACTATAGGCAATGCCATTGTGTACATTTTTATACCTGTGTACCACCAGACATATATGTGTAAGAGTGTTCCTAGGTAAGCATGATAGAAGTTTGGTCATGTATGCCTTACTGTGTAACGATAAACTGACTTTTTTTTTTTGTTTGTTTTTTGGCCACACCATGTAGTATACAGGATCTTAGTTCCCTGACCAGGGATTGAACCTGTGCCCCTTGCAGTGAAAGAGTGGAGTTTTAACAACTGGACCGCCAGAGAAGTCCCATGACAAACTGATTTCTGCTCAGTAAATCAATTTATCTGTTTGTTAGTACATTAATTTATCTGTTCTTGTATCAAATACCATATTGTTTATAACTCTTGATATCTGGTGAAGCAAATTCTCTCACCTTGTTCTTCCTTGTATGTATCTTTATTACTGGTTCACAGGGTTAGAGTATGCTTAATTTTGTCTTCCAAAGTGACTATACCATTTTGCATTTCCACCAGCTATGAATGAGAGTTCTTTTTGCTCCACTACCTCAGCAGCATTTGGTGTTCTCAGAATATTAGACGTTGGCCATTCTAATAAGTGTGCCAGTTCAGTTCAGTTCAGTCCCTCAGTCGTGTCCTGACTCTTTGCGACTCCATGAATTGCAGCACGCCAGGCCTCCCTGTCCATCACCAACTCCCAGAGTTTACCCAAACTCAAGTCCATAGAGTCAGTGATGCCATCTAGCCATCTCATCCTCTGTCGTCCCCTTCTCCTCCTGCCCCCAATCCCTCCCAGCATCAGAGTCTTTTCCAATGAGTCAACTCTTTGTATGAGGTGGCCAAAATACTGTAGTTTCATAAGTGTGTAATAGTGTATTATTGTTTCAATTTGCATTTCCCTAATGACATTTGATGTTGAGCATCTTTTCACATGCTTATATTCCATCTGTATATCGTCTTTGGTAAGGTGTCTCTTCAGATCTTTTGCTCATTTTAAAATTGGGTTGTCATCTTCCTATTGAGTTTTGAGTGTTCTCATATCTTAGATGCTTCTGTTCTGCCGCTTAGTCCTGTCTGACTCTTTGAGACCCCATGGACTGTAGCCCACCAGGCTTCCCTGTCTGTAGGATTTCCCAGGCAGGAATACTGGAGTGGGTTGCCATTTCCTTCTCCAGGGGATCTTCCTGACCCAGGGATCGAACTCAAATCTCCTGCATTGACAGGAGGGTTCTTTACCACTGGATGCCACTCCTTTATCAGACATGTGTTTTGCAAATCTTTTGTTCTAGTCTGTGGCTCATCTTCTCATTTTCTTGAAGTGATACTTTTTACAATCAGTGAATGCCTTAGGGGCCTCGATGGAAGTCAGGTTGGGAAGCTGGGTGGGAGCAGCCTCTTTTAGAATGCTTCTAAGGGCAGGAAGTGTTGCATGTGGTGCTGGTGGTGGGATAGGAAAGGTTAATGCCCGGAAGCAGGATTTAAAGGTGATGTAAGTATCCGGTCAAGGCCTTTTACCAGTGTAAATAATAAGGAATTAGGGAATTAGCATAGGGGCTTGTGTTTGATGCATATTTACTGAACTACTGAATTAAAATGGACTATCACACTGGTTTTTAGATAGGGCACTGAATGACAGTCACAGCCTAACATCACAGATTTTCTAGATGGAGGCCTTTTAGATATCTAACGAGTTCTATCTCCCCCAGGTTGTAAACGAGAAAATGAGGGGTCAGGTCAAAGTTATTGCAACTCATAGACAGTGAATATGACCAACCAGCAGGAGAATTGTGATTCAAATACAGGTTTCATGCTTTTAGCTAGTGCTTATTCCAAACAGCAGTGCTATAATTTTGTTTCAACTGTCAAGCACATTTTAGAAAACCCAAGCCTATTGTATTGATTCATATTTTTGCTTAGTGTATTCTTTCTTCTTTTATGATGTTCCAAGAGTTTTTCTTAGAGAACTCCTTTTAGCCCTTCATTTAAGGCAGATCTGTGGTGACATATTCTCTGTAGTTTTCCTTTATTGAGGTTGTCTTTATTTTCCCTTCTTTAAAAAAAGAATGTATGTATTTATTTAGCTGCTCTGTGCCTCAGTTGTGGCCATGTGGGGCCCTTCACTGTGCTGCATGGACTCTTTAGTTGTGGTGCCTTGGCTCAGGAGTTGCAGCACGTTGGGCTCAACTACTCCATGGCATGTGGGATGTTAGTTTCCCGACCAAGGGATCAAATCCACGTTCCCTGCACTGCAAGGTGGATTCTTAACCTCTGGATCACCAGGGAAGTCCTGATTTTCCCTTCATTTCTGAAGGATATTTTCAATAGTGTGGTGCAGAATCATGTCCCCTGAAAGATGTCTATGTCATAATCCCTGGAACCTATGGATATTTTAGGCAAAAGGGGAATTAAATTTGCAGAATCATTAAGGTTGATAATCAGCTGATCCTAATATGGGGAGATTATCCTGGATTATCCAAATGAGCCCATGGCATTCACAGAGGTCTTTATAATTAGAAGAAGGAGGCAGAAAGGAGAGAAAGAGGGGTGGTAGTGTGAGAAGAACTTGGCATGGGCTTGCTGGCTGAATGGAGGATGGAGGGAGGAGGCCATGAAACAAATCATATGGGTAGCCTCTAGTGTCTTGAGAGACAGGAAACAGGCTTTCCCAAGAAGGACTAGAGCTCTGTTGCTTTTGGCTTAGTGGTAAAGAAAACACCTCCAAGGCAGGAAATACACAGAAGATGTGGGTTCTATCCCTGGGTCTGGAAGATCCTCTGGAACAGGAAATGGCAACCCACTCCAGGATTCTTGTTTGGAAAATTCCATGGACAGAGCAGCCTGGCAGGCTGCAGCCCATAGAGTCTCAAAGAGTCGGACATGACTGAGGATGCACGCACAAACATTCAGATTACCTTAATTTGATCCTGGAGAGACCCGTTTCAGGCTTTTGACCTCTAGGATGGTAACATAATTAATTTCTCCTATAGGCAAGATGTCATTTTCCTCTGGTAGTTTTTGAATAATTTTTCTTTGTCTTTGGTTTTCTGAAGGTTAATTTTGATCTATCTTGGTATATTCCTGTGGGTTAATCCTGTCAGGGCTTTGCTTCGTTTCATAATCTGTAGGATTATGTTTCTTGGCAAATTTGAGTTTTCAGCCATTATTACATTGACTATTTTTTTCAGCCCTGCCCTCTTTATCTTCTGGGACTGTGATGATACAAATATACAAACGTTAAATCTTTTGTTATAGGCCCAAAGATCCCTGAGGCTGTTTTTTTTTTTTTTTTTCTTTCTTTTATTTTCTTTTTGGTCTAATTTTTTTCTGTTGTAATTTCTATGTTTTATCTTCCAGTTAACTGATTTTTTCCCCCCTCTGTCCTATCCATTCTACCATTGAGTTCATTTGCTCAGCTTTTAATTTGGTTACTGTATTTTTAAGGTATAAAAGTTTTCATTTGTAATTTGTATGTATTTGCTTGTTTGAGCATATTTATCATGGCTGCCTGAAAATAACTGTAATATCTCTATCATCTCAGTGTTGGCATCTATTGGTTGACATTTTTCATTCAGTTTGAGATCTGCCTGGTTCTGGATATGATGAGTGATTTCTTACTGAAACCTGGATAATTTTGCCTTTTGTTATAGACTCTGGATCTTCACTTTTTAAAGACTGATTTATTCATTTTTAGTTGCGATGGGTCTTCATTGCTGCGCACTGGTTCTAGCTGTGCTACTCTTCCTTGCGATGTGCTGTCTTCTCACTGCAGTGGTTTCCCAACAGAGCCTGTTGTGGAGCACAGGCTCTGGGTGGTGAGCTTCAGTAGTTGTGGCACATCAGCTCAGTAGTTGTGGTGCAAGGGCTTACTTGCTCTGTGGCATGTGGGGTCTTCCTGGACCAGGGGTTGAACTTGTGTCCCCTACATTGGCAGGCGAATCCCCAACCTTTAGTACACCAGGTAAACCCTGTGTCTTCTGTTTGACTGGGTTTGAATGGGTTATTTTTACACCACTTTTGCAGGGAGAGGAGGGGCACTGCCTTATCATTACTACTTGGAGATTGAAGTCCAGAGTCCCCATTTGGCTTTTGTTGACACCTGAAGGGCTGGGGCTTCTCCTACTGCTGGGCAGACCATCCCACGGGTCCCCACTGACACTGCAGGGAATGGGGAAGAGCCTAATGACTGGTCTGTGGGAATGGGCTCCCTACCTGGCCTCTCTGACATACCCCAGCGTGGGGTGTCTTGTTACAGTCTCATGAGGTTGGAAGTCTAGGCTTCCCTCTTGGCTTTTGCTGGTGTGGATGTGAGTGGCTCCACAGTTTTTCAGTGGGCATTTGGCTGGAACAGAGTGTTTATTTTCTGTGTGTGTGTGTGTGTGTGTAGACTACCCCTTTTCTGGTTTTTTGGCTAGATGGCAGACTTTATCAGAGCTTAGTTTTTGGTCTATCCATGCTAGTGCTTCCAGGTTGCTGACCTCCCTAGCATCGAGTCTGGGATGCACAAGGTAAAAAAAACCCATGGAATTCACTACCATCTTGTTTGGTGGGTCCTAGCCAGTCTGCTTTCTTTTTTCCACCTTTCAGAATTCTTCTTATGTTTGTTCTACATATAATATCCAGGGTTTTCAGTTGTATTTAATGGGAGAAATAGAGAAAAGTATGTCTATGTCATCTTCTCCCAAACAGAAGTCTTCCTCCAAACAAACAAGTCAACATACAAACATATTATGTATCTGTGTATGCTATAGATGTTTAGGAAAAATTCTGAAAAGGGAGCAAAACCACTAATTTGGGGAAATACTCCTAAGTCAAAAAACCTTGAACTGTTTTTTCCTTCCTTCCATTCTTTGGGGGAAAAAGGATCAAAGATTTTCTAATTGGATTTTGGCAAATGTGACAGACCTCTTGCCTGGTGGCTCAGATTATAAAGAATCTGCCTGCAATGCGGGAGACCTGGGTTCAATCTCTGTGTTGGGAAGATCCTCTGGAGAAGGGAATGGAAACCCACTCCAGTATTCTTGCTTGGGAAATTCCATGGACAAAGAAACCTGGTGGGCTACAGTTCATGAGGTCACAAGAGTTGGACATGACTGAGCAACTAACACACATACACACACACACACACACACACACACACACACACACGGGTGACAGATTGAGTCCTCCCTGTGTTGCTAAAAATCATAAGATTCCGCTCCAAGGAGAGATAAAGGGAATATGCACAGTCCTTATTGCTGTCTGAGAGGAATTCCCTGTCCAGGCGATGGAGTTAGGTATCCAAATGTACATTGGGTTTATACCCAAACTTAAATTGGTAGTGCTGGCTATATCTAGATTTCATTACTTGGAACACTTTTAAAGCAAAGTGAGCTTTGTCCAGGTATATTAGATGGAGACAGATAAAGCTTAGATGAATCCAGGTTTTTGATTGGCTCCATCTACACAAACAGCTTTCTTCCCTTGCCCAGTTGTCTCCACTAGTGATGTCAACTGAAGGAGAAAGGATCATGGGTAAACACACTCAATAGGCCCTTCCAATTGTACATATGTGAAGGCTGTACCTTGATTTGCAACTTCCAGAGCATGGACATTTCCATTACACAGCATCTTATGTCATCAAGCTGGTTTTAAAAAAGGCAGAGGAACCAGAGTTCAAATTGCCAACATCCACTGGATCATCGAAAAAGCAAGAGAGTTCCAGAAAAACATCTATTTCTGCTTTATTGACTATGCCAAAGCCTTTGACTGTGAGGATCACAATAAACTCTGGAAAATTCTGAAAGAGATGGGAATACCAGACCACCTGACCTGCCTCTTGAGAAACCTGTATGGAGGTCAGGAAGCAACAGTTAGAACTGGACATGGAACCACAGACTGGTTCCAAATAGGAAAAGGAGTACGTCAAGGCTGTATATTGTCACTGTGCTTATTTAACTTATATGCAGAGGACATCATGAGAAACGCTGGGCTGGTTGAAGCACAAGCTGGAATCAAGATTGCTGGGAGAAATATAAATAACCTAAGATATGCAGATGACTACCCTTATGGCAGAAAGTGAAGAAGAACTAAAGAACCTCCTGATGAAAGTGAAAGTGGAGAGTGAAAAAGTTGGCTTAAAGCTCAACATTCAGAAAACTAAGATCATAGCATCCGGTCCCATCACTTCATGGGAAATGATGGGGAAACAGTGTCAGACTTTATTTTTCTGGGCTCCAAAATCACTGCAAATGGTGATTGCAGTCATGAAATTAAAAGACACTTGCTTCTCCTTGGAAGGAAAGTTATGACCAACCTAGATAGCATATTAAAAAGCTGAGACATTACTTTGCCAACAAAGATCCGTCTAGTCAAGGCTATGGCTTTTCCAGTATCATGTATGGGTGTGAGAGTTGGACTAAAAAGAAAACTGAGCGCCGAAGAATTGATTCTTTTGAACTGTGGTGCTAGAGAAGACTCTTGAGAGTCCCTTGGACTTCAAGGAGATCCAACCAGTCCATCTTAAAGGAAATCAGTCCTGGGTGTTCATTGGAAGGACTGATGTTGAAGCTGAAACTCCAATACTTTGGCCACCTGATGTGAAAGCATTTGAGGGTCATTTGGAAAGACTCAGATGCTGGGAAAGATTGAGGGCAGGAGGAGAAGGGGATGACAGAGGATGAGATAGTTGGATGGCATCACCGACTCGGAAATGGGTTTGGGTGGACTCTGGGAGTTGATGATGGACAGGAAGGCCTGGCGTGCTGCAATTCATGGGGTCGCAAAGAGTTGGACACGACTGAGCAACTGAACTGAAGTGAACTATGTCATCAAAAAAACAAAGAATCAAACCAGATAAGGAAATTCCTCTTTTCCAACTTTTCTCTTAACAAAAAGCTACAAAGTAACTCAACACCTACAAAGTAAGGACATTCATATACCCAAGCATCAATTCTTTGGCACTCAGCTTTCTTTATAGTCCAGCCCTCACATCCATACATGACTACTGGAAAAACCATAGCCTTAACTAGACAGACCTTTGTTGGCAAAGTAATGTTTCTGCTTTTCAATATGCTGTCTAGGTTGGTCATAACTTTTCTACCAAGGAGTAAGCATCTTTTAATTCATGGCTGCAATCACCATCTGCAGTGATTTTGGAGCCCACCCCCCCCCAAAGTCTGACACTGTTTCCACTGTTTCTCCATCTATTTGCCATGAAGTGTGGGACTGGATGCCATGACCTTTGTTTTCTGCATGTTGAGCTTTAAGCCAACTTTTTCACTCTCCTCTTTCACTTTCATCAAGAGGCTCATTAGCACTTCTTCACTTTCTGCCATAAGGGTGGTGTCGTCTCCATATCTGAGGTTATTGATATTTCTCCCAGCAATCTTGATTTCAGCTTGTGCTTCAACCAGCCCAGCGTTTCTCATGATGTCCTCTGCATATAAGTTAAATGAGCACAGTGACAATATACAGCCTTGACGTACTCCTTTTCCTATTTGGAACCAGTCTGTGGTTCCATGTCCAGTTCTAACTGTTACTTCCTGACCTCCATACAGGTTTCTCAAGAGGCAGGTCAGGTGGTCTGGTATTCCCATCTCTTGAAGAATTTTCTAGAGTTTATTGTGATCCACACAGTCAAAGGCTTTGGCATAGTCAATAAAGCAGAAATAGATTTTTTTTTTGGAACTCTCTTGCTTTATTGATGATCCAACAGATGTTGGCAATTTGAACTCTGGTTCCTCTGCCTTTTCTAAAACCAGCTTGTACATCTGGAAGTTCACGATTCATGTATTGCTGAAGCCTGGCTTGGAAAATTTTGAGCATTACTTTACTAGCGTGTGAGATGAGTGCAACTGTGCAGTAGTTTGAACATTCTTTGCCATTGCCTTTCTTTGGGATTGCAATGAAAACAGACCTTTTCCAGTCCTGTGGCCACTGCTGAGTTTTCCAAATTTGCTGACATACTGAGTGCAGCACTTTCACAGCATCATCTTTTAGGATTTGAAATAGCTCCACTGGAATTCCATCACCTTCACTAGCTTTGTTCATAGTGACACTTTCTAAGGCCCACTTGACTTCACATTCCAGGATGTCTGGCTCTAGGTCAGTGATCACACCATTGTGATTATCTGGGTCGTGAAGATCTTTTTTGTACAGTTCTTCTGTGTATTCTTGCCACCTCTTCTTAATATCTTCTGCTTCTGTTAGGCCCATACTATTTCTGTCCTTTATTGACCCCATCTTTGCATGAAATGTTCCCTTGGTATCTTCTGATTTTCTTGAAGAGATCTCTAGTCTTTCCCATTCTATTGTTTTCCTCTATTTCTTTGCACTGATCACTGAGGAAGCCTTTCTTATCTCTCCTAGCTATTCTTTGGAACTCTGCATTCAAATGGGTATATCTTTCCTTTTCTCCTTCGCTTTTCACTTGTCTTCTTTTCACAGCTATTTGTAAGGCCTCCTCAGACATCCATTTTGCTTTTTTGCATTTCTTTTTTTTGGGGGGGATGGTCTTGCTCCCTGTCTCTTGTACAATATCATGAACCTCCATCCATAGTTCATCAGGCACTCTGTCTTTCAGATCTAGTCTCTTAAATCTATTTTTCATTTCCACTGTATAATCGTTAGCGATGTGATTTAGGTCATACCTGAATGATCTAGTGATTTTCCCTACTTTCTTCAATTTAAGTCTGAATTTGGCAATAAGGAGTTCCTGATCTGAGCCACAGTCAGCTCCCAGTCTTGTTTTTGCTGACTGTATAGAGCTTCTCCATCTTTGGCTGCAACGAATATAATCAATCTGATTTTGGTGTTGGCCATCTGGTGATGTCCATGTGTAGGGTCTTCTCTTGTGTTGTTGGAAGAGGGTGTTTGCTATGTATCAGTGTGTTCTCTTGGCAGAACTCTATTAGCCTTTGCCCTGCTTCATTCTGTACTCCAAGGCCAAATTTACCTGTTACTGCAGGTGTTTCTTGACTTCCTACTTTTGCATCCCAGTCCCCTATAATGAAAAGGATATCTTTTTTGGGTGTTAGTTTTAGAAGGTCTTGTAGGTCTTCATAGAAACATTCAACTTCAGCTTCTTCAGCATTACTGGTTGGGGCATAGACTTGGATTACCATGCTATTGAATGGTTTGCCTTGGAAACGAACAGAGATCATTCTGTCATTTTTGAGACTGCATCCAAGTATTGCATTTTGGACTTTTTGTTGACTGTGATGGCTACTCCATTTCTTCTAAGGGATTCTTGCCCACAGTAGTAGGTATAATGCCATCTGAGTTAAATTCACTCATTCCAGTCAATTTTAATTTGCTGATTCCTAAAATGTCAACATTCATTCTTGCCATCTCCTGTTTGACCACTTCCAATTTGCCTTGAATCATGGACCTAATATTCTAGGTTCCTATGCAATATTGCTGTTTACAGGATTGGACCTTGCTTCCATCACCAGTCACATCCACAACTGGGTATTGTTTTTCCTTTGGCTCCATCCCTTCATTCTTTCTGGAGTTGTTTCTCCACTGATCTCCAGTAGCATATTGGGCACCTACTGACCTGGGGAGTTCCTCTTTCAGTGTCCTATCTTTTTGACTTTTCATACTGTTCATTGGTTTGTCAAGGCAAGAGTAATCAAGTGGTTTGCCATTCCTTTCTCCAGTGGACCACATTCTGTCAGACCTCTCCACCATGATTTGTCCATCTTGGGTGGCCCTACATGGCAGAGGATGAAATCGTTGGATGGTATCACTGACTCAATGGCCATGAGTTTAAGTAAACTCCAGAGTTGGTGATGGACAGGGAGGCCTGGTGTGCTGTAGTCCATGGGGTTGCAAAGAGTCGAACACGACTGAGTGACTGAACTGAACTGACTGAATGGAACTGAAGTTTTGTCTTGGTCTCACATCTGACCTTTAAGTACCTGTACAGTGGTTAAAATTTAACCCAGTAATTTTGACCTACCTGAACTAGTAAATTTGCTTTACAGATATATGTGACATTATGAATTTAAGTGTTTGATGTATAAGAGAATCTAATGTATTAACCTTCAATGTGGGAAGTAAAGTTTTAGACTTGAGATTTTCAGATGACTAAGATAATTTGAAAAATGTTTATATGTGATCTATTAGACTTACAAGGTTGACTATGGGTTTGGAAATTTTGCCTACAGGGTTGTGTGAGCTGTCAGGCATTTAAAGTGCTTAAAAGGGACTTGCTTGGTGGTTAAGACTCTGCCTGCTAATGCAAGGGACATTGTTTTGATACCTGGTCCAGGAAGATTTCTCATGCCTCGGGGCAACTTGGCCTATGTGGCACAACTACTGAAGCCTCCACACCCTAGAGCCTGTACTCCGCAACAAGAGAAGCCACTGCAGTGAGAAGCCCATGCAACGCAACTGGAGAGTAACTCCCACTTGCTGAAATTGGAGAAAGCCTGTGAGCAGCAACAAAGACCCAGAACAGCCAAAATTAAATACAAATTTTAAAAAAGTGCTTTAAAATATGTATATTAAATGCCATGTAATTTAAAATATTTAAGGAAACAATTGAATTTTTTTTCCCAAAGGGTAAGTCTAGTACAATGCTTAATAGCAGGGATTCTGGGAGCAGGTTTGTAGGTCAGGGATCATCAAACTATGTCCTATTGTCTGTTTCTGTACAGTCTGTAGGCTAAGAATGGTTTTGACATTTTTAAATGGTTGAGAAAAGTCAAAAGAAGACTAATATCTTGTGACATTAAAAAATAGTATAAAACTCAAACTTCAGTGTCCATAACAAATTTTATGGGATTATAGCCACTTGTTGTTCAGTTGCTAAGTCATGTCCAACTCTTTGCCACCCCATGAACTACAGCACTCCAGCCTCCCTGTCCCTCACCATCTCCCAGAGTTTGCCCAAGTTCACGTCCATTGAATCGGTGATGTCATCCAACCATCTCATCCTCTGTTGCCCTGTTCTCCTTCTGCTCTCAATCTTTCCGAGCATCAGGGTCTTTTCCAATGAGTTGGGTGTTTGCGTCAGGTGGCCGAAGTATTGGAGCTTTAGCTTCAGCATCAGTCCTACCAGAGTATTCAGGGTTGATTTCCTTTAAGATTGACTGGTTTGATCTTCTTGCAGTCCAAGGGACTCTCAAGAGTCTTCTCCAACATCACAGTTCAAAATCAATTCTTCAGTTCTCTGCCTTTGTGATGGTCCAGCTCTCATACCTGTACATGACTACTGGAAAGACTAGATGGACCTTTGTCAGCAAAGTGATGTCTTGGCTTTTTAATACACTGTCTGGGTTTGTCATAGCTTTCCTGCCAAGAAACAATGGTCTTTTAATTTCATGGTTGTCACCATCCATAGCCATTCCTTTATGTAGTGTCAATGGCTGCTTTCATGCTACAACTGAAGAACTGAATAGCTGAATAGCTGTGACAGAGACATACACCTGCCAAGACGAACGTATTTTCTGCTTGGCCCTTTACAGATAAACTTAGATGACCCTGGTGTAGGTTCAAAGCACAGCTTTGCTGCTTACTAGTACAAGCTTGGCACGTCACCTAACTTCTCTGTGCCTCAGTTTCCTCATCTGTAAAATGGGGATGATAATAGTCATTATCGTGAGAATTAAATCAATCAGTATTTGAAAAATGCTTCAGAATAATGCCTGGTGCATAGTAAATACAATGTAAGTGTTTAAAAATTGGATAAAATTTAGCTGTGTGTTTTTGACCAAGTCTTATTTGTGAAGTGAGATCACAGTTCTTACTTCATAGGGGTATTATGCAGATTAGAAGTGTTAATGCACATAAAATGTTTAGTGGGATGCCTGGATTTTAGTAGACATACAGTAAACATCAGTAATTATCATTGTTACCATTCTCCTGCAAGTGGCATACACAGTGAGTTATTGCTAATCGGTTACTAAATGCCTAGCAGAGCTCAAGGTTATGTGTGTGCTATGCTTTGAATGGTACTGGGGTCTGGTTGCCTTGATTTTCTGACATTCTACTGTATCAGTGTGCTTTCAGTTAAACATTGCTCTGTCCAGGGATCCTCTTTTTTTTTTTTCTTATTTATTTTTATTGAAGTATGATGGCCTTTCCTGGTGGCTCAGTGGTAAAGAATCCACCTGCCAATGCAGGAGACATGGGTTTGATCCCTGGGTCGAGAAGATCCCCTGGAGAAGGAAATGGCAACCCATTCCAGTATTCTTGCCTGGGAAATCCTGTGGACAGAGGAGCCTGGCGGGCTGCAGTCCATGTGGTCACAAAGAGTCAGACATGACTTAGTGACTAAACAACAACAGCAAGATTGAAGTATAGTTGATTTACAATGCTGTTAATTCCTGAGTGATCCTCTTTTTAAAGTATGCACTTTTCAAAGGGGCATCCCTTCCTCCTTGGCATGGTTTAGTTTATTTAGGTACAGGTATTTTCTTTACAGTGGCAGCCTGAGAACAGAGTCCAGGCAAGGGTTGGGATCTCAAACAGGTAAGGAAAAGGAGAAATTTTTCAGTCTCAGATTTTCCCTGCCATTCTGTTTCCCTGAGGTGTCAGAGCAGCTTCTCTACCATCAGGGACATGTTTACACAGCCTTGCCCTTACGGTCCCTTGGGGCTTCCACCTTTGAAATCTACGGAGAAGGCAATGGCACCCCACTCCAGTACTCTTGCCTGGAGAGCCCCATGGACGGAGGAGCCTGGTGGGCTGCAGTCCCTGGGGTCGCTAGAAGTCGGACACGACTGAGTGACTTCACTTTCACTTTTCACTTTCATGCATTGGAGAAAGCAATGGCAACCCACTCCAGTGTTCTTGCCTGGAGAATCCCGGGGACAGGGGAGCCTGGTGGGCTGCCGTCTATGGGGTCGCACAGAGTCGGACACGAATGAAGCGACTTGGCAGCAGCAGCAGCAGCACAGCCAGGAAGCAAGCCTGGCTCAGGGCGCCACCTGCTGATAACCTTCCTCTCCTGCACCCTAAGCTGGGATGGTACTCTTTTTTTTCCTTTTGGCACTAACTTGTCCTTGCTCAACTGTCCACAGCCCTGAGCACCTCCTGCCCTTCTTCATGACGTCAGGACACCCTGGGACTTGGAAGCCGGTGAGATTTCAGGGTTTGTCTTCCAGTGTCCTTGAGGTTTTGACACCAGGGTCAATTTTGTGGCAGATGGTGGGACCTGAGGGTTATTCTGTGATTAAAAATCGTTTCTTGCATTGATAGTTGTGCTTTCCCAGTCTGGGACCGTGGGAATAGGGTCACCACGGTGACCTTGACAGGTGGCGACGGAGGAAGGAGGGGAGAGAAGTGACTCACTGTGCACCTTCCCTGTAGGTTACCAGCTTGAAGTCTCAGGATGTGTTGGACCCTATTTTAGTCACCGGAATTTGTCATTTTGTGCTATTTTCCCCAATACGCAGATGTGGCTGAGGGATTCGGGGGCAGGCCTCTGTCACCATGGAAACTGTGACGCTGTCCTGCTAGGGGCAGTTTGGAAGCGGGGAGGCCTGGAAGGCTGGGGAAGGCCTGGAAAGCTGGGGAAGGCCGCGGATTTGACCTCCACTATTCCTGCGTTAGGGCCTTTCTCTAAAACCGAGACCTAGAAAGGGAGGGAACATGCCGGAGTCACAGTGCGCCCCCCGGGAAGAGGCAGAACGATCTGAGTCCACGATCCGCGTGCTCGGCTTCCCCACAAAGACCAGGAAGCCCGCCTAGCTCCATTCTTCTTTAAGATTTACATCAAATATGTCCTAGCGTCCACGATCTTTTCGAACACTCGCCTAGTCGACGCTCCAAGACTTCCCCTTTAAGACCCATGACTCCGCCCATTACGCTGCGCCGCATACTTAAAGCCCCGCCCACTTCAACAGCTTCCGCAGGGCAGCGGCGGCCGCGCGACGGACACTGCCCCTTTAAGCCCTAGCCCCGCCCCTGGCTCCCCGCCCCCTCCGCTCCAGTGCTCTCCGGCCAGCACCAGGTGCCGGGCCTGATCGGCGGCTCCGCGCGCGGCGGTGAGCTCTGGGCCCCGAGGGGCGCGAGGACACCTTCCTGGTCTTCCCCCCGCCCTTGCGGTGTCCTCGCAGGGAGCGGGGGCGGGGCTTGAGCTGCTACCGGGGCGGGAGAGATGGGGTGCTAGGAGCTCTGGAGGGGTGGGCCACGACCGGCCGAACAGGGGGTGGGGCCCAGGTGACTTAGGGGGCGGGAATGGCCCCCCTGCGGTGCTCGCCGGGCGACAGGGGTGTGGGGGCCTGGACTGACTGCCCCGCGGCGTGCCCCCTCTTCCTTGCCCGGCCAGTGTCCGCGTACAGCTCAGCTGCGGAATGGTCCCCCTTGGTTCCTTGGGGTCCAGGCCCGTCTGTGGGGGGGCGGTCGCCGTCTGTCCCGCTGCCTGAGACCGCAGTCGTGGAGGCCGCTGGAGAGGCCCCGGCGGAGCGCGGTAGCCTTTGAGGGGGGCGGCAGGAGGGCACCGGCCCCCCGACTCCTGGCAGAGGTGGGGGCAAGCCGAGAAGGCGCAGTGGCCCGCGGCCAATCACCTGGGACGGACGTCTGCCTGCCTTCCCCAGATACGGGCAGAGTTGTGGGTTGGGGAGGGGTTTGGCTCTTGGACCTCAGTTCCAAACCTCTGCCCATCAGAGAGCCGGCGGTCACCATGGCAATGCGGGAGCTGGTGGAGGCGGAATGTGGGGGTGCTAACCCACTCATGAAGCTGGCCGGGCACTTCACCCAGGACAAGGCCCTTCGACAGGAAGGCTTGAGGCCCGGCCCCTGGCCTCCAGGAGCCCCAGCCTCGGAAGCGGTGAGTGCTTTTGAGGTGGAAACCTGGGATGGAGGGTCCAGATGCACGCTTTGGGATAACTGCTTGCTTTATTGTGTTTCAAATAATAGCAGTTACTGATGAGTCAGCTTTACTGTATTAGGCATTGAACGACTTTGTATAGAGGAAGGCAACCATTTTGTGGATGAAGAAACTGAGGCTCAGAGAAGTTTTGTCACTTGCCCAAGGTCATATGAATGGAAGAGCTGGAATTTTTACCCAGGGCTGAGTTAGGGTCTGTGGTCTTCACTACTTTACCATATCATCTCTCTTTTGTCTTAGGTCTCTAAGCCTTTGGGGGTAGCTTCTGAAGATGAGGTAAATATACCAGTCTCTCCTGTCTCATTTTTTGTTTGCTCATACTTTAAACTTGGCTCACTCTTTTTTCAGTCTGCAGGCTTCCCTGATCCAATGAGAGTTGCCTCAGCTTTCTTGTTTGTTTTTTTTTAACTTATGTATTTTTTAATTGAAGGATAATTGCTTTACAGAATTTTGTCGCTTTAAGTATTCTTTGAGCGTTTCCAAATCTATGGGTTCTGGGTTTCCCTTTCCTTGTGTTTGACGTTTGTGTCCCTCATGGAATGGGCCCCTGTTTCTTGCTGGGTTCGCTTTACCATCTCTCTTCTGACAGTTGGTGGCTGAGTTCCTCCAGGACCAGAATGCACCTCTCGTGTCCCGTGCCCCTCAGACCTTCAAGATGGATGACCTCCTGGCCGAGATGCAGGAGATTGAACAGTCAAACTTCCGCCAGGCACCCCAGAGAGGTGGGTCCAGGGTCTGGTGTTAGGGAGGGGAATCACTGTTTTCTGGGCAGATGGAGACAAGGGGATTTTGTATTTGGAAGCCGCTGATATTGGGGAGCTGAGTTATAGAAGGAGACAAATAGAGTAGAGTGTTTTCACATGTACTCAGGGCTTCCCTGGTGGCTCAGACAGTTAAGAATGTGCCTGCCAATGCAGGAGATGCGGGTTTGATTCCTGGATCTGGAAGATCCCCTGGAGGAGGAAATGGCAACCCACTCCAATATTCTTGCTTGGAGAATCCCATGGACAGAGGAGCCTGGCGGGCTACAGTCCACGGGGTTGCAAAGAGTTGGACACGACTTAGAGACTAAACAAGAGCAACAACAGGGTTCCTGAGGCCTGATGGAATGATGTGTATTTTCCTCAGTTCTCTCTCTCTCTCTCTCTCTCTCTGAAGCCCCTGGTGTGGCAGACTTGGCCTTGTCCGAGAACTGGGCTCAGGAGTTTCTCGCAGCTGGAGATGCTGTGGATGTCACTCAGGAGTATAATGAGACTGACTGGTCCCAAGAGTTCATCTCTGAGGTTACAGGTGAGGCTTGTCATGGGAAAATCTAAAATGGTTCCTATGGGGCAGAGTTCTACACTGTTATCCTCATTCATGTTTTTTTTTTTTTTTTTTTTTTAAACCCTCATCTATATAGAGTGATTTCAGCTGCTTATGACCTTTCTGAACTCGACTCTCTTCTATAGGGCACTGAACCAGGTTTCTCTTAGATGGTAAAAGGGAATTGAAACTTATATTATGCAGAGGAGTAGGTTTGAACTGGTTAAGAGACTGGGAGGAGAGAGAGAACATGAGGAGTTAGGTTTTCTTCTTTGTTACCTGGAACTTTATTATTGTAGTTTGGTGGAGAGATCCACAGATTGGATGGGTGGCAGTGTTGCCTAGGAAGAAAGAGCTGTTCACGGCATCCCTGGGGATTCTGGCATTAAGTTGTCCTGAGCAGGGTTGGAGCCTTGGAAAGTGGAATTGTGGAGTTCAAAGGCTTGAAGTGTACGGTCTTGGTGATGATAATAAAAATTAATAATATGAGCTAATGTTTACTTCGCCATGAGCTAGGCTTTGTTTCAGTGCTTTAAATGCATTGTCCATTTAATCTCCCCGAAAACCCTTGAGGTTGTTACTGTTTTTATTCTTAGTACATAGATAAGAAAACTGAGGCTGAGGGATTAAGTAGTTTGCCCAGGGAATCATGGATTTGTAAGTGGTGGAGTTGGAATTTGACTCTGGGTTTGAATGATTCCAGAGTTGGTGGGCTTAGCCATTATGCTGTACTGCCAGGCCTGCATCTTAAGCTCTTCAGGGTCCCAGCCTAACATTCCATTTTTGAGTTGTCCAAGGTCATCACACCCCGTGGGACTGCTTCTTCTCCCCTCAGCCTGTCTGAGGACAGGCCTGAGCAAGGGCCTTCTCTTCAGCTTTGCTTTTCCTGATTGCTCTCAAAGTGAGCACTGTTAGGCTATTTCCACTTAAGAAATCAAGAATAACAAGAGAGATAAAGGGAGAAAGTCACAAAGATCCTGGCCTCTCAGGGTCCTCCTGTCATCATAGTTACTGAATTTTCATGACACGATTAATGACCTCATGGGTACCTCCCGCCCCCAGTCATTTTTTATTGTCCTAAAGATAGGCCTTCCTCTACACACAGGAGAAAACCCCCAAAATCTAGCAACTAAAATAAAATAAAGCTGCTGGTCTCTTTTATCATGACTCCCTTTCCCTCTTTTAAATTGGAGTTTAAGGAAGAACAGTGAGTGTTCTTGGTTTCTGGGCACTTCATATTCTCAAAGCCAGTTGAGCTTCACAGTGACAAAAGGTAGATATTCTGCCCGCATTTTATAGACACGGAAATTGAGTTTTGAAAGGGTTAATATTTTGTCTGATTATCATTCAGTAACAGAGATGATATTCAAACTTATGTCTGACTCCAAGCTCCGTACTTAGAACCATTACACTATCATTGAGAATCTTCTTTGGAATTGCCTCAACTGGAAAATCTGAGCTTTAACTACAAAGTTCCCTCCACCAGACTAGTACTCACCTTTTTGTACAAATTTTAGCTTTAAGTGCTCTTATTTCAGAGATACTTCTGTTATAACTCACGAGCATCAGTCATTTTTGATAACTCAGGATGAGTTTTTAGTTATTATTGATGAGATTTTTGTTATTACAATTACTCAAGTGCTTGGAGCCATTGAAATCTTCCTTATCCTGTAAATGAAGAGCTACTTTAGAAAAATGTATTGGACCTGTCTTATGTGTTAAATTCTCTTTGGGAGATCTCTCTCTTCCTCCTCTTGTTTCCTGGAGGCAAGGATGTGGAAAACTGGAAAGGAAAGTTGAGCTGTGTGGGATCTATCTTCGTATAAATGCTCTGTTGCAGTAATATATTGCTTTGTATGTAATGGCCCTTCAGGATTTATTGAATGAAAAAGTTGAGATCTGGCAGAAAGAACTAGAGGGAACTGACTTCTTAGTACAGTCCTTTGTGGTATCTGCAGAGATTTGGTTTCAGGACCCCTGTGGATGCTCAAGTCCTTTATATAAAATTGCATCATATTTGCATAGAACCTAACCTCCCATATGCTTTAAATCTCTGGATTAATTATTAATATCTAATACAGTGCCAGTGCTTTGTAAATAGTCGCCAGCATGGGACAAACTCATGTTTTGCTTTTTGGAACTTTTTGGAATTCCCCTGCCCCACCCCCTCTGAATATTTTCCATCTGTAATTGGTTGAATCCGTGGATGTGGAATCCCTGGACACTAACCTCATAGCATTTATGGCTGATATTTTCAGAGTAGTGACATAGCCTGTTTCTTTGTGGATAAGTAGACTTCAAGTTGAGAGAAGGTTATATTCTTTAAATCTTTAATATTTTTAAGTCTCCATTATAAGGATTCCAGAATTTAGTAAGAAACCATTTTTTCTTGTTTTAATGTTGTATTTGGAAATATAGTGCCTATGGAAGTTGCAAAAAACATGTACAGAAAGTTTCTGTGTGTCTTTACCTCTGTTTTCACCATTGGTCATATTTTGCATTTGTTCGTTATGTACAATATCAAAATCAGAAAATTGCCATGATCCATGTTTTGAACTGTGGTGTCGGAGAAGACTCTTGAGAGTCCCTTGGACTGCAAGGAGATCCAGCCAGTCCATTCTGAAGGAACTCAGCCCTGGGATTTCTTTGGAAGGAATGATGCTAAAGCTGAAACTCCAGTACTTTGGCCACCTCATGAGAAGAGTTGACTCATTGGAAAAGACTCTGGTGCTGGGAGGGATTGGGGGCAAGAGGAGAAGGGGACGACAGAGGATGAGATGGCTGGATGGCATCACTGACTCGATGGACGTGAGTCTGAGTGAACTCCGGGAGTTGGTGATGGACAGGGAGGCCTGGCGTGCTGCGATTCATGGGGTCGCAAAGAGTCGGACACGACTGAGCAACTGATCTGATCTGATGTATCTTATTAGATTTCACCAGTTTTACGTACTTTTATTTGTGTGTTTATAGTTTCATGTAGTTTTATCACATGCAGATTTGTGTAACTATCACTGCAATCAAGATTCAGAATTATTCCATTACCACGTGAAGCTCATTTTTGAGTCTGATGTATTTCCTGACGGAACTCCAACCCTCCCCCCTTATTTAGCAATCTTGTGGGCCAAATAACTATCCATCTTGTGATTGCTCAGCTCTAGAGAAGAGAAACATCTTTAAGGGGTTTTGAGTTTAGATTGCCTCAGGTAACATGGTGTGTGGGGTTTACATGACAGTCATGAGAGATAAACCTGCTCTTCATAGGAAGACCAGTGGCCAGAATTAGCAGATGGTGATTGGCGATAGATCTCCCCTTGATGGCAGCAGAAAGGCTGTGGAATAAAAGAAATAACAATCTCATTGTGATGTTTCCACTTTTGTATGGCTTTGCCTTGAGCCGACAGGAATGATTATAGTAGCTAATACTTGTTACTCTGTGCTTTACACTGGCATTATCCCATCTGGTCTTCACAAGAATCCTGGTGAGGTAGCTATTATTATCTCCATTTCACAGATAAGGACTTAGAAACTTAGGGGGTTGACTGATTCGTGGGGAGGGAGACTTGGGGCAGGAGACGCACAGTGAGTCAGTGATAGAGTTGGGATCCGCGTGCAGGTAGGCTGACCCTAGAACCTGCCTTCTTTCTTTTTTTTTTATTTTTTAAATGTAATGAATTAATTTGGCTGTGTCAGGTCTTAGTTGCGGCACACAGGCTTCTCTCTGGTCATGTCAAGAGGGCTCCAGAGTGCGGGGTCTGTAGTTGTGGCACGTGGGCTTAGTTACTGCGCAGCGTGTGGGATCTTTGTTTCCCGAATCAGGGATCAAACCTGTGTCTCCCGCGTTGGAAGGCGGATTCTTAATGGACCACCAGGGAAGGCCCTAGAACCTGCCTCTAGACCACTGTGTTATTTAGCAGATGTGGAAACTTCCACAGATAGAGGTAGGAAATTCTGAGTTTTTGACTGTTGAGTTGGTGTTCATGTTTCTAGATGAGATGAACACACACTGAGAATTGAAGTGAGGTGGAGGCTCTGAGTCAGATGTCTGGTATCTAGGTTAGGTTGCTGGGTATCACTCTAGGATCTCCTGACTTTGGATAGTCCCTCCCACTCAGCAGGCCTTAGTTCCTTCAATCTCACAGGCAAGCACATGGATCTGGATTTCTATAAGATTTTCTCAAAAAGCATTGAAGGCCAGGTAGTATTTTTTTGATTATTTTATTTTACATCCTTTGTTGGAGTAGATTCCCAATGCCAGAAAATCCTGAATCTCATGGCCAGTATGGTTAAATACCAAATTATGGCTCTTTGATGGTGATGCATCTCTGGGATTTTTTTTTTTTTTTTCCTAAACTACTTCTTGTCCATTGTAGAGTCTGGGTCATTTCGTACTTTTTCTGTCGCTTCTTGTCCTGTAAAGGAGGATTGCACAGAACTGGTGTTCTCTGTAATTCGAGGGGTATTTGTGGCCAGAATATGCTTTTGCGAAACATTCCAGCTGAAGGCATGACTGGAGGGTAAGGAGAAGGGACTGGTTATTTTTCAACAGAACAGGATTGGGGTATTAGGCATTTCCTTATTAGGTCTCCAGACTTGAGCCAACAGTCTAGCTGGGGCAAAGGAAAGAGAAAGGTTGCCTGTAAAAGCCAGTGAGGGAAATCAGGATATAAATGTTAGGAGCTCTTGAAATTAAGAGACCAAGTCCATGATCAAAAAAGTTGTCAACTGTATCTTTCATTTTATTGCTAATAAGTCACTCATTATTTATGATTAGGTGATACCTGTGTCTTGATTTTTTTTTTTCTTTTTCAGATTTTGGCATTGTTTTCTCAGATGTTGAGATTAGCTTGTTGAAATTATTCAGACAGAGTGTCAGTTCAATGGAATAGAAAGTTCTGTTATAAATCAATACTGAGAAGGTCAACTTGCCTCCTTGGTGTTAAAAGTGGTGACAGAGCTTCAAAAGACAGGATGACCATGTGTAAGGGCAAGAGGGCTGAGCAGGAAGGAAAGAAGACCACAAGCCCATCCTTCACTTCGTGTACTAATTCCTTAGGGCCCCTTTAAATCCTTTAATTTGTCTCTCTTTTTATTTCTGGCCTCAGAATAGAAAAGAGCAAAGTCCTGCAGGTTGAGAAAAGTTCAGCAGCCTCATTTGTTATGTTTATTCTGAGATTGCCTTGGTGCAACCTTTGTCACGAGAGCTTCTAAGACAATTTCTGGAATTAGACTGAAAAACATAGCTCTCAAAACCAGTCAGACGTGACAGAAGTCAGAATAGTGTTTATCCCGGGGTGGGGTGGTAGTGGGGGCCTGCGAGAACCCGCGAGGGAACAGGAGACAGTCCATGCCGTCCATGAACACACATCTGGAGTGTGTTCATAGGTAGAAATTAATGAAGCAGCACACCTAAGTCTGGCCCACTCTACGTACTTTCGTGTTTGTATGTTACATCTCAAAAAAAAAAAGACCCAGTGGGCAGAGTGGGCCCATACATCTCTAGGTCTGGCTCAGCATTCTGCTCCTCAGATTCTCTTGGTGGTACATTATGTTAGGATGAAATACGAGCCTCCTGTGCCCTGGAGGGCGTGAACTGTATAGACAGGACAGACAGAGGCTTGATTAAGGAGTGGGAGCGCTCATGTCTCCCTGGTCCCTGAGGTCCCCGCATCACCTCTGAGGAAGCTGGAGGCCCGGTGCCTGCTGTCTTAGTGAGCACTCTTGTATTTCAAACAAAAAGTGTTTGGTCCATACCCCTCTCCTGAGCCGCCTCATTTGGTCTCCTGTCCCCAGCTCAGTACACTTGTCCCCCAGGCCCCTGGGGAGTAGGTTGGATATTGAAAACTTGGTAGTGTTTTCTTTTGACCAGGGGTGTCTGTGGGATTCTGCCTTGACTTGGTTCATGTTCTCCCCTCCCTACTCCCTTGCTGACTGCCCACCTCTCTTCTCCTTGCAGACCCTTTGTCTGTGTCTCCGGCCCGCTGGGCTGAGGAGTACCTGGAGCAGTCAGAGGAGAAGCTGTGGCTGGGAGAGCCGGAGGGAACGGCTGCCGCTGATCGCTGGTGAGTCCAGCCTCTTCTCTCTGGATGGGCCCCGTGGAACGAGCACTGGACAGTCCCCTCCCTCAACCCCCTGTCTGCTCCTGTGCCCCCCAAGCTCCTCCATCTACATCCTCAAACCTACTTGCAGCCCCTTCATTACCTACTCTAAGGCTTCCACTTGTACAATTACCCCAGTTTATTTATGTTTCAAATGTAACTGAATCAAGAACCCTAACTATTGTACCAAGAATTCGTAGCTTTATCTGACGCACCTGTTTCCCTTTAATTTGGAGCCTGCTACTGTCTGTTCCTTCTCTCTGTCCCAAAGATGGTTTGGGGAAGAGAGAGGTAGAAGCACGTAGCTAGTGCTCTGCCCCTCCTGCCCAGAGGTCCTTCTTTAATGTAAAGTGGAATTTGTGGGAGTGTGGACACCCTCTCTCTTCCCCGATGAGAACTCTACTGCAGGCGAGGAGTGGGGAACAGTGAGGGCAAGGTAGTGGCAGACCCGCGTGTACAGTTAGCACATCCTCGCCTGTTCCAGGTATGATGAATACCAGCCTGAGGAGGACCTGCAGCACACAGCCAGTGACTTTGTGGCCAAGGTGGATGACCCCAAGCTGGCTAACTCTGAGGTGAGCTGCATCTCACCACTGCTGCTTCATCTGAGAAGTCAGGGGAACCCTTCCCTTACCCCCGTTTAGTTTAAAGAGAAAGAGCTGGGACCCAGGGTCCACTCCTTCCTCTCTGGGGCACAGAGACTTAGGGCCCTGCCTCTTCCCCCAGTCTTGTTGCCCGCACTTCCTTGCCTGCTAACCCTCTGTCTTTTCTGTGTCTTCTCCTATCTTTAGAGCCAGAGATCCCCCTCTCTTTGCTCTCCGCTTTTTCCAGGGTCCTTAGCATACCTTGTCTGAAGCTAGAGGTGGTCCTCAGGGGGAGGGGTCAGTGCAGGCTCCTCTGGGCATGGTCGAGAGGGCACACCTGCAAGTCCTCTCCCAAGTGGCCCGTGTATGTCTCTGTGCCCCAGTTCCTGAAATTCGTGCGGCAGATTGGCGAGGGGCAGGTGTCCCTGGAGTCCGGCGCAGGGTCAGGCCGAGCTCAGGCAGAGCAGTGGGCGGCAGAGTTTATTCAGCAGCAGGTAGGCTCCTGTCACCTCCCAGCCCCACCCCAGAGCTGCTGGTGCCCCCGGCCGTGGGCTCAGGGGTCCCAGAGGGTGAAGGGAACCTATTGCCAGCTTGTTTGGTAGCATCCAGGTCCTGAGTGGGCGGGAAAGAGATTCTGAGAATGTTCTTCTCAGAAGTGCCCAGGTTGGTGGTATCTAATGGGTGTTCACTGGGCATTTAGTGGGTAGAAAATCGGTGGTGGTGCTATGACCAGCCTGCTTTGTTACAGGGTACGTCAGAGGCCTGGGTTGACCAGTTCACAAGACCAGTAAACACGTCTGCCCTCGATATGGAGTTTGAACGAGCCAAGTCGGCCATAGAGGTGAGAACAGCTGGCGAAGTGTGACCAAGCCAGGAGTAAATGCTCCTCTGGAGAGAGTGGGTGTCCCAGCATCAGAGATGATGGAGAAGGCAATGGCACCCCACTCCAGTACTTTTGCCTGGAAAATCCCATGGACGGAGGAGCCTGGTAGGCTGCAGTCCATGGGGTCTCTAGAGTTGGACACGACTGAGCGACTTCACTTTCACTTTTCACTTTCATGCATTGGAGAAGGAAATGGCAACCCACTCCAGTGTTCTTGCCTGGAGAATCCCAGGGACGGGGAAGTCTGGTGGGCTGCCGTCTATGGGGTCGCACAGAGTTGGACACGACTGAAGTGACTTAGCAGCAGCAGCAGTAGCAGTATTTCGTAACATTCTGGATCATCTGTGTCAGAATTACTTGGGATGGGGTGTGAGTGTGAGTGATAGTCACTCAGTCGTGTCTGACTCTTTTCGACTACATGGAATGTAGCCTGCCATGCTTCTTTGTCCATGGAGTTCTCCAGGCAGGAATATTGGAGTGGGTTGCCATTTCCTTCGCCATGGGATGGTGTGGGTGCCTGTCGAAAACAGCACTTCCTGGGCCTCCCAGCCCACTGAGTCAGGATCTGGGAACAGCATCTGGGAAGAGCAGCAAAGGAAAGCTTTCCGGTGATCTGAGACACGTGGGAAAGGAAGAGCTACTGCACTGAGAGCGGGCCGGGGCCGTCACAATGGACCTTCTTCCCTATCTGCCCTCCCTCCCTTACAGTCTGATGTCGATTTCTGGGACAAGTTGCAGGCAGAGTTGGAGGAGATGGCAAAGCGTGACGCTGAGGCCCACCCCTGGCTCTCTGACCATGACGACCTCACATCCGCTTCCTATGACAAGGTGAGAAGTGGCTGTTTTCACGTTGCAGGGTTTCCTTCTTTTATTGTCTCTCCTTTACTCCTGAATTTGAAGGGTACCCACATTTAAATAATCATTTTCTTGAGCCCCCTTCCATGAAAAGGAAGCTTGGATTACTCCCAGTGTGCTAAGTCACTTCAGTGGTGTCCAACTCTTTGTGGCCCCATGGACTATAGCCCGCCAGGCACCTCTGTCCATGGGATTCTCCAGGCAAGAATACTGGAGTGGGTAGCCATTCCCTTCTCCAGGGGATCTTCCCGACTCAGGGATCGAACCTGTGTCTTTTAAATCTCCTGCATTGGCAGGTGGATTCTTTACCATTAGGGTCACTCCGTGTTCTTCTCCAATCATTGAAAGTATTCTTTATTCTTGGGATATAAAAGTTAATAACAGTAATAAGTGACATAGTACCTGAAATAGGGGTTTGTACATGATGCGTTAAGAGCACAGAAGAAGGAGCTCTGCTTTGGAGGTTGGTTGAAAGCATTTTAAGAACATTGATAGCTCCTTTGGTAGAAAATGTTAGGAAGTAGGCCATCTCTGCCCTCTAACGTAGTATCTATTTACTTATTGTTTTAAAAATTAATTTATTCTTTTGGCCATGCTGCAGGGCATGTGGGATCTTATTCCCTGACCAGGTGGTCCCCTACACTGGAAGGCGGACTCTCAACCTCTGGACTGCCAGGGAAGTCCCTGTTTTTAGATTCTTGAACCCTGTTTTGACATCATTGATACCTCGGGTGGGATATTGCAAAATTAGGATTAGAAGCATTTGAATTAATGTTCCACAAAAATATGCTAAACTTTGTTATCACATATGAACAATCCGGATTTTATCTGCCTTTTGCTGTTGAATTATATGTCAGTAGTAGCGTTTTTTTTTTTTTTTTTCAGATGTGGCTCTGACTCTGTCAAGTAAATTCATGGGTCTGTGAATGTAAATTTTTTTATTTATGGTCCTTAAATTGCAAGACTGCAGCCATACCTTGAGCAGCTATTGTAGACTGTTAAAATGAAGGAGAAAATTCTGTGATGGGATATACTGTACTTAGTAGTGATCCTGTTTTTGCAGTATGATCCTATGAAAGTTTGAGCAGACCAGACAGTGGATCAGGCCTAATGATTAGACTTTTTAGGCTGCAACAGTGATCCCAAGCTTATCCTGCATCTGTAGGTTGTTATGGGCTTCCCTGGTGGCTCAGACAGTAAAGAATCTGCCTGGAATGCAGAACCAGGCTCGATCCCTGAGTAGGAAAGATCCCTGGAGAAGGGAATGGCTGCCCACTCCAATATTCTTGTCCCTGGGAGAATCTCATGGACAGAGGAGCCTGGCGGGCTACAGTCCATGGGGTCACACAGAGTCGGACATAACTTAGTGACTGAGAAACAACAACATCCCAAGTCCATCTCCCGTATGTCGTGTTTCTTAAATCTCCATTGTAATTATTTAATTTTTATCTGTCACAAATAATTTGCATCTGATGGCTTATAGTGGTTTAGAACTTTGCTGGCAGGATTTAAGCATTTCTGGTTCTTGATCTCTTTCCCAATTATAATGAAGAATGGCCTCATCTATGTTCTTATTTCGTAGTTTTATTCTGGTTTGTCCTTAACTGTACTTAGAAAGGGCCTTGCCCTGTGTCTTGTATCTTGTTTTCATTCTGGTGTGTTGTTTTGTGGTGGTGACCCCTGCTCTCCTCAAAGGAGCGTTTTGTTCCCTAGTCACAGTCACATGCTTACTAGGAATCCAGTTTACCTAACACCTCTCTGCTGCGTGGACAGCCCCGGGACAGAACTCAGCACAATAGCATCCTAACCCCTCAAATGAGAACACCTCCACTAGAACAGGACGTGACTCTGAAGCCTTTTCTGCCCGCAGGATTTTGGAATTTAGCTTTCATTTATTATCAGATACAGATTAATACTAATAACTTTTAAGAATGAAACTGGAGAATAAATTAAGTTTTTCAAAGTGCTTGAATACTATCCTGTCAGTACGCACAGGACTCTGCGAGCTGGGTGAGAGTTGCAATTGAATAGCAGAGCCTCAAATCACATTTCCTTTATATATTATCTCACTATTGCAAGATAACAAGAAATGCCCTTGGAATAGCTAAAGAGAGCTTATCTCATACCCTAAGCAGATCCTGTTAAGAAATGTGCTCTGTCCAGTGCTGAGGAGTCAAGGATGTGGAAATATCAGCCGATAAAGACTTCCTAAAAATAAAGTTTAATTGCAGTGTGGATCAGAGTTTGCCAGGCTTTCCAGCTGCTGGGAGCAGGGTAGCAGCATGGGCTGACTTCACTGTGGTTGCGGACAGTCTCCTTCATGACATGAAGTGTTTGCCAGCATTTCTCCGATCCCTTTGTGGAGGCCCTCCACTTCCTCTCCACCTCTTGCCTGTCTTGGTTGTCATCTCTCATTCCCACTGCTCCATAGCAGCTCCCTCTGAGATTCCACCTTCTGAGACCAGGTCTCACCTGGCTCCTCTTCCTTGTAGGGGTACCACTTTGAGGAAGAGAACCCCCTGCGGGACCACCCCCAGCCTTTTGAGGAGGGGCTGCGGCGGCTCCAGGAGGGGGACCTGCCCAACGCCGTGCTGCTCTTCGAGGCAGCTGTGCAGCAGGACCCCAAGCACATGGAAGTGAGTGGCTCCTCCTTCTGACCTGATTAGAGAGGGCTCCGCCAGTCTTGAGGGAGGCCCTGAAGTGGGTAGTGCACAAGGGTTAGGGTCTGGGTGGGGGCCTGGGAGTGAGATGGTGAGTCTTTGGGGAGCCAGAGGAAGGGATGATGACTACACAGGTGATGAAATCTGGCACCTTCTCTCTAGGCTTGGCAGTATCTGGGGACCACCCAGGCAGAGAACGAGCAAGAACTTTTAGCCATCAGTGCGCTGCGAAAGTGAGTACTCTGAAGAGGGGGCACGGGTCGGGGAGGGGTGAGGTGGTCTTGGAGCTCTGCAAACAGCGTTTAGAACGACATGTCCTGGTCTTCTCTCTGGCCACTAACAAATGTTTTCTCATGATGAAACACTAAGGTTTGGAGTGAACTTGGGAATAACTGTCTCCATACCCTGGCTGATTCCTCAGCTGCTGAAATGTCCCCTTTCTCAGATCTGTGACTTTATTAATGACCCACCAGTAGGGGATTCCTCTGTATCTGGATGGAGGGAGTTGGCAGGTAACTCTCGGCTTGGATTGCAGGGTGTCCTGCTGAGACCAGCCCTGTCCCTCTTGGTCCAAACAGGTGCCTGGAGCTAAAGCCAGACAACCGGACGGCCCTGATGGCACTGGCTGTGAGCTTCACCAATGAGTCCCTGCAGCGGCAGGCCTGTGAGACCCTGCGAGACTGGCTACGCTACACGCCGGCCTATGCCCACCTGGTGGCACCCGGGGAAGAGGGGGCCGGTGGGGTGGGCCTGGGCTCCAGCAAGCGCATCCTGGGGTCCCTATTGTCTGAGTGAGTCAGGGGCTCCTGGGGTGGCAGGTGGTGACCAGGGAGAGGGAGGACCTGAACAGTGGAAGTTGGGGTAGATTGCCGCTCAGTTCTGGAGGGTTGGGAGACTCAGGGTTGGAAGGAAGGAAGGGTGCAGGTGGACAGATGCATCGTGGGTTAGTGAAGGGAGTACTGGGAATATAGACGTATCCATCCACCTGCCTTTCTGCATCTTTGTCTTCCTCACCCAGCTCCCTATTTCTTGAAGTAAAAGAGCTCTTCCTGGCGGCTGTGCGCCTGGACCCGACATCCATCGACCCTGACGTGCAGTGTGGCCTGGGGGTGCTCTTCAACCTGAGTGGGGAGTATGACAAGGCGGTGGACTGCTTCACCGCTGCACTCAGCGTCCGCCCCGACGTGAGCATCTGGGGAGGAGGGGAGAGAGGCCCTGACTCCGTGTCCCGGGGAGAAGTCATTTGATGGGACCTTCAGTGTCACGGGGTGTTTCCTTCCAGTTCTGCGTCCTGGTTTCCTTGGGAGAATTGGGAGGGGAAGGGCGGGAGTCCAAGCTCATCTGGGCTTAGGGGAGTCTGCAAGGGTGAGTGGTAATGTCGTGACTTGTGGAGACAGGAATGGGATCGTAACATGCTAGAGAAATAGAGTGGGGAGATGGGGCAGAGTTGGATGTGAGCCTGGCTGGTGTTTCTAACCCTTGGCCATCCCTGTCTTAGGACTATTTGCTGTGGAATAAGCTAGGGGCCACCCTGGCTAATGGAAACCAGAGTGAAGAAGCAGTAGCTGCGTACCGCCGGGCCCTTGAGCTCCAGCCTGGCTATATCCGGTCTCGCTACAACCTGGGCATAAGCTGTATCAACCTTGGGGCCCACCGGTAAGAGTGTCTGCTGAGGAGGGAATGAATGAACTAGTGAACGAACAAATGAATGAATGAATGAATGAGTGACTGAGTAAATGAATGAATGAGTGAACAAGTGAATGAATGAATGAATGAACTCCTCCCTGCCATGGGCCCTGGCTACTCTGATCTGTTACTTGACCACCAGGCCCAGCTGCTTTCTCCCCTCGCCCACTGACTTGCCTCCTTCCCTGGGTGTCCTCTCACCAGCTCTCATGCTTCTGCCCTGCAGGGAGGCTGTGGAGCACTTTCTGGAGGCCCTGAACATGCAGAGGAAGAGTCGGGGCCCTCGGGGTGAAGGGGGCGCCATGTCAGAGAATATCTGGAGCACCCTGCGTCTGGCCTTGTCCATGTTAGGCCAGAGTGATGCCTACGGGGCAGCCGATGCCCGGGACCTGCCCACCCTCCTGGCGATGTTCGGCCTGCCCCAGTGACAGTGGGATGAGCTGCCCTGCGAGTGTCTGCTGGAGGGGTCCCTGTGCTGGACATGATTCCCTCTCCCCAAATGGGCCTACCAAGGGGGCGGGCTGATGACCACAAGCGGTACCGCCTCTCAGGGGCCACCTCCGCGTAGGGGTGGGTAGTCTGCATTCTAGTTCCTGCATAATTGTAGGAAAAGGAGCCGTGTCATCGGAGCCCTTGGTAATTCAAGGGCTGTCCGTCCAGCTCCCTATCTGCTCATCATGCCCTTTCTTGGTGCTGCTTTTTGGTTAGGACCCAAAGATAGAGGGTAACTGTTGTCATCAGCTGCCGTTTCTGATGGGTCTGCCACATTTGTAACATCTGTCCTTCCCCGACCTTTCCCAGGAATTGATAATCACGCAGCCTCCTCAGGCAGTGGTGTGGGGCAGGTCCTACCGAGCACCTCTGTGATGACCGTGTCTAGGGTGGCATGTGAGATTGAAGTGTTGATTTGGCTCAGTGGAGCCGGGTTTTTAGGGGTACTTGTGGTTCTGTCATCCTTGGACCTCCCCTGGCTGCAGCTTGGGTTTCCTGGTTGCTGCTGCACACAGTGATGGGCATCATTGCGGGAGGGGTCTTCAGGGGCTACCGGGGTCAGTTGCTGCAGAGTGTTTGGGTGGGGGGAGTGGGGAGGAAGGCTTGTTGTGGACTGAGCCTTGAAGGAACAAGATGGGCTCAGGTCCAGGGCTCTGGTCTGGGGCCTGTGGAGGGAGTACAGAGCAGGGACGAGGACTGTCCCTAGTGCGGCCATCCCCCTCCGCTTAGAACGACCTGCGAGTTCTTCTGAAAAGCCGGTTCAGAAATTGCCACCATGCCAGATCCCCAACAAAGAGGGGGTTCAGCTTTACCTTGAGCCTCTGCCTTCCTTCTTCCCCCTCACCACCTCCACAGGGGGAGGGTGAGCATGGGTTCTGCCAAGAGACACACTCACCCCCAAAATGCCTGAGGTGGCCACGAAGCCGCTTGCCTTGTCTTCAGTAGCTAATGACCAGAGAGATTTTGTTTTTAAACTACCATGCTCCCAAGGTTCCATCCTGAAATTTATTTTTCTTTGTATGAATATGTGTAAATGATTTAAAAAATAAAGCTGTAAAATATTTGTATGAAGAATAAATGAAACTGACATGGCTTTGAGTCCTGCTTTTGGGTGTGCATTTGGTGTGCTGGGAAGGGAGTTGCTGTTTGGAAGTTGGTGTTCAACAGTTTTTCTCTCTTTATCTTTCAAATTCTCAGTGGAACATCGATTACCCAGCATCTACCCAGTAATTATTCAGCACCTAGTACACGGGAGGTACACGAATGAGATGGTCAGGGTCCCTGTGTTCGTGGTGCTGATGGTTTAGCAGGAGAGTCAGGTGTTTAGCAATTTTTTACTTGTGTTACTTCAATACAGAAAAATATGGGGTACAATATAATTGCTTGGTATTTTTTATTACAAATTATCACATGGAAAGACTTCAGTAGTCTTTTTCAATACTTAGGGCATTGAGATGCCAGCATTTCAATGCTGGCTCTGCTGGGTTTTATCAGAAACTAGAGACATATCAAGATGGGTCTCTATCCTAGGGAAAAATTTTAAAATATGCATATTTATATTTGGAGGTAAATGTCTACAGCCATGTTAGAATTTGAAATGTCTAAAAGAGAACTGGTTCAGTAATCCAGACAGCGAAATATTATTTAGCCATTTAGTTATATTTAGGGAACAATATCCAATGACAAAGCTAACAATATAATGAGAAAAGGTTAGCAAACATTTTACAAGTTATCTCAAGAAGAAAATGCATTGAAAAGAAGAAATTCCCAGTATGTTAAATGTGTCAAGATTGTGAGCAACTTTTGCCCTGCTTTGTCATACTTCTCTGTAATTTACAAATTTCTTTAGTGCGTGTGTAATACTGTTATAGGAAAAAAAAAAAAGAACATTATGGGGAGGAGAGCATCTGTTGCTGGCACCTGGGTCTCTGAAGGGCAGTGGTGCAGGGCCCACAGTCCTGGGAGTGGGCTGGGCAGGCTGATGCAGAAGTTTGTGGTGTGGAGATAAGGAGAAATGTCTGGCAGAGTAAATAGCCTAGGAGTTGAGTTGACTTCTGGTTTAAGTAAAATCTCCAGGTTGATCTGCTCTGCCTTGTGTTTGGCAGCATGAAGATGTCCAAGTGGATGCTTTTATCATCAGGGCCAGATGCCTGAGGCCATGTCAAATTCAGCCAGTATTTATTGAGCCCCCATCATGAACCAGATGCTTTTGGGTACCAGGGATGCAATTCACAAGGCAGACAAGGCCCCTGCTCTCATGGCTAATGTACTAGTTGAAGGAGCAACAGAATAAACAAGTAAATAAAACCTCAGGGACCTCTCTGGTGGTTCAGTGGCTAAGATTCTATGCTTCCAGTGCAGGGGTCTTGGGTTTGGTCCTTGGTCAATGAACTAGATCCCACAGGCTGCAACTAAAGATTTCTCATGCTGCAGCTAAGACCCAGGGCAGCCTAACACAATGCGCAAATAAAAAGAAAACCTCAGTCAATGTGTTTTGAAGAAATAAAATCGCACATTGCACTAGAGTACAGTGGAGGGTTTGTGGGGGCAATGTTAGATAGTGCGGTCAGAAAAGGCCTTTGTCGTGAGGTGGTCTGAGTGGGAGGAGCCAGCAGTGGTGGGTGTGGGAGGAGCCAGTGATATGAGGGGTTCTGGTGGGAGCCTGGTCGAGGTCTCAGGGGGAATGACAAAGTCTCTGATCTGAGGCTAGAAGAGCCCATGCAGTCCAAGGGGAAGGAGCTGGAGTGCAGGGAGAGGAGGAGTAGCAGACAGGGTGGAGGTGGTCAGGAGCATGATAGCTGGGCTCTTTTTAATTATGGTGGAGATTTTCAATTTTATTCTAAATTCCACAAGAAAACACTAGAGAGTTTTAAGCAGAAAAGTGACATGGTATGATTTAGTTTTTAAAATCTGGAAGCTTCCATGGTGGCTCAGTGGTAAAGAACCTGCTTGCCAATGCAGGGGACACAGGTTTGGTCCCTAATCTGAGAAGATGCCACATGCTGCAGAGCAATTAAGTCCTTGCACCACATCTGTTGAGCCGGTGCTCTAGAGCCCAGGAGTGGCAATTACTGAGTCCACGTGCAGCAACTACTGAAGGCTGCGTGCCCTAGAGCCCATGCTTCCCAATAAGAGAAGCCCCTGCAATGAGAAGCCCGAGCAACAGTTAGAAAGTAGCTCCTGCTCACCACAACTAGAGAAACCCCGTGCCACAAGGAAGACCCAACACAACCAAAAATAGTAAATAAATAAAAAAGACAGCTCTGGTTGCAGGGTCTAGGCTGGAGATGGTGTGAGGATAGGGATGGGTGGCAGAGAGATACAGGAAATGGGACGGATTTTGTAGGTACAGCTGTTAGAACTTGCTGCTGGATTGGATTAGAGGGTGAGGGCAGGAAGTGAAGGCTGACTCCTTGGTTTTTGGCCTCAACAACTGCAGGAATGGTGTTGCCCTCAACAGAGAAAGGGGAAACTGGGTGGAGCAGGTTTGGGAAGGAAAATAGTAGGTTCTATACGAAACACGTGAGATGGGAGGCAGAGATCTCTCCAAGTATAGACATCAAGTATCGATAGATGAATTGTATATGTAAGTCTCGGGAAAAGTCAGGGCTTGGTATATAAATTTGAGAGTCTTATTTATATAGATGGTGTTTAAAGCCCCAAGACTGGATATATTTGCCTAAAAAATTCATCTAATTTCTCCCTCCCTACTGGCTCTTTTAGGCTTTCCTGGTGGCTCAGTGGTAAAGAATCACCTGCCAATGCAGGAGATGTGGGTTCAATCCCTAGTCCAGGAAGACCCTCTGGAGAAGGAAGTGGTGACCCACTCCAGTATTCTTACCTGGGAAATCCCATGGACAGAGAAGCCTTGAGGGCTAAAGTCCATGGGGTTGCAAAAGAATCAGACACGACTGAGCAACTGAACAACAACTGGCTCTTTCATTTCATTAAATAAGCACGCACAATTATTTCTCATGCTAAATGGGACAGAAGTCGAACCGATCCCCGGATCAATCAGCCAAACAAAATAATCTTTTCTCAGCCATGAATACCCCCACCCCTAGCCTGGCCCCTATCTCAAGAAGCCAAGCTCCTTCAGGATCCATGCTGAATCTGATGGAGCAGGGTTTGCCTTGACCATCAAAGGTGTTGCAGAGGACACTGACAGATGACGAGTCGCTCCTTGGTGACTGGGGTTGTTGCATGCTTGTTGGCCCTGCTTTCATTTACATGGGCTAGGAGGAAGGGGGAGAGTATTGGAACAGAGCTTGTCCATGGCCAACTGATAAGAGACTCAGAAGAGAACTTCACAAACCACACACAGGATTCTCAAGAAAATGTCAATAGAGCACAAAAGGACTTCTTTGGACTAAAAAACATTATTATTTTTTTTTAAATTATTGAGGTATAGTTGATTTACAACGTTGCCTTAGTTTCTGCTGTACAGCAAAGGGAATCATTTATACATATATGTATATGCATTCTTTTCTTTTCCCGTGCAGGTCATTACAGATTATTGAGTAGAGTTCCCTGTGCTATACAGTTGTTTAGTTGATCAGTCATGTCTGACTCTTTTGCAACCCCATGGACTGTATCCTGCCAGGCTCCTCTGTCCATGGGATTCTCCAGGCAAGAATACTGGAGTGGGTTGCCATTTCCTTCTCCAGGGGATCTTCCTGACCTAGGGCTTGCACTCATGTTTTCTACATTGGTAGGCAGATCATTAACCAATGAGCCACCAGGGGACCCCAAATACAGTAGGTGCTTATTACTTAACTATTTTGTATATGGTAGTGTGTACATGAAGATCATGGCATCTGGTCCCATCACTTCATGGGAAATAGATGGGGAAACAGTGGAAACAGTGTCAGACTTTATTTTTCTGGGCTCCAAAATCACTGCAGATGGTGACTGCAGCCATGAAATTAAAAGACGCTTACTCCTTGGAAGAAAGTTATGACCAACCTAGATAGCATATTCAAAAGCAGAGACATTACTTTGCCAAAAAAGGTCCGTCTAGTCAAGGCTATGGTTTTTCCAGTAGTCATGTATGGGTGTGAGAGTTGGACTGTGAAGAAAGCTGAGTGCCAAAGAATTGGTGCTTTTGAACTGTGTTATTGGAGAAGACTCTTGAGAGTCCCTTGGACTGCAAAGAGATCCCACCAGTCCATTCTGAAGGAGATAAGCCCTGGGATTTCTTTGGAAGGAATGATGCTAAAGCTGAAACTCCAGTACTTTGGCCACCTCATGCGAAGAGTTGACTCATTGGAAAAGACTCTGATGCTGGGAGGGATTGGGAGCAAGAGAAGGGGATGACAGAAGATGAGATGGCTGGATGGCATCACTGACTCGATGGCCGTTAGTCTGGGTGAACTCTGGGAGTTGGTGATGGACAGGGAGGCCTGGCGTGCTGTGATTCATGGGGTCGCAAAGAGTTGGACACGACTGAGCGACTGATCTGATCTGATCTGACATGTCTATCCCAATCTCCCCATTTATCCTCCCCCTTTGCCCCTGGTAACCATAAGATTAATAACACGATTTTCTAAGTGAAAATGCAATAGAGAAACAAAGGAGGACGATCACTACTGAGAACCAAACTAATGGTCTGAAAAGCAAGCAAAAACGGTAGAAAGTTATAGAAAAGCAGACATAATAATGAGGGGAAAGACAAGGGATTGGGATGACAGATCTAGGAAATCTAATGTGTAAAATTTAGAAACTGCAAAAGAAGAATAAATAAATAAGTAAATTAAATGAATAATGAAAATTGTCCTGGGGCTCATGGCTCAATTAAAAAGTTCTTACAGCATCCTACCAACCCAACTGAGACCAGGAAGCACAATTTTTAATTAATCTTAAAAGCTCTACTGAGCCCCATATAAGATTAATTGAAAACTGTGTTTCCTAGCGTCAGTTGGGATGATGGTAGGATTCTGAATAGCAGAGGCTGTTTGGAAACAGTTAATCATAAGAGCAAGGCAGCCATAATCACTGTAATAGATGGCAAGGTTGGAGTGGAAATCAGATGACCCTGACCCATAGGAAACTAGGGCAATGACTAACAGACCGTAGCGTTCCATGGAGTGAGTGGTGGATAGTCCAAGAGAGAATTGCAACGTGCTGACGTCAGTTGCTGCGATGGAAAAGCATGATCCTGTGACCAGGTTCAAGGTCTTAGTTATTGATTGAAAGGAAAGCTACTTTCTTTTGAAAGGAATCCTGCAATGCTACCACAAATATATTCAATAAATATTATCCAAATCCTCTCTGAAGAGACCTATGGCTGTATATCAGAGTACTCATATACTAGACAAAGGAGAACAGCCAGATTTTCAAGGGACCTACAATGCTGTCAGTGACCTTGCCTGGTAAACTGAGGAGTGAATGGAAGCTGGGAGTAAATACAGCTGGGACCCAAATCTTTCTCCTAGTGGGTCTAATGTGTTTCTTTCAGCATCTAGCTTTTCCTGACTAATGCAATTAGGTAATAACTAAAACCATCCTCCCCTCTGGTTTCCCAGATTGGAAACCTTTCTTCCCAACTCTCCCTCTCTCCCACATCCCATCAGTTACTAAACTGTAACTGAGCCTTCCTTATTCATTGCTTAAAATGATCAGTTATGTAACTCTTGCTACAAAGACTTCATTCAATTTAACATATAATTTATGAACACAATCAAAAAATTCCTTTTAACTTCACAAGAATGCTATCAATAACATTGAAACTCTGTGCCTCCCTTTGTTTTATCTCCCTGCCTTTTCCTCTGAAGTAACCACTATCCTACTTTTTACAAAATACTTTTATCACACATTTATGCTTCTCTAAACAGTAATGTGTTTATTTTAGTTTTCTAAAAATGATATTCTGTTGTAGTTTTCTGAGATTAGCTTACCTTTATTCAACATTGTATTTTGCAACCATTCTTATTTTGGTGCAGAGCTGCAGTTCACAAATATTACTCAAGTTCTTTGTTCATCCTTCTGTTGATTAATATTTTGGTTGTTTCCACTTTGGGCTATAATGAATGAATTATTGCTATAAAATATTCTTGTTGCTGCCTCCTGGTGCACATGGGCAAGAGATTTTTGAGTATATCCCAAGGAGTAGAATTATGAATGTTTAATCTATAAGACAATGCTTAATTGTTTCAAAATTAAGTATGCCAACTTCCATTACCACCGGCAGTGTGTAAGAATTCCCACTGATTTGTATCACCCGCATACTTAGTGTTGCTGGATTCCAACTTGTTCTCTAACTTGGTATTAACCCTTGTTGTTCAGTTGTTAAATGGTGTCCAACTCTTTGTGACTCCAAATGCAGCATCTTAAAGTTTTACTCAGGTTGTGCAAATGGGCTAAGTTAGTAGTCTATGGAATTTATACTAATGACTAAGATTAAGAAAATCATTTTAAAAGACATTATTTGAATTATTAAATTTAAACATTAATAGAATAAACTTATTTAAACATCCATGTGCCCACCTACATACTTTTATATGCTCTTAATAATGACAAAGGTAATAACTTACTTT
Organism: Bos indicus; assembly: GCF_029378745.1. Taxonomy (NCBI): domain Eukaryota; kingdom Metazoa; phylum Chordata; class Mammalia; order Artiodactyla; family Bovidae; genus Bos; species Bos indicus. The sequence continues at coordinate 103,700,486 of NC_091764.1, read as the reverse complement.
ATCTCTACAGCAAGTATAAGTAATTTAGGATGTTTCATTTAATCTAGGCTTCTAGAAAGAAAAATTCAAAGTCTTACATAAGGGTTAATGCCATATTTGCATTTTTATTTTACAATGTGGGAAAAATCAGAACAAAAATATACAGAAATCTTGTATGTCCAAAGTTCATATACCAATTTACTTCAATTTGAGTTAATTTGGATTAAAATTTAATTCTCATTTATTTTTGCTATTGTAACTTCTATTTTTTGATTTTAAGATCTTAGGACAAGAAGATTTTAAAATATCTTTCAATTTGCAACAATACATTTGAAGGGAATTTAGACCTGAAATCTGTATTCATTTTTATTTTCTCTTCAGCCTTTTATGGGCTGATTGCCCATTAGCTTATTGTCCATTTGTATTTCTTTTGAACTTTTTTTTGGGAACAGTGCGGGAACCCTGAGATCATAAAACCAAAGTAACATTTCTTTATTTTCATTCAAAAGCCCTTTAAAGGATATTTTTTTTTCCTTAGAAAATTATTAAGAATTTGTTAGTTTATATACACTCGTCCATATGTGTCTAGTCTTTTCCTTCTTGTCAATGTAGTATTTACTTCTAATCAAAGGATTTAAAATTCAAAGCATTTCAATGTTTCATTTGAAAAATTCTTTTCCAAGTAGAAAATCTCATCATTTTAAGATTTAGTTCTATGGGAATTCCCTGGAAGTCCAGTGGTTAGAACTTGATGCTTTCACTACCAGGGTCTGGTCTGGGTTCTATCCCTGGTTGGGGAACTTAAGATTTAAAAAAAGAGTTAGTCTTATGGACTATTAGTTCATAGGAGACACTAATATATTTAATATATTTGGGCAAACTGGAGTGTAGCTGTGTAGACTGTACTTTCATTTTCCAACTAGAAAGTGAGTGAAAGTGAAAGTCGCTCAGTCATGTCCGACTGTGATTCTCTAGGCCAAAATATTGGAGTGGGTAGCCTTTCCCTTTTCCAGGGGATCTTCCCAACCCAGGGATGGAATCCATGTCTTCTAGCATTGCAGGCAGATTCTTTACCAGATGAGCCACAAGCGAAGACCAAGAATACTGGAGTGGGTAGCCTATCCCTTCTCCAGGGCATGTTCCTGACCCAGGAATCGAACCGGGGTCTCCTGCATTGCAGGCGGATTTTTTTTTACCAGCTGAGCTATCAAGGAAGCCCTTTAAACTAGGAAACTTCTCAACGAGCCAGTGTACTTAAAGTTTGGCTGGATATTTAGATTTTGTTCAGGTCAGTTCAGTTCAGTTCAGTTGCTCAGTCGTGTCAGACTCCAATCCCAAAGAAAGGCAATGCCAAAGAATGCTCAAACTACCACACAATTGCACTCATCTCACATGCTAGTAAAGTAATGCTCAAAGTTCTCCAAGCCAGGCTTCAACAGTACATGAACCGTGAACTTCCAGATGTTCAAGCTGGAATTAGAAAAGGCAGAGGAACCAGAGATCAAATTGCCAACATCCGTTGGATCATTGAAAAAGGAAGAGAGTTCCAGAAAAATATCTATTTCTGTTTTATTGACTATGCCAAAGCCTTTGACTATGTGGACCACAACAAACTCTGGAAAAGATGTATTAATTTTCTCTTGCTGCAAAAAAACCAAAAACCAAAAAAGCACCCCAAAACTTAGTGGCTTAAAACAACAACAACGCTTGATTTCTTCTTCTTTTTTTCTTTTTAACATATGTCTCCTCCCTCTTGAACCTACCTCCCACCTCCCACCCCACCCCACCCCTCTAAAATCAGGTGCTCTGTGCTTGATTATTTCTCATGATCTGAGGGTTGGCAGCCCAGGTAGTTCTGCTGTACTTACTTGGGTCCCTTTATGGGGCTGCCCACAGTCATCTGATGGTTCATGCAGGGCCCATGATTGTTTAGGGTGTCAAAAGGGAGCCAATAGGAATTACAAGACCTTTTATGACCAAGTCTCTGGGGCTTACACAGTCTGACTTCTGTCACTTTTTACTGGTCAAGGCAAATCACTTATTTTACAAAATTATACGTGAAATGTCAATTCAAGGGTGTGAAGAAATAGACTTTGTCTCTTGATGAGAAGAGGTGACACATCACAGAGATGTAGATACAGCAAGTGTGAGTTCTTTTCTGTTTTTCAATATAACTCATTTTATTATGAGCCAAACTCATGAATGGAGAAGGCAATGGCACCGCACTCCAGTACTCTTGCCTGGAAAATCCAATGATGGAGGAGTCTGGTAGGCTGCAGTCCATGGGGTCACTAAGAGTCGGACCTGACTGACCGACTTCACTTTCACTTTTCACTTTCATGCCTTGGAGAAGGAAATGGCAACCCACTCCAGTGTTCTTGCCTGGAGAATCCCAGGGACGGGGGAGCCTGGTGGTCTGCCGTCTACGGGGTCGCATGGAGTTGGACACGACTCAAGAGACTTAGCAGTAGCAGCAGCAAACTCATGAGTAAACTTTCATTATACCTTAGCTGTGTTGGGAGGCGCGGTGCAAAATAGCCTTGAAGGAGAAAGTCCTCGGGGAAATGATGAAGGGCCAGAAGTACCCAGGCATTGTGTACTGATTGCTGAAGAACATTTCCTGCCTTTGGCTATGCTCGGCGCCAAGATTTAACAATTAAACATAAAAGACGTTGCTTGAGAAAATGGGTCATAGATAAATACATGGGTCATTAAGAATGCGTTGTTCCTTGAAGTATCTTTTACTGATTATATCTTAGTCTTGTACGTGTTCTGCTGGCTGTATGCTCTAAGCTCTTTGTTCCTTGCTCCTATAAAAAGGCTTGACTATAGAAATAAACTTGTCAGTCCTTGCAGAGACTGTCCAAGTGTTGTTCTTTCAGGTTCGCCGTTTCCAAGTCCCGGGGAAAAATCCCCACAAGTAGCGCCACGAACAGGGACTTGAAGGAAGACTGAACAAAGTGGCGAGCCCTGCAGAAAGAGGTAAGCAGGATGGGACAACATAGCAGTAAGATTCCTTTCATTTCTATAATGCATCACTTTTTGAAACAAAATGGTGTTAATGTTTTAAGAGATCAGTTGAATGACTGCTATCATATTTTACTGGAACATAATCCGTGGTTCCCAGAGGAGGGGATGCTCTATCTAGACATATGGAAAAGGGTTAAGAATAATGTTTTGTGAGCATATCGGCAAGGTTACATGGTCATTCATACGGGCTGTCATAGAACAAACTGAAGGGCATAAAGTTGATTTGGAAGTAGAGACTATTCGGTCTTTACATGAATATGAGCTTAAGGAACAAGATATGCAAGGTGCTTTGAAATATAAGAATGTTATGCTCAATCAGACACAATCCCTGGAAAAACAGCTTGGAGATGTATGTATACAGGATATGTCAAAACTGAAACCACTTAGAGCAAAGGTCATTTCATTCAGCGAACAGCCCAAACCTGAGGTTTTTCTTTCTGCCCCGCCTGTAACAGCAATTGCTAACTTTGATCGTACTAATCATTTCACTCCTCCTCGGGAGATGCCTGCTTGTGCTTTCGCTTTCCCAATACAGTTTGATCAGCTTGCCCAAGGCCAGAATGCTTGGGCTGGTCTAGATTTTGGTATGTTGTCCAGCTTTAAGAAAGCATGCACTCTGTATGGACCTACTTCTCCTTACTGTGTAGAACTCCTCAGAGGATGGGCTGATCTTTGGATGCCATATGATTTTTTTCAAGTAGCAAAGATGGTTCTAAATCCTCAACAATTACTTCAATGGCAAATGTGGGTTAATGATGAGGCCCAACAAATGATGATTGACCAGCAATCTCATGGTAACCCTGCCAATTTGACCTATAAATACTTACTGGAACGGGAGCCATAGCTGATGTGACTGCACAATTAGCTAATCTTACCCCTCAGATGTTGCATTTCATTAAAGAAATTTCTTGCAGAGCATGGGCAAAGGTTAATAGTGTTAACTCTGATGGTTCATTTGTCAAAAGAGGAATATATCCAATTTATAGAAAAATTAAAAGATGCCATCAAAAAATCTATCAGAGATGAAACCTTACAAAATATTATTTAAAAAAAAATTGCCTTTGAAAATGCTAATGAGGAATGTCGATCTGTGCTCAGACCAATTCAAGAAACCGATTCTCTTATGGAGTATTTGAAAGCTTGTAGAGATATTGGATCTATGTCCTATAGAGCAAAATTAACGGCACTAGAAACTTTTAATGTGCAAAAGGCTGCTAATGCTAAATGTTTTAACTGCGGGAAGGCTGGCCATATGAAAAAACAATGCCACATGCCAATGCAGACAGCTAAAAATAATAATACTTCTAATAAAAAAAAGACCCCTGGGAGTTTGCCCAAAATGTAAAAGGGGATTCCATTGGTTGAATAAATGTTATCCAAATTCGATAAGGATGGAAATGCATTGACACCAGAGGCACAACAAAAACAACAGGGAAACTAATAAAGGGGCTATCCTCTAGCCCCACTACAAAAGGAGGACCCAACATTATGACACCGCAAGCAGCTACATCTAAGAGTGCTTGCATTGATATACCTAGTCCTTATGATATGGAATTAATAGAATTATATAATCCTCATAAAATCCCCACTGGATATTATGGTCTGATCCCACCTGGAACAGTTGGACTAATTTTGGGATGTAGCAGCTGTACAATGAAAGGTTTAGTAGTATTGACTGGAGTTGTGGATGAAGATTATGAAGGAGAGATACATGTCATAGTGAATGTCATAAAATTAGGAAATGTATATCTACAAAAAGGGGAACGCTTTGCACAATTATTACTTTTGCCGTATGTCAAACCAATGAGGGCATCTGATAAAATTAGGCAGGAAGGTTTTGGTAGCACCAATCTTACTGCTGCACTATCTACCTTATTAAAGGAACATCAAAAGCCTATGCTTACTCTAAAGATACGGGGAAAAAATTTCACAGGTATGTTGGATACAGGAGCCGACATTTCCATTATTAGAACTGAAGAATGGCCCCTTGAATGGGGTAAGACTATGGCTCCTTCCAGACTATTGGGGATAAATAAGGCTGATGCTACACAAACTTTCATCAGTACATCCTATTTATAAGCTTATGGTCCTAATCAAATTGTAGTTTATATCAAACCATGTATTACCAATATCCCTATTAATTTATGGGGAAGAGATTTTCTCGAACAAAAGCCACAATTTCTCTAAATGAGCCTTTTTGGTGGGGGCCACTGAGTTAACACCACTGCCTCTTGAATGGGAATCTAATACCCCAGTATGGACACCTCAATGGCCCCTGACTAAAGAAAAGTTGGCAGCTCTCCCACAATTAGTAAATGAGCAATTACAGAAAAATCATATAGAGCCTTCATTTTCCCCATGGAATTCTCCTGTTTTTGTAATAAAAAAGAAATCAGGAAAATGGCGAATGTTGATAGATTTAAGAAATGCTAATAATACTATGATTCCTATGGGGCCATTACAACCTGGATTGCCCTCCCCTTCCATGGTACCAAAAGGCTAATCTGTAATTATTATTGATTTACAAGACTGATTTTTTACTATACCTTTGCATCCTAAAGATAGAAAACGTTTTGCTTTTTCAGTTACTTCTATGAATCGCATGGCTTCTGTTAAAAGATTTCAATTGAAGGTTTAACCTCAGGGAATGATGAACTCTCCTACCATTTGCCAATATCTCATATCTGTTTTATTACAACCCATCAGAGATAAATATCCTACTGCCTTCATAATTCATTATATGGATGACATACTCCTTTCCATGGAATCTGAACTCTGTTTACAACAGCTATGTGACAAAGTCACCACCACTCTTCAAAATCATGGCCTACTTGTTGCGCCAGATAAAATTCAATTGAAAGCACCCTTTAATTACTTGGGACATGTTATGGAAGAATCTAAGATAAAACCTCAAAAAACTCAAATCTCTGTGCATTCTCTATGCATGTTAAACGATTTTCAAAATTAATAGGAGATATTAATTGGCTTCGGTCATCTATTGGCATTCCCACCTATGCATTACAAAATTTATTTAAGATTTTAGAGGGACCTCCTGACCCTACTAGTCCTAGACAGCTAACAAAAAAAGCGAAAGAAGAATTAACATTTGTTGAAAAATACATTCAACAATCTTTCTCAACTCGGGTGGACCATACCCAACCAGTCTATTTATATATATTTCCCACCAAACATTCACCTACTGCAATCATAGCTCAAAACAGCCCAATAGAATGAGTATATCTACATACTAAACAGTCAAAGAAAATCGTATCATACATTGAGAAAATAGGACAGCTAATTGTATCAGGAAGGAGCCGTGTACAAACCTTAACTGGATTTGATCCATATGCAATACATGTCCCCTTGACAAAAAAGGAATTACAAATTGCCTTACAGTATAACACGACCATGCAAATAGCATTAAGTGATTTTCAGAACGTTATCTCATTCTATTTGCCGAAAAGAAAATTACGGGACTTTTTACAATTTACTAAATTTATAGTAACTAATATCATTGCCTCCCAGCCTATTTCAAATGCACCTACCTATTTCATTGATGGCAACAAGAAAGGCATAGCTGGGACTGTCGGCCCTGATATCAAAGAGAAATTACCTACTACCTATTCTTCAGTACAAAGAATTGAATTATATGCTTTATATGCTCTTTTGTCTCTTCAACCATTATCCTTCAATGTCTATACTGATTCCAAATACCTTGCTTCCCTTTTCCCCGATTTTGTTACCGCTTTTTTGTACAACCTAGATGAAGAATTATATATTCTCTTTTCAAAGACTCAAGCCTTAATTCAATCATGTACGGAACCTTTCTTCATTGCACATATACGTGCTCATTCAGGTTTACCTGGCCCCCTGGCAGCAGGAAATGATGCTGTTGATAGGTTCATAGCTCCTGTCTTTACGTCTGCTATGGATGAACACGCTAATCTTCATACCAATGCTAAAAGATTGCACTCTAAATACCATATTCCCCTCACTGAAGTGAGACATATCATTAAGTTCTGTGATGTCTGCGCTCCTCTGCACTTACGTACCACAGTTTCAGGAGTTAATCCTTGTGGGCAACAGCCTAACTCCCTTTGGCAATCTGACTTCACTCATTGCTCCTTGGGAAAGTTCTCTTTGCTTTTTGTCTCAGTTGATACATTTTCAGGTTTTATATGGGCAGTGCCTGTCTCTTCAGAATCCAGCAAACACGCCATTTCCACACTTTTACTCACCTTCCCTGTTATGGGACTACCTTCGGTCTTAAAAACAGATAATGGGCCTGCATTTACCTCTCACTTGTTTCATTCATTTCTAATGGAATGGAATATAACACACATCACAGAGATACCCTATAACCCCCAGGATCAAAAAATTATCGAAAGGGCCCATTGTACTCTTAAAACTCATTTATTAAAACAGAAAGGGGGAATATGGAAGAGGAGATACACTTCTTATCCTATGAACCCTCAATTGTTATTACCTTTAACTCTTTATTCCTTAAATTTTTAAAATTTACTAAAAGATAGTTCCGATACTCGTGCAGACAGACATTTTGCAGAGGAAAACAGTAAGAAACCGTTAGAAGCCAACACACCAATATGGTATAAGCAGTTTAATCAATGGTTGCCAGGAATCTTACGACTCCTAGGCAGAGCTTACGGTCTCGTCATTGCAGATGGAGAAGAAATCTGGGTTCCACTTCACCATGTCCATTACTGAGAAGGACCCCAAGACCAGACTCCCCCGACAGGTGACACAGCTGACGCGAAAGGTCACGTCAATGACCATAGAGAAGCCGAAGAGAAAACGTCAACGTCTGAACCCCTACCGTAGGACCTGAGCAATGGCATGTGTGGAAGATTGCTGCTGCATTGGAGCGCTTTGCCAGTGTGTATGGGACTGCAAAAGCCTTAAAACCTCAAAACTATACCTTTTTATACGATAGTACAGGTTATATCCAATCTTGTGTGCACCTCCCGTACATGTTTATTGTAGGTAACTTCGACATAGATCTTTCTGCTAAGGTTGTTAACTGTATAACACATGCCTTGTATACGTGTTTAAACCATACTATTTCATATCATTATGTCAACATTGCAATAGTCAAGCAAAGATCTGAATTGTGGCTTCCTGTTAATCTCACAGAACCATGGACCGACTCTGTATTTCTCTGTTTTGCTCAAATATGGCTTAAGGAGGTCAAAGCGCAGAATAGGATGGATTATTGCTGGCATTCTTAGTCTAATATCTATTGTTACAGTAGGAACCCTATCTGGTATGGCACTACATAATTCTATACAGATGTCTCTACTCAAGACTCCGTGCCTCCTATGATGAAGTCCAACTAGCAGCTGCCGTGCTTAAACTAAAAACAAAAGGAGGATATGTTGGGAGGCACAGTGCAAAATAGCCTTGAAGGAGAAGGTCCTTGGGGAAATGGTGAAGGGCAAGAAGTACCCAGGCATTGTGTACTGATTGCTGAAGAACATTTCCTGCCTTTGGCTATGCTCGGCGCCAAGATTTAACAATTAAACATAAAAGATGTTGCTTGAGAAAATGGGTCATAGATAAATACATGGGTCATTAAGAATGCGTTGTTCCTTGAAGTATCTCTTACTGATTATATCTTAGTCTTGTACGTGTTCTGCTGGCCGTATGCTCTAACCTCTTTGTTCCTTGCTCCTATAAAAAGGCTTGACTATAGAAATAAACTTGTCAGTCCTTGCAGAGACTGTCCAAGTGTTGTTCTTTCAGGTTTGCCGTTTCCAAGTCACAGGGAAAAATCCCCACAAGCTGCTTCATTTACTCCACAATAGTTTAATAGATGCTATTCAGAAAAAAATAGTTCTTGAGTAAGCATGACATTTTTTTGTTCTCAAATATATAGTCAGACAGTTTGGAAAAAATATGAGTAAAATTAACATTTATTATAAATCAAACATGTCTTTTATAATTGCCAGAGAAGAAACTCCAGAAAAAATATTATTCACCCATTGCTAGATTAAAAAAATCCAAACTAATCAGAAGAATGACATTTTAGCTATGAAAACATTTAAGACAATTAAGTTTCAAGTTTGTATTCTAAAATTTTTTACAAAGGATGAAATAGAAATACAGATTTAAGATAGTAATTGCAATTACTATCACATGTGAATCCTCAGGAAGTGTGATTTCTTTGAGGACTGTGTTACAATGATCTACCACAGTAGCCTTTGAGATTTCTTCCAGGATATATGTAGAATGCTTAATGGGCTTTCTTATATCATCCATAGCAATTGAGGCATTTGCTGGCCTTTAAATTTAAAAATATTCTGCTGCTGCTAAGTTGCTTCAGTTGTGTCTGACACTGTGCAACCCCATAGATGGCAGCCTACCAGGCTCCCCTGTCCCTGGGATTCTCCAGGCAAGAACACTGGAGTGGGTTGCCATTTCCTTCTTCTAGAGACAGGCAAATGAATCTCAGTCAAATTTTCCTTTAATGGAGAATATACAAATGGTTTTTTTTTTTTTTTCCAATTTATCATTTCTTCTTTTTTTAAATTGTTGCTGTTCAGTTATTAAGTTGTGTCCAACTCTTTGTGACTCCATGGACTACAGCATGCCAGGTCTCCATGTCCTTCACTATCTCCTGGAATTTGCTCAAACTCATGTCCATTGAGCTCGTGATGCCACCAGAAAAAAAATTAAATTGAAGTGGTAGTTGAGTACTGGAGTGAGTTGCCATTGCCTTCTCCAATCTTTTATTAGTTTCAGGTATATTGTACAACAGAGTGATTCAATCTTTTTGCAGATTATACTCTATTAAAAGTTATCACGAAATAATAGCTATATTTCTCTGTGTTGTACAAAATATCCTTGCTGCTTATCTATTTCATACAGTGTAGTTTTATCTCTTAATCCGTTCAGTTCAGTTCAGTCACTCAGTCATGTCCGACTCTTTGCAACCCCATGAATCACAGCACACCAGGCCTCCCTGTCCATCACCAACTCCCAGAATTCACTCAGACTCACGTCCATCGAGTCAGTGATGCCATCCAGCCATCTCATCCTCTCTCGTCCCCTTCTCCTCCTGCCCCCATTCCCTCCCAGCATCAGAGTCTTTTCCAATGAGTCAACTCTTTGCATGAAGTGGTCAAAGTACTGGAGTTTCAGCTTTAGCATCATTCCTTCCAAAGAACACCCAGGGCTGATCTCCTTTAGAATGGACTGGTTGGATCTCCTTGCAGTCCAAGGGACTCTCAGGAGTCTTCTCCAACACCACAGTTCAAAAGCATCAATTCTTTGGCGCTCAGCCTTCTTCACAGTCCAACTCTCACATCCATACATGACCACAGGAAAAACCATAGCCTTGACTAGACAGACCTTTGTTGGCAAAGTAATGTCTCTGCTTTTGAATATGCTATCTATGTTGGTCATAACTTTCCTTCCAAGGAGTAAGCGTCTTTTAATTTCATGGCTGCAGTCACCATCTGCAGTGATTTTGGAGCCCAGAAAATAAAGTCTGACACTGTTTCCACTGTTTCCCCATCTATTTCCCATGAAGTGATGAGACCGGATGCCATGATCTTCGTTTTCTGAATGTTGAGCTTTAAGCCAAACTTTTCACTCTCCTCTTTCACTTTCATCAAGAGGCTTATGAGTTCCTCTTCACTTTCTGCCGTAAGGGTGGTGTCATCTGCATATCTAAGGTTATTGATATTTCTCCCCACAATCTTGATTCCAGCTTGTGTTTCTTTCAGTCCAGTGTTTCTCATGATGTACTCTGCATATAAGTTAAATAAGCAGGGTGACAATGTACAGCCTTGACATACTCCTTTTCCTATTTGGAACCAGTCTGTGGTTCCATGTCCAGTTCTAACTGTTGCTTCCTGACCTGCATACAGATTTCTCAAGAGGGAGGTTAGGTGGTCTGGTATTCCCATCTCTTGAAGAATTTTCTAGAGTTTATTGTGATCCACACAGTCAAAGGCTTTGGCATAGTCAATAAAGCAGAAATAGATGTTTTTCTGGAACTCTCTTGCTTTTTCGATGATCCAGCAGATGTTGGCAATTTGATCTCTGGTTCCTCTGCCTTACCCGTATCTTAATTTCCTATATCTGTGATTCAGTTTCTGTTTTCAATTTACCCATTTCTTTTCTCCAGAAATATATCACTGCTGCAGATGCTGCTTTTGAGTCCAAAGTCTGGGATTCCTTTGCAGTCCTGAAATTGTGGTTTTCTGCTCACTGTCTTTCAATGTTCCCAGGCACTCATATAGGGAAACCAACTCCCAGTTGTTCAAACATTAGATGAAAATTATTAAAGTTTGGTCACATTGGCCATTACAGGGAGTCTTGTGTTTCAAAGAAAAAAGAAATAGTCCAATCAGGGGGAAAATCCTTGCCCCTAATCTCAGGAAAAAATACTTAAACAAAGTGTCCTAGGATTTCTAGTAAATCACACATTTATCCCACACTTTAAGGCAGTGGGGCCCTTGTCTTGAGAAAAGGCTATCACCTAAATCTGTATCTTTTGTTCTCCTTTAAGTTCTATTTTGGGCTTCCCAGGTGGCTCAGTGGTAAAGAATCCGCCTACCAATGTAGAAGATGTGTTTGATTCCTGGGTCGGGAGATTCCCTGGAGGAGGAAATGGTGATCCACACCAGTATTCTTGCCTAAAGAATCTCATGGACAAAGGAGTCTGGTGGGCTACAGTCCATGGGGTTACAAAAGAGTCGGACACAACTTAGTGACTAAAGAACAACAGCAACAAATTCTATTAATATTCCAGTAAAAGTATCCTAGCAGTTTGGGAACACTCACACCTCATTCCTGCTGGGCAACTTAAATGCAAATGTAACAAAGAAAGAAATTATTAGTCTCAAGTTGAATAAATGTGTATCTAACTTGATAGCATCTTCAAATAATTTTGAAAAAATTCAAGAGGACAGAGCTTAGATCACTTTTCCTCTAAACTTGACTCCACAGGCTTCATCGGTTCAAAATATTTATGTGCTGATGCCACTAACAACATCTGGGAACCACCACTGTGCAGAAAAAACTATGATTGCCACCACTGTTATATATCTGAAGTCCTCTTACGTGCCGATGGTTCTGAAAGCCAAAGTAATTTCAAGTTCTTTGGACCAGGTTAAGGTAAGCGCAAGTCAGACCAGCTCCAAAACTCACAGAGGAAAACTCATTTTGGAATCATCATCTTCTGCTTTTCAATCCTTCCCAGTTTAATCAACCAGTTCAAGTCATCATAAGTTAAATGAGAACCAGTTAATCTCAGTCTCTTTATTTGAATAAATGATCCAAACATAAGAAGAAAACATCACACGTATATGATTCAGTAAGAGGAAGACAAAACCATTAGAGGGAATCCAGACCGTTTGCTAGTGCCAACCCCGAATCAACAGCAGATGGCGCCAGAGGACCTTAGTAGGAGCCAATCGCTTTGCTACCTCCAAGATTACCTTTTATTTCCCACACCATTTACCCAGGATTTCTAGGGAAGGAGTCATGGTTCAGACCATAGATTCTGGAGTCAGACTGCCTGGCTTCACAATACCGCATTTGCTCGCTGGGTGACTTTGGACGAGTCTTGAACTTGATTTTCCTCGTTGTAGAATAGGGATGTTAAAAGCTCTATCTTGCAGGATTGCTGTGAAGATTATGTGAATTCTTACATATAATCACAGGCAATGGCTTCTTGTACACAATAATCTTTCAAAGTGTTATTTGTTAGTGGACACACAATATAAAAAGAAGTTCTGTTGTGAGAGCAAAAGCATAATATTTAGGAGGGTGAGAAAAAGGGTAAATTTTGTGGAGGATTGAAATTAAGTTGCTATCTGAATAAAATTAACTGTCAGTTCTCTCTGTAAAGTGTCTTTTGTAAGCTTCTTGAAAACCAAAAAGTAAAAACCTACAGTAGACACACAAAAGGTAGAGAGAAGGACATCAAAGCACACCATCATCCAAAATTATCAATTCACAAAGGAAGATCACAAGTAAGGAAGAAGCAAGGAACTAAAATGTGGGGGCAAGAAAACAATAGGATGGCATTAGTAATTCCTTATCTATCAGTAATTATTTTAAATGTAAATGGATTCAATCCTCCAATCAAAATAGAGTGGCTGAATGAATAAAACAACAAAGCCCAGCTATATGTTGCTACAAGAGAGTCACTTCACTTTTAAGGATACTGAAACGAGATGCCAGTCCAGGTTCGATGCACGATACTGGATGCTTGGGGCTAGTGCACTGGGACGACCCAGAGGGATGGTGTGGGGAGGGAGGAGGGAGGAGGGTTCAGGATGGGGAACACATGTATACTTGTGGTGGATTCATTTTGATATTTGGCAAAACTAATACAATTATGTAAAGTTTAAAAATAAAATAAAAAAAAGGATACATATAGGCTCATTAAATAGATGGAAAATTATATTCCATGAAAATAGAAGCGAAAAGAGAGCCGAGGTCCTATACTTATATCAGACAAAATAGACCTTAATTCAGAAGCTGTAAAAAGAGACAAAGATGGCTATTATATTAGAATAAAGGGTTCAATTTATCAAGGATAAGGAATCATCATTATATATATACATCCAACATCAGAACATTTAAATATAAAAGCAAGTACTAACATCTCTAAAAGGAGAAATAGATTACACTACAGTCAGGAGGCTAAGAATAGTCAGTGGGGAAAGGATAGTCTTTTCAACAGAAAGTATTGGGAAAATGGATAACCATGTGCAAAAGAATAAAATTGCATCCCTATCTTACTCAACACATGCACACCGACTTGAAATGTGTTAGTATTAAAGACTGAAATGTAAGATCTGAATCTATAAAATCCTAAAAGAAAACATAGAGGAAAACACCATAACGTTGGTTTTAACAATGATTTTCTGGAAATGACACCAAAAGCAAAAATCAAGTGGAACTACTTCCAGCTAAAAAGCTTCTGCTTTTAAATGAAAACGAAAAGGCAGCCTGTGGAAAGGAGGAATATATTTTCAGACCATATATTTGACAACAGGTTATTATCCAAAATACATGAGGAGCTAATATGATTGCATGGCAAAATAGTAAATAACCCGACTAAAAGATCTGAATAGACATTTTTTCCCCCCAGAAAAAGACATACAAATAGCCAAGAGATACACAAAAGGATGCTCAACATCACTAATCATCAGGGAAATATACATTAAATCACAGTGAGATATCATCTCACATTGTCAGAATACCTGTCATCAAAAAATTAGGAGGTAAGTGTTGGTGAGAATTTGGAGACAAGGAACCCACCCCTTAGGCACTTTTGGTGAAAAAGTAAACTGTTGCAGCCACTATGGAAAATGGTTTGGAGGTTCCTCAAAAAATAAAAGCAGAATTATCATGTAATTCAGCAATCTCACTTCTGGATATATATTCAAAGGAAATGAAATTATTATTTTGCAGAGGTATTTGCAACTCCATGTTCATTGCAGCATAGTTCATAATAGGCAAGACAGGGAAACAACTTGCATGTACATCACTGGAAGAATTTTAAGGACAATATATACATGTACATATATACATGTGTGTGTACATACACACAGAGTGGAATATTATGCAGCCATAGAAAAGGAAATCTTGCCATTTGAGACAACGTGGTGGGACCTTGAGGGCATTATGCTAATGTAATAAGTCAGATCAAGAAATAAAAATAGCTTTTTTTTTTTTCACCTGTTCTCTGCTGGCTATACTTCTTCTCCCCAGGTTGTTCTGGCATCTGGGCCCTGGTCACTCAGTACCTTCCACCATACCCAGCAACTCGCTCCACATCTTGAATCTCTCCGAGGCTCGGAGCATCTCGGCAGTGCGTCTTCGTGATGCCACCTCAGCCGAGGCCTGCAGCGTGCAGTGAGTCAGTGCAGACCCAACCCCGAGTCCCCGCAGCTCCGTTGGGGCCACCGTCTCGGGTTGCCCCACACAGTGCTGGGTGGCCGCCATGGGCCGTTGGTACTGCAGGCTGCTCCTGATGCTGCTGTTCCTGGTGCCAGGCTCTGGCAGCGCCTGCGAGAGCACCTTCGAGCTGCCTGACAATGCCAAGCAGTGTTTCCACGAGGACATCACACAGGGCACCAAGTGCACCCTCCAGTTCCAGGTAATTACTGGTGGTCACTGTGATGTAGATTGTCGACTAGAAGATCCTGTTGTACAAGGAGATGAAGAAACAGTATGATAATTATACCTTCACAGCCTCCAAAAATGGGACATACAAATTTTGCTTCAGCAAAGAATTTTCTACTTTCACACATAAAAATGTATATTTTGATTTTCAAGTTGGAGAAGATCCACCTTTGTTTCCTGGTGAAAATCGAGTCAGGGCTCTTACCCAGATGCAATCTGTCTGTGTTTCAATTCATGAAGCTCTGAAATCTGTCATTGACTATCAGACTCACTTCCGATTGAGAGAAGCTCAAGGCCGAAGCAGCGCTGAGGATCTAAATACATGAGTGACCTACTGGTTAGTAAGAGAAGCCCTCATTCTTCTGGTGGTTAGCATAGGGCAGGTATTTCTTTTAAAAAGCTTTTTCTCAGATAAAAGAACCAGGACAACTTGTGTTGAATCTTAACTACATTTTGAGAATTGATTACATTGCCACTGTAATATTGCTGTCCTCTAATTAACTTTAGGTACAGAAGAAGTTAATATTGGCAACATTTTTAGAATCTTACTCATACACCTGTGGGGGTGGGGGGAGGGATGTACAATGCATATCCCCAAGCTGTGGAAAGGACACCTTTTTTTTATTTGTAAAGGTAGAAAAACTTTGGGGCTTATTTTGGGCTATTCAAAAATATTCAACACAATGATCTACATTTTTATGGGTTGTTACTATCTACTCTTTGCACACTAAACTTTAGTCATTTTGATACCTTTTAACTATTTAAAAGTACTTTTCTGGCAAGTTGTGGATATTTTAAAAGCCTTTAGTTTAATGTCAACATGTGTTGTGGAGGAAGAAAGTTACCTTTTAGTTGTTTATAGTAAATAAAGTTTTGTTTTTAAGAAAACCAAATGTGATTAACTGTAGCCAAAGCCCTAATCTGCACTGTTTAATTTTATGAGGACACAAATCTACCATAGAAATGTTAGTTAATATTGATAAAATTTTAAATTGACACATCACGGTTTAATTTTTTTCTCAGTAGCTTGGAAAATGTCATTTTTGTTCTTTGGGTTTATTCTATGATCTATATAACCAGTTATGTTATTTTTTTTCTTTCATAAAGATATTCTGACCTCACAGGAGCAAGTATGTTTCAGTAACATAATAGAGTTTACACAAACCTTAAAAAAATCAGACTATTGTTAACAGGTAGAATAATTACAGAATAATTTAAGACACTACAATGGGGAGCAAAATGACATGAGAAAACTTTTAGTGAGTTATTAGCACATGTTACATTTTCAGTGCTTTTACAAAGAAAAAAGGTGATCTGTTTCATTGTAAACATTTGAATTGACTAGTTCTTGCTCTAATGTGGTTTTAAGGTCTGGAGTCATTCCCAGCTTAAATTGACAGTTGTTAATATGAAAGTTATGAAAGTAGTGGAGAAGGCAATGGCACCCCACTCCAGTACTCTTGCCTGGAAAATCCCATGGATGGAGGAGCCTGGTAGGCTGCAGTCCATGGGGTCGCTAAGAGTTGGATATGACTGAGCGACTTCACTTTCACTTTTCACTTTCATGCATTGGAGGAGGAAATGGCAACCCACTCCAGTGTTCTTGCCTGGAGAATCCCAGGGACAGCGGGGCCTGGTGGGCTGCCATCTATGGGGTCACACAGAGTGGGACACAACTGAAGTGACTTAGTAGTAGTAGTAATATGAAAGTAAAAGTGTAAAAGTGCCATACATTTTATTCTAGTGGGTGTGATGCACTGAGTAGTTAGTTTCTGTGGTTTTTTCTTTCTTTTTCTTTTTGTTGTTATTGTTTTTTTGTCTTGCACATGTAATTCATACAATTTCTGATTTAGCAGCCCTATGGCAGAAAGTGAAGAAGAACTGAAGAGCCTCTTGATGAAAGTGAAAGAGAAGAGTTAAAAATGTTGGCTTAAGCTCAACATTAGAAAACTAAAATCATGGCATCCGGTCCCATCACTTCATGGCAAATAGATGGGGAAACAGTGGAAACAGTGTCAGACTTTATTTTTCTGGGTTCCAAAATCACTGCGGATGGTGATTGCAGCCATGAAATTAAAAGACGCTTGCTCCTCGGAAGGAAAGTTATGACCAACCTAGACAGCATATTCAAAAGCAGAGACATTACTTTGCCAACAAAGGTCCGTCTAGTCAAGGCTATGGTTTTTCCAGTGGTCATGTATGGATGTGAGAGTTGGACTATAAAGAAAGCTGAGCGTCGAAGAATTGATGCTTTTGAACTGTGGTGTTGGAGAATACTCCTGAGAAGACTCCTTGGACTGCAAGGAGATCCAACCAGTCCATCCTAAAGGAGATCAGTCCTGGGTGTTCATTGGAGGGACTGATGTTGAAGCTGAAACTCCAATACTTTGGCCACCTGATGCAGAGAGCTGACTCATTTGCAAAGACCCTGATTCTGGGAAAGATTGACGGCAGGAGGAGAAGGGGATGACAGAGGATGAGATGGTTGGATGGCATCACCGACACAATGGAAATGGATTTGAGTGGACTCCAGGAGTTCGTGATGGACAGGGAGGCCCTGGCGTGCTGCGGCTCATGTGGTCACAGAGTCAGACATGACTGAGCGACTGAACTGAAGATGATTTAAAAATTTAGAATGTTGTGTGTGTTTTTCTTATTTGATAATCTTCATTGGGTTCATTGGGTTGTACTGCATTCAATGAGTATTAAACAATGCATTTTCTATACACCATAGGGTTTAGTCTGTGTTTATATTTTATAACTTGTATAGATTGAGCTGACTGAAATAAGATTTTGCTCCAAGTATTCTAGGATAGAATACAAGATGATGAAAAATTGTGTTTAAAGCTCTTATACTGTTAAAAAAAAATTACTACTGCTTTTTCCATGTTTCTCTTCCCCACCTAAAAGTGATGAGTGCTGGCAATATGAATGGCATATTGTTAGGACTTTGGTATGTGGTACCACAGAATACTGATTGGACAGCAATTTTAGTCACTTATCACCAGGGACTAGAAGTTAGCTCTTAATTCTTAGTTGTCTTAAAATGCACATACACTTCTGCATGTAAGAGCAAGATGAATTCAGGTTGTCCTGCTTTCTAATTTAAAATGCTACAGTGTAGCAAAGGATGAACATATTTTCAACCCTTTAATTCTAAAATGTTTGAAGACCAAATAGCTACTCCTTCAACAATATTTATCAATGGATTAAGCACTGAAGTTTAAGATTTTGCAGATTTCTCTGTTGGGGTTCTTATATTGGAGTTGTCCTACAGCTTTTTAAGTGTCCCTCTATATTTAGATCGGCAAATTTTAAACAGTAATGTTAAAGTGATTAACCTGAGAGTAAGGTAAATGTCCTTTTCTGGTTGTCTGCCTACTCTGTTGTGTTCAGATAGTTACACCACAATTAAGCAGAGTTGGGTATCATCAAAGTGCTGAGTTTGGCATAGATAATGCATTTATTTAATCTGTGCCTATCAAAACTTCATGATATTTAAAGACTATTACCACAAATAACCTGTGATGAAACTATTGAAATATATTAAAAAGTTTTAAATCACCACTGTTACTTGTTGTAGAAAATAATACTGACTTAATCTAGTCTGTAACTTGTTAAAGTTTGATGGCTTGTCTATGCTTAATAGGTATGTATATAAAAATTAGAAAATACATGTCTACCTGCATATGATTACTACGTAAACTTTTCCTTCTCCTATATAATTTGTAGCTCATCTTTTTTCTTTAATCCTTTTATAACTTGTTGCAACAGTTTGAATTTCTCAAATGTTTATATTTGGACACTTGGCTGAGAATACTTATTTAAACATCATTAGCTGTATATATTTTTAAAGTAGAATAAATAATGGGAAGGGACTTGATATGCAAGTTTATACTAAAATTCCAACTGTGTGAAGATACATTTAAAAATATTACTTTTCTAATAATCTAAACATTCTTTTTATTAAAGAAGCAGATGGTCTGGGGTTCACAGCTTTATTCCTGGTTTGATGATAATCAACTTTGAAAACACAGTGGACTGAAAAGCAATTTTATTCTTTTAAAGGTTTCCTTTAAATCTCTATACTATCCATTTTTGCTTCAGTTTGTAAATGTGTAACATTTTTTTGTTAAATAGGACAAAGCAGACCCTATGACTATTGTTTTCAAAAATTAAACAAATTTATATATATATATATTTATTTAACTTATTTAACTTTTTATTTATTTAACTTATTTATTTAACCATTTAACTTATATGCAGAGTACATCATGAGAAACGCTGGACTGGAAGAAACACAAGCTGGAATCAAGATTGCCGGGAGAAATATCAATAACCTCAGATATGCAGATGATACCACCCTTATGGCAGAAAGTGAAGAGGAACTCAAAAGCCTCTTGATGAAGGTGAAAGTGGAGAGTGAAAATGTTGGCTTAAAGCTCATCATTCAGAAAACGAAGATCATGGCATCCAGTCCCATCACTTCATGGGAAATAGATGAGGAAACAGTGTCAGACTTTATTTTCTGGGCTCCAAAATCACTGCAGATGGTGACTGCAGCCATGAAATTAAAAGACGCTTACTCCTTGGAAGGAAAGTTATGACCAACCTAGATAGCATATTGAAAAGCAGAGACATTACTTTGCCAACAAAGGTCCGTCTAGTCAAGGCTATGGTTTTTCCTGTGGTCATGTATGAATGTGAGAGTTGGACTGTGAAGAAGGCTGAGCACCCAAGAATTGATGCTTTTGAACTGTGGTGTTGGAGAGGACTCTTGAGAGTCCCTTGGACTGCAAGGAGATCCAACCAGTCCATTCTAAAGGAGATCAGCCCTGGGATTTCTTTGGAAGGAATGATGCTAAAGCTGAAAATCCAGTACTTTGGCCACCTCATGTGAAGAGTTGAATCATTGGAAAAGACTCTGATGCTGGGAGGAGTTGGGGGCAGGAGGAGAAGGGGACGACAGAGGATGAGATGGCTGGATGGCATCACTGGCTCGATGGACGTGAGTCTGAGTGAACTCTGGGAGTTGGTGATGGACAGGGAGGCCTGGCGTGCTGCGATTCATGGGGTCGCAAGGAGTCAGACATGACTGAGCGACTGATCTGATCTGATATATACATACATATATATATATATATATATAAAGAAATAAAAATGCAGTATGATTGTTTTGCAGAAAGTTTTCACTTTTGTCTCAGGTTCAAAGGATTTTTTAGCAAAATAAGTCACTCATTCTATACAAATAAATAATATTTCTTAGAGAATTATCTAGCTTACTTTCAACATACTAACATTAAAAGAAAAGAGAAATAGAAGAGGACACATCACTAAATTGGGTTTTGACCAACATCCAGGCTTAAACAGCGCTGGGAAGTCCTCTGACACAGCACATCTGGGATCCTCACTGGGAAAAGGTCCTAGGCAGCCCATCTGTCCATTGCATGGGTGAGGCTTTGGACTGCTGTCTGTGGGTTCCTGCTTACAATCTCCAGGCTGCAAATGGTATCATGAGCCTGTGAGCAAAACTGCAGCTCTGCTATCATGTTAATTATTATTATTATTATTTTACAATGCTGTTTGCTTTGGTCTGCAAATCTTGGAATGTAGTTAAGTCCCCAGTTGGCTAGATCCTCTCCAGGGGCTCAACAAACTCCGAGATCCACCCTCTGTCTATGGTGCCTCTCAGCCAGCAATGACAGCAGGCATGGCTGACACAGGAGTAGTTAGGGCAGGGTCAAGCAGGTTAGAAGCAAGGTCTGAGGCCTGCTCTGCTTTGCCTCTGAAGCCTAAACAAGACTATCTATTTAATTTCTCTCACTTATATGTGGGATCTAAAAAAGCCAAACTCATAGAAACAGAGACTGGATATTAGCTGACAGGAGCTGGGGTTGGGGGAAATGTGGAGATGTTGACAAATGGGTACCAACTTCCAGTTATAAGATGAATAAGTTCTGGGAATCTAATGGACTGCATGGTGACTATAGGTAACAATATGGTATTATATACTTGAAAGCTGCTGAGAGAGTAGATCTTAAAAGTTATCACTGTAAAATTAAAAAATGGTAATTATTGTATTGTATGTATGTGAAAATCGCTTGGTCATGTCCAACTCTCTGCAACCCATGGACTGTAGCCCGCCAGGCTCCTCTGCCCATGGGATTCTCTAGGCAAGAATAGTGCATGGGTTGCCATTTCCTCCTCCAGGGGATCTTCCTGACCCAGGCATCGAACCTGGGCTCCCACATTACAGGCAGATTCTTTACTGTCTGAGCCACCAGGGACATTTTGCAATATTTACATGTATCAAATGATCATGCTATGTATCTTAAATTTACAAATATGTTAATTATATGTCTAAAGAACTGGGAAAAAAAGAGTTCCTATTTTGTTTTACGATGGGGAAATGTTATATTGCAAGGAGCAGAAGCTTCTGGGTATTGAGAGCCTGGGTATGGAGGTTGTACTGGGCTAGTCATGCTGTTTAAGAGGGCTGAGGACCCCATAGATTCGGATGGTGACTATTAACATATAGTTAACGATATTAGCTCAGCAATATGTGAACCATGAACTTCCAGATGTTCAAGCTGGTTTTAGAAAAGGCAGAGGAACCAGAGATCAAATTGCCAGCATCTGCTGGATCATGGAAAAAGCAAGAGAGTTCCAGAAAAACATCTATTTCTGCTTTATTGACTATGCCAAAGCCTTTGGCTGTGTGGATCACAATAAACTGTGGAAAATTCTTCAAGGGATGGGAATACCAGACCACCTGATCTGCCTCTTGAGAAACCTATACGCAGGTCAGGAAGCAACAGTTAGAACTGGACATGGAACAACAGACTGGTTCCAAATAGGAAAAGGAGTTTGTCAAGGCTGTATATTGTCACCCTGTTTATTTAACTTATATGCAGAGTAAATCATGAGAAACGTTGGGCTGGAAGAAGCACAAGCTGGAATCAAGATTGCAAGGAGAAATATCAATAACCTCAGTTATGCAGATGACACCACCCTTATGGCAGAAAGTGAAGAGGAACTCAAAAGCCTCTTGATGAAAGTGAAAGAGGAGAGTGAAAAAGTTGGCTTAAAGCTCAACATTCAGAAAACTAAGATCATAGCATCTGGTTTCATCACTTCGTGGGAAATAGATGGGGAAACAGTGGAAACAGTGTCAGACTTTATTGTTTTGGGCTCCAAAATCACTGCAGATGGTGACTGCAGCCATGAAATTAAAAGACATTTACTCCTTGGAAGGAAAGTTATGACCAACCTAGATAGCATATTCAAAAGCAGAGACATTACTTGGCCAACAAAGGTCTATCTAGTCAAGGCTATGGTTTTTCCAATAGTCATGTATGGATGTGAGAGTTGGACTGTGAAGAAAGCTGAGTGCCAAAGAATTGATGCTTTTGAACTGTGGTGTTGGAGAACACTCTTGAGAGTCCCTTGGACTGCAAGGAGATCCAACCAGGACATTCTAAAGGAGATCAGCCCTGGGTGTTCTTTGGAAGGACTGATGCTAAAGCTGAAATTCCAGTACTTTGGCCACCTCACGCGAAGAGTTGACTTATTGGAAAAGACTCTGATGCTGGGAGGGATTGGGGGCAGGAGGAGAAGGGGACAACAGAGGATGAGATGGTTGGATGGCATCACTGACTCAATGGATAAGTTTGAGTGAAGTCCAGGAGTTGGTGATGGACAGGGAGGCCTGGCGTGCTGCGATTCATGGGGTTGCAGAGTCGGACACGACTGAGCAACTGAACTGAACTGAATGATATTGTGTTGTGTATTGGAAGTTGCTAAGAGAGTAGATCTCAGAAGTTTTCATCACAAGAAATAAACTGTAAAATTGCCAACATCTGCTGGATCATGGAAAAAGCAAGAGAGTTCCAGAAGAACATCTATTTCTGCTTTATTGACTATGCCAAAGCCTTTGACTGTGTGGATCACAATAAACTCTAGAAAATTCTTCAAGAGATGGGAATACCAGACCACCTAACCTGCCTCTTGAGAAATTTGTATGCAAGTCAGGAAGCAACAGTTAGAACTGGACATGGAACAACAGACTGGTTCCAAATAGGAAAAGGAGTACGTCAAGGCTGTATATTGTCACCCTGTTTATTTAACTTATATGCAGAGTACATCATGAGAAATGTTGGACTGGAAGGAACACAAGCTGGAATCAAGATTGCTGGAAGAAATATCAATAACCTCAGTTATGCAGATGACACCACCTTTATGGCAGAAAGTGAAGAGGAACTAAAAAGCCTCTAAAGGTGAAAGTGGAGAGTGAAAAAGTTTGGCTTAAAGCTCAACATTCAGAAAACGAAGATCATGGCATCCAGTCCCATCACTTCATGGGAAATGGATGAGGAAACAGTGTCAGACTTTATTTTCTGGGCTCCAAAATCACTGCAGATGGTGACTGCAGCCATGAAATTAAAAGACGCTTACTCCTTGGAAGGAAAGTTATGACCAACCTAGATAGCATATTCAAAAGCAGAGACATTACTTTGCCAACAAAGGTCCATCTGGTCAAGGCTATGGTTTTTCCTGTGATCATGTATGGATGTGAGAGTTGGACTGTGAAGAAGGCTGAGTGCCCAAAGAATTGATGCTTTTGAACTGTGGTGTTGGAGAACACTCTTCCAACACTCTTGAGAGTCCCTTGGACTGCAAGGAGATCCAACCAGTCCATTCTAAAGGAGATCAGCCCTGGGATTTCTTTGGAAGGAATGATGCTAAAGCTGAAACTCCAGTACTTTGGCCACCTCATGCGAAGAGTTGACTCATTGGAAAAGACTCTGATGCTGGGAGGGATTGGGGGCAAGAGGAGAAGGGGACAACAGAGGATGAGATGGCTGGATGGCATCACTGACTCGATGGACGTGAGTCTGAGTGAACTCTGGGAGTTGGTGATGGACAGGGAGGCCTGGTGTGCTGCGATTCATGGGGTCGCAAAGAGTCGGACACGACTGAGCGACTGATCTGATCTGCTCTGATCTGGTAGTGTGATGGATGTTAACCACACTGGTGCTAAACATTTTGTAACATATGCATTCAGTAATCCCCACTTACCTGTAGTTTCCCTTTCTGGTGGTTCAGTTATCACCTGAAAATAGCAAATGGAAAATCCCATAGATAAATAAATTAATATGTTGCAAACTCTTCACTGTCCTGAGTAGGGTGATGAGATCTTGCACCTTCTTCCTTCCTCCAACCTGGTGTATGGATCAACCCTTTGTTCAGTGTATGCAGTTGTAGGTGCTACTCACCATTCATTGCTTAACAACCGTCTTCAGTTACCAAACTGACTGTCTGGACATTGCCGTGCTTGTGTTTAAATAACCCTTATGTTACTTAAGGGCTTCCGTGATAGCTCAGTTGGTAAAGAATCCACCTGCACTGCAGGAGATTCCGGTTTGATTCCTGGATTGGGAAGATCCACTGGAGAAGGGATAAGTCACCCACTCCAGTGTTCTTGGGCTTCCCTTGTGGCTCAGCTGGAAAAGAATATGCCTGCAATGAGGGAGACCTGCGTTTGATACCTGGGTTGGGAAGATCCCCTGGAAAAGGGAAAGGCTACCCATTCCAGTATTCTGGCCTGGAGAATCTCATGGGCTGTGTAAGTTGATGGGGTCGCAAAGAGTCGCATATGACTGAGTGACTTTCATTTTATGGTACTTATAATGGCCCCGCAGCACAAGAATAATGATGCTTGCAATTCAGATATTCTCTTACTGTGCCTAATTT
Organism: Bos indicus; assembly: GCF_029378745.1. Lineage (NCBI taxonomy): Eukaryota > Metazoa > Chordata > Mammalia > Artiodactyla > Bovidae > Bos > Bos indicus. The sequence goes on along the minus strand of NC_091764.1, from coordinate 103,675,559 downwards.
GTAAATTAAACTTCATCACACATAGGTATTGGAGAAGGCAATGGCACCCCACTCCAGTACTCTTGCCTGGAAAATGCCATGGATGGAGGAGCCTGGTAGGCTGCAGTCCATGGGGTCGCAAAGTGTCGGACACAATTGAGCGACTTCACTTTCACTTTTCACTTTCATGCATTGGAGAAGGAAATGGCAACCCACTCCAGTGTTCTTGCCTGGAGAATCCCAGGGAAATGGGGAGACTGGTGGGCTGCCGTCTATGGGGTCGCACAGAGTCGGACACGACTGAAGTGACTTAGCAGCAGTAGCAGCAGCACACATAGGTATGTATAGGAAAAAGCAGTTTGTAATAGGATTTGATACTGTCCATGGTGGCAGGTATTCTCTGGGGTCTTGGAATGTATCTTCTGAGAATAAGGGGAGACTGCTGTATATCAAATGATTATGTTGTACACATGAAATGAACATACTATTATATGTTAATTGTAGCTCAATTAAAATAAAAGGATTAGGGAATAGAGACAGTGGCTGGAGGGGCATCTATGGTCAGAGACCCTCTCTTCATGGGTGAGACAGAAGTCATTGAAGTACTGGAAGATGAAGTGTTGGCCTCCTCCTTAAAGTGTTACGATGGTAAATCTCCTTAGTATGGGGACCAGAGTGGATTACATCTGGAGAATCTCACCAGAAAATAATTCAGAAATCCTCAGGGCATCAGGAAATGGATTTAGTCCTAAGCCATGCCGGTTCCAGAAAGCTACAGGTTGGAGTCTTCACCCTAGCCTCCTCCAAACTGCCTCACTTTCTTCCAGTGAAGGACTCTTAGGACAGAGAGAAGTTCTTCACTATTAACCTGTGTTCCAGGGACTAAAGCACTCCATTTCTGTAACACACAGTTTATATTCTTCTTACTTCTCACTTGACACTTTTTCTACCATCCTCTAAATAATCTTGCGCTTTTGGTATTGGTGAGGTTTCGTACAGATGCTTCATTGGTTGTATTGTTTACCCAGCCTTCAGCCCATCGTCCTATGGTGGGAGGAGGCAGATTCAGTTTTAGCTGCAGTCTGCCCATATTGACCATACCATTCAGGCATCTGCCTTCCTTCTACGTGAGGAATACCACTTTCTTTAAAACATGTATTTTGTGTGATGTGAGGATTTCCATGGGCTTTCTCTTCTACTGTCTCTTATGGGAAAAATTCCTACAGTAATCATTCTGGTAAATTCATATAAAAATTCCTACAGGAATCATTCTGGTAAATTCATATAAAAGATGATTTTGGATTTCTAGTTGGATTCTATAATTCACTGTCTTCTGGGTTTCAATATCTTGATTCTTTCTTTGTCCTTGTAGCTCTTTGCCTCTGAAAAGTGATATTTAGCACTCATAATTCTTTGTGCTAAACCTCCCTGGCTGTTTCCACCAAACCCCACAAGTACCTTTCTGCTAAGAGTGTGGGTGGCATGGTGGCGTATTCTTGGTATTTTTACTGAATGTTTTGGTAAGCTAAGTTGGTTTCTTGTTACTATATACAAATATTACAGTTTATCAATTTTGGAAAAGTCCATATAGAAAAGCCTTACCAGCCACTCTATTTCCTAAAATTTGGAAAGTTATGCAAATTCATAGCCAAAAAGAACTCAAACTGGACTTTCCTGGTGGTACAGAGGATTAGAATTTGCCTGCCAATGCAGGTGCACAGGTTTTATCCCTGGTCTGGGGAGATTCCACATGCCATGGATAACTGAGCCTGAGTGCCACAACTGCTGAAGCCTGGTGATCTAGGGCCTCTGCTCTTCAAAGTGAAGCCACTGTAATGAGAAACCTGTGTACCAGAATGAAGAGTTCTCACTTCAACTAGAGAAAGTGATCACATAGCAACAATGACCCAGCACAACCCCAAATAAATAAATTATAAAAAAGGGGATATGAGACTTCAAAACAAGTATCATTTTTTAAAAAAAAGAACCCAAACTTCCTGTGTTTGATCATGAACATCTGTGAAATCCAGACAATAGAGCCAATCAGTCAATTAATTAACTTATTATTAACTTCCCTATAAGGTTGCCTGTCTCTGCAGTCTTTACTTGGATGGATGCCTCAAAGCCCCTGTTTCCTGGCCCTCTCTCATACTTTGATTTCTTTCCTTCCCTTCTCACAGTTAAGGCTACATCCTGCTACATACCCTGAGTTAATGTAGTGACATGTGTGTGTATGAACATTTAATTTCATCTTTAATGACTAATTTCTTTCTGCTTTGGGAAAGCAGCAATAAGTTACAGATCAGGGAGGTCCAGACTTCTTGGGCCACTGAGTCTCCTGGGAAAATCCTAGCAATTTGTCAGGACTAATACATCCTGTCTCTGTAGCCTGACCCTCCTGCTCCTCCTCTGACAGGTTGTGCAGAGCAGTTGAGCTGTCTGAGTTCTACAGCATCCTTTGAGATCAGATCCAGAGGGCTCTCCTCTCGTAAAGTGAAAGACTAATTAAGCTGTTTTCATTTTTATGCAAAAGAACTCTTCCTGCTCATCTTCTTCCTGATGTCATATAGACGAGGCTGCAGTACTTTTTTAATTGCAGTTTTTCTTCCTGTGATGTTCCTGCGTGGTTTTTACTTGAAAAGCAGCCAAATGATAAATCACATATAAATATCCTGTCTCCTCTATCAGATCTGATAAGACTTAATAAGAAGCCACATTGCCTCCACCTTCTGGTATATTGTGGTTTGTCTTGTATATCTTTCAAGCCTGAGATTTGCAGAATTGGTTGTTATGTTAGCAACAAACTGCTTGTTTTTGAACATTAAATTTGCCTTATTAATTGCTGAAATCCTATGTTTTTAAAAAAATAGTTATTTACTTATTTTTATTTTGGACTGTGCTGGGTCTTTGTTGTTGCATAGGCTTTTCTCTAGTTGCAGCGAGCAGGGCTACTCTCTCTCAGGCTTCTTATTGCAGTGGCTCCTCTTGTTGCAGAGCTCGGGCTGTGTGGCTTGTGGGCTTCAGTAGTTGCAGCTCATGGGCTCAGTGGTTACTGCTCACAGGCTCTAGAGCACAGGCTCAGTAGTTGTGGTACACGGGCTTAGCTGCTCCAAGGCATGTGGGATCAGGGGTAGAGCCTATGTTTCCTGCATTGGCAGGTGGATTCTTTACCACTGAGCCACCAGGGAAGCCCCTGAAATCTTGTATTTTTAAAGTGAAAATAGCAATAACCTAAGTAATGTCATAAAAATATTCCTTCTTATTTGAGGTAATTCCTTTTAAATGTCTAGCACAGTGCCGTTTAGTCTTTCAATAGACATTAATTGTGGTGGTGGTGGTTTAGTCGCTAAGTTGTGTCCAACTCTTGCGATCCTGTAGACTGTAGCCTGTCAGGCTCCTCTGTCCGTGGGATTCTCCAGGCAAGAATACTGGAGTGGGTTGCCATTTCCTTCTCCAGGGGATCTTCCTGACCCAGGAATTGAACCCAGGTCTCCTGCATTGCAGGCAGATGATTTACTAACTGAGCTATGAGGGAAGCCCCCTGACATTAGTTGAGCATCTATTAAATTATAGAGAGTGGCAACACAGAGCCAGTCTCCTCGAAATCTGGTTTGGGAGATTAAGTGGCACATAACAAAATGAGCTAAAAATTTCTGGGGAAGGAAAGAGACACTAGAGAGTCATACTCAGACTTTTCATGCTTCCACTTACAAGTGACACAGGTGACACCACCCACGTTTCATTGGCCAGAATGAATCACCGAGGACTAGAAAAATAACTATTTGATGAGTATTACTATCTATGCCACATCCTTCAGTACAACTCTTGATAGCAGTGCTGTCAGTTTTTTCTTGCCTTGGAGAAGCTTCTGAGATACAGCTTTGTGCAGAAATTGAACGTGATCTGACCCTCCCTGAGTAGGATTTGAAAGCATTTTCTATGTGATTCCTTTGGCTGGTGTGTCTCTGACTCCTTTGGTAATAATTATCTTGCCGATTCTAGGTTCACACTCCCTGCTGAAATCAATTTTTCAGCAGACATCTTCACTGTTTATCCTTCCAAGATGGTGTCTGGGACAAGGGGGTTTCTTACTCTCCAGTGGCAGTGGGCAAGTGTCCTTGGTCTGCGTGCTCTCTGCTTAGAATCTGCTTGTTTTTGATTTAGTAGCTTTGATCTGGTCTGGTCTCTGGGCATCTGATTGCTGGACCTGTGGAGAAATGAATGAGGTCAATTCAGGGCCAAGCTCTTTGTTAGATGTTGCTGATCATAGACTGCAAAGGGCTGAACAAGGATGATGGGCTGGACCTCAGTCAGCTCGTGACCTTGCTCTTTCCTTCCTGCCTTTGTGATAAAGTGGTCTTTGGTAAAGGAGCCTTTACTAATCCTGGTACATCATGCAAGGAACACAGATGGTGAGGTGGGTCTCCAATAGTTTGGTATAATATCTCAATTAATTATTTCCTTTTAAAGTTATATAAATCATTTTAAAATCAAAACTATTTTGTAATTTAGTCACTGATTGGTCCTAAGGGAATGTTGCTCATGCAAGGATGCTTAATTATTAACTTCCAAAGGAAAGAGATTAACTTAGCATCTTAAACTTCCATTTTCTAATGTGCAAACTGGGAATAATACTGCTACATTACAATGTTGTTGTAACATATTGTACTGCCTTACAATCCATCAGGCCAGTTAAAGTTGTCCTAAGTCAAAGAACAGAATTCTCTCTGCTCTTTACTTCTGCACTTCTCAATACAGAAACTATTGAGCGAAATGTTTTTTATAACAAAATTTTCTTCCTGTTACAGTCATGTGTGGTTTGGATTGAAAATGTGACAAATGGTAAATATATCAACATCCTGCCCTCTTGGCCATATCTGATTAAGACCAGAACATGAGACTTCACGGTCTTCACCTGTCAGTGAGCTCTGGTTTGTCAACTGTGTATTTGGATACACAGATATGTGCTGCATCTATATGGTTTTAGAACTGGCTGTCTCAGCACTGCTCTGAGAATGGAGTTACCTTTGTTTCTGGCTATTGGAATTTACTGCATTCATTGCAAAATGTCAAAGTTGTAGTGAACTGTACATCGCTTGTACCATTTAATAGTATTGAAATGTCATTACAACAAATGATGTAAATTGCATTGTGCTATTAAGCCCTCACAACAAGTTGAATTATGTTTTCAAAACAATTCTTTTTGATAGGGATGATTTGTGTAAAACACTTCTCAGTACCATTCATTCATTTATTCAACAGACATCGTTTCGCATTTTAAATTATCCAGGCACTGGGGATATGGGGTTGAATTAGACACAGAACTTTTACCAAGTATATTCCAGCTTATAAAGCAAAATGAGCAAGTACACAACTTAATTCATGACAGTGCACAGATGGCAAGATAGTTTCATGAGCAGTACAATGGAGGCATGGGCTTCCAGGGTGGCTCAGTGGTAAAGAATCCACCTGTAATACTGGGAAACGTGGGTTTGATCCCTGGATCTGGAAGATCCCCTGGAGGAGGAAATGGCAACCCACTCCAGTATTCTTGCCTGGAGAATTCCATGGACAGAGGAGCCTGGTGGGCTACAGTCCATGGGGTTGCAAAGTGACTGAGTAACTAATGCTTTCACTTTCACTTTTCTGTCTGGGGCAGTTCCTTTAACTTATATTTTGTATCTTCTTTAGGTATGCTTTATAGTACAGTTGTGTTCAGAATCCTACCAAATCAAACCCTCAATATACAAAGGGGGAAAATGTGAAGTTTAGAAATGCCTCGTCTTTCTAAATTATGTATTTTCTTCTTGGGACTCCAAAATCGTATATTGGAGGGCTAGAGTTGAATGATGACTCCTACTTCCTCTTTATTTCCTGTAACAATCTCTTTCTCTCCCTGAAACCTCATTTGGTGACTAGCTGAAATGTAATAAAAGGAAGGGGATTTAGCATGTATAAAAAGCCCCTTATATATACATATTGTGTCTCTGTATCTATGTATCAATATATTCATCTATCACCATCAATCCATCCTTGAATCTACCTAATCAATTTATTTAGTATCTATATTTCTATTGTAATTTATTTCTTTATAGTTCAAACAATGAAAATCCAATGTCTTCATCAACAGACCATTCTAAGATGTTTAAATATGAAAATAATATTGTGATCGTTTAAAAAATACCATGACTTAGATTTTACTTGACCCTACCTTCCAGGAATTTGTCATTCCCAGCTCTGCCGCCTTGTGGTATTCCTGTAAACTGCACGCTTACAAAGTGGAACCTGATAGCGATTGATATTAGCTGAGCAAAGTAATGCTCAAAATCCTTCAAGCTAGGATTCAACAGTACATGAACTGAGAACTTCTAAATGTACAAGCTGGATTTAGAAAAGGCAGAGGAACCAGAGATAAAATTGCCAACATCCATTGGATCATAGAAAAAGCAAAGGAATTAAAAAAATCTACTTCTGCTTCATTGACAATGCTAAAACCTTTGTGTGAATCACAACAAACTGTGGAAAATTTTTAAAAAGAGATAGGAATACCAGACCACCTTACTTGTCTCCTGAGAAACCTGTATGCAGGACAAGAAGCAACAGTTAGAATTGGACACGGACCAATGGACTGGTTCCAAATTGGGATAGGAGTACATCAAGGCTATATATTGTCACCCTGCTTATTTAATGTATAAACAGAGTACATTATGAGAAATGCCAGGCTGGATGAATCACAAGCTGGAATCAAGATTGCTGGGAGAAATATCAACAACCTCAGATATGCAGATGATACCACTCTAAAGGCAGAAAGCGAAGAGGAACTAAAGAGCTTCTTATGAAAGTGAAAGAGGAGAGTGAAAAAGCTGGCTTAAAACTCAACATTCAAAAAGCTAAGATCATGGCATCTGGTGTCATAACTTCATGGTAAATATATGGGGAAAAAGTGGAAACAGTGACAGATTTTATTTTCTTGGGCTCCAAAATCATTGTGGATGGTGACTGCAGCCACAAAATTTAAAGATGCTTGCTTCTTTGAAGAAAAGCTATGACAAACCTAGACAGTGTGCTAAAAAGCAGAGACATCATTTTGCTGACAAAGGTCTGTATAGTCAAAGCTATAGTTTTTCCAATAGTCATGTATAGATATGAGAGTTGGACCATAAACAAGGCTGAGCTTTGAAGAACTGATGCTTTTGAATTGTGCTGGAGAAGACTCTTAAGAGTCCCTTGGATAGTAAGGTGATCAAATCAGTCAATCCAAAAGGAGATCAATCCTGAATATTCATTGGAAGGACTGATGCTGAAGCTGAAGCTCCAATGCTTTGGCACCTGATGTGAAGAGCTGACACATTGAAAAAGACCCTAATGCTGGGAAAGACTGAGGGCAGAAGGAGAAGAGGGTGGTAGAGGATGAGATAGTTGGATAGCATCACTGATTCAATGGACATGAATTTGAGCAAACTCTGGGAGATAGTGAAGGACAGGGAAACCTGGCATGCTGCAGTCCATGGGGTTGCAAAGAGTTGGACATGACCTAGCTACTGATCAATATCCATGTAAGAAGCTGAAACCTTCATGTGTTGGGCAAGTGCACTGATATAGTGAGTGGACTATGATTTGACCTTGGACTTCTGTTGTAAAAGTTAATTTTTAAGTATTCGGAACTCAGAAGGCTAGCGCCCACCAAGGACTATGTAGAGAACTATGTATAGACTATACAGAATGTCTACTTGAGTGGAGGGCCAGCAGTGAGCCCTGGAAAATGTCAGGGGTACAGATTGAAAGGAGCCATCAGCACAGACGTCTCCTCTGCCTGGAATACTCCAACCCCGCCACTCCTGGGAGAGACAGTAACCTGGACCTGGAGTGGAGTGAAAGAGAGAGGTTTATTTTTTCCTTTTCCTTTTTCAAGAAGGTTGAATGATTCATAAGAGAACAGATAGACTTCCAGGTGCTATATGGCAATATGGTAAAAAATGTAATATTTCTGAAAAATAATTAATTCCTATTCTGCAAATATAGTAATTCCTGTTCTTAGTATCAGTTACAAGTAAATAGTCTGAAATGTGAACAAAAGTTATGTTAAACAATTTTTATGGTAACAGGGCATGCATGTTAAGTCACTTCAGTTGTGTCCGATTCTATGTGACCATGTGGACCATAGCCCACCAGGCTTCTGTCCATGGGATTCTCCAGGCAAGAATACTGGAGTGGATTTCCATGTCCTCCTCCAGGGGATCTTCCTGACCCAGGGATTGAACCCGTGTCTCTTGAGTCTCCTGTATTGGTTGGTGAGTTGTTTACCATTAGATTAATTACATAAAAATGAAGATATGGAATTTTCCTTTCCATCTTCCTTCATATCCTTATTCATTTCTTCCTTTTTCTCTCTGATAATGATTGATAAATTATTACTATTAATGAAGCTAACTATTAACAAAGTAAATCCTTACATATGAACCTTCAGATTGTGAACTTTAAAGATATGGACATGCATCCCCATGTCCGAACACGTAAGGTTGTTTACCTGTGTGTTGTACATTGTCAGGCGCCTGCATCCTTGACAAGGGGTTGTGCTTTTGTGTCCTTTATTGTACCTGTGTAGAGTATAGGCTTCCCTGGTGATTAATTGTAAAGAGTCTGCCTGACAATCCAGGAGACACATGAGACGAAGTTACCATCTCTGCATCAGGAAGATCACCTGAAGGAGGAAATGGGACCCACTTCAGTATTCTTGCCTGGAGAATCCCATGGACCAAGGAGCCTGGAGGGTTAAAGTCCATGCAGTCTTTAAAGAGTTGGACATGACTGAGCACACATGTACGTGATCCAGGACCCAGTCTCCAGATCATTTTGAGAAGGAGGGAAAGACCAACAATTTCATCCCCTCAACTTGATGGTTTCCATCTCACCCTCTCCGCACTCACCTGTGAATTCCCACACATTTTTTTTCTGCTGGCCTGATAATTATTCTTGAGTTTCAAGCCTTCTTGGAGTTCTCTGCTTCCACCCAGAGCTCAGTCCCAGGGAATATCAGTGCCTGATTCCACCAGAGATAGTCTACACAGGTCAACCAATCCCACACCCTGACCCTACCAGATCTCATAGTTTGTGGGGATCAGCCAGGATGATCAGGGGAGAATCACTCATGCTTTTTGATGCGACTTTTCTACACCACCCCGGTCATGGCATCTGGTTCTCAGGGACCATGGAAGCAGGAGGTCAAAGGACCATGTTGCTCATATAAGGAGATGTTGAAGATGCAGAAGCTCATTGGTGTCTGAGCTGCAGAAAGTGGCAGATGCAGCCTCCGACAGTGCCTGAAATGGTGAGAGGTGTCGCTATTGGCTCTCGGGAGGGAGGGTGTAAGGGGTGGTCTATATAGACCCCAGTCGGCACCCTGACACCTCCTCACAGGCTGATCCTGCAGCTGGGACTGTGACCTTGAGGACATGGGGTCAGGATGGCTCTGGGCAGACACCTCTCCCTGCGGGGACTCTGTGTCCTCCTCCTTGGCACCGTGGTGGGTGGTCAAGGTAAGAGCTGCCCCTCTGTCCTGTTTCACAGCAGGGAGTAGATGCCTTGGTGAAGGGAAAGGTGTCTGGAGTTCTGGAGCCCAGCCTCACTGTTTTTGACCAAAAAGGACCCATGGTGACTGTGAATACTGGTTCCTCTCCTGTGCGGGGTCCACTGGTCATAGCAGCAGATTTTACAGAGCAGTGAGGTTTTGTCTGGACTGAGCTGGGTCAGCCTGAGTCTCTCCACTGTCTCCCTTGTTCTCAGGGAGCTTCTAGGGTCCCATTGGCTTCCAGTGTGCGGAAGTTCCAGCGACTGACCCAGCTGGGACTCTGGGCTGTTCCCACATGCTCCACATGCCTGGTGTGTGAGCACTGACTCTAGATCCCCATGTTTCCTGTGTCTGTGCTCCTGTAGGCTCTGTGCTTGTGTGCATGCATGCATGTGTGTGTGTGTGTGTGTGTGTGTGTGTGTGAGAGAGAGAGAGAGAGAGAGAGAGAGAGAGAGAGTATGTGAGTGAGGAGTGTGTGAGGGTGAGTGAGGAATGTGTGAGGGTGAGTATGTGTGTGTGTGTGTAAGGGGGGTGGAGACTGTGTGAGAGGAACTGGGCTGCTGAGCAGGGACTGTGTCCATTGGTCTGTGAAGCACACAGGGTCCCACAGGGCTGGGGGTCATGGCTGCTACATGTAACCAGATCAGAGATACTTTGCACCTGTCTGCCTCTCTCTGGCTCCTCTCCCCTACCCCCCGGGCTCCCTTCTGCTTGTTGACATGTCTGCCCAGCACTGGGCTCTGTGACAGACTCTGCCTGCTGGCCTCGCCTGTCTCCACCAGGTGTCCATTATGGAGCAGAGACGCCCACAGCCAGGAGAGGGGACCTCTTGTCTGTAGAGATCAGTTAATGTGCAGCCCCAGGTGTATAAATTCCCGAGTCCCTGCCCTAGTCTCTCTGACATTTCCTGATGTGCTGGGGGCCTGGGATGGTCCTTACCTCTCCCAGGATCTGCTGAGACTCTATAGGGAGCTCTTTCTGTCTCGTGCCCTCTCCTGTCCCTCCCTGGAGCTGGTTTCCCTGAGTGAGAGGATGGCGGGGGTCAGGGATGAGGCTGTGGAGAATCTGGTCTCCAGCCTGGAGAAGGTGGCTCTCTCAGATGTGGGTGCTGGTCCGCTGAGACTCAGTGCCACCCTGTCTTGTCTCAGAGCTCACTGTTGTCCCCTAGACCTCAGCCTCCAGTCCACAGCTGTCCTCAGGAAGCCCCCTCTCTTCTTGTATCTGCTCCTTGAGTGCTGAGCAGATGCTCAACAGTCTTTTTCTGAGGGCCTCTGGTGGGCAGAGGTGGGTTTGGTTTCATGAGGAGGAAGATAATGGATGTTCTGACACAAGCTCCCTGCTCTTACTAGGCAAACTGTAGACTATTTCCTCAGTAGCTTTTTAAGAAGCAAGAGTGTTTCACCAAAGCAAACACTCTTTTCATTTTCTTTGCAACAATACCATTTAGAGTTATCCTACTAAAATTTTAGACTTCTGTTTCATACAACATTGGACTTTCTCCTTTTAATATGATAGTCTTGGCTTTTCTGAGCATCTGATGATTTCTGAGCTGGGCACACATTATAGGTGCCTTCAGCCTTGAAATTCATGTTGGACGTAGGCATAAAATTATCCTGCAGATGCAATTTATGTCATTAGACACAAAAGCTTAGACCCTCAGTATTAAATAATTTAGTATTAATATATATTATTTTGTAACCTGTTTCTACAATCAGTAATATATTTTGGACATTTTTCTATATCATTACCTATTCTTTTACACACTAAAATATTTTATTGCAGAATTAAAAAATACAGGATATCATAGAAATACTATTGAAATTTTTAATTGCCTCCAGTTAATTCATTATATGACTGAAAGGCAATATACTTACCTAACCATCTCTATTGGAAATTTAGTTGTTTTCAATGTTTTTGCCATTATGAAAAAAGTTGCTCTGTACTTCTTTACATTTAAGTAAGGACCGTCCATAATTGTTTCTCTTAATCATATACTAAAAGTGGAGTTTTGATTTGCATTTCTCTAATAATGAGCGATGTTGAGCATCTTTTCACATGTTTATTAGCCATCTATACGTCTTCTTTGGAGAAATGTCTCTTTAAGTCTTCTGCCCACTATTTTTTTTTTTTATTTTTAAACTTTACAATATTGTATTGGTTTTGCCAAATATCGAAATGAATCTGCCACAGGTATACATGTGTTCCCCATCCTGAACCCTCCTCCCTTCTCCCTCCCCATACCATCCCTCTGGGTCGTCCCAGTGCACCAGCCCCAAGCATCCAGTATCGTGCATCGAACCTGGACTGGCGACTCGTTTCATACATGATATTATACATGTTTCAATGCCATTCTCCCAAATCTTCCCACCCTCTCCCTCTCCCACAGAGTCCATAAGACTGTTCTATACATCAGTGTCTCTTTTGCTGTCTCATATACAAGGTTATTGTTACCATCTTTCTAAATTCCATATATATGCGTTAGTGTACTGTATTGGTGTTTTTCTTTCTGGCTTACTTCACTCTGTATAATAGGCTCCAGTTTCATCCACCTCATTAGAACTGATTCAAATGTATTCTTTTTAATGGCTGAGTAATACTCCATTGTGTATACGTACCATAGCTTTCTTATCCATTCATCTGCTGATGGACATCTAGGTTGCTTCCACGTCCTGGCTGTTATAAATATTGCTGCGATGAACATTGGGGTACACGTGTCTCTTTCCCTTCTGGTTTCCTCAGTGTGTATGCCCAGCAGTGGGATTGCTGGGTCATAAGGCAGTTCTATTTCCAGTTTTTTAAGGAGTCTCCACACTGTTCTCCATAGTGGCTGTACTAGTTTGCATTCCCATCAACAGTGTAAGAGGGTTTCCTTTTCTCCACACCCTCTCCAGCATTTATTGCTTGTAGACTTTTGGATCACAGCCATTCTGACTGGCGTGAAATGGTACCTCATAGTGGTTTTGATTTGCATTTCTCTGATAATGAGTGATGTTGAGCATCTTTTCATGTGTTTGTTAGCCATCTGTATGTCTTCTTTGGAGAAATGTCTATTTAGTTCTTTGGCCCATTTTTTGATTGGGTCATTTATTTTTCTGGAGTTGAGCTGTAGGAGTTGCTTGTACAGTTTTGAGATTAGTTGTTTGTCAGTTGCTTCATTTGCTATTATTTTCTCCCATTCTGAAGGCTGTCTTTTCACCTTGCTTATAGTTTTCTTGGTTGTGCAGAAGCTTTTAAGTTTAATTAGGTCCCATTTGTTTATTTTTGCTTTTATTTCCAATATTCTGGGAGGTGGGTCATAGAGGATCCTGCTGTGATGTATGTCGGAGAGTGTTTTGCCTATGTTCTCCTCTAGGAGTTTTATAGTTTCTGGTCTTACGTTGAGATCTTTAATTCATTTTGAGTTTATTTTTGTGTATGGTGTTAGAAAGTGTTCTAGTTTCATTCTTTTACAAGTGGTTGACCAGTTTTCCCAGCACCACTTGTTAAAGAGATTGTCTTTAATCCATTGTATATTCTTGCCTCCTTTGTCAAAGATAAGGTGTCCATATGTGCGTGGATTTATCTCTTGTCTTTCTATTTTGTTCCATTGATCAATATTTCTGTCTTTGTGCCAGTACCATACTGTCTTGATGACTGTGGCTTTGTAGTAGAGCCTGAAGTCAGGTAGGTTGATTCCTCCAGTTCCATTCTTCTTTCTCAAGATAGCTTTGGTTATTTGAGGTTTTTTGTATTTACATACAAATTGTGAAATTATTTGTTCTAGCTCTGTGAAGAATACCGTTGGTAGCTTGATAGGGATTGCATTGAATCTATAAATTGCTTTGGGTAGTATACTCATTTTCACTATATTGATTCTTCCAATCCATGAACATGGTATATTTCTCCATCTATTAGTGTCCTCTTTGATTTCTTTCACCAGTGTTTTATAGTTTTCTATATATAGGTCTTTAGTTTCTTTAGGTAGATATATTCCTAAGTATTTTATTCTTTCCATTGCAATGGTGAATGGAATTGTTTCCTTACTTTCTCTTTCTGTTTTCTCATTATTAGTGTATAGGAATGCAAGGGATTTCTGTGTGTTGATTTTATATCCTGCAACTTTACTATAATCATTGATTAGTTCTGGTAATTTTCTGGTCTGCCCACTATTTGATTCTGTTCTTTTTCTGGTATTGTACTTCATGAGCTGCTTGTATATTTTGGAGATTAGTTCTTTGTCAGTTGTTTCATTTGCTATTATTTTCTCCCATTCTGAGGGTTGTCTTTTCATCTTGCTTATATTAATAGTTTCCTTTATTGTGCAAAATCTTTTAAGTTTAATTATGCCCCATTTGCTTATTTTTATTTCCATTACTCTAGGAGGTGTGTCATAGAGGATCTTTCTGTGGTTTATGTCAAAGGGTGCTCTGCCTAAGAGTTTTCCTCTAAGAGTTTTATAGTTTCTGTCCTTACATTTAGGTCTTTAATCCATTTTGTGTTTATTTTGTGTATGGTGTTAAGAAGTATTCTAATTTCAGATTTCCCAGCACCACTTATTAAAGGGACTGTCTTTCTCCATTGTATATTTTTGCCTTCTTTTTCAAAGTTAAGGTGCCCATAGATGCGCGGATTTATCTCCGGGCTTTCTATCTTGTTCCATTGGTCTACAATGAGGTATCATCTCATATCGGTCAGAATGGCAGTCTTCAAAAAGTCCACAAATAATAAATGCTGGAGAGGGTGTGGAGAAAAGGGAGCCCTCTTGGACTGTTGGTGGGGATGCAAAAGGATACAGCCACTGTGGAGAACAGTGTGGAGATGCCATAAGATGCCAGGAATAAAACTACTATGTGACCCAGCAATCCCACTACTCGGAAAATACTCTGAGAAAACCATAATTGAAAAAGACACATGTACCCCAGTGTTCATTGCAACACTATTTAAAATAGCTAGGACATGGAAGCAACCTAGATGTCCATCAACAGATAAATGGATAAAGAAGTTGTGATACATATACACAATGGAATATTCCACAGCTATAAAAAGTATGCACTTAAGTCAGTTCTAATGAGGTAGAAGAACATAGAGCTTTGTATACAAAGTGAAGTAAGTGAGAAAGAAAAAGAAAAATATTATATATTAATGCACATGTATATGGAATCTAGAAAGATGGTGTTGATGAATTTATCTACAGGGCAGCAGTGGAGATGCAGATATAGAGAACAGATTTATGGTCACAGTGGTGGAGAGAGAAGCTGGGATGATTTGAGAGAATAACATTGAACCATATACATTACCATATGTAAAGTAGGTAGCCAGTGGGAATTTGCTGTATGACACAGGGAACCCAAAGCTGGTGCACTGTGACAACCTAGAGGGGTGGGATGGGGAGGGAGGTGGGAGGAAGGTTTAAGAGGGAAGGGATACATGTATACTTATGGCTGATTCATGTTGATGTATGGCAGAAGCCATTACAATATTGTGATTGTTCAGTTGCTCAGTCCTGTCTGATTCTTTGCAATTCCATGGACTGCAGTATGCCAGGCTTCTCTGTCCTTCACTAACTCCCAGAGCTTGCTCAAACTCATGTCCATTGAGTTGGTGATGCCAGCCAACCATCTCGTCCTCTGTCGTCCCCTTCTCTTTCTTCCTGTCTTCAATCTTTTCCAACATCAAGGTCTTTTCCAGTGAGTCGGCTCTTCACATCAGGTGGTCAAAGTATTGGAGTTTCAGCTTCAGCATCAGTCCTTCCAATGAATGCTCAGGACTGATTTCCTTTAGGATGGACTGGTTGGATCTCCTTGAAGTTCAAGGGACTCTCAAGTGTCTTCTCCAACACCACAGTTCAAAAGCATCAATTCTTTGGTGCTCAGCTTTCTTTATAGTCCAACTCTCATATCCATGAAAATGTTAGTTTTCACATAACCTCACCAACTTTGTCTTCTTATGAAATTTTAAAATCTTAGCCTGTCTTTATAGCAAAAACTCGTGTGTATTAACTAATTTAATCCTTTATTTGTGAATTATTTTCTCATGACATTTGTTCTTTTTAACTTGCGATGTTTATCATATTTTCATGACTTACATGGAAGCTCTTTATACTACTACTACTATCTACTACAACTACACTACCACCTATACTGCTGTCACTTATAGGAACTCATTTGAGTGTACAACAATCCTACAAGGCAGAATATACTTTTTATCCCCGGAAATAGATCACTGAGGCAGAGCAAAGTCACTTGCCCAAGATGAGTCAGTTATAAGAAGTAGAGGCAAGACTCGAACCCAAATAGTTTGGGTGCATGTCCTTGTCCTTATTGAATTATTCCATTTCTAGGCTGAAGATGTTTCTTTCAGTCTATTGTTTCATTTTATCTTTCCCTTGTTTTCAGTTTCATGGGATTTTCTTTTCCTTTTCCTTTTGGCTTGTACTACGTGGCACGTGGAATCTTAGTTCCTGCAGCAGGGATTAAACCTGCACCCTCTGCAGTAGAAGTACAGAGTCCTAAGCACTGGATACCAGGTAAGTCCCTCAGGGAAGTTTCTAATAATATTAATTGCCTATTAAAATTTCCTGTTGGTTGGCATCACTGACCTAGTAGACATGAGTTTGAGCAAGCGCCAGGAGATGATGAAGGACAAGGAAGCCTGGTGTGCTGCAGTCCATGGGGTCTCAAGAGTCAGACATGACTGAGCAACTGAATAATAATAAAAATTTCCTGTATTTGTTTCTACTTTCAGAGCCTTCTTATAAGTGTTCTTTTCCCTATCAAGTTTAAGAAAATTATTTTATCCTTACTCTTATGATTTTGTGAATATATTTAAATATATGTCAGTACTAAATAACTGTGTAAATTATTTTATATATGATGTCAAGTTCTATCTAATTTTATTTTTTCAATATCATACTTGAATTGTTTCTTATTCTTTTCTCACTGATTTTAATGCCACAGAGAAATGCACTAAATCACATCATTTCCACATGTCCTTTTTGGAATTTATTTAGACTTTCATCCACAAATGTTTATTGATTTAAAAATGGGCTTGTGTGCTCAGATGCTCAGTTGTGTCTGACTCTGTGACCCCATGGACTGTAGCCTTCCCGGCTCCTCTGTTCATGGCATTTCCCAGGGAAGAATACTGGAGTTGGGTGCCACTTCCTACTTCAGGGTATCTTCCCGGCCCAGGGTTAGAACCTGCATCTTTTACATCTCCTGCATTGGCAAGAGGATCACTCGTGTGGTACGAAATCCATACCCTTTGCAGTTCCCCAGATGCTGAGGCCCCCGTGGTGATGAATGAAGCTCCCTGGCTCATAAAACTTATAGTCTAGTGCAGTTGGGCACCAAAACAAGAATTTATAATAAACTTTGATAACTACCATCAGTTGGGACATCAGCAGGGTTACTTAATCTAGCTGGGAGAAGCAGAGAAGGTGTCCCTAAAGAGACAAAATTTAAACTGAGACTATGCATTCTGGAAATGAAGTTATTCATTTAGAATTTATAGTAATGACAGTAAAACCTTATATATAAACTCATATGCACTCATGTTTAGTATATGTCAATTGTATATACTATAATTTATCTAAATTGCTTATTTCAAGTATTAAAGGCTGAGAAATATATTCCAAGCTCCCATAACCATTATTCCTCTGTCAATTTCCCCTTACATTCAAAAAAGTTTTAGTCTATATCTCAGCTTTATTGAGATATAATCACCATGTAATAAGGTATAATATCACACCATATATGTATGGTGTATGGTGTGATGGTTTGAAATACATATATACATTCTTCAAGGAAGATATACAGGTGGCCAAAAAACAGGTGAAAATATGCTCAACATCCCTGATTATCGGAGAAATGCAAATCAAAACTACAATGAGGTATCACCTCACACTGGTCAGAACCGCCATCATCAAAAATCTACAAACAATAAATGCTGGAAAGAGTGTGGAGAAAAGGGAACTCTCCTACACTGTTGTTGGCAATGTAAATCGGTGCAACCACTATGAAGAACAGTATGGAGATGCCTTTAAAAACTAAGACTAGGACCACTAACTGGTCTGGCAGTCCCACTCCTGGTCATGTATCCAGAGAAAACTATAATCTGAAAGTACACATGCACCTTGGTGTTTATTGCAGCACTATTTACAAAGGCAAGACATGGAAGCAAGCTAAATGTCAATCAACAGAGAAATGGATAAAGAAGATGTGATCCTATCCAATGGAATATTACTCACTATAAAAAAGATTGAAGTAATGCTATTTGCTGCAACATGGGTGTAGGACATTATCTTACTAAGTGAAGTAAATCAGACAGAGAAAGATGAATATCACATATGTACAGTGGTACATTACTCAGCCACAAACAGGAATGAAATTGGGTCATTTGTAGAGATGTAGATGGATCCAGAGACTGTCATACAGGTGAAGTCAGTCAAAAAGAAAAATGAATATCATGTATTAAAGCATATACGTGGAATCTAGAAAAATGGAACAGATGGTTTTATTTGCAAAACAGAAACAGAGACACAGACATAGTGTGGACACTGGGGTGAGGGGAGAAGGGGCTGGGATGAATTGGGAGATTGGGATTGACATATATACACTACTGCTACTCTGTATAAAATCGATAACTAATGAGAACCTACTCAGGGAACTCTACTCAGTCCTCTGTGGTGATCTAAATAGGAAGGAAATCCAAAAAAGAAGGGATATATGTATACATATGGCTGATTCCTTTGCTGTACTGCAGAAACACAACATTGTAAAGCAACTACACTCTGATTAAAATTAATTTTAAAAACATACAAATAAACTTATTTACAAAATAGAAACAGACCTACAGATACCAAAAACAAACTTATGGTTACCAAAGGGGAAACACTGGGAGTAGGGGAGAGACATAAATCAGGAGTCTGGGATTAACACACACACACCCTACTATATGTAAGATAGACAACCAGCATGAACCTACTGTATAGCACAGGGAACTCTAATCAGTGTTCCATGATGATCTATACAAGAAAAGAATCTAAAAAAGAATGAATATATATGTGTATGTATATATATATATATATATATATATATATATATAAACAAATCACTTTGCTGTATACCTGAAACTAACACATCATTGTAAATCAATTATACTCCAGTAAAATTAAAATATTAAAAAAGAATATATATATTATAGAATGATTACCACAATTAAGTTTACTAACACATCTATCACATCATATAATTATTTTTTCTGTGTGTGTGTTATGAGTACTTTTAAGGTTGACTTTATTAGTAATGATCAAGAATACAGTCCAATATTAACAACTAGTCACACGTACATTCCATCCCCAAAGCTTATTAATGTCATAGGAAGTTTGTGCCACTTGATGATCATCACTCCTTCCTCCCACCCCCATTCCTGCCTAGGCAAATACCAATTTACCCTCTGTTTCTATGAATTTAGTTTTTTTTAGATTCCACATATAAATGAGATCAAAGAATGTGTTCCTTTGTTTTACTTACTTCATTTAGCATCCTGCCCTCCTACATTAGTTATATGTTGCTTCAGATTATTGCAAAACTTGGCAGCTGAAAGCAGAAAACATCTAGCATCACATGATTTCTGGGGGCAGGAATTGACATGACTTACCTGGGTCTCTGCCACATGATGTCTCACAAGGTGCAATCATCTGAAGTTTCAACCACTCAAACCAACTCACCTGGATGTTAGCAATATTCAGACATTGCTGGACTATTTAACTGAGAGCCTCAGTCCCTTGCTGGCTGTTGGTTAGAGGCCTGCCTCAGGCCCTTGTCATGCAGGTTTCTCCATAATTAGGTCATACCATGGCAACTGGCTTCAACAGAGTAAGACAGAGAGCAAGATAGGGGGAAACCAGAGTCATCTTGAACCCTAATCTCTCAAGTGACAGTGTTTTTGTTGTTCAGTCACTAAGTCATGTCCAACTCTTTGGGATCCCATGGAGTGCAGCCCATCAGGCTCTTCTGTCCATGGAGTTCTCCAGGCAAGAATACTGGAGTGAGTTGCCAATTCCTTCTCCAGGGGATCGTCCCAGATCAGGGATCAAAACCCTATCTCCTACATTGATTGGTACACAGATTTTTTTTTTAGACATTAAGCCACCAGGCAAGCCCCTTAAGTAACATAGCTTTTGTCAAATTTCATTTGTTAGGTGCATGTTACTAGGTACATTCGAGTGTGGCAATTACACAAGGACGTGAACACAGGCGGCAGAAATAACTGGGACACTTTAGAGCCTCTTACCCCAGCCCTCTGTTCCTAGGCTGGATGAGATGCTCCTTATGGACAGGGAAGGAGAGGGAAGATTCCTTCCTGGATCCTGGGCCATGAGCTGTAACTGAGACGGGGAAGCTGGGCCCTAGTAGCCTTGGGCACATTTACAGGGAGGGCAGCATCCAGAGTCTCTGAAGGCCTGTCCTCGGTGGTGTCCCTGGAGCTGGTTCTACAGGCTTGTGAGAAACACCTGTTGCCTCCCTTCCTGCTCCAGGTTCAGTGATGGCACGTTGGGGGCTTTGAGTTGGCCATGGTTGGAATATTTGTACCACAGAAGTCAAGAAATGCTATTCACAGGGATTTTTTCCTCTCGGACAACTGACTTTTAAATACGTATCAGCACACCACTACATGGTCTCCTAAAATCTCTCCTGAGTCCTGTGTCTGTGTCTCTGTAGAAACTCTGGAGCTGAGGCTAAAGGATGGAGCCCACAGGTGTGAGGGGAGAGTGGAAGTGAAGCACCAAGGAGAATGGGGCACAGTGTATGTTCAGGACTGGTTTCTGGAGGATGCAAATGCGTTGTGCAGACACTTGGAATGTGGACTTGCCACTGATGCTCCCAGAGGGTCTTATTTTGGACCAAGACTTGGCATTATTTGGTATTTCTATCTTTCCTGCAACAGGACAGAGCCTGAATCAACTTTGAGTATCAATAACTTTGTTCAACCTGATTTTAAAAACTATACTCATATCTTGTCTCATGACCAGGATATTGGAGTAGTCTGCTCAGGTAAGTCCTGTCTGGTCTGGGAGGGGATATCCAGCAGGAAAGACCTCAGTCTCATTCCCAGAATGATCATGGGAAAACCAGATCACAGACTTTAGAGTGTCCTTGGGGGAAGACTCTGGTCACAGTGGTTGGAACCACAGTGGATCAGTGGTTCCTGGATGATTAGGTTCTCAAGAGAGTGTAAGGGCTTGCTTGGCCCTGGACAGTATAGACTTCAGACCTGTGGACAGCTGGACTCTTCACATCTCTATGATGTGTCATAAGAGGCAGGGAGGTGAGGTCAAATGTTACAAAGAAGTACAACTACTGAATTGTACTTTTATTTAAAAGTATGCTGAATCAGCTTCATTTTGGTAGCTGCTTTTTATTCTTTTGGGATGGCCAGTCAGGTTTGGCCACAAGAGAGGACATAAGAGAGGGGCAGGCACACATAGTTTATTATGCTTCTCTGGTCTCAGAGAAACAGAGTCACCAAAGGCATGAGGGGACAGTATCAGGGAGGCTGCAAGGGAGCTGGCTCAAGAAAGCATGGGGAGCCAAAAGAAAAAGGCACACAGACAAGTGACAAGTGACAGCACTGGGGTCAGGGTGCAGTTACGAAAGGAAAAGGCACGAGGGTATTTCACTGGTTCATTTGAATGTCACTAGATCACATTCAGGGCCAGAAGGAGGATTTGTAGCAGCAGCTAGAGTCATCTTACAGGTGCACCTGGTCACCTGGGTGGGGAGCTCACATCCCATTAGTGGGGATGTTGACACAACAGGGAAACATGACTAGCAAAACATGTACTAAGGGCAGTGAGGCTAAGAGGACCTGAATGACTTATGAGATGTGTTCAGTGCTGAGTGTGTTTGACCTGTGTCAGGGTGGAGGCAGTGAAGACAGCAGTGAAACTAGGGCTTGAGGAATTATCACAGTATCTTCCAGAGATGTTTCCAGTTGTTACCACAATGGTGGAAGAGACACCATAGACATTATTCCCAATAGACCAGGTGGACTAGAGGAAAATCAGGTATCACAGTGAATTCCTAATGTAGGTGGTTGAGTCTTTGAAAATGGTCAGCCATCTGGTGGGTGGGACAGGGGGAGCCCTGAGAACATCTGCAATAGGTTTCTAGCAGCTCGTAGCCAATCAGCTCTTTTGGGGATGGTCTCTGCAAAAGTGATTTTTCCAGTCTCACCCTCAGCAAATCTTTGATGATACTTGTTGAGACCCCCTAAGCAAAGAATTACTTTCATTTTTAAGTTACTTTGAAGTATGGATGACATACAAAAAGCTGTATATATTTAATGTATACAACTTGAAACTTAGGGAGGTAAGTATACATCTGTGAAATCATTACTATGGTGTGTGCATAAACCTATTCAACATTGCAAATATTTTCTTCTGTTATTATTATTAAAAATAATTATTTTCAAGGGGCATTTGAATTTCAGAAAGAAATTTTTCTTTTAAGAAAACCTTTTTTCCAGCGTTTCAAGTAACATTCTTTATTGTCACTATGCCCTAATCATGATTCCAACTGCAGGTAAACTGGTGGAAACACTACAGCAGTCTCTTGCTTTATTTTGATTAATCAACTTGTAAATGAAAATGGAGTGTGCAATGTTTGAACTTTGAGATATTGAAGCCTCTAATACTATTATTTTAAGAAAAATGATGTCTTGATGGGCTTCCCAGGTGGCGCTAGTGGAAAGAATCTGCCTGCCAATGCAGGAGACATAAGAGATGTGAGTTCGATTCCTGGGTCAGGAAGATCCCCTGGAACAGGAAATGGCAACCCACTCCAGTATTCTTGCATGGAAAATCCCATGGACAGAGGAGCCTGGTGGGCTACAGTCCATGGGGTCTCAAAGAATTGGACACGACTGAAGTGACTTAGCATGCAGGCATGTAATGTCTAGATATTAATTTCTGGTTAAGATACACTTGAAAATTAAAAGGATGCTCTGGCATTTAAACCTTGATAACAGTTTTTAATTCCTAGCACTGCTTTACTTTAGGCTTTCACATATTTATCAACTGTTTTGTTTTTTTTTTCCTGCTAATCTCTTCGTCAGTTTTATCTCTCTGGTCTATCCCTTCTATATTTTCAGAAACATGTTTTAGTGATGTTTGAGTGGAGGTAGGCCAAAGTGGTGATGAAGAAGCGGTAAGAAGAGAATAGCATGTCTGTTCAATTCTCTAACTGAAATTGAAGTCTTGGAGTTCCTTCTTCTTCTCAATTTTAGGAAAGTGAATGTGAGAGTTTCATCTCCTTTACTGGATTGTTGGAAGTGAAGTACTATGTTTAGGAGAAATCCAGAGTAGAAACAAGGACCTGAGAAGAATGTAGAGGAGCTTGCATGAAATACAGAGATGACTTCAAGAGGTTCAGGAGGAAGATTTGGGAGGGGCTTCACAAACTGAGGACTGTGGTGCTGAAGTGCAAAATGGTGAGGAGATGAAGATGCAAGGATTGCAGGAAGGGAGGTTGGGAATCAACATCCAGGGCAACTCCCACATTCACCACAGCCTCTGCGTTACACTTCCCTCCTGCTCTCATTCCTTCCTGCCCTCTCTGCCTTTATTTTAATGTGGGAGTTGTTTCTGAGCTCCATGGAAGAGCTGGCATTTCAAGGCGGCAATTTTCCTTGTGGGAAGTTTTTGTAGTAAGGATTCTATTTCTTTAACAAATACAGGACTGCTCAGATTTTCCAATTTTTGTGCTATCAAATTTTGGTAGTTGTATTTTCAAGTAGTTTTTAAGGACTCAGACCAGTTTTCAAATTGTGATAAAGTTTTTTTTATACCTCATATCTTTTAAATATTGGTAAGATCTATAAGGGTAGCCAATAAAGAATCTGCCTGCCATGCCAGAGACCTGACTTTGATCCCTGGTTTGGGAAGATTCCCTGGAGAAGGGAATGGCAATCCACTTCGGTATTCTTGCCTGGGGAATCTTATGGACAGAGGAGTCTGGCAGGCTACAGTCCATGGGGTCACAAAGAGTTGGACACGACTGAGTGACTAACACTTCAAATTCAAAGGTCTATAATGTTAACCCCCCTTTCATTTATGGTGGTATTAAATTTCTGTATTCTCTCTTTTTTTTCTTGATTGATTTTTTTTTAGCTAGAGGATTATCAGTTTTATTATCCTTTCAAAAAGAATTACCAACTGACTTTATTGATTTTATTTTTTGTGTATGCTTCCTATTTCATTGATTTTTGTTAGTTTTTTATTCTTCTCTTTTGATTTCCTGTATTTTTATAGGTTCTTGAGATGGAATCTTAGATCATTTGCTCTCAGTTTTATTTTCTATTACAGTGTAGGTATCAGTTCAGTTCAGTTCAGTTCAGTCGCTCAGTCATGTCTGACTCTTTGCGACCCCATGAATCACAGCATGCCAGGCCTCCCTGTCCATCACCAACTCCCGGAGTTCACTCAGACTCATGTCCATCTAGTCGGTGATTCCATCCAGCCATCTCATCCTCTGTCGTCCCCTTCTCCTCCTGCCCCCAATTCCTCCCAGCATCAGAGTCTTTTCCAATGAGTCAACTCTTCACATGAGGTGGCCAAAGTACTGGAGTTTCAGCTTTAGCCTCATTCTTTCCAAAGAAATCCCAGAGCTGATCTCCTTCAGGTATCAAGGAAGCATCAAAGCTATAAATTTTCTTTTAAACACCATATCAGTTGCTTCACACTGATTCTGAAGCTACATAATTTCTTTTGCATTTTATCATCATGAAATGTTCCTTTTTTCTCTCTGAATATATTCTTTGTTCTATAGTCTTACTTTGTACAATATTAACATAGATAGTATAGCTTTCTCTGATCAGTGTTTGCATGGTTTATCTTTTTTGACCTCTATAATATGTTTCCATGTTTATATTATGTTTGTTTTTGTATACAGTGTATGATTTTGTCTTACTTTTGTCTAGTTTGATTATCTTGCTTTTATTTGGAATGTTTAAATTATTTAAATTTAATACAATCATTTATATAGTTGGGTTTAAGTTTACTAACTTGCTGTTTGTTTTATGTTTTCTTTGTTCCTATTTTAATCTTTTATTGGAAGTTTTTAATATTTTATTTTATGTACTTTATTGGTGTATTAGCTATGCTTTTTTTTTTCAGAGTTTACCATAATGTTGAAATTATTATTCTTTAATCACATTTTTCTTTAAATTATATCAGAATAATTCAGAGGTTTGTGATTTCAGGGAGATCAGAAAAGAGACAGGCTGATTTAGAGAAGAGGCAGAACAAGGAGATTGAAGGCTCTGTGTTGTCATTTGGTAATTTAGAGAAATAACAAGACAGTGTCTCTTGGTTTTTAAATACTGGGACTTGTTCTATTTGATTGAAAATAAACTTAGAGAGAACCAAAACAGAATAATTAAAATTAAGTTAAAAAGATACAAAGAAGAAAAGAAGTCAGACTGAAGGAAAATACTTCAAAATATTATCAGTATTTATGTCTGGGAGTAGGAGGACAAATGATTTTTATTTTTCTCTTTGTATTTTTTTACTTTACAGTTTCTTTCTATTAAACACTGTCACCACAGTGCAGCTGTTCAGGTTGTCTGTTCAGGTGAGATGCAGATCAGGACTTTAACTTCCCTGCACACTCTGTTAAGGTGAGAAAACATGAGATTTAGTTGAAGTTTTATCTTTTCCAACCATCATACACAGAAGTCCGGCTCATGACAAATGGCTCCTCTTAGTGTGAGGGGCAGGTGGACATTAATATTTCTGGACGATGGAGAGTGATCTGTGCCTCCCACTGGACTCTGGCTAATGCCAATGTTGTCTGCCATCAGCTCAGCTGTGGAGTTGCCATCTCCACCCCAAAAGGAGCAGAAGGAAATGATCAGCTCTGGAAAGCCCAATATCACTGCTTGGGGAATGAGTCCTTCCTGTGGGAGTACGCTGTAACTGCCCTGGGTGGTCCTGACTGTTCCCATGGAAACATGGCCTCTGTGATCTGCTCAGGTAAGAGAGAGAAGGGCTACTGGTACCCAGGATGCTCATGGAGTGAAATGGTCTCAAGAGCAGAGAGTGAGGGAAAACTGGCTTCAGAAGTTAGAAGTTTCACAATGAAATACAGGTTCCATTGTTATTCATTCATTTTTCAGATCAGGGGCAAGAAGCATTAAGGGAAATACATTTGTTAAGTAAACATGGCTATTTAAGTATAGTCATGGAGAGCGATGTATAAGAAATAAGTATATGCCTCAGTCAGGTTTTTTTTTTTTTCCTGCTGAACCATGTGAGAATTACCATACCCATCAGATTCCTTTACCAGATATCTCAGCGTGTGTTTCTTAAGTACAAATACATTTTTCAAATTCAGGAAATTCTGATTTCACAAGTTATTATTAACTGTTTTTTTTGTGAAATACACCTGAACCTGAAGTTGTTTTCTTTTGGTTTCATAGTAGGAAAATTTAAATACAAATTCTGTATTTTTTAATAAATTAGAATGATTCAGATTTTCTGCTGGTTCTTGTGTCATTTAAATTGGTACTATTCAAAGAATTTTCACTTTAGCTAAATGTTCAAGTCTTGGTAAAGAGGAAATGATGTCAGTATCATAGTGGTATAAGATATCCCTCCTATTTGCTTCTCTTTATAACAAGTAATTAACCATACATCCATGATTAAAAGAGCTTCTGTGAAAGTTGTGGGATCCAATATGAGGATGATCACCCACCTGGGAATCCAGTAATAGGCAGATAGATGTTGGTACAGATTGGACTCAGCCAGAAGCTAGTGAACCTGTCCCAACCCCCTGGGCTATGGTCATGCAAAATCTGGAAAAACCTGGTGAGTGCTGACTTGGTTAGACACCTAGAAAATTTGTTAGAAGTCCAGGATTCCTGAGGGGAGATTTCAGTACTCTGTTGAAGCCAAAATAAAAGTTTGAATGATTGGAGAGATCAATGAATTTTGCCAGTGCTGCCCCTCACTCCAAGGTGACACAGCATAAATTTGAACTATAAAGTGGGGCCTCTCCAATGGGGGAAAAGGAGAACAGTGAGCTAGTGGCCACTCAATACTGCCGGGGAAACCACTTTTTCTCCAGCAAAACCCAGAGTTCCGGGGTTGAAGCTCCTTGACTGTGGGGAGACAGGAAACATGAAAGGTCATCAAAAATGTCAAATGGAGTAAAAGGGATGCAACTCATACTGACTATGTTCAGGGCTTAAGCAGGAAGCCCATCCATAAGCCTCTAGGAAAATGTCAAGAAAAGTCTCCCTCCTTAGGCCTGTGGATACTACAATTCCCTGAATACTAAACTCATACTTACTGTCACTGTTCTGACAGCTGCTTTTGTATGTTCTCAAGTGTGGAAATGAGAGCAAACTCCAGTAAATGGAGTGATCTCAAAAAAAATAGACTAGGGTCTGTGGGCAAGCAGGTAATCACAGACTTGAGATGTAGCACTACATTCTGCAAAACAGAAGAGAGGTTTCCTGGTGAGTTGTAAGCACCAGAGAGGCTTAAAAGCTTGTTTCTGTTACAAGAAGGAACAAGAAATGTAGAGCAAGTGAGTCTATATAAGGTCAGAGAAGAGTACACTCTCCCTTAGGGTAATTAGTAAAGATTTGATGGGGTGTCTTCTTGCCTGGAGAATCCCAGGGATGGGGGAGCCTGGTGGACTGCCGTCTATGGGGTCGCACAGAGTCAGACATGACTGAAGCGACTTAGCAGCAGCAGCAGCAGCTTCTACATCTAAAACAAAAGCAGCAGGGCAAAATTACAAGGAACTTGAAGAATCAAGGAAAGATTTCATCACCAAAGAGTAACAGTAACTTTGCAAAACTGACAAAGATACACATGTCAATGACATGGAACTTTGTGATCTAGCTCATAAAGAATCCAACACAGCTGTTTTGAGGAAACTGAATGAACTACAAGAAAAGACAGAAAGACAATTTAATTAAGTCAGGGAAATAATAGATGAACAAAATGAGAAATTTAATAAAGAGAAGTTATAAAAAGAACGAAATAAAAAATCTGGTGCTGAAGAATTTAATAAATGAAATGGAAAAAAATGTAATAGAGAGCATCTACAACAAAGCAGATCAAATTCAAGATATAATCATTGGCTACAGGATATAACCTTTGAAATAATCAGTCAACGGAGAACCAATGGAATGAGTGAAAAAGAACAAAGATATCCTATGTGATTCATGGGTCTCCATCTGACATACAAATATTATTGAAGTAATTGGGGGTCTAGAAGAAGAGAGAGGGTGGGAGAAAGTGTATTTAAATGAATAATAGCTGTGAACTTTTCTAACTTGGGGAGAGGCTTGAAAATTCAAGTTGATAAAGCTAATAGGTCACCCTACAATCCAAATGCAAAAGACCTTCTCTCAGAAACACTATAATTAAACTGTAAAAAAATCAAAGATGAAGAATCATAAAAGTAGCAGAAAAATTATTGAATAAAGTGGAATAACTAAATGAATATAATGTGCTGTTTAAAATTTGAAACTCCACTGGTCACATGCAGGACTAGCTTGTTCACATTTCTTATGGCCTCAGATTGATGACTTATATACAGTTTATCCACATACACAAACTGTCTTCACGAATGATCAATGAAGCATAAAGCAAACATAAGTGGTATTTTTTTTAATAGTAGCAAAATATAGGGAAAATTTGGAAAAACTCTACTTATCATAGTATAAAAAAGTGAAGTCACTCAGTCATGTCTGACTCTTTGTGACCCCATCTACTGTAGCCTACCAGGATCCTCTGTCCATGGGATTTTCCAGGCAAGAGTACTGGAGTGGGTTGCCATTTCCTTCTCCAGGGCGTCTTCCTAACCCAGGGATTGAACCAGGTCTCCCGCATTGCAGGCAGACTCTTTACCATCTCAGTCATCCGACTCCCTTTATCATAGTATGAAGACTGTTAAATTTGTAGGAAGAAGCTTAACAAAATATCTAAAGGACTTTACATTGAAAGTCACAGAGCATCTAAAAAAAGAAAGATGTATACCAGGTTCATGGATTTGAAAACATAAGAGGGTTGTCAATTCTCTTCAGCTGATCTATATGATCAATCTAATTCTAATCAAAATCCAAGCAATATTTTGTAGAACTTTATAACTCAATTCTAAATTATATATTTAAATGTGAAGGAACTAGAATGGACAAAATGATTTTGAAAAAGAAGGGTGAAAATAGAAGCAAGCTAACTTCAAGTTTTGTGCAATGTATCCAGAGCAATGTGGTCATTGAATAAGGATAGATAAATAGATCAACAGAACATAAAAGACACAGAGATATTTCAAAGGGGAAAATATAATATCTTCAAAAAATAATCTGCTAACTGAATATCTGCATGGGAGAAAATAAACTGCTATCCTTATTTCACATTGTTAAGTCCCATTCCCTCCATCTTCACTCTGCAGAAAGCCCCCAATCCATCAAAGTAGCTCCAATAAATGGTTATTCCCATAAAAATTCAATTATAAAACTTGTAGTAGAAAATATAAGAACAACTATCATGATCCTGGAGAAGGCATTAATCGTTAAAAAATGAGAAGTGATTTTCATCAAAATTAAAATATTTTTCTTTTTGAAAGAAAACATTAAGAAAATGAAAAGGCATTCCACTGATAGGAAGAAATTAATTGCAATGAATATATCTAACAAAGGACTTGTATCCCAAGTAAGTGAAAAATTTATAACAGAAAAATAAGAAATACCCAGTTTAAATGTGGGCAAAAGATTAAGAAAGACAATTCTCCAAAGATGATATACAAATGGCCAATAAATAAATGAAAAGATACTCAATATCACTAGTTACTAAGGCAATTCAAATTAAAGCATGAGATATAAATTCACAAACTAGAATGGCTTGAGTTAAGGAGACTGACAATTCCAAGTTTGGAGAAGGATACTGATCCACTAGAACCTTCATATACTGATGATGATAATGTATAAGAAAATGGCTCTTAGACAACTTTATGTTACTCAAAATTTCTATTACCCAAGAGAAATGAAAAGATATGTCCGTAAAAAATTTAAGCTAGAAAAGCCAGAATATTTTTATTTAAAAGAATGATATACCACTCTAATTTTCTTTAGAGAAAGAATGGAAAACAAATTATGGCATATTCAACTATGTAAGGGTTTAAACAATACAAAGAATAAACTACTCATAAATCCAACTACACAGAAAATCTCAGTGTGTGCTAACTGAAAGAAGCCATGTGAAAGGGATTACCTATTGTATGATTTTATTAAATCCTAGAAAACACAACTAATCTACTGTTGTAACCTGGAAGGGTTAGTTTTAAATTTACATTGAATCTTCTTCTGTGACTTTAACTCTTTTTTGTTATTGTAAACCTATATGATGGCCTGCCTCAGGGAGATAACCTGAGTTGCCCACCTGTGAAGAAACGCTGGGCTGGATGAAGCACAAACTGGAATCAAGATGGCTGGGAGAAATATCAATAACCTCAGATATGGAGATGAAACCACCCTTACGGCAGAAAGTGAAGAACTAAAGAGCCTCTTGATGAAAGTGAAAGAGGAGAGGGAAAAAGTTGGCTTAAAACTCAACAATCAGAAAACTAAGATAATGGCATTTGGTCCCATCACTTCATGGCAAATAGATGGGGAAACAATGGAAACAGTGACAGACTTTATTTTTGGGGGCTCCAAAATCACTGCAGATGGTGATTGCAGCCATGAAATTAGAAGCTGCTTGCTCCTTGGAAGAAAAGTTATGAACAATCTAGACAGTATATAAAAAAACAGAGACATTACTTTGCCAACAAAGGTCTGTCTAGTCGAAGCTATGGTTTTCCCAGTAGTCATGTATGGTTGTGAGAGTTGGACTATAAAGAAAGCTGAGCACTGAAGAATTGATGCTTTTGAACTCTAGTGTTGGAGAAGACTCTTGAGAGTCCCTTGGACTGCAAGAAGATCCAACCAGTTCATCCTAAAGGAAATCAGTCCTGAGCATTCATTGGAAGGACTGATGCTAAAGCTGAAGCTCCAATACTTTGACCACCTGATGCAAAGAACTGACTCATTGGAAAAGACCCTGATGCTGAGAAAGATTGAAGGCAGGAGGAGAAGGGGACGACAGAAGATGAGATGGTTGGATGGCATCACCGACTCAACGGACATGAGTTTGAATAAACTCCAGGAGTTGGTAATGAACAGGGAGGCCCAGCGTGCTGCAGTCCATGGGGTCACAAAGAGTTGGACAGGACTGATCAACTAAACTGAATTGAACTGAAGGACTGTAAGGAAATGAAACTAATACATCCCCCTGCCTGAGGACAGCCATTCTAGGGGACATTTGCAAAGGTTGAATAGTCTTTTTACTTTGTTTCCTCACCTCTCACTCATCTCTGATCCATAAAGGAACCTGACAACCAGGCCGTGATAAGATGGTTATTGTGAGGTGCTAGCCTTACATCCACCCCACAACCGTCTTCCCCATTAAAGTCTCTTCCTTGTCTCAACCACTCGTCACTTGGATTCATTGTTCTGCTGTGCGGTGAGCAGAGTGAGCTTGGATTCGGTAACACTGTGATAGAAGGTGGATCAGTATTTGCCTGGGTCTGCGTTTGTTGGGCTTTTATTGGTTGCAAAAGGCATGTAGGAACTTTTGGGGTAATCCTATATATGTTGAATTTTAATTGTGGTACACTGGCACATGTGATTGTCAAAACTTATGAAAATATGCTCAATATATTTTGTTGCATGAATATTATACCTCAGGAAAGAAGGTTTTACTATCTGTCTTCTGCTTTTAGCTTAATTCTACTTTAGTAAAAAAAAATATTAAAAAAAATGATTTTAGCCCTTAAAATTTTTTTTGGATCTGACTTCTTGTATATGATAAGCCCTAGTAAATGGCCTGTAAGTGCTTGGAATAAGGTGTATTCTGTAATTTTGAGATGTATGTTTGTTAAATCTGTTAACTTAAAAAATAGTCACAACCTAAAAAAAAAAATAGTCACAACCTAGAAGTTAAGAATTCTGTTCCGTTTGGTGGGAATTCTCAAGACTTTGAGCCTGGGGGACAACATGTCAAGCAGCCTTGAGAAACTGCTCCAAGGAGGTGGGGAAGGAGTCAGGTTATATCAAAGTTGCAACAAAGGAGGTGGGTAGTCTGAACATCAAAGATTACTGTTCATTAAGGAAAACCAGATAACTTAGCACTCTTCTATACATGGGAAGATGCAAGCAGCCAGGCTCACTGAATTCATTCTTTTTATATACATCTCAGCTATCTGGGGCCAGGATCCAGCTTCTTGATTTTATTACATCCTTAGTTCTCTGCTCACTGCTCACTGTAGGGAGTTGAGGCAGCTGATAGCTGCTGGATCACAGGCATTGTTCTTCCTTTGGGGCTTCCTTTGTGGTGCCCCCCAGGCTCAGAGATTCACATTTGGAGGCCCCCAATTGCTGATGATTGTGACATTCTTGTTTACTGATGCGGCAGGACATACTCCATTTTGTAATCACACCATTTGGATCTTCTAAATATTTAGTGATTGGTTTTGCTGCTTCACTACTGAGTTACTGAAGCTGAGAGTGTTTTCTAGTTACTGTTCCCACG
This sequence comes from Bos indicus, assembly GCF_029378745.1. Taxonomy (NCBI): domain Eukaryota; kingdom Metazoa; phylum Chordata; class Mammalia; order Artiodactyla; family Bovidae; genus Bos; species Bos indicus. The sequence goes on along the minus strand of NC_091764.1, from coordinate 103,643,385 downwards.
AAACAAAATGACTTTAAAATATAGTCATTTAAAGTGACCATTTTATTCTGCATAACACAGATCACCGTGCATTTTTCCTTCAGCCCCAGTGGTATTTCCTCACTTCCTTTCAGTCCTCATCGACAGCATTGCCCAAGCCCATCAGGTTTCTCCTAATAATCTCCTTCACCCCATCTAGCTTCTGCCTGTTGCTTTGTTCCAAAAGCAATGTCACCAGTGTTAGGTGGCATCCCAAATTTGATCATTATGGATAAAGATGCTATGCATATGCATATACAAGTCCTTTTGAATACAATACACACACTTCATTTGTCTTCATAAATTCTTAGTGATATAGTAAGTTTAAGTGTTTAGTTACTATTGCTGCATAACAAAATTTCCCTCAAAACTTACCAGCTTAAAACTCCTTTTAATCTTTTCTCATGGTTTCCTGCATAAAGAATTAGGGATGTGCTCAGATTTGTATTTGTCTTGGAGTCTTATCAGGTTGTAGCCCAATATCAGCTGGGGCTGACATCATCTGAAGACACAACTGGGTTGGGAATCCAAGATGGTTCATGAACAGGCCTGGCAGATGGATTGAACTGAGTGACCAGAGACCTGCACATGACAATCTCTGCAGGACAGAGTCTCAACAGGGTAAAGACTTGCCTTAAAGCAAAGTCTTAAGTGATTGCATAGGAAGCTGCCTGAGTTTTCAGACCTACTGCTGAGAGCCAAGCAATGTTACTGTCAGGCGAGTGTATGTTCCTCGGTTTTTGTCTCATCACAACAAAGATTTGGAGTGACGGATATTAAAGCCCCCTTGGCATGTCACAGCTCTCGGGTCTTGGATAGACCGTGTTATAGCTCTCAGGTCTCGAATGGACCATGTTATAGCTCTTAGACAAATCAGTGTTACAGCTCTATTTTATTTAGAAGATAGCAGGAAAATCCATCTTCGAGGCATGAGGGCACGTTGATCCAAAGACGCAAAGAGAAGAGCGCCCCAGTGAGTGGGAGAGAGAGCAAGCGAGCTAGCTTTGGCTCCTCTTTTTATATGTTTTTTTTTTTTTTTCTCCCTGGGCCTGTCTTATGTAAATTGGGCCAGCCAAGAGTGTTGTTTGTTTTACCTGAGGTCCTCACTCCAGTCCTCGGACCTTCTTTTGTTCTATTTTCGCAGGCTTTTCCCTTCCCTGTCTTTTAGCCACCGCCATTTTGGACTCTTTCTTCCTATTCTACCTACCTAACATTACTTTCGCCACCTCATGAGAAGAGTTGACTCATTGGAAAAGACTGATGCTGGGAGGGATTGAGGGCAGGAGGAGAAGGGGACGACAGAGGATGAGATGGCTGGATGGCATCACCCACTCGATGGACGTGAGTTTGAGTGAACTCCAGGAGTTGGTGAGGGACAGGGAGGCCTGGCGTCCTGCGATTCATGGGGTCGCAAAGAGTCGGACACGACTGAGCGACTGAACTGAACTAAACATTACTTTCACTCACTTCTATTGGTTACTAGGAATTCACGAAGGTCAGCAAAGCTTCAAGAGGAGTCATAGATCTGAATTCTCAGTGGATATGACAGTAAAGATTTTGCAGATATGTTTAAGAACTTCCAACCCTCCCAGCCCTCTGATCATTGCTGTTTCTGCAGGAAACCAGGCCCAGGTGCTGCCCCAGTCCAACGATTCCCGCTCGGAACGAGCAGGCTCTGCGGCCTCAGAGGAGAGCGCCCCCTACTGCTCAGGTGAGGGTCCCACAGGACAGAAGACCCTTCACAACCCCTGGGGTCACCACCCCACTGTCCCAATTCTCTCTCCTCAGGCAGCAGACAGTTCCGCCTGGTGGACGGGGGCAGTCACTGCGCCGGGAGAGCGGAAATCCTTGACCAGGGCTCCTGGGACACCATCTGTGATGACGGCTGGGACCTGGGCGATACCCACGTGGTGTGCAGCCTTATTGAGGGCTGTGGAGAAGCCCTCAATGCCATGGGGTCTGCTCACTTCGGAGCGGGCTCAGGGCTCATCTGGCTGGACGACCTGAATTGCACAAGAAAGGAGTCCCACGTGTGGAGGTGCCCTTCTCGGGGCTGGGGGCAGCACTACTGCAGACACAGGAGGATGTGGGGGTCATCTGCTCAGGTCTGTGCTGCACACTGTCCACAGTCTGGGGGATGGGTAGAACCCTGGAGTACAGGGGTCTAAGCCCTGAGGGAGAGATGCTGAAAGGACCAGAGATGGCGGCTTCCTCCCATTGAGCCTGACTTTTCAGCAGACCTGAAGAGGAGGTGCTTTCACTTCCTCCTGCATCAGCTGAGATTCTGGTCCTTTCTTCTCACCAGTGTTTCGTGGCAGAGCCGTTTCTCACAGTTTCCATGTGAAAGTAGGGCTCTTTCCTCTGTTCCCTGTGGTAGTACAGTCTGGAGATCCTGTAGATGTTGTAATGAAAGCACAATCTTACTCTGTTCAGTTCTGTATGCTAGGAGTCTGATGAGGCTCTCCGTGGGCCAACATCCCAGTGTCCACAGGGCTGCGTTCTTCCTGAAGGGTCTGGGGAGGACTCCTTTCCCAGCCTTTCCTGGCTTCAGTGTGGCCTCATTTCTTGTCTCAGAGCCCTCTTTCTTCTTCTTCAGACAACATTCTCTCCTCTGACCTTTCCTCCATGTCTCAACTTCCTCTGTTCAGTTCAGTTCAGTTGCTCAGTCATGTCCGACTCTTTGTGACCCCATGAATCACAGCACGCCAGGCCTCCCTGTCCATCACCAACTCCCGGAGTTCACTGAGACTCATGTCCATCGAGTCAGTGATGCCATCCAGCCATCTCATCCTCTGTCATCCCCTTCTCCTCCTGCCCCCAATCCCTCCCAGCATCAGAGTCTTTTCCAATGAGTCAACTCTTCACATGAGGTGGCCAAAGTACTGGAGTTTCAGCTTTAGCATCATTCCCTCCAAAGAAATCCCAGGACTGATCTCCTTCAGAATGGACTGGTTGGATCTCCTTGCAGTCCAAGGGACTCTCAAGAATCTTCTCCAACACCACTGTTCAAAAGCATCAATTCTTCAGTGCTTAGCCTTCTTCACAGTCCAACTCTCACATCCATACATGACCACAGGAAAAACCATAGCCTTGACTAGACAGACCTTTGTTGGCAAAGTAATGTCTCTGCTTTTGAATATGCTATCTAGGTTGGTCATAACTTTCCTTCCAAGGAGTAAGCGTCTTTTAATTTCATGGCTGCAGTCACCATCTGCAGTGATTTTGGAGCCCAGAAAAATAAAGTCTGACACTGTTTCCAATGTTTCCCCATCTATTTCCCATGAAACGATGGGACCAGATGCCATGATCTTTGTTTTCTGAATGTTGAGCTTTAAGCCAACTTTTTCACTCTCCACTTTCACTTTCATCAAAGGCTTTTTAGTTCCTCTTCACTGTCTGCCATAAGGGTGGTTTCATCTGCATAACTGAGGTTATTGATATTTCTCCTGGCAATCTTGATTCCAGCTTGTGTTTCTTCCAGTCCAGCGTTTCTCATGATGTACTCTGCATAGAAGCTAAATAAGCAGGGTGACAATATACAGCCTTGACATACTCCTTTTCCTATTTGGAACCAGTATGCTGTTCCATGTCCAGTTCTAACTGTTGCTTCCTGACCTGCATACGGGTTTCTCAAGAGGCAGGTCAGGTGGTCTGGTATTCCCATCTCTTTCAGAACTTTCCAGAGTTTATCGTGATCCACACAGTCAAAGGCTTTGGCATAGTCAATAAAGCAGAAATAGACGTTTTTCTGGAACTCTCTTGCTTTTTCCATGATCCAGCGGATGTTGGCAATTTGATGTCTGGTTCCTCTGCCTTTTCTAAAACCAGCTTGAACATCTGGAAGTTCATGGTTCACGTATTGCTGAAGCCTGGCTTGGAGAATTTTGAGCATTATTTTTCTAGCATGTGAGATGAGTGCAATTGTGTGGTAGTTTGAGCATTCTTTGGCATTGCCTTTCTTTGGGATTGGAATGAAAAGTGACCTTTTCCAGTCCTGTGGCCACTGCTGAGTTTTCCAAATTTGCTGGCATATTGAGTGCAGCACTTTCACCGCATCATCTTTCAGGGTTTGAAATAGCTCAACTGGAATTCCATCACCTCCACTAGCTTTGTTCGTAGTGATGCTTTCTAAGGCCCACTTGACTTCACATTCCAGGATGTCTGGCTCTAGGTCAGTGATCACACCATCATGATTATCTGGGTCATGAAGATCTTTTTTGTACAGTTCTGTGTATTCTTGCCATCTCTTCTTAGTATCTTCTGCTTCTGTTAGGTCCATACCATTTCTGTCCTTTATCGAGCCCATCTTTGCATGAAATGTTCCTTTGGTATCTTTGATTTTCTTGAAGAGATCTCTAGTCTTTCCCATTCTGTTGTTTTCCTCTATTTCTTTGCATTGATCACTGAGGAAGGCTTTCTTATCTCTTCTTGCTAGTCTTTGGATCTCTGCATTCAGATGCTTATATCTTTCCTTTTCTCCTTTGCTTTTCGCTTCTCTTCTTTTCACAGCTATTTGTAAGGCCTCCCCAGACAGCCAGTTTGCTTTTTGCATTTCTTTTCCATGGGGATGGTCTTGATCTCTGTCTCCTGTACAATGTCACGAACCTCATTCCACAGTTCATCAGGCACTCTATCTATCCGATCTAGGCCCTTAAATCTATTTCTCACTTCCACTGTATAATCATAAGGGATTTGATTTAGGTCATACCTGAATGGTCGAGTGGTTTTCCCTACTTTCTTCAATTTAAGAATTTGGTAATAAGGAGTTCATGATCTGAGCCACAGTCAGCTCCTGCTCTTGTTTTTGTTGACTGTATAGAGCTTCTCCATCTTTGGCTGCAAAGAATATAATCAATCTCATTTCGGTGTTGACCATCTGGAGATGTCCATGTGTAGAGTCTTCTCTTGTGTTGTTGGAAGAGGGTGTTTGTTATGACCAGTGCATTTTCTTTGCAAAACTCTCTTAGTCTTTGCCCTGCTTCCTTCCATATTCCAAGGCCAAATTTGCCTGTTACTCCAGGTGTTTCTTGATTTCCTACTTTTGCATTCCAGTCCCCTATAATGAAAAGGACATCTTTTTTGAGTGTTAGTTCTAAAAGGTCTCTAAACACAGTCAAAAAGAGAACTCCAGTTTTGCAGATGGTAGGTCTAAGGATGTTATTGTGTGTATGCATGTTGAATTTTTCAGTCATGTCTGTCCCTTTGTGACCCCACGGACTGTAGCCCACCAGGTTCTCTTGTCCATGGAATTCTCCAGGAAAGAATACTGGGGTGGGTTACCATTCCCTTCTCCAGGGGATCTTTCTGACCCAGGGATCAAACCTGGGGCTACTGCATTGTAGCAGATTGTTTACCATCTGAACTACCAGGGAAGCCCAAGAATATGATTACATTGGGTTTACTTGGTTAATGCATAATGTTGCAGGTTAATATCACCATCCCAAGGTCCTAAGTTTCTAGTCTTAAAAATATCTGGAAAGTCTCTCTTGAAAGGTAACATTGACAGCTTCCAGGGATTAAGACTTAGACAATTGTGGTTCAATATTCTGCCCACTTCCCCAATATCCACATCACTTCCCTTTCACATACTTTTTTAGAGGTTTTGTCAGGAAGAATGATTCATCTCCTCTCCCTATAGAAGTCCAGGTTGGTCTTCCTCTCTGTTCGTATCCACTACATCATTGTAGTAGAAGTAGAAAGACAGACGTTAAAGGACAAAGTCAGTTGAACTGGAGACAAATCTTGTCTTCAGTCTTGTCACCTAGTGGGTATCTCCTCCTCAGCAGGGTCAGGGATTTATGGTCACAGTTTCTTGAGGAGAGGAAAACCCAGAGCACTGAGCAGAGTGCTAACTGTGTCCTGTCTCCTCCTATTTCAATCAGAGTTCCTGGCCCTCAGGATGGTGAATGAGGACCAGCAGTGTGCTGGGAGGCTGGAAGTTTTCTACAATGGGACCTGGGGCAGCGTCTGCTGCAGCCCAGTGGAAGACATCACCTTGTCCATGATCTGCAGAGAGCCTGGCTGTGGGGACAGTGGAACCCTCAATTCTTCTGTTGCTCTTAGGAAAGGTTCTAGACCCCGGTGGGTAGATGGAATCCGGTGTCAGAAAACTGATACCTCTCTCTGGCAGTGTCCTTCTGACCCTTGGAAATACAGTTCTTGCTCTCCAAAGGAGGAAGCCTATATCTCGTGTGCAGGTGACTTACTGTCTGTTTTTGTGTCTGTCCCAACCCTGTAGGGTGTTGTTAGAGTGATTTTATATTTTCCAATCTAAGGGATGAGTTGAAATTGACTCTACAAAATGTGCATGTGTGTGTTTGTGTATCTCTGTGTCTGTTTGTTTGCTTTTGTTGTGCGATGTGGAGACTGGTAAACAAGTAAATAGAGAAAGTTTTTTGAACTGGTGCTAAGATGCAGTGAATGTCTCAGCCCAGTAGATAATGAGCCTCTGTTTACACCTGTTATTTGGATTGAGCCAAGGACCTTAGATAATATTATTTGGGGACAGGACCACCCTCAGCTGTTCCTGATCCACTGTTTCCCTGTTGTGTGCAGGAAGAAGAC